>NC_056452.1:9428171-10028171 GCF_018296145.1 Oncorhynchus tshawytscha | reverse complement strand
TCACAGACATCATTCAAACGGTTTTAGAAACATCAGTGTTTCCTATCCAATACTACTAATAATATGCATATATTAGCATCTGGGACAGAGTAGCAGGCAGTTTACTCTGGGCACCTTATACATCCAAGCTACTCAATATTGTCCCCCTGTCACCAAGAAGTTCATTCACTCACGAAACAGTCATTCAAAAAGATCTAAATGCATATTCCCATGATACTGATGGAGATCAAATGATTGGCATAAAGGTGAATATTTCACCGGTAAAACATGAAGAATTATAATTTGCGATTGACTATTTTGAAATTGGGTATGCCTAACTTAGTGTTTGAGGTTATTAAAAATATAACATTTTCTTGAGATAATATGTGGTAATAGCTAGACGTTGCAATTGGAGGATGCATTTCATGTATAGGCCTATTGTACAATATATTTAATAGGGTACATTTGTCTGTACGAACTTTGAGAAATGACGACGTCATGACATTTTCCAACACCTAAAAAACATAGCACTATACCACTGGCAATGGTGCACATGCTCTGACCCTCCCTAGGGTTCCCCCAACCACATCCAGCAGTCAGCTTATTTTGACAGATTCAAGTTCTGACTGTTTTCTCTTCTCGTCCTCCCCTCTTTCTTTCTTTCGTCCTCCCTCCCCTCTCTCACTCCCCCTATTTTTCTTTCAATTGAATTCAATGAGCTCTATTGGCATCCAGTAATATGAAAACATCTTATCTTACATTGCCAAATCTATATGGGGAACATATTAGGAAATAATCTCTCTCTCTCTCTCTCTCTCTCTCTCTCTCTCTCTCGCTCTCGCTCTCGCTCTCGCTCTCGCTCTCGCTCTCGCTCTCCTGCAGTGATCCAGTACAGCACAGAGACCAAGGAGACGTGTGCTCGCTTCCAACAGCAGTGTTCTCAGAACGCTGACTGCACCGACTACTCTTCCGGCTTCTGCTGCCACTGTCGCTCCGGTTTCTACGGCAACGGTCGTCACTGTCTCCCTGATGGTGAGTCCTGGGGATGACGGTATAGGACGTGACACAGGCTCCGAGGATCACCGGCAGGGTCATAATATCGCAAAATGTCACACAATTATATTTATGGATTTGAATTAGTGTGGTTTTGTCAGCCATACAACATCTGTGAACAATATTTTTGGTTATTGGTGAGAAATGGTCATTTGGCTTTCCGTACCTGTATTTCTGTTTCCACAGTTCACATTGCCTTAGTGGAAAGGTACACTACCTCTCAAAAGTTTGGGGTCACTTAGAAATATCCTTGTTTTTGAAAGAAAAGCACATTTTTGGTCCATTTTAAAATAACATCAAATTGATAAAAAAAAATACATTGTAGACATTGTTAATGTTGTAAATGACTATTGTAGCTGGAAATTGATGATTTTTTATGGAATATCTACATAGGCATACAGAGGCCCATTATCAGCAACCAGCCCTTTTGCAGTTATGTTTGCACAGCTGAAAACTGTTCTGATTAAAGAAGCAATAAAACTGGCCTTCTTTAGACTAGTTGAGTATCTGGAGCATCAGCATTTGTGGGTTTGATTACAGGCTCAAAATGGCCAAGTACATTAGTGTCTAGTTTGAGAAACAGATGCCTCCCAAGTCCTCAACTATCAGCTTCATTAAATAGTACCCACAAAACACCAGTCTCAACGTCAATCAATCAAATCCAGCCTAAAACCCCAACAGCAAACAATGCCGATGTAGAAGCACGGTGGCTAGGAAAGAATCCCTAGAAAGGCCAGAACCTAGGAAGAAACCTAGAGAGGGACCAGGCTCTGAGGGTTGGTCAGTCCTCTTCTGGCTCTGCCAGCTGGAGATTATAACAGAACACTAGCAAGATGTTCAAACGTTCATAGATGACCTGCAGCGTCAGATAATAATAATCACAGTGGTTGTAGAGGGTGCAACAGGTCAGCACCTCAGGAGTAAATGTCAGTTGGCTTTTTATAGCCAATCATTCATAGTTAGAGACAGCAGGTGCGGTAGAGAGAGGGTCCAAAACAGCAGGTCCGGGACAAGGTAGCACATCCAGTGAACAGATCAGGGTTCCATAGCTGCAGGCAGAACAGTTGAAACTGGAGCAGCAGCATGACCAGGGGACAGCAAGGAGTCATCAGGCCAGCTAGTCCTGAGGCGTGGTCCTAGGGCTCAGGTCGAGAGAGAGCAAAATAGAATGCTAAAACAGAGCAAACTAGAATGCTATTTGGCCCTCCACAGAGTACACAGTGGCAGAGTACCTGACCACTGTGATTGACCCAAACCCAAGGAAAGCTTTGACTATGTACAGACTCAGTGATCTTAGCCTTGCTGTTGAGAAAGGCCGCCGTAGGCAGACCTGGCTCCCAAGAGAAGACAGAGGCTATGTGCACACTGCCCACAAAATGAGGTGGAAACTGAGCTGCACTTCCTAACCTCCTGCCCAATGTATGACCATATTAGAGACACATATTTCCCTCAGATTACAGATCCACAAAGAATTCGAAAACAAACCCGATTTTGATAAACTCCCATATCTACTGGGTGAAATACCACAGTATGCCACCACAGTATGCCACCACAGTAGCAAGATTTGTGACCTGTTGCCACAAGAATAGGTTGACCAGTGTAGAACAAACACCATTGTAAATACAACCCATATTTATGCTTATTTATTTTCCCTTTTGTACTTTAACCATTTGTACATCGTTACAACACTGTATATATACATAATATGACATTTATAATGTCTTTATTCTTTTGGAAATTCTGTGAGTGGAATGTTTACTGTTCATATTTATTGTTTATTTCACTTTTGTATATTATCTACCTCACTTGCTTTGGCAATGTTAACATATGTTTCCCATGCCAATAAAGCCCCTTGAATTGAAATTGGGTCGAGAGGTCGAGAGAGAGGTCGAGAGAGAGGTCGAGAGAGAGGTCGAGAGAGAGGTCGAGAGAGAGGTCGAGAGAGAGGTCGAGACCCACTTTGCCAAAGCACAGCCCCCACACCAGTTCCTCAGTCCAGTGTCTGTGTTCTTTTGCCCATCTTAATCTTTTATTTTTATTGGCCAGTCTGAGAAATGGCTTTTTCTTTGCAACTCTGCCTAGAATGCCAGCATCCTGGAGTCGCCTCTTCACTGTTGACGTTGAGACTGGTGTTTTGCGGGTACTATTTAATGAAGCTGCCCGTTGAGGACTTGTCTGTTTCTCAAATTAGACACTCTAATGTACATGTCCTCTTGCTCAGGTGTGCACCGCGACCTCCCACTCCTCTTTCTATTCTGGTTAGGGCCAGTTTGCGCTGTTCTTTGAAGGGAATAGTACACAGCGTTGTACGAGATCTTCAGTTTCTTGGCAATTTCTCGCATGGAATAGCCTTCATTTCTCAGAACAAGAATAGACTGACAAGTTTCAGAAGAAAGTAATTTGTTTCTTGCCATTTTGAGCCTGTAATCGAACCCACAAATGCTGATGCTCCAGATACTAAACTAGTCTAAAGAACGCCAGCTTATTGCTTCTTTAACCAGGACAACAGTTGTCAGCTGTGCTAACATATCTGCAAAGGGGTTTTCTAATGATCAATTTGCCTTTTAAAATCATAAACTTGGATTAGCTAACACAACTTGCCATTGGAACACAGGAGTGATAGTTGCTGATAATGGGCCTCTGTACGCCTATGTAGATATTCCATAAAAAATCTGCCGTTTCCAGCTACAATAGTCATTAACAATGTCTACACTGTATTTCTAATCAATTTGATGTTATTTCAATGGACTAAAAATGTGATTTTCTTTCAAAAACAAGGATATTTCAGTGACCCCAAACTTTTGAACGTTAGTGTACGGGATATGTATGTACTTTTTGCTGCATAGAGGGAAAAGAAACTCACACACTACAACTCTCCATCTCCTAAATACACACACACCAATTCTCACCCAAACTCTCACAGACCCATAAAAACCTGGTCTCCACCTCCCCCTCTCCAAACCCCCCTGGCTCTCTCTCTCACATGACAGCATCATCTTGTTTCTAGGCCCTGCAACCATTTCCTGCCAGATCAACACCTCTGACGCAGTGGTGGGCTCCTCAAACAATCCTCCTATTGGTCACTGGGCCATACCGAGCTCCTCTAGCCCCTCGCTAGCTGGCTAATTACCTGGAAGTGGCATGACAGACATTCCTATTTGGAGAGCAGTATAAATGCTCTCTCTCACATGCACGTACACACACATGTACACACACATGTACACACACATGTACACACACACACACACCCTCTGGACTCTCAACCGACTCCCTTTATTAGTCTGGCTGCTTGTTATTAACCCAGGGGTTTGGGTTTGTGTTTGTGTGTGTCGAAGGGCATGTAAAGTAATGGGGGTGGTATTTAAATGTTAGCTTTATAACCGGATGTTTTGGCAGCCAGTCAATGCTTTGACAAATACAGTCAGTCGACTACTTGAAAGAGTTGGAGGGGATGATGTCACCCTGACTGACTTTCCACTGGGTTGGTTCATCCTCAGGAATGAGGTGTTTTGTTAGAGGCTGAAGTTTCACAACAAAATGTGAACACATTGTTCCAGGTAGAAGTGTCAAGGCAAACTTGTGTATATTCCAGGGTTGGAGTGTCAAGACTTGTCAAACGTGGAACTTGTGAAGCCTTTGTGATTTGAGAGACAGTGGGAGACACTGACAGACATGTATGCGGGATGGTGTATTCAGTCTAAGTTCTTGTGGGTGCTTTGATGGAACAGGAACACAAACACACACAGGGTGCTTTGTAGTAAATAGAGGAACACAACAAATTGGGACTGTCAACAGTATCAACAAAGTGGGGACCTGAGCCATATTTTCACAGTGAGATAATTACTACAGTAATTTCATATCAATTCAGTCAATTACCAAAATAGGTAAGAATAAATGTCACTTTTCAATTCTTGAATTGTAATTTCAATTATTTGAATTTGTCACGTCGGTATAAAGGGATCGGGAGACAGGCGCAGGATTGCGTAATATTTTTAAAAATTATATCCAAATTACGGTGTGCCGTGTAAAGGCACGGGGACGAAGACCAAACAAACACGTATACAACAGACAGGGTTGAAACCCAAACAAAAGAGCGAGGAGTACCTCGAATAAATAGCACAAGCGCACAATGATTAACACATGGGATGAGACCGGTAATCATCTGCGCAATCCACAATGGCATGAAAGCCAAAACACACAGCACAGGTACTCACACGAACGAACGGACATTGTAACAATAATCAACAATTACTAATCATTTGGAATAGGGGCCTGGTGTGCGTAATGAAAGTTCTGGAGGGATCCGTGACAGAATTGATGGAAGTGAAATGGAATTGATGCCAATGCTGGTACCTATACGCCCAGTCTATGTGCCCAAAATACACTCATGTCCCTTCCTGCTTCCTCAGTAGCTGTGTGTTTGTTCCTTAAGTCATACACTTCAAAGACCTGTTTTTAAGCTAAAAATACAGGAATTATTTTAAAAATTCCATTGCCATCTGTTTTGTCACTTTGCATGTCTATGGAGTTGTATTTGGTGCAGATGTGTGCTGTTTGTGGTATTGGTGTTCTCTACATGTTTTGTGTTGGATACACAGACACTGATTGTTTGACAGGCGATGTGTGGGGAAAGTTTCTGGTATCCGTTCTGAAAAATGCGAGCAGCATGAATTGCGGAGACTGCATTCTCAGTTTTGACCGGATTAAGCATACATCTGCTTTTATGATGCATGCCCAATACATTGACTCATTATTTGTAGTATACATTTGTTACCATGTCTTTCTTTCCCCCCTTCTATTCTCTCAGGTGCTCCCCATCGCGTCAATGGCAAGGTGAGCGGGACAGTGATAGTAGGTTCCACCCCTGTGGACCTTAACAGCGTGGACCTGCATGCCTACATCGTAGTGAGTGACGGGCGGGCATACACCGCCATCAGCGAGGTGCCCGAGCCCGTGGGATGGGCACTAATGCCTGTGGCGCCCATCGGAGAGCTCTTTGGCTGGCTTTTTGCCCTGGAGCTGCCCAACAGCCAGGCTGGCTTCAAGATCACAGGTGAGCTGAGTCATGATGTTACTGACGCTTAGTGAAGTTGTCACCACGTTAACAAAACATCCTTTTACAAACAGTATTTAACCTGAACATGACATCATTGCAACCAACTTTGCCTACTGGGCACTCTAGGAGGGTCCCAATTCTCATCAGAGTCCTAGTACCTCACTCAACAGTCTCCCTCAGAGTTAGTGTGGCACTGTTGCATACATGTTACCTTTATTTAACTAGGCAAGTCAGTTAAGAACAAATTCTTATTTTCAATGACGGCCTAGGAACAGTGAGTTAACTGCCTTGTTCAGGTGCAAAATGACAGATTTTTACCTTGTTAGCTCGGGGATTCGATCTTGCAACCTTTCTGTTACAAGTCCAACGCTCTATCCACTAGGCTACCTGCCACCCACATATTTTAATCTCTACATAAAAACTGTTCTCCATGATGTCACCACTGCATGCATGTGCATAGTTAGGTATGTGTGTGTGTGTCTGTGGTGTGTGCGTGCATGCTTTGTTTGTGTGTGTCTGTGGTGAGTGTGTGTATGTGCGTGCTTCGTTTGTGTGTCTGCGTGTGTGAATGAGGCTGCCCCCATGCTGGCAGACTTCAGGTCGCTCTGTGTGTTTGTGTAAAGTCAGTTTAAAGTCATACAGCTGTGTTGTCTCCAGAGGGGGGATATGCCTACTCCACCCCTCTCAGGCTAATTTGAGTCAGGTGTTCCGTTGATGTGTGTTTAGACTCATTGTATTAGCTAAGAGGCTTGTGGATTCAACCTGTCAGAATTATAGTATGCTCAGTTCCCTGTCTGTATTGAATAGTTTATCATCTGGCAAATCTAATAAGATTGACCTACTATTGGAGGCATTAATGTTATTATGGAGAATTGAGAGACTGGGTGTAGTAGTGAGATTCTGCTGGGTCCCAGCCCATTTGGGTGTGGAAGGGAATGAAATTGTAGACCAGATAGCCAAAAGAGCTTTAAAACGAGTTAGAGGTGAGGCCAAATGTAAGATCAGATCCTTTTTGATAGATGTGTGGCAGAAGAGATGGGACTCGGAGCCCAAGGGCTGGCATTTATATGCCCTCTTAAGAAATTTAGATGGACCAAGATTCAAAGGTCAGATTAGGAAGGAAGAGGTGGAGTTTGCTCAATTGCGTCTAGGATATTGTACATCTGGTTGGCAGCATGTGAATGGTTTGTGTCTGGAGTGTATAGTCAATGAAATGGTGGAGCATGTGTTGTTATATTGTTGTAACTATGTTGAAGAGAGGGAAAGCTTGAAGTGTAGGGTCATTGAGGTTGGACAGTGTTTTGGGGATGGGGAGGGTCTATTAGAAGTTAGTAGGGCTCTTTTTTATTTTCTCAGAAGTACTGCGTTAGGTAGGAGGATTTAGAAATGTGGAGCTAATGTTGTAAAACGTGATTGACCACACACTCGAGCACAGTAGGTGGGGTCATGCACCTTTAATGTTTGTTTGTGGATCGTCATTATATCACAGAAGAAGAAGAGGCTTGTGGAAGATGTGTAGGATCTTCGCGAAGAGCAAGCAGGCTTGTGTGAGAGTTTTCACGAAAGCCAAATATAATGGATATTATTCTCATATGTGCTAAGTTCACCTAAGTTAAAACATGTATAAATCATTATCTCAATGAAGGCCGAATAGCAAAGACCTTACTCAATTGTTATAGTTGTAATACGAAAATATCAGGTTCAAACCACCCAAGGTTAAATCTCATTGCCATGTGTTCATTATGACATCTCTTCCTGTCGCTTATATAGCGATATCACTTCCTTATGATGTCACGTCCTGTCCCACAGGTGCTGAGTTCACACGCCACGCCGAGGTTACCTTTTACCCCGGCAACCAGCGGCTGAGCATCGTCCAGACGGCCCAAGGATTGGACAGCGAGAACCACCTCAGTGTTGACACCCGTCTCCACGGCGACGTGCCCTTCATTGCCCCCGGCGCCACCGTGCAGATGGAGCCCTACAAGGAGACCTATCAGTATTACCCTTCAGGTGCGCTAGCCAATAAGTAGCCAATCACTGCCCACCAGGGTTGGGAAGTGTAAATTACATTTACATTCTTTCAATTCAGGAATTAACTCAAATTTGAATTATCATTGCTTTTCTGTGTGGAAAATTTAAATTGGTATTGGAATTTCAGTTTGCTTCCGGAATTAACCAAATTGAAATTTTAGTTGTCCACCTCCACCCCACCTTACCTCACAGGCGTTCTGGGCCTTCCATGTCTCTGTTCCAATATCCACACTAGCATACTAGCATACCACCTAGAATGAAGTTCACCTTTTGGGCATATATACATTATAAGTGGTAAGCTAGTATAGACATTGGAGCATAGCCATAACTGGAGCCCAGTGGTTTTACCGACTATGGAACCTGATCAGGAAAAGCTTTGAGTATTAGATTGAGTATTAGGTGGTAGTTTCAGGAGGTTCTCCCTTGCCCGAGTCATGACTTCCTCTCTTCCTGTACTCCACTGACTCTATTTCAAAAGAAAAAGTTGTTGGTAGTACTTAGACAGTGGGAAAGCAGATGTGTCTCTTATATCTCCTCGCAAATGAATCCTAACTTGATGAGCCAAACTAAATAATTTTTCCATAACCTACACTACCATTTAACTGGTCCCCATCTGATCTAATGTCATGATGCAACAAAGGCGCCACTAGCCTCTCTCTCCCCTTCCTGAGTGTCTCAGCTATCTCTCGTTGCTTGGAGATAAGGATCGGAGGGGGGCTAGTCGCTAGTGGACGGTTGGGACTATAAAAAGAACCAACCTCTGAGACTTCACTGCCTCCACTTCCTTTTAGAGGAAGCCGGGGACAGATTTTTTTACGTGCTCCCCAGAACATAAACTGTTTCATCTGAAAGGCCCACTGGATGAGGAAGTGTTCAATTAGCAGAGCCACTCATCCTGCCAGGGCTGATTATAGACCAGGGTCGTTAGTTAGGGTCATCAAAAAGAAGGGGGTTTTCTGGTCTTGGTAAAAATGTTATTTCAAGGTGCACTGCTCCAGACCAAACCATAGTACATATAGTTGAAGTCTGAAGTTTACATAAACCTTAGCCAAATACAATTAAACTCAGTTTTTCACAATTCCTGACATTTAATCCTCATAAATTCCCTGTCTTAGGTCACCACTTTATTTTAAGAATATGAAATGTCAGAATAATATTAGAGTGATTTATTTCAGCGTTTATTTCTTTCATCACATTCCCAGTGGGTCAGAAGTTTACATACACTCAATTAGTATTTGGTAGCATTGCCTTTTAAATTGTTTAACTTGGGTCAAACGTTTCGGGTAGCCTTCCACAAGCTTCCCACAATAAGTTGGGTGAATTTTGGCCCATTCCTTCTGACAGTCAGGTTTGTAGGCCTCCTTGCTCTCACATGCTTTTTCAGTTCTGCCCACAACTTTTCTATAGGCTTGAGGTCAGGGGTTTGTGATGGCCACTCCCAACACCTTGACTTTGTTGTCCTTAAGCCAGTTTGCCACAACTTTGGAAGTATGCTTGGGGTCATTGTCCATTTGGAAGACTCATTTGCGACCAAGCTTTAACTTCCTGACTGATGCTCTGAGATGTTGCTTCAATATATCCACCAAATTGTCCTCCTCATGATGCCATCTATTTTGTGAAGTGCACTAAAAGCACCCAAACAACATGATGCTGTCACCCCCGTGGTTCACTTTTGGGATGGTGTTCTTCAGCTTGCAAGCCCCCCCCCTTTTTCCTCCAAACATAACGATGGTCATTATGGCCAAACAGTCCTATTATTGTTTCATCAGACCAGATGACATTTCTCAAAAAAGTACGGTTTTGGAGCAGTGGCTTCTTCCTTGCCTCACGGCCTTTCAGGTTATCGATATAGGACTCGTTTTTACTGTGGATAAAGATACTTCTGTACCTGTTTCCTCCAGCATCTTCACAAGGTCCTTTGCTGTACATTCATCTCTAGGAGACAGAACGCGCCTCCTTCCTGAGCGGTATGACGGCTGCGTGGTCCCATGGTGTTTATACTTGTGTACTATTGTTTGTACAGATGAACGTGGTACCTTCAGGTGTTTGGAAATTGCTCCCAAGGTAGGGAGCATCCAGGTAATGCGTCCACAGGTACACCTCCAATTGACTCAAATGATGTCAATTAGCCTATCAGATGCTTCTAAAGCCATGAAGTCATTTTAGGGAATTTTCCAAGCTGTTTTTAAAGGCACAGTCAACTTAGTGTATGTAAACTTCTGACCCACTGGAATTGTGAAACAGTGAATTATAAGTGAAATAATCAATAAACAATTGTTGAAAAAATTACTTGTGTCATGCACAAAGAAGATGTCCTAACCGACTTGCCAAAACTATAGTTTGTTAACATGACATTTGTGGAGTGGTTGAAAAACGAGTTTTAATGACTCCAACCTAAGTGTATGTAAACTTCCGACTTCAACTGTAACAGATCATAAGCATTCTAGAAACAGCCTACTGGGAAAAAACAGGTTGTATCAACATTATTTCCATGTCATTTCAACAAAACAATTCTACGTGATGACGTTGAATCAACGTGGGAAGCTGATTGGATTTGCAAAAAGTCATCAACATAAGGGAATTTCGTATTTTTGTCACCCAATTTTGTACCTAAATCCAATGACATGGTCATTTTGAATTCACATTAATTGCCAACTCAACCAAATATTAATAATAGAAAAGATGTTGTACTGATGTCTGTGACCAGTGGGAGATCCGCACAGACCTGAGTCAAAATGGTGCTTGTTTTCTTTAGAATACTTTGATTGAGAATACTTTGTTTGATTGAGCCTGCCTAGAGTGCTAGACGGGTGGGTATTGCACTTTTGGGACTATTCCATTGGTTCCATTGCGCCAGGCAAGTTCAATCGAGTGCTGCTCAAGTATTTGAAAGAAAATAAATACTATTTGGACTGTGGTGTTTCTAGAATGTGTCTATGATCAGTTATAAAACTATGACAAATGGTGCTTGTAAAAAAAAATGTAAAGAGCATTCATGACACCCAGTAACACCAATGCTAAATTGTTTCATATGCATGACTCTATAAATGACTTAAAAGCTTTATTACAGCACGGATACGTCAACAACAGACAATTTACATATGATATATTGTTGATAATGTACTCTGTCAACAGACTATTTAAACTCGTACATCGTAGGTAATGTAGTCTTTCTACAGGCTTCTACTGGTGCATAGTGGGTAATGTAGTCTCTTCTGCTCTCCCCACTCTCAGTGGTGAGGTCCACGTCGGTGCGGGAGTTCACAGTGGTGTCGGCGGAGCGCGGCTCGGAAACATTCACCTTTCAGCTGCATCAGAACATCACGTACCACGACTGCCGCTACGGGCTCAGAGCGGGGCCTGAGACGCTGCAGCTGACCACGGAGCGTGTCTTTGTCATGTACGTCAAGGACGAGAACATCTTGAGATACGCCATCACCAACAAGATAAGCCCAGTCGGAGGTCAGTTCAAGTTTAAAGTTTGGCAGTTAGTGTCCATTTTTCTTGTTGTTAGTGTTGCCTGTGAGGTTGTGTGATGGGAAAAGGTATGGGGCTGGGTATGTGTTTTGTTTGGTTGTGCAGACGTTTGTGAAAGATGACAATTAGAAAGGTAAAGTTTCCGGGTAATTTTGGCATACAATAGTAATTATAAACCTGTTATTAAACTAGTATTAAATGAAGTAGAGTCAGTTGAGTGTGGGCGTATGTCAACTGTGAACATGTATTTTTTTGGGTGATGTCTTCGCTAACATTAGCCATAGAAGTCCAGTATCTGCTGTTGAATCACTGCTGAGTATGTACAGTACTCCCCCTCAGCCTTTAGTGCCCCTCCCTCCTTCCCTCCTTCCCCTCATTTTTGGGATGGCTCCTTTATTAACACGTTGACAGATGACACTGAGTAATCCCCCTCTTTCTCTCCTCTCACTGGATATCTGTGCCGGCGTGAGTTGCTCTCTCTCTTTCTCACTCCTTATCCCACTCCCTCCATCTCACTTTTTCATTTCCCACATCCCATGAGCTCAAGATAGATCTCAGCCCACCTGTCGCTGCTGTTCAGATACTGTAAAGAAAGGGAAGCCACCTGCCTCAGGTTTCCGACAGCCAGTAGAAACTAGACAACAATCCATAATTCAGTGAAGCATATATAGGTTTGTGTCGCAAATGGCACTTTATTTCCTATAAAGTGCACTACTTTCCACCAGGGCCCATAGGGCTCTGGTCAAAAAAAGTACCCAAATGTCATACTGTAGTAAAAGTAAAGATACCTTAATATAAAATGACTCAAGTAAAAGTGAAAGTCACCCAGTAAAATACTACTTCAGTAAAAGTCTACAAGTATTTGGTTTTAAATATACTTAAATATCAAAAGTACATGCGAATTTCTTATATTTAGCAAACCTGACAGCACAATTTTCTTGTTTTTTTATTTACAGATAGCCAGGGGCTCACTCCAACACTCGGACATAATTTACAAATGAAGTATTTGTGTTTAGTGAGTCCACCTGATCAGAGGCAATAGGGATGACCAGGGATGTTATTTTGATAAGTGTTATTTTGATAATTTGACCATTTTCCTATCCTGCTAGCCATTCAAAATGTAAGGAGTACTTTTGGGTGTCAGGGAAAATGTATGGAGTAAAGTGGTACATTATTTTCTTCAGGAATGTAGTGATGTAAAAGTGGTCAAAAATATAAATAGTAAAGTAAAGTACAGATACCACCAAAAACAACTTAAGTAAAAAATATTTTAAGTACTTTACACTACTGGTCAAAAGTGGTGCATTACTAGGGAGTAAGGTCAGATTTGTGATGCAGACTACTATGGCTTTGGCAGACATGGCTGCATGCCTTTAATACAGCCCAGCGTGTACAGAGCCAGACTCATTGTCAGTGTAAAAAACCAAATCAGTTAGGAAATCACTCCCCTATGTGCGATAAATCCAAGCACTAAAACCCATCTAGACATGTGTATCACACTTGATTTCTCACTTGATTTCTTCCCCCATAAAATAGCTACATGCTTACGCTACGTCTCCGCAGCGGTAAGGCTAGAGTCAGTAAAGATGTATGTCTTTATGGTACCCGTTTGGGTCAAGGTTTGGTCACGGTTGTAACAGGAATGAGCTTGTTGCGACATCAACCCAGTTACAGTGCTTTCAAGTTCCAGAGATGAGGTTACTCATACACACTGAGTACACACACAGTTCACCCCCCTCTCTCTCCCTTTACATCACTCATTCACACCGGTGAAGTCTGGGACCGTCTTTGGAGACAGGGTGAGTCTGGGATATGTCTCCTTGCATCTTTCTCCCATCCCACCTCATAGAGAGTGCGAGGTTAGCGTGCGCCTCCGCTGAGGTCCCATCTGAGGCCGTGGCCTCATATGTTCCTCAAGGACAACCTGTACCCCTTTCACCTCACCATCCACCTCATCCTATTATTCCTCATCCTCCCTTCCCACACACTTGGTCCATTTGTATGAAAGATATAAGGAAATCCGAACGGAGGAGGTTTGCTGCGGCAGCACCTGCGTCTGTGAAAGAGTCTTGTTTCGCTGTAATGCTGCCCTCTTTTGAAAAGCTGTTTGTCTTCTTTGTCGTAAGCATTGTAAGACGCTTACACTGAAATGTTTTGACAGGACAGGCCTCCAGTGCGACCGACGGAGGAAGAGGGAGATGCACTCGCACACAGATGCACGGACATGCACACACTTACACCACACACACACACATACACATACACACTAGTATTTATCTCAACCCCATCAGTGGAAAGCTGTATTGCGATGAGCTGTCATGCGGAGGGGGATGTCAGTGCTAGAGGAAGGGGGTTATTGTTAATCTCTGCTGCTCTCTGGGAAATAATATCCCTTCCAATGACAGATTTACAGGAAGGGGGGTTCGTGAGGAATAGCTGAGGAGTGATGTCATGGGAACCAGAGCAGAGACCCGGGAGCGATACCATGTTTCCGATGCCCCAGGAGAGAGCTCCGATCACAGGGAAGGAGGGGGGGGTTGGTCCTGGGGGACATGGGGGCCAAACCAGCTGGGTGTGGGGGTCTACTAGCGTTGGGGTGGGGGGGGGCCCAGCTGGTGCTGTCTGGGAGTTCTTGGGTAAAATACATGTAATTACTCTGGCTGAGTGAGTCATGATTGGGGATTGGGATGAACTGACTGTCATGGCTGTGATGGACTGTAGTCCCAAATGGCATCCTATACCCTTATATAGTGCTCTACTTTTGGCCAGGGCCCATGGTGCTCTTCAAATCATCCAGAAATTGTTGAAGTAAAATGCAGCCATTGTCCTTCCTCCTCCCCTCCCAATTCCTTTGCCCGTTCTTACATGTAGTTTGTTTTTAGTGTCACACAAATGCACGCACTCACACAAACAATTGAAAACAATCACAGTAGGATATTTGATTGTTACCCAGAAATGATTTAATATTGAGATA
This sequence comes from Oncorhynchus tshawytscha, assembly GCF_018296145.1. Lineage (NCBI taxonomy): Eukaryota > Metazoa > Chordata > Actinopteri > Salmoniformes > Salmonidae > Oncorhynchus > Oncorhynchus tshawytscha. Next base: position 10,013,601 of record NC_056452.1, on the reverse strand, counting down.
AAAATGGCTGTGTTAGACCTTTATGTAGCTTACATTGATTGTTTTCAGTTAAAATGGTCTAAAAGAAACAAAGAAATTTCAGATAAGAATTTTGCTAGGACAAACCGGGAGTGGAATGAGTGGGGAAGCTGTTATTGGCAGAGAGGTTTGGAACTCTCTTTCTTATTGGCCTATTAACTGACTGGTGATGTCATCAGGCAGGTCAAAACTCCATCCCACCAAAACAAGCCGAAATTTCAGCCGGTCTTTTCAAACAACTCTTACACTAAAGGGGATTATCATAATTTTCACAATTTCACAGTATTATTCCAACCCCCATTGTGTGTGTGTGTGTGTGTGTGTGTGTATATAAAATAAATAAATAAATAGATAAATAAATAAATAAATAAATAAATAGATAAATATAAATAAATAAATATAAATAAATAAATATAAATAAATATAAATAAAACACAGGAAATCACGTTTATGACTGCACTGGTGTCAGCGATTAGGTGATTAGGTGAATGGATAAGGCGGAGTCAGGCGCAGGACACAGGTATGAGTAAATAATCTGAATCCGGAAAGGAAAAACACAAAATCCAGAGCACAAAGAATGAACCCACATGACAATGACAATCACGCACAAAACAGAAAGGGAAGCCAGAGGGTTAAATAAGGAACATTAATTATGGAATGGAAACCAGGTGTGTATAATGAAGACAAGACAAAACTAAACGAAAATGAAACATGGATCGGTGGTGACTAGAAAGCCGGTGGGGTCGACCGCCGAACGCCGCCCGAACAAGGAGAGAGGGACCTACTTCGGCGGAATTCGTGACAACTGGGCCTTTAATGTGAATGTGGAAGGAGGGAGGGAAAGAGAGAGGGTGGGAAGGAAGGAAGAGTCTGAGAATTGAGGAGAGAGAGCGAGAGCGGCAGAATGAGGGGCACGGAAAGAGGGAAGAAGAGCAAGTGAAGAGGACTAATGAGAAGGAGAGAGGAATAAAGGCATCAGTGTGCTTCTGTTCGGCTGGCGCATCACTTATGAAAAAATATTGCAGTCAGAGTGCAGTATAACTGCAGTACACTGCAAATACTGTGTCCAAAATAAGTATGTTTTTTTGTATATATGTTTTTTGTTGAATTTGACCCTTTTTCTCCCCGATTTCGATCTTGAGGCAAAGGTGTAGTCATGCGTCCTCCGAAACATGACCCACCTAACTCCGCTCCTTAACACCCGGCATGCTTAACCCGGAAGCCAGTTGCACCAGTGTGTCGGAGGAATCACATTTCAACTGGCGACCGGGGTCAGCCCGCGGGCACCTGACCCACCACAAGGAGTCACCAGAGTGCGATGAGCCAAGTAAAGCCCCCCTGGCCAAACCCTCCTCTAACCTGGACGAAGCTGGGCCAAGTGAGCGCCTTCCTATGGGACTCCAAGCCACGGCCGGTTGTGGCACAGCCCGGGAATGAACCCTGGTCTGTAGTCATTTTGTACACTGCAGTTATTCTGCAATTACTGCATCCACAAAACCACAGTCGACTGCAGTTGCTGCACTTTTACTGCAATCTTTTTTTGTAAGGGTTAGCCAAACCGAATGAGTTTGTCATTCATTTAGAAGTTTTTGCTGAGGAGATCTTAGACGCGCAATGTTACATCTAACTACGATGTTTGCTGCAGTATTTCTCATTGAAAAAATAGGAAAGCGAGTCATCTCTCGAATGACAACAAAGACTTTATTGAAGAATCTCTACTGTCGACCAATCACCGACGAAGGGGCGCAGACTTTACCTGCAGTATTAAATACTGGGGCCCCTTTGACTCTTTCCCAGGAAAGTCTCTTATTTTGAACACAATGGGGTCCCATCTTCTCTCTTTAAAACAGAAGAACAGAGAGAACGAGTGTAGTTAACCCCCCTAGCGTGTCTTTAGGAAGCTTGTGTAAGGGACCCCCTGCTCGTAAACACTGAGAAGAGAGTGAGGGGTGTCTTTTGTTGTGTTTTACTGCCATTTTAAGCGTGTCATGCGAGCCAGGTCAAGTGCTTTGACCCTCAAGGTCGCCCAGAGCGGCTATGGCGGAGCACCAGCTGTGTTAAAATCCTTTGCCTCCATTATCGGCACAGTCAGCCAATGCAGCTACAGTAAAAGTTGTTTTCAAATGGAATTGTTATATTGGGCTTTCACATTGTACACTCACCACTCATCGGTTTGATGTGGAACCATTGTGACTGACTGGGCCTCCCGGGTCTTTTGCTCACCATATCACTGCCCGCTGAGCTTAAGCCTTAACTCGGGTAACTCATCATGCGAGTGTGGTTCACTGAACCATCATCTCCTTTACACCATCATACTCCAACCATAACACAGTAGACATACACTGCATCATCATACCATGTCAACCCTCCACATTTCTTATAGTCGCATCCAATAACGGTGGGTTTAGTCATGTAAAGACTGTGGTTATTTGGCTATACGATTTGGACATTTCAAAATTCTTCCCATACACATTGCTATTTCCAACTCGATTTTTCTGTGTTCTGAGTCATCTGTGGTTTTGGGGAAACCCTGGCCTGCACTCATCCGGTTACTCATCCATCTCTCTCAGTCCCTCTCTCTCTTTCTCTCAGTGTTTGTCTCTGTCTCTCTCACTCAGTCTCTCTCTCTTTTTGGGGGGAACCCTGGCCTGTGCTCATCCGGTTACTCATCCAGCTCTCTCTTTCAATTCAATTAAATTTGCTTTATTGGCATGACGTAACAATGTACATATTGCCAAAGCTTATTTTGGAAATGTACAATATAAAATAAAAATGAGAATCAAAATTGTCAATGGGACAACAGTAACAACAATAACCAAGTGTCAAAATAGACAAATAGACAAATAGACAAATAGACAAATAATACATTCAACAATAACAATAAGCATACAGTAGAGTACATGTGCAGGTTGATTGGTTTGTCAGACACTATCCCTCAACTTATGGCAGGCAGCAATGTTGTGCGCTGCCAACCCACAGCTCTCTGCGTCCTCCCCCAACAGGACTGGTAGCCTACTCTCATCAGAGGTCTTTGAAACCTTGAATAAGGGTTTCAAATTTGGGAAAATGACACTCTCTAATTGTTTTATATTTTTTACATTTTGTCAGGAAATGCAGCTCCGTCTCAGGTTCTGCTGTGGTGCAGTGGTTGCACAGCCTTTGGTCTACAGGGAGCCAGGTTTTCCTGTGTCTACCCTTCTCAATGGCAAGGCTGTGCTCACTGAGCCTGTACTTTGTCAAGGTTTTGATCAGTAACCATGGTCAAATATTTAGCCACAGTGTACTGTCGATTTAGGGCCAGATAGCACTGCATGTTGCTTTGTGCTTGTGTTTCCCAATAAGCAATATAGTTTTGTTTTGACTGTGTTGTAATTTTGGTTTATCCTGATCTTTCACTCAGTCCCTCTCTCTTTCTCTCAGTGTTTGTCTCTGTCTCTCTTTTTTTTTTTGGGGGGGTGGACCCTGGCCTGCACTCATCGAGCTCTTTCTTCCTGTCTCTCTCTCACCCAGCTCTCTTTCTCCCTCTCTATCTCTATCTCGGTCCCTCTCTTTCTCTCTGTGTTTGTCTCTGTCTCTCTCTCAGTCTCTCTCTGTGTTTGTCTCTGTCTCTCTCACTTAGTATTTGTCTCTCTCACTCAGTCTCTCTTTCTCTGTTTGTCTCTGTCTCTCTCACTCAGTCTCTCTCTTTCTCTGTGTTTGTCTCTGTCTCTCTCTCTCTCCCTCTCTCTGTGTGTGGTAGTCTGGTATTTATTTGCCTTCTCTGCCATGTGGTCCATAGCTGTGTGTGAATGTGTCTTGTCTTACATGGATAATTGTACATGAGGTTGTACAATTAGGCCAGGAATGCTTTTGTTTCTGTCTGGTTTCCAGGGAATTGAGTCGACTTGCCATTCACTGTAATTGTAATTTCAATGACAGGTTTTTGTATCAACATTTTAGTTTTTTATAATAAACAAATGTCTTCACATGGTTAAATATTAGTTTCTAGAGCACATATTAGTTTCTAGAGCACATGTGCATCAAAAGTAGTTAAAGCATATTGGGCCTATATAAATGCTATCTAAATCAATTTTTAAAAAATGTATCTTCTGGTGCTCCTGGATTTTATGTTGTGCACCTAACGTTAAGTTGGGAGCACCAGTGCTGGGAACACAAATGTTTAATATAGAGCCCTGCCTACGTTTATTGTATTGTATCTACACCAACAATGCGTCATGTGCGTAATGATCATGTGGGGTGAAATATGTATATATTTGAAGACTGGATCACTCCGTCTGCTTGACCAGATGAAGACCCATGTTGGATCTAAACGTTGTCATTAAAGGTGGTAAATTAGAAGCATTTTCAGTGTGCGGGCCTTTCTGTTCTTAACAAGCAGTATTGACCACAAACAAATGGTACGTGAAGGCACTTTGAATCACATACATTTAAGTTGGTCCCACGTTAAACTAACAATTTTAGGCTTGAAGGCTTCATAATGGCTTTACAAATCAATTATAAGTCTTCATCCGATAGAGGCCATGTGGCAAAGCGCGAGCTGTAAGTACGTCTTATAACGCCTTTTTTACATAGTGTGAATTTGCTTATAGATAATTTTTTCATAATCTAGGCCATACTAAGGCTTCAAAATATGTTCGTTTTAGGTGGTACCGTAAATCCCAACTGACTTGGTTTGTAACTAAAGATGTGCTCCTTGTCTCCTCTATGGAACCGCCAGAACCTGTCCAGGTGAACCCCTGCTACTCAGGAACCCATGACTGTGACACCACCGCCCAATGTCTGCCCGAAGAGGGCCAGCAGTACCAGTGCCAGTGTGCCACTGGGTACATGGGCGACGGGCGCAACTGTTATGGTAAGAGAGGGGTACTGTGGATGGGGTGGGTCTTGGGGGATGGAAGTGTTATAAGGAGCAAAGCTTTTGAAAAATAGTTTTATTTTTTTGGGGGTGTAGATCAGCTTTAATAATGCAGATAGATTGTAGCTTCCATCATTGTAATTGTCTGCATAATTTCCAATCCCCCATAAACAAATTTGCATATACACTACCGTTTAAAGGTTTGGGGTTACTTAAAAATGTCCTTGTTTATGAAAGAAAAGCACATTCTTTTGTCCATTAAAATAACATCAAATTGATCAGAAATACAGTGTAGACATTGTTAATGTTGTAAATGACTATTGTAGTTGGGAACGGCTGATTTTTTAAAATGGAATATCTACATAGGCGTACAGAGCCCCATTATCAGCAACCATCACTCCTGTGTTCCAATGGCACGTTGTGTTAATCCAAATGTATCACTTTAAAAGGCTAATTGAGCATTAGAAAACCCTTTTGCAATTATGTTAGCACAGCTGACAACTGTTGTCCTGGTTAAAGAAGCAATAAGCTGGCCTTTAGACTAGTTGAGTTTCTGGAGCATCAGCATTTGTTGGTTCAATTACAGGCTCAAAATGGCCAGAAACAAAGACCTTTCTTCTGAAACTCGTCAGTCTATTCTTGTTCTGAGAAATTAAGCCTATTCCATGTGAGAAATTGCCAAGAAACAGAAGATCTTGTACTACTCCCTTCACAGAACAGCGCAAACTGTCTCTAACCAGAATAGAAAGAGGAGTGAGGCCCTGGTGCACAACTGAGCAAGAGGACAAGTACATTAGATTGTCTAGTTTAAGAAACAGACGCCTTACAAGTCCTCAACTGGCAGCTTAATTAAATAGTACCCGCAAAACACCAGTCTCAACGTCAACAGTGAAGAGGCGACTCCGGGATGCTGGCCTTCTAGGCAGAGTTTCTATGTCCAGTGTCTGTGTTCTTTTGCCCATCTTTATCTTTTCTTTATATTGGCCAGTCAGAGATATTTGTTTTTCTTTGCAAGATATGGCTTTTTCTTTGCAACTCTGGCTTGAAGGTCAGCATCCCGGAGTCGCCTCTTCACTGTTGACGTTGAGACTGGTGTTTTGCGGGTACTATTTAATGAAGCTGCCAGTTTAGGACTTGTGACCATTTTATTGGTAAACTATACAGTAATGTAAAAGTTATATATATTTTTTGATCCAATACGTAATACAAGTACACTTAATTTTGTTGTAATCCAAAGAGGTTAGAAAAAATATCTGGATCCTCTATTGAACATTTGGCAGACTATGTTTGAGATTTCACATCTTCATGGGTGCCATATTGACACGAAAAGCTCTATGACAATCACATTGTAGCTACTGACTTTGATGAACAGGCTAACTAGGAGCTGCATGGCTAGCTAGGAGCTGACACGAGGGAGTTATCATGAGAGGTCCTGTGCAGTGGAAAGAGATGGGGCAACATTGGGTTGGATAAGAGTAGATGAAATGTACAGTATAAGGCATTGGGGTACAATGTTTCTGGCCAGTAGAGAAGGGAATGTGGGCTGTGGGACTTGAGATGGCATTGTTTAGGGAGTGGAGAGGATTTTCCCTCCATCCCCCTCTCCCACCAAGTGTCTCGCTCTCCCTCTCTCTCGCTCTCCTATTCTGAGTCATCCATCCAGCGAGGAGACAGGGCTGTGACACTGTTTACTCTCAGTGGAGTGTCCTGGATACTCCCTTCTTATGCCTCTCCTCTCTGCTCTCTCCAAAACCCCCCCAGTCCAAGGCTGCATCTGCAGGGAGTGGAGGTAGGGAGGAGAGGAGTGGAGGAGGGAGAGAAGAGGGAGGGGAGAGGAAGGAGACAGGAGTGGAGAGGAGTTTATTTGAAATTAATTCAGTTAGACAGCAAGGGAGTGCATGTTTCTATAACAATCTTGGTAACCCCCCCACTCTCTGGTTTGTCCCTTGACACGCATGTATGCACACACGCACGCACACACCTCACCTTCACACATTCCCACTACTCCACTCTACTGCAGAGGAATCTGGAGCTGATTTCCTGGCTGCCGAAGGGCACCTCTCATGTTGGTTGGGTGAGGGGGATCTGACAGTGTGTAATTTCGTCACCTGTTAGAATGCCCCTCTCCCTCCCCTCCAGGGCAGGTAACAGGGGGTCCAGCCTCCAATGTCATTAGCCGGATGATCAAAACCAGCTTCCTCGCTGCGTTCGCTACGACCACCCTCATCGACTCCCAGCTGCCCTTAAGGCTCCAAAGCCCCATTCTCACGAGGTGTGGCGCGGAGCCTTCACCCACCAGCCTCCCGCTGTCATCACAAACAGCCGTGATTGCAGTGCATAGTTTATATCCCATGTCTCAAGGCGCCATGCACAGAGCCTTCTTTACATTCACCAGGACACCAGTAATGGCTCTTAAACAAATGTCAGACTAATTAATGTTTAGTGTCAACGGTGGGATCCCGGCTCCCCTGTGGAGTGGAGCTTTATAGGACTGGGTTACACTGTGTTTCTTAGGGCAGGCAGATAATACCAGATACCTGGGTTCAAATACTCTGTCTCTGATTAATTGAGCGTGCCTGGCCTGATGGAAACAATGGAACAGTTCCAAAAGTGAAAATTTCAAACCCCACCCATCCAGGCAGACTCAATCAAACTTTGAAGAATTTAGAAAGAAAGTAAAGGCTATTTTAAGAAAGGCTAGTTTCTAAGATTTGAAGACATATAAGGCTTGCTTAGCCCAAAAACAGTAGGGAGGTCCAGGGGCATTCTCCCCCGTCCCAAAAAAACCAGACCAAATTTCAACAGCTAAATGCATGAATTTGGTGCACTTTGAGATGAACATTGAGCAATTAGATATTTTTCAAAGAAACTTGCACCTTCCCACCTGCTACATGTTTAGTGTCAAAGGTGGGATCCAGGCTCCCTGTGGTCTCTCTACTCTGGAACACTCTCTACTCTCGAACACATACATATACAGTGTATTGCCAAAAACCACTCAACAACGTAAAACAGACTCTGACCCGTTCAAACTGATTAAAGAATCCCACAGTACTCTGACACACACACACAATGTGTAATTAGAATCCATAGAGCAGTTTTAAGTGATAGTCTTACCCCTCCTCTGCCTCTCCCCATCACTTTCTGTGTGTCGTCTGTTGCTGTCTCTCGTCTGCCTTCTGTTGCTGTCTTTTAGTACTCTGTGTTGCTGTTTCTTGTCTACCCTCCTCTCTCATCCTGTCCTGGTTGTAAAAAGTGTAAAAGTAAACAATTGTTTTAATAGTAATTTCACAGGCATTTTCACCTCACCAGAAAATTACATTTTTTTGGTGCAAATAAATAGAACTAATTAGAATATATAGCAGAGCTTGAAGTGATACAGTCTACTGTGTGCTCAACACACCTCTGTTCTCTCCCCACCTGTCCTCCTCTGTCACAAATCCTACAATGTGATTTTCTGGATTGTTTTTCTCATTTTGTCAGTCATAGTTGAAGTGTACCTATGATGAAAATTACAGGCCTCTGTCATCTTTTTAAGTGGGAGAACTTGCACAATTGGTGGCTGACTAAATACTTTTTCCCCCCACTGTACAATAAATCCCCAAAAATAAAGAAATATCAGAACAAGCTTTGAGTCCTGAATACACAGTGTACAAAACATTAGGAAGACCTTCCTAATAAATCATCAAATGTATTTATATAGCCCTTCTTACATCAGCTGATATATCAAAGTGCTGTACAGAAACCCAGCCTAAAACCCCAAACAGCAAGCAATGCAGGTGTAGAAGCACGGTGGCTAGGAAAAACTCCCTAGAAAGGCAAAAACCTAGGAAGAAACCTAGACAGGAACCAGGCTATGAGGGGTGGCCTGTCCTCTTCTGGCTGTGCCGGGTGGAGATTATAGCAGAACATGGCCAAGATGTTCAAATGTTCATAAATGACCAGCATGGTCAAATAATAATAATCACAGTAGTTGTCGAGGGTGCAAGTCAGCACCTCAGGAGTAAATGTCAGTTGGCTTTTCATAGCCAATCATTGAGAGTATCTCTACCGCTCCTGCTGTCTCTAGAGAGTTGAAAACAGCAGGTCTGGGACAGGTAGCACATCCGATGAACAGGTCAGGGCTCCATAGCCGCAGGCAGAACAGTTGAAACTGGAGCAGCAGCACGGCCAGGTGGACTGGGGACAGCAAGGAGTCATCATGCCAGGTAGTCCTGGGGCATGGTCCGAGGGCTCAGGTCCTCCGAGAGTGAGAGAGAAAGAGAGAATTAGAAAGACCATACTTAAATTCACACAGGACATTGGATAAGACAGGAGAAATACTCCAGATATAACAGACTGACCCTAGCGCCCCAACACAAACTACTGCAGCATAAATACTGGAGGCTGAGACAGGAGGGGTCAGGAGACACTGTGGCCCCACCCGATGATACCCCCGGACAGGGCCAAACAGGCAGGATATAACCCCACCCACTTTGCCAAAGCACAGCCCCCACACCACTAGAGGGATATCTTCAACCACCAACTTACCATCCTGAGACAAGGCCGAGTATAGCCCACAAAGATCTCTGCCACGGCACAACCCAAGGGGGGGCAGAAGACAGGAAGATTACGTCAGTGACTCAACCCATTCAAGTGACGCACCCCTCCTAGGGACGGCATGGAAGAGCACCGGTAAGCCAGTGAGTCAGCCCCTGTAATAGGGTTAGAGGCAGAGAATCCCAGTGGAGAGAGGGGAACCGGCCAGGCAGAGACAGCAAGGGCGGTTCGTTGCTCGAGAGCCTTTCCGTTCACCTTCACACTCCTGGGCCAGACTACACTCAATCATACGACCCACTGAAGAGATGAGTCTTCAGTAAATACTTAAAGGTTGAGACCGAGTCTGCGTCTCTCACATGGGTAGGCAGACCATTCCATAAAAATTTAGCTCTATAGGAGTATTTCTGTCTGTAATAAAGCCCTTTTGTGGGGAAAACCTCATACGGATTGGCTGAGCCTGGCTCCCCAGTGTGTCAGCCTATGCCCTCCCAAGCCCACCCATGTATATAATGGTGGGTATAGACAGTATGGACTCTATATGAATAGGAACGTTGTGTACATTAGCAATGGGATGAGCCTTGACCTGAATACAGTATATATATATATATATATATATATATAATATATATATATATATATATATATATATACACGAAGTGGGTAAAACTATGTAAGCACGTTATAAAACGTTGTCTTAGGTTCTTGGTTGTTGCCGTCTCCTTTGTCTATTTGGATTTCTGATTTTATTAGGATCACTGATGGCGACAGCTAGTCTTACTGGGGTCTGACAAAAAAGACATTACAGACAAAATACTTTTTACATATGTTAAAAACATTTACATGTAGTGTGGGTCTATCTTCCTCTGTTATGGCCTGTTCTGTTCTTCTGTTGTCTCTCTTCATCATATCCTATTTTTCTGTTGCCGTCTCTGTGTCTTGTCTGGTGTATCTCTCTCAATCACATATTCTTCTGTTGTGGTCTCTGTCTCTTGTCTGGTGGTGTGTCTCCCTGCATCATATCATACTCTTCTGTTGTGGTCTCTGTCTTGTCCGGTGTTTCTCTCCATCATCTACTCTACTCTTCTTCTACTCGTGTCTCTTTAGTTTTGCAATCCAAACCGGTCAAGGGGCTACTGGGGTAGCTTAACTTGTTTTGGGCCTGTGTCTGGGTCACGTAAATCATCCTCTTCTCTACCATTTGCCACTGGCTGCTGCTGTTCTAAGTGCTCCACTGGCCTTACTCATCTCTCCTCCTTGGCTCATCTGAAAGATAGAAAGGTAGAGGTGCAACATGTTATTAGTTAGTTTTAAAAAATGACTGCACTTCCGGATTTGGCCTCATTTTAGATTTGGTTCATTAAGAAATGCTAGCGGCCATGACTGAATTCAAATGTGAGTTGGTTTCGGGTTGTGGTTTGATGTGGGTGTCTCGTGTTCGCAGCTGGGAAGAGTTAGCCCAAAATGATTTAGTCAATTAGCTTCAGTCAACTAGTGTGCGACCTGACTTTGACTTTAGGTAACCTATCTCCCGGGCTAGTTAGGGATCGTCAATAAATTACTCAATGCAAATTAAGCAATAATTTCATGTACACCTTTTAGTTCTCATTAAATGCTATCAATATTTGCATATGAATTTCTACAATTTATAGTTGGTTTGAGGTTTTACCATGGTCCCTAAGGCTATGAAAGGCTATCCAAAGTCAACCCAGATTTACCACAAGCATTACAATTATCCTATTTACACTTTGTAGTCAATTTTGACAGAAAATTCAATGTTTCTGACTCATATTGATGTCAATATTTTCTAAATGAGAGATTGGTTTTTAGGGGCATTTGCTCTTTAAAGTTACTGTATACTGACATGACCAGGGCAACTCAACTGTAAAGAAAAATTAAAGTGTCCGCATAACAGCGCAACAACTCCAAACATGACAGATAAGAAACTACATACTGTAATAAGTTAGAATTTGGTCAGTTCTACCAGCTAATGTGAGATTTTTAGATTACATAACATTTGAGGGCACATCATTTAAGGGCTTATTATTTTTTTATGTTTTCTTCACCTACCATCTGACCACAAAGCTGGCCATCTTTCCTCCTCTATTTCTGGCTGCCCTCCCCCTTCCCTTCTAAGTTCAAGTTTGTTAATTTGTCATATACACGTGGTATATAGTACCTTCAGAAAGTATTCACACACTGTCACGGATCCCTCCGGTACTGCTGCTCATTCCTTTCACCAGCTCCGGAGGTCTACGTCACCGGCCTTCTAGGCGTCACTGAACTGGATTAATTACCACCAACCCGATTGTCTTGTCTCATTACACATACCTGGTTCCAATTCCCCCTGATTAGTATGTGTATATATCTGCCCTCTGTTTCCCATTGTCCTTGTCGGTTATTGTAACCATGTTCATTGGTCCTGGAAGTACCTGTGCTATTATATCGGCTTCCATGATACGTGTTATTGTGCATTTGTTTTACAGGTCTCGTATTATTTAGAGGTTTCCACCTCGCTCTTTTGTTTGGGTGGAAGAAATTAAACCCCCTATTATGTATTCCTTCCCCTGTCTCCAATTATTAGACAACGTGACATACACTTTGACTTTTTCAAAATGTTGTTGTATTACAACCTGAATTTAAAATGGATGAAATTTAGATTTTTTTTCTAATTAGTTAAAGAAAAGCTTAAATGTCTTGAGTCAATAAGTATTCAATCCCTTTATTATGGCAAGACTAAATACATTCAGGAGAAAAAAAATGTGCTTAACAGGTCACATAATAAGTTGCGTGGCCTCACTGTGTGCAATAATAGTGTTTAACGTGATTTATGAATGACTACCTCATCTCTGTACCTCACACATACAATTATATGTACGGTCCCTCAGGTGAGCAGTGAATTTCAAACACAGATTCAACCAAAGACCAGGGAGGTTTTCCAAAGCATCGCAAGAAGGGCACCTATATGTATTGGTAGATGGGTAAAAATAATAAAAGCAGAAATTGAAAATCCCTTTGTAATTAATAACTTTACCATGCCCAATCTGAATGGTGTATCAATACACCCAGTCACCACAAAGACACAGGCGTCATTCCTAACTCAGTTGCCGGAAAGGAAATAAACTGCTCAGGGATTTCACCATGACGCCGATGGTGATTTTAAAACAGCTACAGAGTTTAATGGCTGTGATTGGATAAAACTGAGGTTGGTTCAACAACATTATAGTTCCTCCACAACACTAACCTAATTGACAGTGAACAGAAGGAAGCTGGAACAGAATACACATATTACAAAACATGCATTCTGTTTGCAACAAGGCACTAAAGTAATTCTGCAAAAAATGTGGCAAAGAAATGTATTTTTGTCCTGAATACAAAGTGTTTGGGGAAAATCCAATACAATGCCTTACTGAGTAATATTCTCCATATTTTCAAGCATAGTGGTGGCTGCATCATGTTATGAGTATGCTTGTAGTCGTTAAGGACTCGGGAGTTTTTCAGGATAAAAATTCAACAAAATGGAGCTAAGTACAGGAAAAATCTTAGAGCAAAACCTGGTTGTCTGCTTTCCACCAGACACTGGGAGATTAATTCACCTTTCAGCAGGACAATAACCTATTACACAAGGATTTGCTGGAGTTGCTTAGCAAGAAGACAAAGCATGTTACTGAGTGGCCGGGTTAGTTTTGACTTAAATCGACTTGAAGTCTATGGCTAAACCTGAAAATGGTTGTCTAACAATGATCAACAACCAATTTCACAGAGGTTGAAGAATTTTTTTAATTCAGTGGGAGACGTAACCAATAAGACTCACAGCTGAAATCACTGCCAAAGGTGCTTCTACAAAGTATTGATTCAGAGGTGAGATTAAATTAAATATTTAATTTTCAATACATTTGCAAACATTTCTAAAAACATGTTTTCACTTTGTAATTATGATGTATTGTGTTTAGATGGCTGAGAATTTTTTTTCATAAATGTTGAATTCAGTTTGTAACAACAAAGTGTGGAATAAGTTAATGAATACTTTCTCTAGGCACTGTACATGGAGTACACAGTGCATTGAAATGGTTACTTGCAGGATAACCTTTTGACAATGCAATCACAACAGAAAAAGTAAGTAGAAAAGTGAATAAAAAGAGTAATACAAAAAAAGCTCAATTAAATCATTTCAACAATATAAAAAGTGTTTTTGTTGCAAATAGTTACATAGCTTATATCGAAATAACAGACATGAGCCAAGCATGCTTACCTGTAGAATGGCGTTAAGACCTCTATGATTCATTTCATTTAGTTTGTTTTACCACGTCAACATTGCTCATTTTAAACGGGATTAAATATAATGCTGTAGTAAAGTTCAGCTTCAGTCCACAGGTGGGCACTGTGTCACTGTCTGAAGATATGTGCTTCAGTCAGAAAAACATTCTCTCGTATATTCAGTCTCAGCTAGCTAGCGAAGTGGCTAGCCAGCCAAGCTAGCTAAAGAAGCGAAACCCATTAAATACACTCACTGTAAATAAACACTTTTTCTAATATCATGACTTAACATCCTTAGCTTGCCCATTCACTAAATATACTATTAAATAACTCTGACACCCAATAGCTTAAGGATCCCGAGTGCTAACTCTAGCTTATTAGCATTAGCCAATCTTTATGCTGAGGGAGACTAGCTAGTTAGCTACCACCAACCCTGCGCAAACCTCTGGCTAACTCTGCTGCTGCTACTGCACTATGACTTTCTCTCCACCTCATTCACTGACACCTCAAGCTGCTCAAACTGAACTCTTTCGCATGAAGTTCTGAATATCCATATTTGCTCTTTAATATGCTGCAGTCTCTGATTGCCTGACAGGCATTTTGCTGAGTGATGAACTTGACATCTCACCGGTGCTGGGAGGGTTCAAGGGACGTGAGCGGTCCACTGTGTTGTGATATCTCGACCAATCACAGCAGGCACTGCGTCTTTCCATGGGCTTCTTGCAGTACCTAGTACTGCCTAGCGCAGAATATTGTATTGTTTCTTTTTGTCATAAAAATGTTGCTCCAAGCAGCTGAGTATAAACATGTTTTTATACTGCATAGGGCAAGTGATGTGTGGTTATGGAAACTCATATCAGACTGAAATGTACAAAATTAAATAAAGGTTTGGGGCTTGATCAAAAACATCCGGGGCTGATGCCTCGGAAGCCCAGGCCTAATGACACCACTGAACCTAAGTCTGATCTCAGCAGTGGAAACGGTCAGAGAATCTACTCAAACTGATGGTCTGATGATACTATAACTGTGACATAAGAGTTCTGTTTTCTCTCTCTTCTCCCTCAGATGTGGATGAGTGCGTTGAGGGTCTCAGCCTGTGCGGTGCCCATGCCCAGTGTGTCAACCTGCCAGGGAGCCATCGCTGCAAATGCCAGAGCGGCTACAAGTTTGGCTTTGATGGGCGTACCTGTATAGGTAATTGATATGGACTATTGGAAACCTGCCAAACAGGTGGTGATTAAGTCTGTTTTTGAAAGTGGTGATGAAGTCAGAATTGCGGGAGGCTGGGGAGTTCCAGTGTTTAGGGGAAGCGGCGCTGAATGCTCAGTCCCCCGTGGTGCAGTCTTATTTTTGGGATGGTACGTAGTCCAGAGTCAGAGGAGTGGAGACAGCGGGAGGGGATGTGTGTGTGGAGGAGGTCGGGGAGGTATGAGGTGGCAAGGTCATGGAGGGCCTTGTAGGATCTTCTAGGTGATGTGGAATTTGACAGGAAGCTAATGAAGTTGGTGCAGAGTGGGGGTGATGCATTCCCAGGGTTTGGTGTGTGTGAGGACCCTGGCAGTGGAGTTCTGGATGTACTGGAGCCTATTCAAGGCTTTGCTGAACACCTTGAATAGGACTCCATTGTAGTAGTCCAAACATGATGTGACAAAGGCATGTATGAGGGGCTCCGCTACTGGGTCCGTGAGGGATGGTCGGAGTCGGGAGATGTTACAGAGGTGGAAAAAGGAGGAATTGGTGATGTATTTGATGTAAGGCTCGAAGGAGAGAGTGGGGTCCAGGATGACACCCACTTTTTTGATGAGAGCCTTGGGAGGCTCCAGCATGACCTCAGTTTTATTGCTGTTGAGTTTGAGTAGATTAGATGTCATCCAGTTTTTTTATATCCTGGAGATGAGAAGTGGGTTTGGTGTGGATGTAAATCTGGGTGTCATCCGCATAGCAGTGGAAGTTGAGACCATAGCGGCAGAAGATCTGGCCCAGGGGAAGAATGTAGCTCGCTGTGTTTATTAAAAATCCCATTGCACTTATCGTATAAGCAGAGTTGTTAACCCCGGTGTCATAGCAAAATTCCCAACCTGGCCCCATTTCATCATGGCCACCAAATCATCCCCCTCATTCCAAGTTGGCATATATAACTCCTCACCTCTCCACCTGATAGCTGATGTGTGGTGAGTGTTCCGGCACAAAAATGGTCGCTGTGCATCATCTAGGTGGGCGTTCCACATTGGTGGCGGATGAGATGATTTTCCCCCTACTATATAAAGTGCTTTGAGTACCTCAGTTGGTAGAAAAGCGCTGTATAAATCCAATAAATTATTATAAGGCTGGGGGAGAGGAGTGTGTCACAGTGAGACATGAGCTCCTCGGCAGAGGATAGAAGGATGAGGGCTGTTGTGTGTTTGAGCCTGTTTCTGAGAGACTTTATGTTCCTGTGTGTAATGGTCCGTTTTTGCAGCAACTTGGTTAGGGGGAACGGCACATTACAGAGGATGGCAAAGATTGTGTAGTTACACATAGCCTGGTGGTTTAGCTTGATTAAGCACTGTTAATTCATTTGGCTGCTGCCAGTTTTCTGTTAAGCACATCAGGTCAATATCTTTATCGATGATAGCACCATGAACCAGCAGTGAGTATACTGTTCAGCAGAGCAAACTAACTGGTGTTGTAGGGTGGAAGAGGGGTCAAGGGATGTGAGGGATCCATTGTGTTGTGGAATCTCGACCAATCACAGCACACGCCACGTCACTCCAGGGGCTTCTTGCAGTACCTGGTACTGCCTAGCACAGCATATTGTATTGTTTCTTTTGGTCATAAAAATGTGTCAGTAAAATAATGTTTTTAATACTGCACAGGACAAGTGATGTGTGGTTATGGAAACTCATATTAATCTGAAATGTAAAAAATAAAAAAATAATAAAGGTTTGGAGTTTGATCAAAAACATCCGGGGCTGAAGCCTCGGAAGCCCAGGCCTAATGACACCACTGAACCCAAGTCTGGTCTCAGCAGTGGAAACGGACAGAGAATCTACTCAAACTAATGGTCTGATGATACTATAACTGAGGCATAACAGTTCTGTTCTCTCCCTCTTCTCCCTCAGATGTGGATGAGTGCGTTGAGGGCATTGGCCTGTGCGGTGCCAACGCCCATTGTGTCAACCTGCCAGGGAGCCATCGCTGCCAATGCCAGAGTGGCTACGAGTTTGGCATTGACGGACGTACCTGTATAGGTGATTGATCTGTACTATTGTAACTTATACTGAACAGCAGACTATCTGGGTATTGCTTTCAATTCACCATTGCTGCCTGCAACCCCTTAAATATTAAGCTTGCACAGTACATTCCCCGGATAAGATCTCTATCTTGTCCTTGTCTTCATTTTTACTGAGGAAATTATTCATTGTAACCACACTATCACCTACAGGTGACTAGGAAATCAACAGCATTGATTCATTTAAATAATAATAATATATTGGATTTAAAGAGAGAAAAAACATAACAAGAAATTGAACAAGTTCAAATTGAAAAGACACTTAGCTTTGCTAGAGCCGAGTTAAGTCTGTTTTTGAAAGTGGCGATAAAGTCAGAATTGTGTGGTGGCTGGGGGAGATAGTTCCAGAGTTTAGGGGAAGCTGCGCTAAATGCCCAGTCCCCTGTGGTGTACAGTCTTATTTTTGGGATGGTGAGTAGTCCAGAGTCAGAGGAGCGGAGACAGCTGGAGAGGATGTTTGTGTGGAGGAGGTCGGAGAGGTATGAGGGGGCAAGGTCATGGAGGGCCTTGTCGGTGAGGAGTAGGATCTTGAATGTGATGCGGAAGTTGACCGGGAGCCAATGAAGGTGGTGCAGAGTGGGGGTGGAGTTCTGGGTTTGTGTGTGTGAGGACCCTGGCAGTGGAGTTCTGGATGTACTGGAGCCTCTCCAAGGCTTTGCTGGACAACTTGAATAGGATTCCATTGCAGTGGTCCAGATATTATGTGACAAAGGCATGTATGAGGGGCTTCGCTACTGGGTCCGTGAGGTGGTTGGAGTCAGGAGATGTTCCGGAGGTGGAAATGGCTCCAATCAGAATATAAAGAGGAGTGGGAGGCCCCGGTGCACAACTGAGCAAGAGGACAAGTGCATTAGTGTCTAGTTTGAGAAACAGACACTTCACAAGTCCTCAACTGGCAGCGTCAATAAATAGTACCTGCCAAACACCAGTCTCAACTTCAACAGTGAAGACGCGACTCCGGGATTCTGGCCTTCTAGGTTCCTCTGTCCAGTGTCTGTGTTCTTTTGCCAGTCTTAATCTTTTATTTTTATTGGCCAGTCTGAGATTGTGCTTTTTCCTTGCAACTCTGCCTAGAAGGCTAGCACCCCGGAGTCACCTCTTCACTGTTGATGTTGAGACTGGTGTTTCTCAAACTAAACACTCTAATGTACTTGTCCTCTTGCTCAGTTGTGCACTGGGGCGTCCCACTCCTCTTTCTATTCTGGTTGAGCCAGTTTGCGCTGTTCTGTGAAGGGAGCAGTACACAGCGTTGTACGAGATCTTCAGTTTCTTGGCAATTTCTTGCATGGAATAGCCTTAATTTCTCAGAACAAGAACAGACTGATGAGTTTCAGAAAAAAGGTCTTTGTTTCTGGCCATTTTGAGCCTGTAATCGAACCCACAAATGCTGATGCTCTTGATCAGTGGTTCTCAACCCTGGTCCTCGTGACCCAAAGGGGTGCACATTTGTTTCAAATCATCAAAGCCTGAAGAGGAGTTGTTGATTTGAATCAGGTGTGTAGTGCTAGGGCAAAAACAAAATTGTGCACCCCCTTTGGGTCCCCAGGACCAGGGTTGAGAACCACTGCTCTAGATACTCAACTAGTCCAAAGAAGGCCAGTTTTTTATTGCTTCTTTAATCAGAACAACCATTTTCAGCTGTGGTTTTCTATTGATCAATTAGCCTTTTAAAATGATAAACTTGGTTGCTGATAATGGGCCTCTGTACGCCTATGTAGATATTCCATTAAAAATCTGCAGTTTCCAGCTACAATAGTCATTTATAACATTAACCATGTCTACACTGTATTTCTTATCAATTTGATGTTATTTGAATGGACAAAAAAATGTGCTTTTCTTTCAAAAACAAGGACATTTCTAAGTGAGCCCAAACTTTTGAATGGTAGTGTAAATCCAATCAATTATTAGAAAGCTGGCCGAGAGCAGTGTGTTATAAGAGTACATGGCCAGTAAGAACAGATTGTTCTTCTAGATCTTCAAATGTTCATAGATTCCCAGAAGGGTCAAATAATAATCAAAGTGGTTGTGTGTGGGGAAACTGCACATGCTGTGTGATGTTGAAACAATCCAGGAGAGACAGGAACTCGATAGCAAAGGCATACCTGTTGGAAGGACTTTAATCTTTAAGTCTATTTGATGGATAACAGCAAGCCGCCCACCCCGATCCACAGATCAAGGTTTTTATAGTTACACATAGTCTGGGGATGTAGCTTGATTAAGCACCATGAAGTAATTTGGCTGCTGCCAGGTTTCTGTGAAGCACATCATGTCAATATCTTTATCCATGATGTGTATGTATTTTCTGCACAAGACCCTATGTTTGTAGGCCCTCTGACACACAATATCCAGGTCGCGGTGCATCCGTAGGGAAAACAGGGCTTTAAAACTGGCAGTTAGTAAAAAGAAATGCTAACACTTGGCAACCAAGACTCAGCAGCCAACAAAAGGTCAAACTATTAGCAAGAAATCCCATTAAGCCAAAAAATCACAATGATCAACGGTAGTTAGCAAACAAGAGGCAGCCAAAGCGCCACAGGTTACTCACAAAATTAAAAGGGAGTCCCATGTATTATTACTACTATTGGTTCAATGTTAATTCAGTTTAGTTATCATTATTGTAGCAGTAGAGGAGGAAAATTAAGGCAAGTAAATGTGTAGTTATGTTCCAGTTTATAAGCCTGGCTAGCGTGGCTACTAAGTTAGGGAATTTGCCTCCAGGCCGCTTAACACCACCTTTTATTTAACCCCTTCCTCCCTTTCTCCTCTCCTGATGTTGGCCATAGAACTAGAATCACTAGAGGGGACATTCAAGTTAAGGCTCTATAGTGGGTGAAAGACCCCTCCCACCAGATCCCAGTTCTATGATATTGTCCACGTGGCCTCATTTCTCATGTTTGGTGATTGAATCTACAGTATGCTTGTTGTGCCACAGACTTGGACGAGTGCCGCTCTCAGCCCTGCCATCCCCAGGCCACCTGCTCCAACACTTTGGGCTCCTTCCAGTGCCAGTGTCAATATGATTTCCAAGGAGACGGCTTCCAGTGTGTCCTTAGCAATGGTGATGCTCATTTAAACTTAGACTTCAAAGCAAACTAGATTAGCTTTTGTGCCACACTGTCTCAAAATCTTAAAATGTGCACTAGGACTAGTAGTTAGTGGCACTGTCTTCCAACAAGCTTTGAGTCACCATAGATATGGGACTTAGGCTAGTTGTACTGAATCTTGTCTCAGGTCTTGTTTGCCATGTGTCTTGGTTCTCAGGGCATCCGGAGCGCCCTAAGACACAGTGTGAGCAGCACAGAGACAGCCTGCAGGGTGGGCTGTCTCCCCGAGGGCCTCGGCCTGTTCCTGGAGGCCTTGCTCCGGGGGCCTTTGTCCCCCAGTGTGATGAGCAGGGTCAGTACAGAGCCCTACAGTGCCACGGCTCCACAGGACACTGCTGGTGTGTGGACAGTAGGGGGCAGGAGAGAGCAGGGACCAGGACTTTGCCCAGAACTCCCCCCACCAACTGCGACAGACCAGGTGAGACCTGCTCAGACACAGCATATCACATGCACACACATACTGAACACACTTTTCAAAGAGACAGCACTTTAAAAATATATAATGTTTTCAATGGTGTTGAGCAAATCTTTCTATTTCACACAAAGTTGAAAATAGTGATAATATCCTCTCTCTGGTGTAAAACCTCAAATTTTTTCTCTGAGGAAAAAGGCGATATGATCAAGCGCGGAACACTGTGATGTGTAGAGACTAGAAGAAGTGTATGGTCTTTTTACACTAAGGAAATATGTGAAGTAAGATCTGCCTTACTTCAATGTCAGATTTGCTGTGTGTAAAAAAGGCTCTTAGCAATGTTCATCTGGATCTTACGTCCCCAGTATGATCTATTGTCAGTTTGTTGTGTTAAACTGTTACGTTATCCCATCAAGTTTGTCTTTTGCTAAACCTAAACTCTTCTGACCCCCATCTTTTGACTGTCGATATTTCTGACTGACCGTCTCAATTCGGGTATATGTAGCAAAATTTGAAATTGTGTTTTTTACATTGGTTAAAAGTAGAGACTCAGAGTTAGAAAATGCTATATTATACACTAAAGTTGAGGAACAATGGGAAAGTAAACATGCTTTGAAAGTTGATAAACTTGCTGCCTCACTTTTGAGAAAATGACCCTTGAATGTTTTGGAAACCTACTGGAGAGCCCTTATTTGTCTACACTCATTCAGCATTGTTTACACCCTCTTAAGCCTTAGCCCCACTTAGCCCCACCCATCTCTTTAAGGATTGACATGTGAGGCCATGTACCAAAGATTTCAAGACGAAAGGCTGGTTTATATTACATCTATCGACAGTTGGCCCAGTGACATCATGAACATTCTATTGTCATCCAACATCAAACATGTCATTGTCGTTATGAAAAAGTATAAACACAAAAACTACAGTCTGCATGATATCAGCAGCCTGGTGGTCCAAAAAAGGTAGTGTATTTTAACACCAATAAACTAATCCGTTTAAAAATGTATTTAGTATATGTCAATCTAGCAAAACAGGAAACTAAAAGCAACTTTCTAAAC
This sequence comes from Oncorhynchus tshawytscha, assembly GCF_018296145.1. Classification (NCBI taxonomy): domain Eukaryota; kingdom Metazoa; phylum Chordata; class Actinopteri; order Salmoniformes; family Salmonidae; genus Oncorhynchus; species Oncorhynchus tshawytscha. Next base: position 9,992,093 of record NC_056452.1, on the reverse strand, counting down.
AATGTTTTGGTTCATTTCTAGCTTGTTAGCTAATGCTAAGTTAGCTGGCTTGCCAGTTCAAATAATAACCATATCATATAGCTGACATCTTCACTTTAGCAAATTTGTATTCATTATTACAGGAAAATAAACTCACAACATGATCATTATTTACAAGGTAATGGCGAGCCAATTTTAGAAAATAGTTTACCGTTGTGAGTGTGACAAAATAGAAGCAGGGCATTCTACCGGAGAATATTAGAACTTGGACATTGTCTTGTTGACCGAATGTTTTATCCTAATTTCACTTTGGTGCAGGTCATTTTGTTCTTCACAATACCATCTCTGGTAAACACATACACAGAAGGTGTAGTAAAATGGTTACTTGCATAGTGAAGTCTTTTGTTTAGACATGTAGCTAGATAAACTATGAACCATAATCCCAACTCATAATGTTACTACCCTGCATGAATCTGCAGGTAGCTAACCAACCAGGTTCAATGTTCGCTATAGCTAGCTAACATTAGGCTATAACTAGCGATACAAATGGCTCTGAGATCCGAATAATATTACTACACAGATCATACATGTAACATTAGCTAGCTAGCTAACAGTACGCTTTAACTTGAAATGAAAACGACTTTCGGACTAAATGAAATGTATAATATCTGAAAATGTAGCTAGCTAGACTATCTTACCTGTGGATGGACGCTTCTCCTTCTCTGTCACGTATGCCATGGTTGCCCTTAGTTTGAAGATGTAATCCAGAGACAGGTGTTTTATAAAACAGACTTCTGTGTGTTCTCTTTGACTCCCTCTGCATATGTGCAATCAAATGCCATCATTTTCTCCATTTCGTTAGCTATCATACTCTAATTCCACCGGGCATTCGACTGATTTCAAAACTCGGTCCTACAGAAAGTGGAGACAAACACTTTTGCAATTCTACTACGTGATATATATTTTTTAAAGCTGCGTTAGAAAGGATTACTTACACATCCTGACCAGCTCATGTTATAGACATAACATGGAAGACCAATCCAAACTCATCTCTCGGCATGTCCAGCCCATCAAATCAAATCTATTTATATAGCCCTTCTTACATCAGCTGATATCTCAAAGTGCTGTACAGAAACCCAGCCTAAAACCCCAAACAGCAAGCAATGCAGGTGTAGAAGCACAGTGGCTGGGAAAAACTCCCTAGAAAGGCCAAAACCAAGGAAAAAAACCTAGAGAGGAACCAGGCTATGAGGGGTGGCCAGTTCTCTTCTGGCTGTGCCAGGTGGAGATTATAACAGAACATGGCCAAGATGTTCAAATGTTCATAAATGACCAGCATGGTCAAATAATAATAATCACAGTAGTTGTAGATAGTGCAACAAGTCAGCACCTCAGGAGTAAATGTCAGTTGGCTTTTCATAGCCGATCATTGAGAGTATCTCTACCTCTCCTGCTGTCTCTAGAAAGACAGGTAGCACATCCTGTGAACAGGTCAGGGTTCCATAGCCGCAGGCAGCACATCCTGTGAACAGGTCAGGGTTCCATAGCCGCAGGCAGAACAGTTGAAACTGGAGCAGCAGCACGGCGTCATCATGTCAGGTAGTACTGAGGCATGGTCCTAGGGCTCAGGTCCTCCGAGAGAGAGAAAGAAAGAGAGAGAGAGAGCATACTTAAATTCACACAGGACACCGGATAAGACAGGAGAAGTACTCCAGATATAACAGACTGACTCTAGCCCCCGACACAAACTACTGCAGCATAAATACTGGAGGCTAGACAGGAGGGGTCAGGAGACACTGTGGCCCCATCTGAGGACACCCCCAGACAGGGCCAAACAGGAAGGATATAACCCCACCCACTTTGCCACAGCCCCCACACCACTAGAGGGATTTCTTCAACCACCAACTTACCATCCTGAGACAAAGCAGAGTATAGCCCACAAAGATCTCCGCCACAGCACAACCCAAGGGGGGCGCCAACCCAGACAGGAAGATCACGTCAGTGACTCAACCCACTCAAGTGACGCACCCCTCCTAGGGTCGGCATGGAAGAGCACCGGTAAGCCAGTGACTCAGCCCCTGTAAAAGGGTTAGATGCAGAGAATCTTAGTGGAGAGAGGGGAACCGGCCAGGCAGAGACAGCAAGGGCGGTTCGTTGCTCCAGAGCCTTTCCATTCACCTTCACACTCCTGGGCCAGACTACACTCAATCATACGACCCACTGAAGAGATGAGTCTTTAGTAAAGACTTAAAGGTTGAGACTGAGTCTGCGTCTCTCACATGGGTAGGCAGACCATTCCATAAAAATGGAGCTCTATAGGAGAAAGCCCTGCCTCCAGCTGTTTGCTTAGAAATTCTAGAGACAATTAGGAGGCCCACGTCTTGTGACCGTAGCGTACGTGTAGGTATGTACGACAGGACCAAATCGGAAAGATGGGTAGGAGCAAGCCCATGTAATGCTTTGTAGGTTAGCAGTAAAACCTTGAAATCAGCCCTTGCCTTAACAGGAAGCCAGTGTAGGGAGGCATATGATCAAATTTTGATGATCAAATTATCTCAGCCAATCATGGCTAGCGGGTAGGTTCCTGTCTTTTTCCGTGGCTAAACCAACTAGGCTCGTAATTTAACAATTGTATTCGTATTTACAGATGGCATACAAGTTTGTTATTAAGGCACATGAAAGTTCACATGTTCCAGAAGGCATATCTGCCAAAAAAAAACACATTTTGATTTAAAAAAAAGTTTACGTTCAAATGCCACTCCTGTGAAGTAGTGACGCGCGATGTATGCCTAGTTTCCTGAAACTAGTCACATTTACTCTTTGGCGAAACCTGTTGACATATTCATCTAGACACTTTCTATTATAATCCTACATATTAAAACCATCCAGCGACGATCTCCCTCTCTCTTGAACCTCATATACGATGTGTCCACATTGTCTGTAAGTGCTTATTTTTCTGAGAGAAGCAGTAATTGCCTCATTAAACATACTATACCAGTGGTACAAACTCTCATATGCCACGACAGATTCAACACAGCTTTTGAAGGACTTGGGGAAAATAAAAATAACACTTTTTTTTGTTTGACCCTGAGAGGGAAGTGTGGATGGGACCACTCATCAGATGGGGGTTTTCATCCACAAAGCTGTCAGGGAGAGTAAGAGGTCTCCGTGTCAACGAAACACCAGTTAAGTGTTGACACCCCCTAGAAACAGGTTTTTCAAAAGGTCGAGGAGTTTCTCTCTTGGCTACTTGGCTCTTGGCTTCTCTCTCTCTTGCCTACTGGAATCCATGTTATATCTACACTTTCCGATGGCTCATTGGTGATTTCAACTAAGTAGACGCAGCAATGCTCAAAGAAAACAGCAATATCGGGCCGATTTCCACACTGGATAACTTCTGGCTTCTCAAATTTTTTAGAAAACTGATTGCCTCAACGAAAATAATTTAGCTGAAACTTAAATAGCTGACTTTATGATTTCTCTATACATAAAAAACACTAGTTAAATTAAATATATATGGTTAAGTGAACACAACAATCTTTTTTTAAGTCAGTCACTTAATAAGTATAAGTTGCAGTACTTGAAAGGCTTGAGTTTAGTAAAAATCCACCTTACTTAAAAACGATAATTTACCATTACTCAAATGTAACTAAGTTTACAAAAAAATGTGGAAAACTGATGACCTTAATTGGATCAATTAGCCTTAACTCAAATATAATCAGTAAACACACAGCTGTTATTTAACTACACTCAAATAGCAAAAGTTCAGAAGCGTGCTGTCTTCCTCTGTATTGGCTTTAGCCTAGAGCTCAGAGAGAGCAGAGAGCGATTGAGACATGAGACACGTTTACGTAGTTGAACGGCCCAAGACAGCAGTGTCCCCGGCCCTCTCTCCCCTATTCCCTCACTGCAAACCCCAATGTGCTGTCATAAATCCATTTTAAAAAACTGTTGCACTAAATATATCTGAGTACAGTTACATTAAGTGATTTTGTAGTTATTACTCAAACCGATAGTCACTGTGACCCTGTAGGTTGTCCACATTTAAGTTGTATCAACTTGAAAATGTTGATTAATGCCCGCACTAAGGCATGCCTGCAATATAATTTCCCAGTGTGCCTTGCCTTTTAGAGTTAATTGGATAGTTACCACCCAATAACTGTATTTGTTAGAGACAGAGACATGGTTGTTAAACTCATTAATTTTCAGTCCTTTGGCCTCCACCAAGTGAGTTCCTAGGCGAATGTTATTATTATAATTAAACTCGTTATCATTAGTATTAAAGTCGGAAGTTTACATACACCTTAGCCAAATACATTTAAACTCAGTTTTTTTTCACAATTCCTGACATTTAATCCTAGTAAAAATTCCCTGTCTTAGAACAGTTAGGATCACCACTTTATTTTAAGTATATGAAATGTCACACTCAATTAGTGTTTGGTAGCATTGCCTTTAAATTGTTTTACTTGGGTCAAACGTTTCGTGTAGCCTTCCACAAGTTTCCCAGAATAAATTGGGTGAATTTTGGCCCATTCCTCCTGACAGAGCTGGTGTAACTGAGTCAGGTTTGTAAGGCCTCCTTGCTCGCACACGCTTTTTCAGTTCTGCCCACACATTTTCTATAGGATTGAGGTCAGGGCTGTGTGATGGCCACTCCAATACATTGACTTTGTTGTCTTTAAGCCATTTTGCCACAGCTTTGGAAGTATGCTTGGGGTCCTTCTTCATTTGGAAGACCCATTTGCGGCCAAGCTTTAACTTCCTGACTGATGTCTTGAGATGTTGCTTCAATATATCCACCAAATTTTCCTACACATGATGCCATCTATTTTGTGAAGTGCACCAGTCCCTCCTGCAGCAAAGCACCCCCACAACATGATTTGTTCTCCAAACAAAACGATGGTCATTATTGCCAAACATTTCTATTTTTGTTTCATCAGACCAGAAGACATTTCTCCAAAAAGTACAATCTTTGTCCCCATGTGCAGTTGCAAAATGTAGTCTGGCTTTTTTATGGCAGTTTTGGAGCAGTGGCTTCTTCCTTGCTGAGCGGCCTTTCAGGTTATGTCGACATAGGACTAGTTTTACAGTGGCTATAGATACTTTTGTACCTGTTTCCTCCAGCATCTTTCCAAGGTCCTTTGCTGTTGTTCTGGGATTGATTTGCACTTTTCGCACCAAAGTACGTTCATCTCTAGGAGACAGAACGCGTCTCCTTCCTGAGTGGTATGACGGCTGCGTTGTCCCATGGTGTATATACTTGCGTACTATTGCTTGTACAGATGAACGTGATACCTTCAGGTATTTGGAAATTGCTCCCAAGGATGAACCAGACTTGAAGAGGTCTACCATTTGTTTCTGAGGTCTTGTCTGATTTCGTTTGATTTTCCCACTGAGTTTGAAGGTAGGCCTTGAAATACATCCACAGGTACAACTCCAATTGACTCTAATTATGTCAATTGGCCTATCAGAAGCTTCTAAAGCCATGACATCATTTTCTGGAATTTTCCAAGCTGTTTAAAGGCACAGTCAACTTAGTGTATGTAAACTTCTGACCCACTGGAATTGTGATACAGTGAATTATAAGTGAAATAATATGTCTGTAAACAATTGTTAAAAAAATTACTTGTGTCATGCACAAAGTCAATGTCCTAACCGACTTGCCAAAACTATAGTTTTTTAACAAGACATTTGTGGAGTGGTTGAAAAATGAGTTTTAATGACTCCAACCTAAGTGTATGTAAACTTCCGACAACTGTGCATTAGCTATCTCATAAGGCCTTATTATGAGGCCTAGCTTTACCCTAATACAGTGGCCTGAAACTCATCATTTACAGGCCACATCAGGTCTGCAAGTATGGTTGCAAAATTCTGTTAATTTTCCCAGATTTAAAAACAAATTCTGTTTGAAGGATTTCCAGGAATTTTCCATCCGGGATTTCTGTAAAACCTTGGAAAATTGCCATAATTTTGCAACCCTACCCTACATTATGCAGGCTTGCAAAGTGAATTGTAATTTTTATTTTTTTATCCCTTTTTCTCCACAATTTTGTGATTTCCAATTGGTAGTTACATTCTTTTCCCATCGCTGCAACTCCCGTACGGACTTGGGAGAGGTGAAGGTCAAGAGCCATGCATCCTCTGAAAGCCACACTGCTTTCTTAACCCGGAAGCCAGGCGCACCAATGTGTCGGAGGAAACGACCGACCGTGTCAGCGTGCATGCGCCCGGCCTTCCACAGGAGTCGCTAGAGCGCGATGCGACATGGACATCCCGGCCAAACTCTCCCCTAACCCGGACGACGCTGGGCCAATTGTGCGTTGCCTCATGGGTCTTCCGGTTGCTGCTGACTGCGACACAGCCCGGGATTGAACCCGGATCTGTAGTGACGCCTCAAGCACTGCCGCGCCATAGACCGCTGCGCCAACTGGGGAGGCCGTGAAATGTAATTTCTATTGGAATCCAGCCAGAGTTAAGACATCCAACAGTTTTAAAATTTGTATTCACCCACATCCTGCATTCATAATGACTGCCAGGGTTAGGAACAGTGGGAGGAGACCCAAGCCATTTTAACTGGAACAACCATTTCATTAACAGATGCAAAAGTTCAAACTAAATGATTGGATTACTTTAGAAAAATGTATGTATTTGATATTTGTGTAGCATAAGATTAATCAATCAATCACTCAATGTACATGAATAAACACAGATATTAAAAACAGTTTTTTTAAAGTAGAGCACACTGGGAAAGTTAATTTGTTATCATAACTTTAAAAAATAGAGTTGGTTTGACTCCTCATTGAGTTGAATCAGTGCCACATAAACATTTTAAATTCAACTTACTATAAGTATTTAAGTTGGCACAACAACTAAGAGAATTGTGTCTCTGTATGTGCATGTGTGTCTGAGCACCCTTTACCTGTCTCTACAGATCACACTGAGAGGCCTAAGACTCAATGTGAACACCACAGAGACAGTGTCCAGACAACCAGTCCTGAGGGGTACTCCATCGTGGAGGGTTTTTTACCCCAGTGTGATGAGCAGGGTCAGTACAGAGCACTGCAGTGTCACGGTTCTACAGGACACTGCTGGTGTGTGGACAACAGGGGGCAGGAGAGGGCAGGGACCAGGAAACCACCCGGTACTGGCCAGCCTAACTGTGATGAACCAGGTAAGAGTTTTAACTTTAATGACACGCTCTGCTGATTTTTATGTGTCTTGCACACAGACAAACTTTTGATGGCCTTACAGGAGTAGCATCCCACACTGACACCAATACAGCAAATTCAGGGAGAAGTCTGACTGGGACTCAAACTCATGTCAGTCCAATACCTAAGTTATTACACTAAGTGTCCCAAACCTGTTGACAAGGTCGCTAGGTGTTGTACTATCGACCATACACTATACTAAATTTTGACTAATCCCATGGCCAATCGCAAAATCGGTTGTTGCTGCATTACTTTTGTTACGAATTGCATGTGGAGATGCACATATTGTAAAATACCAAAATATGTAAAAACAGATTTTTTTTAGACTGTACTGTATACCTTTAATTTCCAATGGCATATGTTCAAGCTCAATATATTCCTTGAGCCCGTTTGCTTTGTTATAATTAACTGTGGTGCATAGTGTGTAGATTTCTGGAAAATCATAAGCCAAAAAACTGCAAATCCCTGTCTCCACTAGCCTTCCCATAGACGAATGTTACTAAATTTACTAGCGGTAGCTAGCTGACAAGCTAACTGAAGCTAGCAAGCTTGGTAAGGAATACTGGATTTTAACTGGTCGCTGAACACAAGTTATCGATCTTTTAGTAGCTAACTAATTAAGTTGCCATTTGGGCGACGTAAAAAGTTCTCCCTATCCCCATTTAAATTTTACCTAGCCAGTTAACTTGTTGGCGAGCTCCAGTTAACGCAACTGTGCTAGCTTTTGGGCTAGCTACCAAAGACAATACCTAGCATGCTACCACATGTAATAAACGATAATAAAGCAAACACCTTGACTCAAGGCTTGAGCATAGACATTTACTACCAGAATGAAAGGTATAATCTATTGCTTTGACATATGTGATCATTTTTTTACATTTAGTTTTACCAAGTTAGTATTTTGTACCGGAAGTACCACCACAACCTATTTTTATTTTTATTTTTATTTTTTTTACTTCACTTTTATTTCACCAGGTAGGCTAGCTGAGAACAAGTTCTCATTTGCAACTGCGACCTGGCCAAGATAAAGAAAAGCAGTGTGACACAGACAACAACACAGAGTAACATATGGAGTAAACAATAAACAAGCCAATAACACAATAAACAAATCAATGACACAGTAGAAAAACGAAAGTCTATATACAGTGTGTGCAAAAGGCATGAGGAGGTAGGCCATAGGAGCGAATAGTTACAATTTAGCAGATTAACACGGGAGTGATAAATGAGCATATGATGATGTGCAAGTAGAGATACTGGTGTGCAAAAGAGCAGAAATGTAAATAAAATCAAAACAGTATGGGGATGAGGTAGATTGGGTGGGCTATTTACAGATGGACTATGTACAGCTGCAGAGATCGGTTAGCTGCTCAGACAGTTGATGTTTAAAGTTGGTGAGGGAAATAAAAGTCTCCAACTTCAGCGATTTTTGGAATTCGTTCCAGTCACTGGCAGCAGAGAATTGGAATGAAAGGCGGCCAAAAGAGGTGTTGGCTTTGGGGATGATCAGTGAGATATACCTGCTGGAACGTGTGCTACGGGTGGGTGTTGTTATCGTGAACCAAGATAAGGCGGAGCTTTACCTATAGATGACCTGGGTCCAGTGGGTCTGGCGACAAATATGTAGCGAGTGCCAGCCGACTAGAGCATACAGGTCGCAGTGGTGGGTGATATACGGTGATTTGGTAACAAAACGGATGGCAGTGTGATAGACTACATCCAGTTTGCTGAGTAGAGTGTTGGAAGCTATTTTGTAGATGACATCGCCGAAGTCGAGGATCGGTAGGATAGTCAGTTTTACTAGGGTAAGTTTGGCGGCGTGAGTGAAGGAGGCTTTGTTGCGAAATAGAAAGCCGATTCTAGATTTGATTTTTGATTGGGGATGTTTAATATGAGTCTGGAAGGAGAGTTTACAGTCTAGCCAGACACCTAGGTATTTATAGTTGTCCACATATTCTAGCTCAGAGCCGTCCAAGATGGTGATGTTAGTCGGGTGGGCGGGTGCGGGCAGCAAACAGTTGAAAAGCATGCATTTGGTTTTACTAGCGTTTAAGAGCAGTTGGAGGCCACGGAAGGAGTGTTGTAGCTTGTTTGGAGGTTAGTTAGCACAGTGTCCAAGGAAGGGCCAGAAGTATACAGAATGGTGTCATCTGCGTAGAGGTGGATCAGGGAATCGCCCGCAGCAAGTGCGACATCATTGATATATACAGAGAAAATAGTCGGCCTGAGAATTGAACCCTGTGGCACCCCCATAGAGACTGCCAGAGGTCCGGACAACATGCCCTCCGATTTGACACACTGAACTCTGTCTGCAAAGTAGTTGGTGAACCAGGCGAGGCAGTCATTAGAAAAACCAAGGCTATTGAGTCTGCCGATAAGAATACGGTGATTGACAGAGTCGAAAGCCTTGGCCATGTCGATGAAGACGGCTGCACAGTACTGTCTTTTATCGATGACGGTTATGATATCGTTTAGTACCTTGAGCGTGGCTGAGGTGCACCCATGACCGGCTCGGAAGCCTGATTGCACAGTGGAGAAGGTACGGTGGAATTCGAAATGGTCAGTGATCTGTTTATTAACTTGGCTTTCGAAGACTTTAGGGCAGAATGGATATAGGTCTGTAACAGTTTGGGTCTAGGGTGTCACCCCCTTTAAAGAGGGGGATGACCGTGGCAGCTTTCCAATCTTTAGGGATCTCGGACGATACGAAAGAGGTTGAACTGGCTGGTAATAGGGGTTGCAACAATGGCGGCGGATTGTTTTGGAAAGAGAGGGTCCAGATTGTCTAGCCCAGCTGATTTGTACGGGTCCAGGTTTTGCAGCTCTTTCGGAACATCTGCTGTCTGGATTTAGGTGAAGGGGAAGCTGGGGAGGCTTGGGCGAATAGCAATGTATGATTGGGTTGATCAGTTCCCTAGTTTAACCCCTTACCCGTCTCTACAGATCTTCCTGAGAGGGCCAAGACTCACTGTGAGCAGCATAAAGACAGTGTCCAGACGATCAGTCCTGAGGGGTACCCTATCCCAGGGGTCTTTGTGCCTGAGTGCGATGAGCAGGGTCAATACAGAGCCCTGCAGTGCCATGGTTCTACAGGACATTGCTGGTGTGTGGACAGCAAGGGGCAGGAGAGAGCAGGGACCAGGAAAGGACCTGGCACTAGCCAGCCTAACTGTGATGAACCAGGTAGGAGTTGTAACTTTAATGACCCTCTCCACTCATTTTTATGCGTCTTTCACACAGACACACATTTGATGGCCTTACAGGAGTAGCATCCCACACTGACACCAATGCAGCAAATTCAGGGAGAAGACCGACTGGGACATTTCTTGTCGATCGCCAAACATTTCTGTAAAAAACCCAACGATAAAGCCTAGTCTCGGCTGTTGGTGGTAGGTTCAGCCAATTCAGCTGTTGCCATTTAATGTGTCTGAAGGTACAAACTCTGCCTGGAGAGGAAATCAAGTGCACTATTCCATTGCTGGCCAATCAGATTGCTCAGATGACCGAGTCTGCATTAACGTAGGAGGCATAAAAGAAAGCTACGGCAGAATTGCTACTGTGAGATTTCAAAACGTTTAAAACCATGACTAGAGAGAGACTGTCAATGAATACAGCAAAGAGCTGCTGTTTTTATGAGTGAGTTCATGTTTAAGTTCTTACTCAGCACGGTCACTACTTTGTATTCAAAACTTTTATAAGCCATTAAATGCGCATTCTTCCTATTTCCACTCAACGCTAAAACAAGCAGTGCGGCAGTAATGAATGAGAAGGTAAGTGTAGCTATAGGCTTGCATTGTTGTTATTATTAACGGCTTGGGTCTTTTTTAATATCAAGGAATATTTCACTTTCTTTGTTCATAGGAGTAACAACATGAATTTGTGCATGAGGCAGAAATAATGCGATGCGACTCGAGTTTTCGCCATCAGCTGGAAGACTGTGTCCCTTTTTGGTCAGTGGAGGAAAGGGAGAGCTGAGGGATGTTGAGAGACGGACCCTCAGTCTGCTGCTCTCTCCCTCCGCTGAGACTGACCATCAGGAGCAGGCACCATCAGCCCAGTAAAATAAAAAGCAAATTATTTAAAAGTATGCTCACTCAGCTGTGCATCAATGGATCTACAACAATGGATCTATTACCGTTGTGATCATATAGCCTACCTCAAATTTTGAAATATAATTTAAAAAATGTCCTGAACAACAATGAATTGGCAGGTAAATTCAAGCAAAGCCAGTACGCGGCGATAATGTATTGTGCCTATAGCTTACTGCAGAAACCTCATTGCTACAGTACTGTTTTTAATTGGTTATTGTTGCATAGGCTTACATTTTTTAAGTCATGTTAATAAAAAAATCACTGGTAGATCTCGGTGTGCATTTTGACTCAGAAAGTGATCTTGACTCAGAAAAGGTTGGTGACCACTGGACTAGGCCTACTAACCTTAGCAAAAAAAAGAAACGCCCCTTTTTCAGGAATAATTGGTAAAAATCCAAATACCTTCACAGATCTTCATTGTAAAGGGTTATTTCCCATGCTTGTTCAACGATCCATAAACAATTAATGAACATGCACCTGTGGAACAGTCATTAAGACACTAACAGCTTACAGAAAGTAGGCAATTAAGGTCACAGTTATGAAAACTTAGGACACTAAAGAGAGCTTTCTACTGAAAAACACCAAAGAAAGATGCCCAGGGTCCCTGCTCATCTGTGTGAACGTGCCTTAGGCATGCTGCAATGAGGCATGAGTACTGCAAATGTGGCCAGGGCAATAAATGGCAATGTCTGTACTATGAGATGGCTAAGACAGTGCTACAGGGAGACAGGACGGACAGCAGATCGTCCTTGCAGTGGCAGACCAGGTGTAACAACACCTGCACCGGATCAGAACATCCGAACATCACATCTGCGGGACAGGTACAGGATGGCAACAACATCTGCCCGAGTTACACCAGGAACGCACAATCCCTCCATCAGTGCTCAGACTGTCCGCAATAGGCTGAGAGAGGCTGGACTGAGGGCTTGTAGGCCTGTTGTAAGGCAGGTCCTCACCAGACAACACCGGCAACAACGTCTCCTATGGGCACAAACCCACCGTCGCTGGACCAGACAGAACTGGCAAAAAGTGCTCTTCACTGACGATTCGCGGTTTTGTCTCACCAGGGGTGATGGTCGGATTTGCGTTTATCGTCAAAGGAAATGAGCGTTACACCGAGGCCTGTACTCTGGAGCGGGATCGATTTGGAGGTAGAGGGTCCGTCATGGTCTGGGGCGATGTGTCACAGCATCATCGGACTGAGCTTGTTGTCATTGCAGGCAATCTCAACGCTGTACGTTACAGGGAAGACATCCTCCTCCCTCATGTGGTACCCTTCCTGCAGGCTCATCCTGACATGACCCTCCAGCATGACAGAGAGCCCGGATCTCAATCCCATTGAGCACGAATGGGACCTGTTGGGTCAGAGGGTGAGGGCTAGGGCCATTTCCCCCGGATGTCCGGGAACTTGCAGGTGCCTTGGTGGAAGAGTGGGGTAACATCTCACAGCAATAACTGGCAAATCTGGTGCAGTCCATGAGGAGGAGATGCACTGCAGTACTTAATGCAGCTGGTGGCCACACCAGATACTGACTGTTACTTTTGATTTTGACCCCCCCTTTACTTTTGACCCCCCCTTTGTTCAGGGACACATTATTCCATTTCTGTTAGTCACATGTCTGTGGAACCTGTTCAGTTTGTCTCAGTTGTTGAATCTTGTGTTCATACAAATAGTATTTACACAGGTTGAGTTTGCTGAAAATAAACGCAGTTGACAGTGAGAGGACTTTTCTTTTTTGCTGAGTTTATATTTACTTCTCAACTTTCCTAATATTAAGCATATTGTTTATCTTTACAACAGGAGTCTAGCCTACCTGGCTGGCATGAAAATGAACTACAGGAAAAGCATCCTCCATTCGCTATTTAAGTGCATAGATCTATTTTTTCCACTTCCCGGTTTCGAGACAGGTGCATGATAATGGTCCATTCTAAATTTCACACATATTATTTAGTATATGTAAAGACAAGATTAAATCAAGAATAGTGTGATTGGTGACAATATTAGCCTATATTATCACTTGTGAATGATGCCCAGCATAAGTAACTGCCTTTTTTATGTTGAATCATAGTCACACACCTCATGTAGCCTATCCAAATCAAACCAAATGTATTTACATAGCCCTTTGTACATCAGCTGATATCTCAAAGTGCTGTACAGAAACCCAGCCTAAAACCCCAAACAGCAAGCAATGCAGGTGTAGAAGCACGGTGGCTCGGAAAAACTCCCTAGAAAGGCCAAAACCTAAGAAGAAACCTAGAGAGGAACCAGGCTATGTGGGTTGGCCAGTCCTCTTCTGGCTGTGCTGGGTGGAGATTATAACAGAACATGGCCAAGATGTTCAAATGTTCATAAATGACCAGCATGGTCAAATAATAATAAGGCAGAACAGTTGAAACTGGAGCAGCAGCACGGCCAGGTGGACTGGGGGCAGCAAGGAGTCATCATGTCAGGTAGTCCTGGGACATGGTCCTAGGGCTCAGGTCCTCCGAGAGAGAGAAAGAAAGAGAGAAAGAGAGAATTAGAGAAAGCACACTTAAATTCACACAGGACACCGAATAGGACAGGAGAAGTACTCCAGATATAACAAACTGACCCTAGGCCCCCGACACATAAACTACTGCAGCATAAATACTGGAGGCTGAGACAGGAGGGGTCAGGAGACACTGTGGCCCCATCCGAGGACACCCCCGGACAGGGCCAAACAGGAAGGATATAACCCCACCCACTTTGCCAAAACACAGCCCCCACACCACTAGAGGGATATCTTCAACCACCAACTTACCATCCTGAGACAAGGCTGAGTATAGCCCACAAAGATCTCCGCCATGGCACAACCCAAGGGGGGGCGCCAACCCAGACAGGATGACCACATCGGTGAATCAACCCACTCAGGTGACGCACCCCTCCAGGGACGGCATGAGAGAGCCCCAGTAAGCCAGTGACTCAGCCCCTGTAATAGGGTTAGAGTCAGAGAATCCCAGTGGAAAGAGGGGAACCGGCCAGGCAGAGACAGCAAGGGCGGTTCGTTGCTCCAGAGCCTTTCCGTTCACCTTCCCACTCCTGGGCCAGACTACACTCAATCATATGACCCACTGAAGAGATGAGTCTTCAGTAAAGACTTAAAGGTTGAGACCGAGTTTGCGTCTCTGACATGGGTAGGCAGACCGTTCCATAAAAATGGAGCTCTATAGGAGAAAGCCCTGCCTCCAGCTGTTTGCTTAGAAATTCTAGGGACAATTAGGAGGCCTGCGTCTTGTGACCGTAGCGTACGTGTAGGTATGTACGGCAGGACCAAATCAGAGAGATAGGTAGGAGCAAGCCCATGTAATGCTTTGTAGGTTAGCAGTAAAACCTTGAAATCAGCCCTTGCTTTGACAGGAAGCCCGTGTAGGGAGGCTAGCACTGGAATAATATGATCAAATGTTTTGGTTCTAGTCAGGATTCTAGCAGCCGTATTTAGCACTAACTGAAGTTTATTTAGTGCTTTATCCGGGTAGCCGTAAAGTAGAGCATTGCAGTAGTCTAACCTAGAAGTGACAAAAGCATGGATAAATTTTTCTGCATCATTTTTGGGCAGAAAGTCTCTGATTTTTGCAATGTTACGTAGATGGAAAAAAGCTGTCCTTCAAATGGTCTTGATATGTTCTTCAAAAGAGAGATCAGGGTCCAGAGTAACGCCGAGGTCCTTTACAGTTTTATTTGAGACGACTGTACAACCATTAAGATTAATTGTCAGATTCAACAGAAGATCTCTTTGTTTCTTGGGACCTAGAACAAGCATCTCTGTTTTGTCCGAATTTAAAAGTAGAAAGTTTGCAGCCATCCACTTCCTTATGTCTGAAACACATGCTTCTAGCAAGGGCAATTTTGGGGCTTCACCATGTTTCATTGAAATGTACAGCTGTGTGTCATCTGCATAGCAGTGAAAGTTAACATTATGTTTTCGAATGACATCCCCAAGAGGTAAAATATATAGTGAAAACAATAGTGGTCCTAAAACGGAACCTTGAGGAACACCGAAATTTACAGTTGATTTGTCAGAGAACAAACCATTCACAGAGACAAACTGATATCTTTCCGACAGATAAGATCTAAACCAGGCCAGAACTTGTCCGTGTAGACCAATTTGGGTTTCAAATCTCTCCAAAAGAATGTGGTGATCGATGGTATCAAAAGCAGCACTAAGGTCTAGGAGCACGAGGACAGATGCAGAGCCTCGGTCTGATGCCATTAAAAGGTAATTTACCACCTTCACAAGTGCAGTCTCAGAGCTATGATGGGGTCTAAAACCAGACTGAAGCATTTCGTATACATTGTTTGTATTCAGGAAGGCAGTGAGTTGCTGCGCAACAGCCTTTTCTAAAATTTTTGAGAGGAATGGAAGATTCGATATAGGCCGATAGTTTTTTATATTTTCTGGGTCAAGGTTTGGCTTTTTTAAGAGAGGCTTTATTACTGCCACTTTTAGTGAGTTTGGTACACATCCGGTGGATAGAGAGCCGTTTATTATTTTCAACATAGGAGGGCCAAGCACAGGAAGCAGCTCTTTCAGTAGTTTAGTTGGAATAGGGTCCAGTATGCAGCTTGAAGGTTTAGAGGCCATGATTATTTTCATCATTGTATCAAGAGATATAGTACTAAAACACTTGAGCGTCTCTCTTGATCCTATAGGAGCACGAGGACAGATATGCCTATATGTTTTGATAAGGTTTGTATCACAACTAAAGTGGCCAAATAACTTCTTAATTAAAATGTAAGCACATTAATCCGCTTTACAAGGGGTTTATAGCATAACTGGCATACATAAGCAGCGCATGAGTTTCAAGTTTTGGGAAGATAATTGTAATGAATACTCAGGGAGAAAAAGGTGAAGATTCATGAGCAGAGCGTGGCAGATGTTTATTAAGCCTTCACAGAAGTCAGGAATCGTGGTCACAGACAATGGTCAAACTGGTAGGCAGTCAAAAACAAAAAATACGTCACAACCATACAAACAGAAAGAAATGAACTACAGTGCCTTGCGAAAGTATTCGGCCCCCTTGAACTTTGCGACCTTTTGCCACATTTCAGGCTTCAAACTTAAAGATATAAAACCGTCCCAGTCTCAGGTTTTTTGCAGACTCCATCAGGTTTTCTTCCAGAATGGTCCTGTATTTGGCTCCATCCATCTTCCCATCAATTTTAACCATCTTCCCTGTCCCTGCTGAAGAAAAGCAGGCCCAAACCATGATGCTGCCACCACCATGTTTGACAGTGGGGATAGGGTGTGTTCAGGGTGATGAGCTGTGTTGCTTTTACGCCAAACATAACGTTTTGCATTGTTCAATTTTGGTTTCATCTGACCAGAGCACCTTCTTCCACATGTTTGGTGTGTCTCCCAGGTGGCTTGTGGCAAACTTTAAATGACACTTTTTATGGATATCTTTAAGAAATGGCTTTCTTCTTGCCACTCTTCCATAAAGGCCAGATTTGTGCAATATACGACTGATTGTTGTCCTATGGACAGAGTCTCCCACCTCAGCTGTAGATCTCTGCAGTTCATCCAGAGTGATCATGGGCCTCTTGGCTGCATCTCTGATCAGTCTTCTCCTTGTATGAGCTGAAAGTTTAGAGGGACGGCCAGGTCTTGGTAGATTTGCAGTGGTCTGATACTCCTTCCATTTCAATATTATCGCTTGCACAGTCCTCCTTGGGATGTTTAAAGCTTGGGAAATCTTTTTGTATCCAAATCCGGCTTTAAACTTCTTCACAACAGTATATCGGACCTGCCTGGTGTGTTCCTTGTTCTTCATGATGCTCTCTGCGCTTTTAACGGACCTCTGAGACTATCACAGTGCAGGTGCATTTATACGGAGACTTGATTACACACAGGTGGATTGTATTTATCATCATTAGTCATTTAGGTCAACATTGGATCATTCAGAGATCCTCACTGAACTTCTGGAGAGAGTTTGCTGCACTGAAAGGAAAAGGGCTGAATAATTTTGCACGCCCAATTTTTCAGTTTTTGATTTGTTAAAAAAGTTTGAAATATCCAATAAATGTCGTTCCACTTCATGATTGTGTCCCACTTGTTGTTGATTCTTCACAAAAAAATACAGTTTTATATCTTTGTTTGAAGCCTGAAATGTGGCAAAAGGTCGCAAAGTTCAAGGGGGCCGAATACTTTCGCAAGGCACTGTAAATAGGGAGCTGATGAGACCAGGTGAGAAACGAACACAGGTGAAATCAATGAACAAAAATGAAAGACAGGGCTACGTTCCAGAACACAAAGAAACAGGGCTACATTCAAGATCACAAAGAAAAAGACCACATGGTTGACTAAGAAAAGAAAAGCAGAACCTTACAATAATTTTCACCATAAAAATGCACCTTTATAATAAAAGCATTACATGTATTTGATTATAGCCTACTGTCATGTGTGCATTGCTGCGCTTATAATGTGAAGAAATAGCCTAATAGTTTATCAACATTTTAAGCTAAACTTTTACATCTGTTGCGTCAGCCACATTGCGTGAAAACCTTTTTTAATGGTTGTATTAATTTGGGATTTATTGCACCCCATAACTGTCCCAGACTATGTTTGGAATATTTATTTCTCGCACAGAATAGGCCAACTTTTGTACTACGGGGGATAGTCGATTGACATAGGCTAGTGCTTTTTCTGTTTGTCAGGCCTACTCATCTTGAGTTGGCTGATGAATAGTAAATGGGGACAGTTCTTCCAATATCTTCAATATGCACCTCGGAATTGGATAAGAACGCGGGCAGTTGCGTCCCCGATGTGTCTGTCTTCACTTGTAGCCTGTGAGAAAGACCCGATCACCTGACGGAGAGACATGTGAGTGAGAGGCGCTTCAGATTGCTCAGCACACTCAGGGAGAATGGCACAATGCAGCAATCAGGACCGCAGAAGGCATGGATGTCGCCATTAAATTCAAGGCATTTTCAAGTGCTTGTCAAATTGTGATTGAGAGACTTTTGGAGTACAGCCTTCGCAAAAAAACAAAGCTGAGCTCATGCCTTTCAAGCAACTTTTTTCAAATCATCATTAGAGTTTCATTATGCTGCCTTACATGCTGACCAGACCACGCGTCCACATGCGCCATCGCACGCTTGTTGATTTTGTCCACCCACACCAGACGTGATCAAGACTCACAGGTTGAAGTATAAAAACAAACCCTGAACCAACTTTATTAATTTGGGGACAGGTCGAAAAGCATCAAACATTTATGGCAATTTAGCCAGATAACGTGCAGTTGCTAGCTAATTTGTCCTAGGATATAAACATTGGGTTGTTATTTTACCTCAAATGCACAAGTTCCTCTACTCTGACAATTAATCCACAGATAAGAGGGTAAACCGAGTTTGTTTCTAGTAATCTCTCCTACTGTAGGCTTCTTCTTCTTTGGACTATATATGGCGGTTCGCAACCAACTTTAAAGTGCATTACCACCACCAACTGGGCTGGATTGTGGACCTCAGATCATCTTTCAATCACCCACGTGGGTAAATGCTCCTAAAAACCAATGAGGAGATGGGAGAGGTGGGACTTGCAGTGCGTCAAGCATCACAAATAGAACCAAGTCCTATTTTAGCGCCTGACTACGCAGATGGTCGTTGACGCACGCGAGCAGTGTGGGTGCAGTGATTGAATAACATGTATGTGTACATTTATTTTGCAACGCTTGCGCACGCGACGCCATCGGTGTGGTCAGCATGTTACAATGTTTTAAAAATCAAAACATATAGCCCAATGTTTGTAGAACAACTAAAGTTACGTTTATAACTCTAAATTAAGCATTTCTTTGTTAACCGCTCAACACAGAATGTGCGCAATCACACAAATCGTTTGGAGAACATATTTATATTTTATTCAGCTTTGTTCGATTGTATTCTTCATACTATAAAATAATATAAAATAATGCCACTGAATTATAAGTAAATCTTGTCTGCTAAATTAACTAGTGTAGCCCACAGCCATTTGGCATAGCTACATCAGGACCTAACATAAGGACAACTCAGAGTATGCTATTCTTTTCTTCTGAAATAGACTACATTTTCTTCATATCATGCTTCTTTAGACCTGTCTAAAATAAATAATGGATGTATTCGACTTTTTAGAAACCAGGAGATGTTAAATGTGTTTATGTTAATTAACGGTCAATTACCGTGAGACTGACAGTTATTTGCCATGACCAGTCGGGAAAAAAATAGGTTATTCCAGCATTACTTTTGTTACGAATTGCATGTGGAGATACAAATTTAGTAAAAAAACTTTAAAAAAAAAACTAAATACATTAAAACAATAGTTTCAACTGTGACCTGGTTTAACCCCTTACCTGTCTCTACAGATCGTCCTGAGAGGCCCAAGACTCACTGTGAGCAGCATAAAGACAGTGTCCAGACGACCAGTCCTGAGGGGTACCCTATCCCGGGGGTCTTTGTGCCTGAGTGCGATGAGCAGGGTCAATACAGAGCCCTGCAGTGCCACGGTTCTACAGGACACTGCTGGTGTGTGGACAGCAGGGGGCAGGAGAGGGCAGGGACCAGGAAAGGACCCGGCACTGGCCAGCCTAACTGTGATGAACCAGGTGAGTTTAATGTTAAACACATTACGGATAATAACAGTA
Organism: Oncorhynchus tshawytscha; assembly: GCF_018296145.1. Classification (NCBI taxonomy): domain Eukaryota; kingdom Metazoa; phylum Chordata; class Actinopteri; order Salmoniformes; family Salmonidae; genus Oncorhynchus; species Oncorhynchus tshawytscha. Next base: position 9,972,184 of record NC_056452.1, on the reverse strand, counting down.
ACAGTATCCATGTTGTCTCTGTAATATTGTCTGTAAAGGGTACTTGTTTGTTCAGAATAACTAACTATAACCAGTGGGAAAAACTGGTTACAATAAAGTCCTTATGACGACTTTTATGATGTCATGGTCAGGTTGTATACTGGTTGTAATCTGGTAATAACAACCAAAAGATGTCTTGATGTTGTCATGAAATAGCCATCTTTACCTGGACATAAGCGTCTAGTTGGTTGTAATCTAGTTATATGACATTGTGTCAACCAGAAAAACAATATCCACCAGACAATGACGTCATTAAGATCGCATGTGCCTAATAACCCCGTACCTGCCTCTACAGATCACCCTGAGAGGCCCAAGACTCATTGTGAACACCAGAGAGACAGTCTGCAGACAACTAGTCCTGAGGGGAATGTTGACGGGGCCTTTGTACCTCAGTGTGATGAGAAGGGTCAATACAGAGCCCTGCAGTGCCACGGTGCTACAGGACACTGCTGGTGTGTGGACAGCAGGGGGCAGGAGAGGGCAGGGACCAGGAAACCACCCGGTACTTCGCAACCTAACTGTGATGAACCAGGTGAGATGAGTTCACATGTGTTGTGCATACATTTGACGTAAACACAACACACCTGTATACACTAATACACATGCATAAACACTACCAATTGCAAGACCACACACACACCCACCTAGAGGTTCATGCTGCAATGCAATCTGCCTCATGTGGCCAGGTTAGACACACATAAGAGATTTTCTTAAGGTTTAGAATTAAAGCCAGGCAGCAGGCACTGTTGCTATCTAATACAGCTAAACAAAATGGAATCGTTAAAAGTTTAGGCACCAATAATGTGTTACGCCCTGTAAAGCACCAGCTCAGCTCCTCATTGCCTATGAGTAATCACTTTCATTTGAATCTAGTAAATGGTGCCAAATCATGCTGTCAAGTCTATATTGTTAGGGGGAGGAGGTAGGTCAGTGATGTGGTTCGCCCATGGTTTTCCTGCCAAACCACTGCTTCTTCTACACTGTGCCCAATGTGTGCTCTTCTCTCCCACGTCACAAAAAATATCCCGTGTAGGAGTCTTGAGTTGGAAAGAATTGAACATTCGGTCATGTTTTTTTTTAACAGTTTCAGAGATAACAAAAAAATGTACTTTAACCTAAAGTGGTATGTTTTAAGTGCACCTGAAAGCATGTTATCAAGGTGGATTTGATAAAATAAACACTTGGAAATCTGTAAGAATGTATACAAGTGGGTAGGTGACAGGGGAGGGGGTGAGTGTGTGTGCGTGCGTGCATGTGTACAGGTGTGCATGTGTGTGAAAGAGACTGATGAGTGTGTAAGGGGTCGGACATACCACGCTGGAGTGTGTATGTGCACGTGCATGCATATGTGAACGAGACTGAGTGTTTGTGTCTGTGTTTGTGAGTATGTGTGTACATGTAGTAGAGGAGAGACAGGAATGTGACCAGGAGGATTGATTTGATTTCTTGCCCTTACACGGCCCCCTCCCCCTTCACCTTCTCCTGTCCCAGACCTGTAAACGCTTGCGGGGTCAGCTCACTTCTCATCACTATCAGCTGGAACGCTTATCTACTAGCCGTAATACAACTAAAGAGTCACAGAGTCCACAGCATTTGGACGGCCCTTAAAAAGGCAATGGGGGATTTCTACCTGAGTCATAATAGCGTTTCACAATGTAAATGTATGCATTACTTATGAGGCACGACACTTAACTCTGGCTATTTACACATTCCTGACCAGAGTTGTTTATAATATTGTCTCGTCTTCAGACTGACTTTTCACAAAGTGAGCTAGGTAGGTTAGTCATACAGCATACATGGACAAGCGTAGCCCTAGATTTAATAAGATCAAGCATTAACTGGTGATAGCAGACACCCACATAGCAGATGATTTGGCGTGTCGGAGGTGGAACTGCGTTGGTGAGCAGCTGCTCTTGCGATCATTGTCACTAAGCCACAGGCGTTAGAAGTTCAGAACGAGAAAGTGTAGAATATATAGAAATAATTATGCTCAAATTGAAAAATCATTAAAGAAAATAATGAAGATTTCTATCATCTTAATCGAGATGTCCCACCTTCACACTGTCAAAAATAAAACGCTTGGCTAAAGCGGATCTGATTGAACCGAGCCCATAGTCTTTAGAGCTCACATTGCGTCAAACCTTAGTCTGTTTTTCTTATTAGTTTGCTTTTTGTTGTCAGGGTGTTTATTTAGATTTTGAAGTGGAACTGTTGACTGTGCATGCAGTCAGATTCACTGCAAGTGTTGACACCTTACTTAGTCATAGAAAGGACCCTGTGAAAGAAGAGTGTACGAACCATCCACATACTTTGAAGCTTTGGTCATAATTCAATGATCAATTGGTGTCCTGATGTGATGATTGACATTTTAGTCATTGAGTAGTCGTGAGTTCATACATTCTCAGGCTTTTTTCGTACTGGTCCCCCGTGGGAATCAAATCCACAACCATGGGGTTGCAAGCGCCTTGCTCTCCCAACTGAGCCACACGGGACCCTTGGTGCAGGACGACAGAACTAATTACTTTCAGTGACACTTTATTTGGCTAGTCCCCTAAAGATGATCCATAGATGCTCGCACTATCAGCAAACTATCAACTGCAACTCTGTTGATATGCAACTGCTTGCCAGGGTTACAGTTAGGTTTAAGGTTAGGGAAAGGGTTAAGATCAGGGTAAGAGTTAGGGTTAAGTTTAGGTTAAGGGTTAAGGTTAGGGTTTGTAGTAGTTAGTTAGTTGAACACTTACTGAACATCTATAAACCATCTATTTGGGATTAGTCAAATAAATGTAATTAATTCAGGAAAAAAATACCTGAGTTTCTCCTAGCCCTGTACGTATATGACCCATGTGCCATCTCCCTCTGCCCCCCTCGCTCCCTCAGCGGTTGTGCCCCCCACCCAGCGGCCAGAGACGGTGTGCCAGCGTTGGCGGGCCAGCCTGGTGGACCACTACGGGGGCCTGCCCGGGCCCAACCACTACCTGCCCCAGTGCGACCCCCAGGGGCAGTTCAACCCCATCCAGTGCTACGGCGACAGCAGCTACTGTTGGTGTGTGGACCGGGACGGCCGCGAGGTGGCCGGGACGCGCTCGCACGATGTGGTCAAGCCTGCCTGTGAGTGACGTTACTGATGCTGCTGGTCATCTTTTCACATTTTGAAGTTTGTACTGTAGGATTAAATGTTGAATGCTAATCTGTGACATGTATCTTAAACTGTATAAACATTTGTTGATGTTAACTTGAGGTTTGGGAGGAACATTTGAATTATGATAATGTGAGGTATCATTTAGTTAATTAGTTGTCTACACAGGTAGGTTCAGTAACAATGTCTAATACAGTATATCTGTTAGTGTTTTATCCGGACTTTCTTCCTTCTTCTCACCCACCCCCTACAGGTGTCCCCACTGTAGCCCCTCCCACCATGCACCCTCTGCCTCGCCCTGATGTGACCCCGCCCCCCTCAGGCACCTCCCTCCTGTATGCCCAGGGACAGCAGATTGGGGCACTGCCTCTCAATGGCACACTCATGGACTCGGAGCGCTCATCTACACTATTGGCTCTGCATGTAAGGAAGAATACTAGGCTACTCCATGCTAGTCCTTACAAGAGCTTAATGTAGAGTTTGTACTATTGAACAGCTAGGAATATCTCATTGTATGTCAACCATTCACAATTTCTTAGTGTTCTTTCTAGGCATTGTGTGAAGTTCACGGCACTCACCACTGTATTTGTAGATCCATATAGTTTTGTGTCACGTGTTCTGATCGTGGCTAAGGTACAAACTGTGTTGAACTGGTAGACTGTAAGTGTGAGTGTAAAATGTATGTGTCTCTCCACAGGGCTCCATTGTGGTGGGCATCGACTATGACTGCAGGGAGAAGAAGGTGTACTGGACCGACCTGGCAGGCAGGACCATCAACAGAGCCAGACTGGAGCCTGGGGCCGAGCCTGAGACTCTCATCAACACAGGTACACTTACAACAGGGTTGCCATTATGACAATGTGGCACCAAACATTTTACATTATTATTTAGGCTAATAATATAACTCAATCACTGTTCGTAAAAAAGACTGTTCAATGCATGGCTGCGTATAGCGTAGAGGCCTGGGCTATAGGCTGTATCTGATATGTTTCTTCTTTCGTTGCACGAGAAAAACACATTTCGTGCAATTCTACTTTGTATGACTGGAGACATTAGCAGAATCTTTTTTAACATGAAAAATTAGAGAGATCAATAAAAGCGTCTGCCCTTCCTATGAGAAGGGGAGACACAAATAGAATACGTGCCAATAAGATGCTATTAGGCCTACTGTTGTTCGCTCAATTAAGGTGAGAATTTTGATAACTAAAAGACAGATTCATCTTTTCATTGTCTTTACAGCAATAGTTTGGAAAGCAAAATGGCTATGTTTTTCTGCAATTTAATTTTGAAATATTGCTTTATGCCTGGCTGGGCCTCTCTACTTTTCACTGACATTCGCAACTCAACAATAATCTATTAGGTATTTGCTACGCTCGCTCACTGTCTAAATTGTGCACGCTGCCTTTTCTTCCGACTGTAGGTAATGCAATTTAAAACAATCCCAAACTTTTTTTAAGGCTAATGATGCTCTGTGGCCAAAATCATGCTTTAGTAGCCTATTTTGAATTATTTGATTTATTTCTGTTTAGACAGGAGTAGGCTAATTAGGCTATATCATTTTGGCAATTGAATTCAGTTTACTTAGGGAAAGCTTAGCTTCCCCTAGTCTTATAAACACACTGCCTATGAGCCTATGTCAATCTACTATCCCCTAAATTTACCTATTATATTGGTCAGCTTGTCGAGAAAGAAATAGCCAAAACAGACTCTGGGGCATTTGTGGGGCGATAGGATCCCAAATTCATACAACCAGTAGGCCTAGGCTACATAATTATTATTTTTTAAAGCTATGAATCTGATGCAACAGATCAGAACGTTTAGCTTAAAATGTTGATAAACTATTTTGTAACATTATTAGCGCAGCAATGCACACAAGGCAGTAGGCAATGCTCAAATGTGCATTTGGCTAACGGACAATGAAACAGGCAATAAAAGCGCCGTCTGAAATGTTTTGCTAAAAGGCTCTGTATGCTGTGTGCTTGTGATAAGGTAGTACATAACGAATATACACATGCAGCAATTTAATTCCATAGGCCGATAAGCATGCATGTACATCAACTGGTATTTCCATCTATGAATAGGCTAAAAAGCAGCGTTTTTCTATTTTCTTTCTGACAATTGGCCATTGCCAATTTTATTTATCAGCTTTTTTTTTTTTTTTTTTTTTATACTCCCAAAAGCCGACTATTACCGAATAATGGAAACACTGACTCACACCCACTGGTAACACAGACAACAAGGGCATATCACACAGCCAGCACAGATAACACACACTCTGCAACCAGAGTTACCGCAGTCACCTTCACAGATAACTGACAACTACATTTACATTTCAGGTATTTACTACAGTATGTTCCACTGAATAACCTTTATGACTGTCCATTGTCCGTAGGTCTAACCAGTCCAGAGGGCTTGGCGGTGGACGTGGTGCGCAGAGCCATGTTCTGGGTGGATAGCACGCCGGACAAGATCGAACGTGCTAACCTGGACGGCAGCGGGAGACAGACTCTCTTCGACACTGACATGGTCAACCCCCGTGCTATCATAGTGGACTCTTCCACTGGGTAAGGTTGAGGTTTAAAGTGGGTCATGTAAAAATCTCTCACAGTGGTGTGTACATTAACACAAAAATACATAATGTAATAAAGAAAGCGTACTTGCACATTAATATGCGCTCCCAATAGTTTAGGTGTTACAGTATATTAGTCAAGTCAGCACATCTACTATTCTCACTTTTTTACTCTAGAATAAAACATAACTTTTTGAGAACATACAGTAAATGTACCGGTTGGTTTTCTACATAGCAGTGACTATCGGCCATGGCTGTCTTATGTTCCGAGTTCAGTTACTGCGCCACTGTTTTCACAACATCACAACATCTCTGACCAAAAGGAGACTTTTCCGAAAGTCATAAACTGTTCCGTGGAAAGGCGTTTGACGAGCTAGGGTGACTGGAAGAAATCAAATCAGAACTGGAGGTGGATTGTTTAACTCCCACACTAATCTAAGTTTGCATCCCAAATGGCACCCTATTCTCTATATATTGCACTACTGTTGTTTCGGGTCCTTGTGAAAAGTAGTGCACTATGTAGGGAATAGGGAGCAATTTGGGACACTGACTCACGTTAGTGAGACAAGGACGGCCTCGGGAGACCCTAAGGTCAAGGATCACAGGTTTTTCTGGGTAATCTCACTCTGACCTCATCAGCTCCAAAACCCAGCCTCACTAAGATATCTCTTCTGAGGCAAGAAGTGTACTGCAGGTGGTCCCTTAGGAGCAGGCTACCCTACCCTGTCAGATCCAGGTTGTGTGCGTGTGCCTTTAAGTGAGTGTATGTCTTTACCTTAGTGTGTGTTTTTTGTTGTTGACATCTATGAGTGTGTGTGTGTGTGTGTGTGTGTGTGTATGCTTTTGCATCAGCATGTGTGTGTTTCATTTGAGTTGGCGCATTTCCCTTCTCCTTTAATTAATAGCCACGTTAATTAGGCTTAATTTCCTGTGGCCCGGCTGTCTTCCTGTGATGTGCTTACTAACAATACACTCTCTGCACATCAACAGTCACTGGGGCTGCTTCCCAAATGGCACCCTATTTCCCAATAGTGTACTACTTTTGACCAGGTTCCATAGGGCTCCACATATTAGGTATACTCAGTGTATACCCCCCTTTTGCCCTCAGAAATGCTTCAATTCATTAGGGCATGGACTCTACAAGGTAGGTGTCGAAAGTGTTCCACAGGGATGCTGGCCGATGTTGACTCGAAATCTTCCCACAGTTGTGTCAATAGTCTGGATGTCCTTTGGGTGGTGGACCATTCTTGATATACATGGGAAACTGTTGAGTGTGAAAAACCCAGCAGCATTGCAGTTCTTGACACAAACCAGTGAGCCTTGCACCTATTCTCATACCATGTTCAAAGGCACTTCAATCTTTTGTCTTGCCCATTCATCTTCTGAATGGCACACATACACAATCCATGTCTCAATTGTCTCGAGGCGTAAATATCCTTCTTTAACCTGTATCCACCCCTTCATCTACACTGATTTGAAGTGGATTTAACAAGTGACATCAATAAGGGATCATAGCTTTCACCTGGTCAGTTTATGTCATGGAAAGAACAGGTATCCTTAATGTTTTGTACACTCAGTGTATAGGGAATAGGGTGCCATTGCGGACGTACCCTGAGGTTGACAGCGGATGGAGACAACCAATGAAGGAGAAGGCAAAAGAGGGATAGAAAGAGACAGATTGAAGCAGAGACAGAAACAGGGAAATAGAGAGGGAGGTAGATAAATTAGTTGAGATAGGAACTGAAGGGAAAAATCAAGATATCTAAACTGGCCCTGTCTCTCCCAATCTCTTTCTCTATCGCAATTCAATTCTAAATGCTTTATTAGCACGATGAAAGTATACACTATATATACAGAAGTATGTGGATTCCCTTAGTGGATTTGATGATTTCAATCACGCCCGTTGTTTACACAGCCAACAATCTCCATAGACAAATATTGGCAATAGAATGGCCTTACTGAAGAGCTCAGTGACTTTCCTAGGATGCCACCTTTCCAACAAGTCAGTTCGTCAAATTTCTGCCCTGATAGAGCTGCCACAGTCAACTATAAGTACTATTATTGTGAAGTGTAAATGTCTAGGAGCAACAATGGCTCAGCCGCGAAGTGGTAGCCCACACAAGCTCACAGAACGGGACAGCCGAATGCTAAAGCGCGTAGCACGTAAAAATTGTCTGTCCTCGGTTGCAACGTTCACTACCGAGTTCCAGGCTGTCTTTGGAAGCAACGTTAGCACAATAACTGTTCGTCAGGAACTTTATGAAATGGGTTTCCATGGCCGAGCAGCCGCACACAAGCCTAAGATCACCATGCGCAATGCCAAGTGTCGGCTGGAGTGGTGTAAAACTCGCCGCCATTGGAGTTAGTTCCAGTGAAGGGAAATCTTAACGTTACAGCATACAATGACATTCTAGACGATTCTGTGGTTCCAATTTTGTGGCAACAGTTTGTGGAAGGCCCTTTCCTATTTCAGCATGACAATGCCCCCCCCCCGTGCACAAAGTGAGGCCCATAAGAAATGGTTTATCGAGATTGGCGTGGAAGAACTTGACTGGGCTGCAGAGAGCACTGACCTCAGCCCCATCGAACACCTTTGGGATGAATTGGAATGCCAATTGTGAGCCAAGCCTAATTGCCCAACATCAGTGCCCGACCTCACTAATACTCTTTTGGCTGAATGGAAGCAAGTCCCCGCAGCAATGTTCCAACATTTAGTGGAAAGCCTTTTCAGAAGAGTGGAGCAAATGGGGGACCAACTCCATGTTATTAAAGCTCATGATTTTGGAATGAGATGTTCGGAGAGCAGGTATCCGCATACTTTTGGTACTGTACATAGTTGTATTGCAGGAGGAAAACAGGAGATTGGTCCATAGGGCAAGAGCCTTTCTGGCTCGTACAAGGCTTACTTACTTACTAAATGCCAAAGCAACCACTCTCTCCTTCCCTCTCTCTCTCTCCCCCTCCCTCTCTCCCTCTAAGGAACCACACATTCTGAGCCTGTCTGTCTATCTAAGCCCCACAAGATCAGCAATCAGCACAGCTACAAGTGCACGAGTGTGTGTGTACTGTGTGTGAGTGAGTGAGAAATGGGTTTTGTGTATGTGTATTTAGGATACAGGCTTGTGTGTTTGTGTCGGTTAAATGTATGCGTGTGTTTGCTTGTGTTTGCCATACATTCAATTTGGGTTTATATCTGGTAGAGGAATTGGCTGTGAGTGAGTGCACATGTCTGTCCAGCCTCAGGAATCAAAAAGCACATTAATCATGAAGCCCAATCATGCGAAGCAAAATTACTCTGAAGTCACGTCCAAAGACCTGGCCTTTTCCCAAATACAATGACTTGTGTTCGCTCTGGAGTAACTTAAGCGTTCTATCTTCTTTTATTATTTATACTGAACAAAAATATAAACGCCACATGTAAAGTGTTGGTTGGTCCCATGTTTCATGAACCAAAATAAAATATCCACAAATTTTTCCATTCACAGAAAAAGCTTATTTCTCTCAAATATTGTGCACAATTTTTGCATTTCGGAGAGTTTGCTGCACTGAAAGTAAAGGGGCTGAATAATTTTGCACGCCCAATTTTTCAGTTTTTGATTTGTTAAAAAAGTTCGAAATATCCAATAAATGTCGTTCCACTTCATGATTGTGTCCCACTTGTTGTTGATTCTTCACAAAAAAATACAGTTTTATATCTTTATGTTTGAAGCCTGAAATGTGGCAAAAGGTCGCAAAGTTCAAGGGGGCCGAATACTTTCGCAAGGCACTGTATATACCTATCTAGTTTCATATTCAGTGTGTGCTGGAATTGAACCCACAACATTGATGCGTAGCGGAATTGATTTGGAATCACTCCCTCCCGTGAGACTTGTAACCCCAAATGCCCCCTCAGATCTAGAGGAAGTTAAGACTTGCGTTGGTGAGCGGGTGACCTGGGTTCGATCCCACCAGTTACCCTTGCACACACCATTTATGAACCAAATGAGCCACCATCCACACCGCCATAATTGCCCTTTCTAAGTGCTTTCTAACTGTGTGTTGTCTCTCTAGGACCCTGTACTGGACCGACTGGAACAGGGAGGCCCCGAAAATCGAGAGATCCTCAGTGGATGGCCACAGCAGGAAGGTGCTGGTGAAGGATGGGATTGGCCTGCCCAACGCCTTGACCTTTGACACAGCCACGAAACAGGTGTGCTGGGCGGATGCAGGTAGGAATCTCGTGCCTCCTCTAGGAGCTTGGAGCATATAGAACCACACCTAAGGCATATAACTAGAACCAGCTTACTTTCCCAAATCCTCACTCTCATAAAGAGGGGGAAAAATGCTAAACCGATCCTGGATCATGTTTTTTTTTTTTTTTTTTTTTTTTTTAACTAGGCAAGTCAGTTAAGAACAAATTCTCATTTAGAATGATGGCCTACCCCAGACGACACTGGGCCAATTGTGCACCACCCTATGGGACTCCCAATCACAGTTGGATGTGATACAGCCTGGATTTGAACCAGGGACTCTAGTGACGCCTCTTGCACAGAGATGCAGTGCCTTAGACCGCTGCGAAACTCGGGAGGGCAGGGTTCCAGACATTTTAACCTGGTGGCACCAGCCCATGATTTGGTCGCGCAATAGAAACATTCTGTAATCATTTTATAAAGTCATTATAAATTTCACAATGCTTAATAAGAAGTGTAAGAGACTACTGAGATGGTATTGTTGCTAATAACAAATACATTTCATATATGCTATTGCAAAATAAAAATTCATTTGGTTGTGTTTATGGAAGTTTTTAGGTAGGCCTACTATTAGAATATGAAAAAAATATGTTTTCATTACTTTTGTTACTGTAGGCTATATGTAAAAACGATAAACCACAAAAACACCACAATTCAAGTGTTATACATGTCACAAAGGGCGGCCTAGTGGTTAGAGTGTTGGACTTGAAGTTCAAAACTCCCGAGCTGGCAAGTCTGTCGTTCTGCCCCTGAACAGGCAGTTAACCCACTGTTCCTAGGCCGTCATTGAAAATAAGAATTTGTTCTTAACTGACTTGCCTAGTAAAATAAAAAACAAAGAAATTCATTATTATTTAATTAAGACAGATCTTTAAAACATACAAAACACTAATACATTGTATTATGTTATTAGTCTGTGCTTAGTAGCCTATGCTGCCTCAAGTGCTCACATGTAGAACACATGGAATAACAGCTGTAATATTCTACAAAAAAAAGTGATATTTTGAAATAGAGCCCATACCTTATGGAGGAGAGAGTAATCAAATAACTATGTTTTCCATTTTTATCTGTGGATTAATTGTCAGAGTAGAGAACACAATATTTTGTATCACTCAAAATGGGTCCAAATTCTACAAAGATCATTTTAAAAAAAGGACCACATGTAAAATAACAACCCAATGTTTATCTCCCAGGACAAATTAGCTAGCAACAGCAAGCTGGCTAAGTTACATGTCCCGATTTGAAGCTTCAGCACCATTCTCTCACTCCTTTCTTGCTGCCTTACGCGTCGATCACACCAACAGCTCTATTTGCGCAAAATATTATGCAGCATCATCTGGATATGTGTGCATAAAAAGTTCAACATTCACCTTCTGCTACCATTTCTGTTCAACCTGTCTATGTATACAGTTTGACGCATACGCTCTATAAATCAAACGTATGCACCACACAGAATGCACTGCTGCCTTGCAGTGTTCCATTGGAAATGAATGTACTTCTGGTGTACCCAAATGCACCAACACTGTTGATGTGATCAAGGCATTACATGCATGCTGCTGAGGAGGGCGATAGAGAGGAGTCTTGGGCTACTATTGATTGTGAAGATTGAGGCCTTTTTGATTGAAGTAAAACAAAAAAGTTAGAGTGCCTATAGTGAAATTTGGACAAGTATTAATATTGTATTGAACAAAGATGGAAAGAACGTTGGCGCGGCCAAATGCAGGCACATGCAACTCGCTATTCAGGTAGGATGCAATTTTAGAACGTTATTTATTTTTTCGTATTTACAGTATTTTGTCATTATTATTACTGTATGTCATTGTAGGCATATTTATGAATATATGCAGCGTGTTTTGTTCATTGTATTGACAATTTTGTTGGCTAAATTAAGTTTGATCTGTCTTTTTAATTGTGTGCTCAGTTTAAAATGGATTATAAGTAAGCCAGTTGTAAAATAAATATCGTTAGCCTATTGCTGTCATTTGTTGGGGACGCACTATCCTTTCTTGGTTGCCTAATTGCTGCAATACAGCCTATTCAAAACGTGTGTGACGTTTAAACCAGATAGCAATACACCACTGATAGTTGTTACAGTTGATTTTGGTATTTTAACCTGCTTGTCATGAACTCGTCTGGTGGGGATAGACAAAATCAGCAGACGCACGGCTGGAGCCAGTTTGGTCAGCATGTGAAAGCCGATTTATGGTCAATCTGGCTCTGTATTAGCCGTACAGCATTTGCTGCTATGAGGCCTCTGCGGAAGTCAGGGCATTCATACTTCTTGCGCTTCGCGGAGCAGAACAGAGCTGTTCTCAAGGAAGTGAGTTTGTGTTTATACAGGACCTCCCACGGTCCAACGCCCACCTACCCTCAAGCAATCTTGTCAATGCGGAGCTATACAGAGCCCTCTGCATTGTCACAAAATTTTGGGGGGGGCGATTGAATAATGGACATTTCTCGAGTTTGCATGTTATAGTGGGGATGGGGCCAAGCTGTTTTGGAGCAGAGTCAGAGGTGATACACAGTTCAGATGCATACAGACTGTATACTATGAAAGGGGCTTATACTGTTATCAACCTGATGAAACCTATAAAATCTCTCCCTTTACCATCCCCAATCTCTTATCTTTTCTCTGTGTCCTCCCCTCTTTCCCTCTCACAGGGACCAAGCGTCTGGAGTGCATTGCGTCCGATGGGACGGGTAGAAGGGTGATCCACAGCAACCTGAACTACCCATTCAGTATGGTGTTCTATGCCAACCACTTCTATTTCACAGACTGGAGGAGGTAAGAGAGGAACATATCTGGGTTTAAATAGTCGCAGTTATGTCAAATACTTAAGCTGTGCTTGGAGGTCGATGGGTGCAATGGTTGCATGCAAACCCTGTAAGTAATGTATAAAGTAGTGTTATTTTTAGGTTCAGTGTAATGGTGTGAGTGTTTTTTTTTAACCAATCTTCAACAACACATTGCACAACTGGCAGCAACCAGCTGAATTGCGAATACAATTTACATTTAAAAAAATAGTGTACCAAAACACAAAAGACCAATAAGGTCCAAGCAAGCACAATGAATGAAAGTATCTAGTAATGTTCATCATTAGCTGTTGTCTTGAACAGAGAGGGTGTTGATGTTAAAGCCAGGGAGAAACAGTTAGGGCTCGATTCAATTTGTATTGCTTCAGTGTTGTAAATTGCGTGATTGAAATGTAAAAGTCATTTCAAATTGAGCCGACACAAGCATTTACCGTGAATGCAGTCCCGCAAAATGTTGAAACATTGCCTTTAAATTTCAATCATACTGTAATGCCGAACTTCAATACCACGGATGGAATCTAGCCCTCCATCACAGCTCTTCATTAGGGCACTTTGTTCAAACTTGAATATGCATTTGTTTTTCTGTGGTGTTTGTAGGGACGGAGTCATTGCTCTGAGTCGGGACAGCAGCCAGTTCACAGACGAGTACCTACCTGACCAGAGGTCTCACCTGTACGGCGTCACCATAGCTACCACCCACTGTCTATAAGGTAACAGTGTACATCTTTATAGCGTCGTCCATGTGGTCAACTTTTACATCAAGCTGCCTCATGCTACAGAAACATAATTATGTGGGCTCACACACAAATCTTGACTCATGTTATTGGTGATGTTCCAGGTTGTCTGTTTTGCAGTCGTGCTTGTGCATCTCAGAAGAATGCTATATCATATGAATTGATAGACACTTTCCTCTAAATTGAAATCTGATATTCTGTGCAGCGCCTGCAAACCAATATGGAACACCAGCAATAGCATTCACCGTTGTCAGTGGTTTTACACATCTGGCGGAAATAAATCAGATGAACTGTTCCACTTGAATTGTACTGTATGGCTTATGCCTTTTTGGGTGTCAGGTAAGATAAAAGCTGTCTGTGAAGCCTGAAATGCTTATCTTTTTGCAACTCTGTAGATGAAGTATGGTCCCCAGTGTTAAGGCTCCCTGCTTTCTCACAAGCTTAGTTATGTGACAGTATCAGAGCGGACACCTGCAAAAAGAAAAAAAATTGTAAAATGCCAAATAACAGAAGCATTACAAACAGCCTTGAAACAGAACCTGTCAACTCGGATGTTCCTCAGGGGGTGGGTAGAAGGCACCTGCTGCCAAATCACTCTACTTCAGACCTAGGTGACGAAATTTGACTGGTCTTCTCTTAGACATCAAAGCACTTCAAAGCCATAGAAATCTAGCGGCAAGAGCCCTATGAGATGACAGTCTTGCGTTTGTTGGGAGCACTCTTGAAATGTACAGAGGGGTATTTATGGAGATTTTTTTATTTTAAGACAAGTTTGGAAAGTAATGTTTGTTCTGTGACTGATGTTAGTTTTTTTTTTTTTTTGCTGAGTGTGGGGTAGCCATCAAGGATGTCTGCTATCCTTCCTGTGGCCCTAATATGGTTGTCATCTGTTGCAGGGAGACAATGATAGAGACAATCGTGTTTATGGTGCTATTTTGGCAGGCTTGCCCGTGAGAACCCTTCCGTCGTATACTGCTACAGAGGCGGCGAAAGAAGACTTGCGATGGAGCAAGTATTCCACCAACCACAGCAAATTTACAAAACACCAACTGCGACAACCCCCCCCCTCCCCGCAAAAAAAGTTTTGTACATTTGTTTTATACCTCATTTCTTACTTTCTACTGTATTTTTGTATGTGACTTTTTAAAGAAAGCCAAAGAAAATAGCTTTAAAATAAGATCTTTGAGCCACAAGTCCTGTTATAACTGTCAATGTGTATTGAATGAACACACAGCAATGCAGTATGAGTATTCTGTGAACTAATAAGAATTGTCTTCTCAAATATCTGTTTTACCATATTTTTTTTTAATCCTTTTTATAAGATGTGATATTTATAACAATAAAATGTGATTCAGGACTTAAACAGAAATGGGTCATTTCAGCAAAGAATCTGAGAACTTACCATATCTTTTTTTTTTTTTTTTTTTTTTAAAATCTAAAAATCATTCATTTTCATAAATAAATAAAAAGGCTCCCCCCTACAAAACAAGACAATTTAATTCCAGTCCTCCCAGCTCCTTATCAAAAAGGGGGAGGCGAAAATAGAATAAGAACAGGGTCCTGGGACCATGTATAGTTTGTGTGACTGGTACTGCTTTTCCACAGACTGCGTGTGTTGGGAGTTATAGGGCAGAGGTCAAGGGTTCAGGCAGGCCAGGTCATCTGCCGACCTTGCCCAGGCGGTGGTCTGTCTTGGGGTCTGCGATGATGGCCTGGACAGCTACGATAGCCTCGTTGATCCGGGTCTGCAGGTCTCGCAGCTCCTCAATGTGGAGCAGACGCAGGATCTGAGCCGCCTCGTTCAGGGTAGCGTCTGCAGAGAAAGGAGCAGCACACCGTTTGGAGGCAGTGTTCCAGGACATGAGATTATGCTCAGTCAATGATCAAGGTCACAGTTGAATTCTTGTATGACTGTAGGAACACGTTGACAGGATTAAGGATGCATGCAATCATGCTTTTGTTTTCCCTAGGTTCTAAATGCTGTGTAAAAAAAAAAAAAAAAAAGCCATTTGTAGTGACCCGAATAAAATTCAAAAACTTCCATACATACACTACTGTTCAAAAGCTTGGGGTCACTTAGAAATGTCCTTGTTTGAAAGAAAAACAATTTTTGTCCATCAAATTGATCAGAAATACAGTGTAGGTTCATGTTGTGAATTACTATTGTAGCTGGAAAAAGCAGATTTTAAAAAAAATGGAATATCTACATTTATCAGCACCCATCACTCCTGTTTTCCAATGGCAGGTTGTTAGCTAAAAAGTTGTTTCTGGCCATTTTGAGCCTGTAATCAAACCCACAAATGCTGATGCTCCAGATACTCAACTAGTCTAAAGAAAGACAGTTTTTTTTCTTTAGTCACCAGCTTTCAGCGGTGCTAACGTAATTGGAAAAGGGTTCTGTCATGATCAATTAGCCTTTTAAAATGATAAACTTGGATTAGCTAACACAATGTGCCATTGGAACACAGGACTGATGGTTGCTGATAATGGGCCTCTGTACGCCTATGTAGATAATCCATTCAGGAAATATAAACTCAGCAAAAACAAGAAACATCCTCACTGTCAACTGCATTTGTGTGTCAATATTTGTATGAACATAAAATTCAACAACAGACAAACTGAGCAAGTTCCACAGAGATGTGACTAACAGAAATGGAATATGTCCCTGAACAAAGGGGGGTCAAAATCAAAAGTAACAGTCAGTATCTGATGTGGCCACCAGCTGCTTTAAGTACTGCAGTGCATCTCCTCATGGACTGCACCAGATTTGTCAGTTCTTGCTGTGAGATGTTACCCCACTCTTCCACCAAGGCACCTGCAAGTTCACATACATTTCTGGGGGGGGATGGCCCTAGCCCTCCAACCCAACAGGACCCAGACGTGCCCAATGGGATTGAGATCCGGGCACTTCACTGGCCATGGCAGAACACTGACATTCCGGTCTTGCATGAAATCACACACAGAACGAGCAGTATGGCTGGTGGCATTGTCATGCTGGAGGGTCATGTCAGGATGAGCCCACAGGAAGGGTATCACGAGGGAGGAGGATGTCTTCCCTGTAACGCACAGCGTTGAGATAGCTTGTCGTCATTGCAGGCACAGTCCGATGATGCAGTGACACACCGCCCCAGACCATGACAGAACCTCCACCTCCAAAAATCTAACCCGCTCCAGAGTACAGGCCTCGGTGTAACGCTCATTCCTTCGACAATAAAACACAAATCTGACCATCACCCCTGGTGAGAAAACCGCGACTCGTCAGTGAAGAGCACTTTTTGCCAGTCCTGTCTGCTCCAGAAACAGTGGGTTTGTGCCTGTAGACGACGTTGTTGTCGGTGATATCTGGTGAGGACCTGCCTTACAACAGGCCTACAAGCCCTTAGTCCAGCCTCTCTCAGCACTGATGGAGGGATTGTGCGTTCCTGGTGTAACTCGGGCAGTTGTTACCATCCTGTACCTATCCCGCAGGTGTGATGTTCGATGTACCAATCCTGTGCAGGTGTTATGCGAGGACGATCAGCTGTCCGTCCTGTCTCCCTGTAGCTCTGTCTTAGGCGTCTCACAGTACGGACATTGCAATTTATTTATTGCCCTGGCCACATCTGCTGTCCTCGTACCTCCTTGCAGCATGAAGAATGGCACATTCACACAGATGAGCAGGGACCCTGGGCATCTTTCTTTTGGTGTTTTTCAGAGTCAGTAGAAAGGCCTCTTTAGTGTCTAAGTTTTCATAACTGACTACCATCTGTAAACTGTTAGTGTCTGAACGACCGTTCCACAGGTGCATGTTCATTAATTGTTTATGGTTCATTGAACAAGCATAGGAAACAGTGTTTAAACCCTTTACAATAAAGATATTTAGATTTTTACGAATTATCTTTGAAAGACAGGGTCCTGAAAAATCAGCCGTTTCCAGCAACAAGTTATTTACAACATTAACAATGTCTATACTGTATTTCTGATCAATTTGATCTTTTAATGGAACCCCCAAAAAAGAAAAGAGCATTACTTTCAAAAACAAGGACATTTCTAAGTGATCGAGAACTTTTGAACGGTATTGTACACACCTCTCGGCAAGTACGTACAAATCCTGCACTGACACAGCTTGCTTATGTTGACATGACAGGCCACTTCAAACAGTGGTTCACAGGAAAATGTCACTCGTCTCCACTGACACATTCCCCATGTCGTTTTCTTTGCCCGGATGCATCTCCAACAGATCTGGATCAGATCTCGACTATGTGATGGCCCTAGCAATCCTACTAAGTACTACATCAACAGTAGTCAAGATAAATTCCATTACTATTCTGTCAATCATATCAATAGGACAGAACGGTTTTGCCATGGTGCCCTAGGGGGAAGCCTAGCTGGGCTGTTAGCTCCTGCAAATGTATTGTTCATTTTATGTTGTTTTAGGAAGATAGCGATCACACAAATCTCGTGATCTGAAATCGTATTTTCAATAATAAATCGATTATTAGATTGATTGCACTGCTAGCTTGCTTTACAACTAGCTTTGTCAATGCAGTTTTGATTTGGGGAGCTCATACCGGGGATGTCCTCTTGAGGTGTCGGACAGCTTGGACAGACTGTGTTGAATCGTGTCGCTGTAATGGAAGCCTGCTACATTGGGACTGGGAGACAATTCAGCCTGGAGAACACCACTGGAGATTACTCGGACTGAGGAGGTACGGGATGCGATTCAACTCAGCGAGGGTGGCTAAGCAGTGGAAAGATTTGCAAGGCAAGGCGGAGCCAGGCTACTCCCAAGTGGTCGCAACCAACGTGGTTTGGACAGTGAAGAAAGCTGGCTGGCTAGTTCTGCAAGCTATTCCCAAGGAGAGCAACCACTTATCTGGAGGACTATTCAAATGTGTTATGTTTTGGTCTTTGCAGTATTTCATTATTTGGGCCATGTGATATTTACTGCAATTCAGCTTTTGGCTGTGATTGTGTAACATGTTTGAAGAGGACCACAATGGAAATACGTTTTTTACTTAAATGCATTGTATCCTCATGTTTGTATTGCGTTTTATAATTGTCAAATAAAAATGTGTAGAGACTTATTATAATAATCATCTTGGGCACAACAGGGAATTGACAGCGTAAGTATTTGCAGTTACAGAAGTATTTCAAAATGTCATTTAGGGACTAGTCCCTTTGAGGACTGCCGTTTGAAACGTGTCCGTGTGCATTACTTAAAATACTCGACTGCGAGCACTCACCTCCAGTATCAAAGCCGAGGATGTGTTTGTCCAAGGCCACGGGGAGACCCTTGAGGCAAAAACAGGAAGAGACATCACAGCAATTAGGGGACACAGGAAGTGCCAATATACAGCCGTCCTCTTAAAATAGCGTAGCCACGGAGATGACTTCCAGACCATTGCACACAGGCCTTACCCATCACACTCTGAGGCTCTATGTACAGTGCCTTGCAAAAGTATTCATCCCCCTTGGCGTTATTCCTATTTTGTTGCATTACAACCTGCAATTTAAATTGATTTTTATTTGGATTTCATATAATGGACATACACAAAAAAGTCAAAAATTGGTGAAGTGAAAAAAACTTGTTTAAAAAAAAAATCTAAAAAATAAAACTGAAAAGTGGTGGGTGCATATGTTTTCACCCCCTTTGCTACGAAGCCGCTAAATAAGATCTGGTGCAACCAAATACCTTCAGAAGTCACATAGTTAAATAAAGTCCACCTGTGTGTAATCTAAATATCACATGATCTATCACATAATCTCATATACATACACACACCTGTTCTGAAAGGCCCCAGAGTCTGCAACGCCACTAAGCAAGGGGCACCACCAAGCAAGCGGCACCATGAAGACCAAGGAGCTCTCCAAACAGGTCAGGGACAAAGTTGTGGAGAAGTACAGATCAGGGTTGGGTTATAAAAAAAATCTGAAACTTTGAACATTCCACAGAGCACCATTAAATCCATTATTTAAAAAAATAAATGGAAAGAATATGGCACCACAAACCTGCCAAGAGAGGGCCACCCACCAAAACTCACAGACCGGGCAAGGAGGGCATTAAATCAGAGAGGCAACAAAGAGACCAAAGATAACCCTAAAGGAGCTACAAAGCTCCACAGCGGAGATAGGAGTATCTGTCCACAGGACCACATTAAACTGTACACTCCACAGTGCTGGGCTTTACGGAAGAGTGGCCAGAAAAAAGCCATTGCTTAAGGAAAAAAACAAGCAAACACATTTGGTGTTCACCAAAAGGCATGTGGGAGACTCCCCAAACATATGGAAGAAGGTACTCTTTTTGGCCATCAAGGAAACCCAACACCTCAACACCCCGAGAACTTCATGTTCAATGTTCCCCCCGGCAGGGACTGGAAAAATGGTCAGAATTGAAGGAATGATGGATGGCGCTAAATACAGGGAAATTCTTGAAAAAAACCTGTTTCAGTCTTCCAGATTTGAGACTGGGATGGAGATTCACCTTCCAGCAGGACAATGATCCTAAGCATACTGCTAAAGCAACACTTGAGTGGTTTAAGGGGAAACATTTAAATGTCTTGGAATGGCCTAGTCAAAGCCCAGACCTCAATCCAATTGAGAATCTGTGGTATGACTTAAAGATTGCTATACACCAGCGGAACCCTCCAACTTGAAGGAGCTGGAGCAGTTTTGCCTTGAAGAATGGGCAAAGAATCCCAGTGGCTAGAAGTGACAAGATTAGAGAGACATACCCCAAGAGACTTGCAGCTTTAATTTCTGAAAAAGATGGCTCTACAAAGTATTGACTTTGGGGGGTGAATAGTTTTGCATGCTCAATTTCAGTTTGTCTTTTTTGTTTGTTTCACAATTTTTTATTTTGCATCTTCAAAGTGGTAGGCATGTTATGTAAATCAAATGATACACATTTTTTTTTAATCAATTTCAGGTTGTAAGGCAACAAAATTGGAAAAATGCCAAGGGGTGTGAATACTTTCGCAAGCCACTGTGTCAAGTGTCTCAGCGTAGGAGTGAGTGCCCCCACCCCTGTCCATATAATTTTATTCATTATGATTTAAAAAGGCTAAACTGATCCTAAACCAGTACTTATATGTTTTGTACACTTGAGTGTGCTTGCCTTGTGCAAATGGTCCCAAAAATACAAAACCCGTCCTGTTTGGACCCAGTTCTGAAATATTGTGGGCATTCTTTCAGATCACGTTTTAAAACCTTTTCATTTTGATGATGTCATTTTGATGAGGCCTAAATGTGTAGGCGGGAGGGTGGATCTGCCTCAGTATCTCACCTCTTTAGACTGCCTGGCCTTGGCTATAGCTTCTGGGGTCAGCCTCTCTTGGATAAGGATCCTTATAGCCTGTTGGACAAGTAGAATAACCACACCATTGCTACCAAATCTGCACAGGGTCATCATTTACAACATGGTCATAAGAACTGAGTAACACCCTTTTCACAGTATAGTGCCAATCCAAACTGGCTCTGATATTTTCATTTTACATTGTCCTTTCCAGCAAGGTTCCAGTAACTATGGTGGGTGCGTAACTAGGCCATCACACTACCGCTAGGCACAGCTTGGCTCAGTAGTGTGAAAAGGGCCTTAGTACATTTGTCCCACTTCATAGACATGGTGCTTGATGGCTGCTGGTTCTCACCTTTAGCATGACCAGGTAGTCGTCGTGACGCTGGATCTTCAGCATGTTAGCCAGGCCCATCACGCCAGCCTTAAAATCTGGGTTGTTGCCTTGCGGAGCAAGAAGGGAACACACCCAGTCACCTTAACACTATACATATCTACCCCTACCACTCCAGTATCCCTGCACATTGTGAATATGGTATTCACACTGACCCTGTACATTCAGTAGCTTACTTTCTTGTGTTCTTCTCATTTCTATTCCTTGTGTGTTTGTGTTCTACTTTACTTTATAGTACTACAGATATTGATTACTGCATTGTTGTGAAAGAGTTAATCATTTCACTGTATTTGTGCAAGTGACAATAAAACTTGAAACACTTATTTTCAATACAGCATGGGCCTGTTGACATTCATAATGTCAGCTGGAGTCACAACTGTCCCTGTTGGTTTGATTCTCATCTTGTTTTGCATGGTAATCAAACAAAAGATAACCATATGTAATCACTGGGAATAAACCATCTTCAAGGGAAGTCGAGCCTAAGCAGGCCAGGTAGGTAATAATGAGCATAAAGCAAAGGAATGGTACCTACGCTAGAAGAGTAGCTAGTGAAAGGCACCACATAAACCTGAGGTATCCAATGTTTGTAGTCACCACTGTCAGCCTCTACATTCCCATAGCAGTGGGAGGTTGCTGTGCGCAAAATGATGACTTTATCACAAAACATGAGGGACAGAGGAAGAGGAGTGAAGAGAGGATGAGAGAGATGAGTAGAGGGGTAAGGGGAGAGAGGAGGATAGGCATTTAGAGGAATAGATGAAAGAGTGGTTAAGCTCACTGTCCAGATGGATGAGTGGATCCGAGGGTTTCTCCGCCTTGGTGGCCGTGGCTGGCGGACAGTTCTTGTACTTCTCAACTGGGGAGCCAGTGGGACACACAACATCCAGAAAGTGACCACTTAGTCCATGCCCCCCACTTATTACATACTACTTAACTGCTTTTACAACAAAATACTTGCTTTAATAGTGTGTAAACTCAGTCATTTAACACTCCTGGACACTAACAACAGTGTATGGCAACAGAGGGTGGAACCACAATTAGATTTTCCCTCTAACCACTAGGCAGGCAGTCTAGTGGTTAGAGCGTTGGACTAGTAACCGAAAGGTTGCAAGATCGAATCCCCGAGCTGACAAGGTAAACCCACTGTTCCTAGGCCTTCATTGTAAGTAAGAAGTTGTTCTTAACTGACTTGCCTAGTAAAATAAATGACCCCTTATGGTGGAGCAGTCAAAGTTAGTTGCCACTGTTAATACAATGCTACCATCTAGTGGCTGACATTCAAAGTACCAAATCACACCTAGGAAAATAACACTAGTCCCTTCAATAAATCAAGAGATATAAGGAGTAAATGGATGGTACAGTACCATTGTCTCCATACTCGAACCGAACTGCTAGACCCAGCAACCAGTCCACCGACTCCTGTCTCTCTTGGACACTGAATGGGCAGTTTACATCTTGAAGATACTACGTAGAAAACAGAAAATCAAGCTCATGTTCAGAAGGGAGAAAACTTGTCACAGTGTGCCTTACAGAATATGACCCAGGGTACTTTGAATACAAGATTCCTGAGACCATAACCGTGATACAATCTTCTTCAAAATGGTTTACTCCATCGGAGTGGTGTCGTTACTAGCTCTCACCAGGTAGCTCTTTAATTCAGAGCTTGTGTATTCATCAGCGCTCACCGTAAAACTAAAAAAAGCATTTATTGGACAAATGCACGTAGGTCCCTCCCTGTTTGCTTCCGTTTGGTTCCTATTGAATACACCGCAGGTGAGACATGGCTGACCAATTGTTTTCAAATGCCGCCATTCACATTTCATGAAAAAAAATTGTAGTTTCTCCTTGAGCAGCATGCCTTACCCAGAGGAACCTTACTGTCCAGACTCATCACACTGGGGAACTATTCAAGCCTGGAGACAAAGGTTTCTGATGCAAGCACTGACATGTGCTATGTCTCAAGAGTCTTTCCTCATCCCTCATTTTCCTGGACAGAAAACGGGATGGTAACTTCACAACCCCAATGGAGGTTCTCCAATGAAAAAGAAGGCGTCACAGCTATGGAGACCAGTGATTAGGCCGGTAAATCGGATTGCTTTCAGCATTCTAGGATGATTAGGTCTACAGACTAATCCTGGGGCGTGTTCAGCAGGACGTTTTGGAATGTTCAGATAGAAATATGTCATGTAGAACAAACATTCATGTCTGCTCTATTCATGGGATTTCCATCTGCAACACTTGACACCATTTGGCCTTGGACTGGCTCTATTGTTTTGCCTGTGATGTAAACGGTTAGGGAAGGGGTTGAGAACAGATCCTCCTAGATACGCTCATAAAGTGGAAAAAGAACCCAGTTCAGTAAGGAGACAATTATGAAACATGGAGATACTACGTGAACTTGCACAATAATAAAAAACACAGTTTTCCATCGCAACTGTGTTACAGTGCACCCTACTGAACACAATCCAGGTTGTAATTTCTCAGATGTAATATGAACAGACCTTTGACTGACCCTGCAGCAAGTCTTGCTGCTCACCTGCTCAAAGGACTTGGGCCATTCCGAGCTGGGGATATTTCTCAGGTTGCCCCGGTCTTCAATTTTGTAGTGTCTGATTTTCTGGTCTTCCAGCCACACAATGAAATTCCTGAACTCTGTCTCATCTGTGCAAAGCAGAACATGAAGACAGTGACACAATAACTAGATGCACAAATAGTGGTAATAATAGATTTCCTGTGTTAAATTATAGGCTGTGTTATAACTGGGGAGCCAGTGGGAATAATATGTGTTATGTAATAGGACAGAGATAAAGCACTCACATTTATTTTGAACCGGCAGAAATTCGCATAAGAAAATTCTGTAAAATTCCTAAGACTAGCATAGCTAGTAATATTTTGGCGGCAATATACCAACAAGGAATAGAGAGAGTATCACTTTCAGATGCCACCCATAGCCTAGCTAAAGTTAGCTAATTATCTAACATTACCTAGTTGCGTTCTCCGTCTCCACTGCCTCGCTGGCACTGCTGTTAGTAAACTAGCTATGCTAGTTAGCCAACTATCTGGCTTAGCTAGCTCCCAAAAAGCTAGTTAGCTTTGCAAATGCACAAAACCTGGACCACCTAACAAGACTCACGGGTTAATAATGCTGTATTATTTAACACAGCTAAGATAAACAAAACATGCATACATATTACAGACATGGCTGTATCGAAATGTTTTAGACTAGAGTAACATCAAAAGACGGTACGGTAACAACTAACGTTAGCTAGCTAGATGCTACATATTCTGAGCATGGCCATGGGTGGCTCTGAAAGTGCACGTCATTCACTTGCAGATAGCTTGCTTATCGTGGTTTTGTTATAGCTACCGTTGCAGTCAAATCCAGAGGGGTTATGGTAATCCAACGCTGTCAGTTTTCTTCGAAACATTTTGTCAAGTGGTTCTACCTATAGGTCACAAACAGTGGAACTCCTAACAGACTCACAGAGTTCTTCTGTGGGTTTTATGGCGGACTACAACCCAACAAGGTGTATTGCCGCCACCAACTGGACGGGTTGAAACCAAAATAAGGTAAAAAGAAAATCCCTACATTTGATTTAACCTGGCAAGTCAATTAAGAACAAATTCGTATTTACAAATGACGGCCTACCCCGCCCAAACCCTTCACCACGACGACGCTAGATCAATTGTGCGCTGCCCAATGGGACTCCCAATCAGGCTGTTGTGATAAAGCATGGAATCGAACCAGGGTCTGTAGTGACACTGAGATGCACTTGGACCGCTGCGCCACATGGGAGCCCACATACATGATAGGGAAACTAACACCTAAATTTTAAAAAATAGTACATTGACAAAACAAAATTAAACTCCCACTTCTTTCTTCTTTCAATTCTCCATATGTCCCTTCTCAGGCTCTAGGGCCTGAGAGGGTGCTACGGCTTGTGATAATATTCCATATAACTCCTTCGCAGAGAAATCTTTCAGCCCCAGGAACCGCTCTGCCACTTCCACAATGATTTCTATCTTCCTGGACTTTCTCTCCACCTTGGCAGTGCAATTTATCACCATAGCTATAAAGGCCACCTTCTTAACCTTTAAAATGTCAGGATCCAGCTGGTGAAAGGCAATCCCTGCAGCCTGCAGTGAAGATCTATCCACCACTATGGATTCTTCAAGTGCACCATTCAAACCCTCAACCCTTTTATTAACAGCTGCTGCATATGATATGCTCTGGATAGCGCTGACTTTGGGCATTCGAAAGACGTGGCTTCATGGTTCCCACCACAATTGCAACACTTTTATAACGCATATGATATTTTCCACAACTCAGACATTTCGGCTTCTCCCTTCTGCAAACACTTGAAACATGACCAAAAGCTTTACAATGATCACATTTATCCCATTGGTCTTGGGATAAATGCTCAGACTCTGTAGTTAATATGCCCTAACTGCACTTGAGTAGGGAGAGACTCCCTATCAAAAAAACAAAAGAACATATAAACTCTTCATTTTTCTTCATTCACCACACGATTCATCCAAAGTGCATCAATCACTCCAGGAATATTTTTCATCTCTTAAACATCTACTTCCTACGAGACTCCAGATATAACCCCCTTGAGGGGTGCCCTGTTCCTAAGAGACACACACGACACTTAAAACTTGTAAAATTGGGTGAGACACAACACACGTTTATTCTGATCCTCAGAGACACAAAAAAATCGAAACAAGCCCGCCTCTCGTGATCCTCACAACCTTCACTCTACCCAGCACTCTCGCCACCAATTTGGATATCTCAAATGGATTCCTCAAGATTGGGAATTCGATCAGCTGCTCCTGATTTACAAACTATACTCCTACAAGATACGAAGTGACATTCTCATCACTGTTATCTACTTCGCTGTTTTCCTTTATTTTGGACAATGTTCCAATTCTTCTTGATTCTACCACCATTAGATTCAGAATCCACTTCATCATCTGCTTCAGCCAGCTTTCCAGAAAATCCTTTCTCATTGTCCCACCTCTGCTACACACATCAACAACCCATTAGGGCATTTGGAGAATGGGCACCTGTGATCCTCTGGAAAACAGAGTTCTTCTTCTTCTTTAAAGTTTTATGGCAGACTAAACCTATTGTTGTATTGCTGCCACCTACTGTACAGGGTATTGAAACAAAAGCAAATATATATATATATTCCATTGGGGGGGACCAGAGATAATACAAAATACAAAAGTCTACCTTTTTGACAAGGAACTACCATTACTTCAAGGAACTACCATTACTTATTCAACTTCACTCCTTTCTTCCGCTCTTCTCGCCTCCAGATAGGAGACATTCTGGACAGCTCTTATTCTTGCCACCTCAATCTCCTTCACCCTAACAGGACACTTCAGAAATTCAGATGCATGTTCACCACCATAATAGCAGCATTTAGGCTCAGCTGGCATGTAATACTCCTCCCGTCTACATACACTTGACACATGACCAAATAATTAACATTTATCACACTGCATGGGTTTGGGCATCCAACCCAAATACACGTAAGAAGTGAGAGACTCTTCATTTAAAAAAACAATAGAATGGATGGACTGGGCTTCCACACTCCATCCACCATGTGAGTTAGTCATTGTGCACCAACCACTTGATCCAATTCTTCACGTATATCCTTTGAATTTACTTCTAGCGCCACCCCAGAGATAACACCCTGCTTTGAAGATCCACACACGACACATTCCAATCCAACATTTTGATGCGCAAAGCACGCTCCTTCTGTTTCATAGAAACACAAAAAAACTATTTCTCGTTATTATCATCGATGCCACCTCGTCCACAATCGGCCTTCTCATTCTCATCATCCCTCAATAACTTCAAGCGAAGACTGCGGGTCAGCCTGATGAACCAAACTACTCAGTAATCTCCTCCATATAACCTAACTCTCACACACACTCACATGCAGACACACATTTAAACAAAACAAATATATATATATATTTTTCTCGTGATTACTGATAAATTCATTTATACAATTTATAATTAGTAGGTTTTGTTAACTTTTTAATTTTTGTATTGTATATATATATATTTTTTTTGTGTGGTTTTCATACAAGCCCTTGGGCTTCCAACCACACCAGCACACCGTTTTTTTTTTAAATATGTTTTTTTATCTGTGTTGTTGTCTATCACTTGTTATCTTTGGTGCAAATAAATAAATAAGTGTGAATTACACATTTGGGACCCACAAAAAAAAAATTCAACATCCTGTAGCTCTTCTGCAGTAAATCTGTCTCTCCCGAAAACTTCTCTGCTGCTGCCACTACCAAATTAATATTCTGGGATTTTACATTCCATCTGTACAGTACAGTTAATAACCATAGCAACGACTGCTAAGAGAGACAAAGAGAGACATGTTAGACACCTTTCCATCCACAGTTTTTATGAGAGTAAAGTCATATCATATAAAACATATCACAAAGGCTGTGATGGAAACAGGAAGTTTGGTTGTAATTTTATAAATGCTGGAAGATAATTTGTGGGATCGTTTTGTGTATTATGTGGGAACGCCTTCATGAGCAAATATTGATATAATAACCATCATATCGAAGGACATTTTGAGTCACACGATGATATGGTGTGTGGTCCTCCCACTACGACTCGGTAAAGCATGCAGTTTATTAGGCTACAGATTAAATCATGTATGATGAACTTCACAGGGTGGTGAAAGTGTACGGTGATGAGTTTCATGCTGCTTTCCAATAAATATTGAGGGTCTTACTCTGGTGACATGATGATCGATGCTTGATTTCCATTTGACAAGTCAAAATATTCTCTCTCTTATCCATAATAATCTGGTCTATTTTGATCACAGAATGACAAAGCCTGAACATTTCAGCTATATTTCTTATTGATTTAGCTCTACTGACTTTATTGTCCCCATGGGGATTTTTTTTTGCAGTGTCATGTACATGTTTAAAGTGGCGTTTAAATACAAAACAAATTGACAATACAACTTTCATAAACAGTTACATACAAATAAAAATAGCCTGGGTCGATAGTAACATGAGCCCAAGCTATTTAGGAGGGATATCACACCTGCCACAAATGACTGTCTAGTTCTGTTTTTCCTGCCTAGGGGTGCCCTATACCTGCGCCCAGAGGGGAGTAGTTCAAAGTCTGGGTACAGTGGGTGGCTTGGGTCTAAAATTATTTTGTGAGCCTTGCCGAGGGCCCTGAACTTAAAGATCTCATCCAGGCCTGTCTGTTTGACTCCAAGTACCTTGCTTGCTGTGGTGATAATCATTCTCTGCATATTTCTCTGGCTGACAGTGGCATTGCCAAACCAATAAACAATACAAAAAGTTTAAATACTCTCAATTAAAGATTTGTAAAACAGAGTCCGTATAGTAGAATTAACATTAAAAGATCCTAGATTTTTGAGAAAGTACAGTCTCTGTTGACTCTTATTGTACATCAGGTCTGTACATTTACTCCACTGAAGCTTATTGTCCAAGAGGACACCCAGGTATACAATCTCTAAGTTCTGACCACTGATAGATGTTGCAGAGGTAGGTGTTGTACGCTTCCTGAAGTCTACCTACATCTCTTTGGTCTTTTGCACCCCAGTATCTCTACTTGCACATCATCATTTGCACATATATCACTCCAGTATTAATGCTAAGTTGTAATTATTTTTGCCCCTATGACCTATTTATTGCCTGCCCCTACTCCTCTACATTTGCACACACTGTACATAGATTCTTTCTATTTTTCTTTTCTGTTATTGACTGTACGTTTGTCTTTGTCGCACTGCTATGCTTTATCATGGTCAGGTCGCAGTTGTAAATGAGAACTTGTTCTCAACTGAACTACCTGGTTAAATAAAGGTGAAATAAAATAACAAATAAAAAACAGTTGTGGTTGAGGTCAAGTATACCTATGGTGCAAGGGACCTTACCATTGAAGAGGCAGTGAAGTCGAAGGATTTCTATATCAAGTAGGGAGGGTCTTACCGCCTCCGTGAAGATCATCCTTACTGGCACCAGGTCCAAGGTCAGCTCCATATCACTGGAAGGGACACCTGCTTCTTGGTTGTGTGGACCACCAAAGTCTCCATCACTATCCTGATCTTGAGTGATGACCTCTGACCGACTCATATTGCTCCTCCTATCAGTACCTGTTTTCAGGGAAGCAAATTGTCCAGAAATATGCTACCGGTCAAAAGTTTTAGAACACCTACTCATTCAAGGGTTTTCTTTATTTGTAACTTTTTTCTACATTGTAGAATAATATTAAAGACATAAAAACTATGAAATAACACATATGGAATCATATAGTAACCAAAAAAGTGTTTAAAAAATCAAATTGTAAATTTGAGATTCTTCAAATTAGCCACCCTTTGCTTTGATGACAGCTTTGCACACTCGTGTCATTCTCTCAACCAGCTTCATGAGGTAATCACCTGGAATGCATTTCAATTAACAGGTGTGCCTTCTTAAGAGTTAATTTGTGGAATTTCTTTCCTTCTTTGCGTTTCAGCCAATAAGTTGTGCTGTGACAAGGTATGGGGGTATACAGAAGACAGCCCTACTTGGTAAAAGCTCAAATAAGCAAAGAGAAACGACACTCCGTCATTACTTTAAGACACAACGGTCAGTCAATATGGAAAATGTCAAGAACTTTGAAAGTTTCTTCAAGTGCAGTCGCAAAAACCATCAAGCGCTATGATTAAACTGGCTCTCATGAGGACTGCCACAGGAAAGGAAGACCCAGAGTTACCTCCGCTGCAGAGGTTAAGTTCATTAGAGTTACTAGCCTCAGAAATTGCAGCCCAAATAAATGCTTCAAAGTTCATGTAACAGACACTTCTCAACATCAACTGTTCAGAGGAGACTGCGTGAATCAAACCTTCATGGTCGAACTGCTGCAAAGAAACCACTACTAAAGGACACCAATAATAAGAAGAGACTTGCTTGGGCCAAGAAACATGAACAATAGACATTAGACTGGGGAAAGTTGTCCTTTGGTCTGAAGAGTCCAAATTTGAGATTTCGCCATGTCTTTGTGAGTCGTGGTGTGGGTGAACGGATGATCTCTGTATGTGTATTTCCCACCGTAAAGCATGAAGGAGGAGGTGTTATGGTGTGGGGGTGCTTTGCTGGTGACACTGTCTGTGATTTATTTAGAATTCAGGGCACACTTAACCATCATGGTTACCACAGCATTCTGCAGCAATACACCATCCCATCTGGTTTGGGCTTAGTGGGACTATGACCCAACACACCTCCAGGCTGTGTTAGGGCTATTTTACCAAGAAGGAGAGTGCTGCACCAGATGACCTGGCCTCCACAATCACCTGCCTCAACCATATTGAGATGGTTTGGGATGAGTCGGACCGCAGAGTGAAGGAAAAGCAGCCAACAGGTGCTCAGGATATGTGGGAACTCCTTCAAAAGACTGTTGGAAAAGCATTACAGGTGAAGCTGGTTGAGAGAATGCCAAGAGTGTACAAAGCTGTCATCAAGGCAAAGGGTGGCTATTTAAAGAATTTCAAATATAAAATATATTTTTGGTTACTACATGATTCCATGTGTTATTTCATAGTTTGATGTCTTTACTGTTATTCTACACTGTGCTGAAACAGGACAATAGGCTTTGCCAAACCTCCTAGAAGACTTTAGGCAAAAAACAAAAACCTCCTTTTGATTGAATCCCTCATAGACTGATTGGTTTCTGGGTATACATTTGAATCGGAACCCCCCCTCTTCTGTTGGTGTTTTTATGTGGTTTTCTTCCTTTTTTTCTTCCTTTTACAATCTCTTTGTCCTGGGATTGAGCAGATGCTGTCATATAAGTCACTATTCAGTAGTTTTTTCCTCCTCTGCAGGTGAATCTTGGGAGAAGTAAACATGAACCTTCTATTTGGTTTACTATATTACATTGAAATTGGTTTGGTGTCCATGTTTACTTTCCTCGGAAATGTTCAGAATCTTCTCTCACTAAGCTTTCTCACTAAGCTTTCATCCACTTTTTCTTCAGACTTCTTAAAACTGTTCTTTTTACTGCTGTTTGTAGTATTATTGCTGTGTGTGCTGAAGCATAAACGGTTGCCCGCTTAAAACTAACGGTCCCATGCAATCTATTTGAAATAGTAGCACCTAGTAAACTCACCAGTAAAACATATCAAGCTGACTTGCTAAAACCCTCAGTAACTCCAGACCTGAATGTGAAGCCTGAATGTGTTTGATATACAGTAGATGTGAAAGTGTGTAGAGAGAACCATTCCACACTGGGTGGTAAAAACCAATGTCACAATTTTCCCTCCGCAGGAACCCACTGCAAAAGCCGGCCCCTCGACCTGGTGTTCATTATCGACAGTTCACGTAGTGTGCGCCCCACAGAATTTGAGAAGGTCAAAATCTTCCTGGCTGACATGGTCGACACCCTCGAAGTTGGCTCGGATGCCACGCGGGTGGCCGTCGTGAACTACGCTAGCACGGTGAAGATCGAGTTCCTTCTCAAGACGCACTTCGACAAGGCAGGCCTGAAGGCAGCGCTGGCCCGCATCAAATTTCTAGCTGCTGGTACAATGACTGGCCTGGCTATCAAGACGGCCATGGAGGAGACATTCACTGAGGAGTCAGGCTCCCGGCTAGCTAACAAGAACATTGCCAAGGTGGCCATCATCGTAACCGATGGACGTCCCCAGGACACGGTGGAGGAGGTGGCCGCGGCAGCGAGGGTGGCAGGCATCGAAATCTACGCAGTGGGGGTGGACAGGGCGGACATGAAGTCCCTGCGTCTCATGGCCAGTCTGCCCCTGGATGAACACGTGTTCTACGTGGAGACCTACGGCGTCATTGAGAAGCTCACGTCCAAGTTCAGGGAAACCCTGTGTGGTAAGAGAGTGAGGCAATTTTTTTTTTCATCTGTATTTAAGCAGGGAGTCATGCTGAGACCATGGTTTCTTTTGCAGATGAACCCTGCATGAAAACATCAACAAACAACAATTACACTATACATACAGTACCAGTCAAAAGTTTGGCCTCACCTACTCATTCCAGAGTTTTTTAAAACTATTTTCTATAGTGAAGACATCAAAACTATGAAGTAACACATATGGAATCATGTAGTAACCAAAAAAGTGGTAAACAAATCTAAATATATGTATTTTTTTAGGACAGCTTTGCACATTCTTGGCATTCTCTCAACAAGATTCATGAGGTAGTCACACAGAATGCATTTCAATTATCAGGTGTGCATTGTTAAAAGTTAAGTTGTGGATAATCAGTTGTGTTATGACATGGTAGGGGTGGTATACAGAAGATAGCCCTATTTGGTAAAAGACCAAGTCCATATTACGGTAAGAACAGCTCAAATAAGGCAAGAGAAATGACAGTCCATTATTTTAAGACATGACGATCAGTCAATATGGAACATTTCAAGAACTTTGAAAGTTTCTTCAGGTGCAGTCACAAAAACCATCCTCCATGCTTCACGGTGGGAACCACACATGAATAGATCATCGGTTCACCTACTCTGTGTCTCACAAAGACACTGTGTTTGGAACCAAAAATCTCCAATTTGGACTCATCAGACCAAAGGACAGATTTATTGGCCCAAGCAAGTTTATTTTTTATTTAACCAGGCAAGTCAGTTAAGAACAAATTCTTATTTTCAATGACAGCCTAGGAACAGTGGGTTAACTGCCTGTTCAGGGGCAGAACGACAGATTTGTACCTTGTCAGCTCGGGGAATACTGGGTCCATGTGTTTTTCACTTTGAATGGTTTCCGCAACCTTGCGGTCACTAGTCCAATGCTCTACCCACTAGGCTACCCTGCCACCCCAAGTATCTTCTTTTTATTGGTGTCCTTTAGTAGGGATTTCTTTTCAGCAATTTGACCATGAAGGCCGATTCACGCAGTCTCCTCTGAACAGTCGATGTTGAGATGTGTCTGTTACTTGAACTCTGTGAAGCATTTATTTGGGCTGCAATTTCTGAGGCTGGTAACTAATGAACTTATCCTCTGCAGCAGAGGTAACTCTGGGTCTTCCTTTCCTGTGGCAGTCCTCATGAGAACCAGTTTCATCATAGTGCTTGATGGTTTTTGCGACTGCACTAGAAGAAACTTTCAAAATTCTTGAAATGTTCCGTGTTGACTGACCTTCATGCTTTCAACTCCTCCAACTTGAAGGACTTTTGGAGATCGACAGGCTAAGTCATGTTTTGTCCTCCTATAAGATGGGTGTACAATCCCTTAAGGGCCAAAGTCCAGCTGATTTGTGTGTCTTCCTTGACACCTACTTGATCAACTATTGTTATTGATCACCCAGGAAGTACACATATCTGGTTTCTCAGGTCGAAACTAGTTGTTGGTTAAAAATCAAGAATGGAAACCAGCAGATGAGAACTGGTGTTGTGCACCTGTACCCAAAAAACATTGATTGATGTGTTAGGTACGCAAATCATAGAATAATAATTATGTCAACATTTAATGTGTAACAGCAGTCTTTGATTAGATTCCGTATGATAACCCTCAACTGACCAATTAGAAAGTAAACGGTAATTTACATGAATCCAAAACGGATTATTCCTGTTCACGATGATGATGTTATCAGACTAAGCCAATCAGCTGTGAGGATGTTTGTTTACAGGTGTGAATGCCTGTGCACGACTGCAACCACATATGTGTCAAGAACAACCACAACTCGAAACCTACAGATCCGGGATCAAACCCGGATCTGTAGTTACGCCTCAAGCACTGCACTGCACTGCCTTAGACCGCTGCGCCACTCAGGAGGTCCTAACACCATTTTGAGTGTAACATTTCAGAAGTTGTAAAACTCTAAAATGACTCCAAATATCTTCCCCTCCAAATGTAAAGCCAGTTGTTGTCCCCCCCCCACTCAAGTGTTTTATATGAATGCATGTTTCCTCATTCCATAGCTCTGTAATCCTTAGACGTAGGTTACTTTCTAAATGCAATCAAATCAAATCAAATTGTATTAGTCACATGCACCGAATACCTTACGGTAAAATGCTTACTTACAGTGCCTTGTATTAATCCCCCTTGACGTGTTTCCTATTTTGTTGCATTACAACCTGTAATTTAAATTGATTTTTATTTGGATTTCATGTAATGGACATACACAAAATAGTCCAAATTGGTGAAAAAAGGAAACTGTAAAGTGGTGCATGCATGTGTATTCACCCCCTTTGCTATGAAGCCCTTAAATAAGATCTGGTGCAACCAATTACCTTTAGAAGTCACATAATAAAGTCCACCTGTGTGCAATCTAAGTGTCACATGATCTGTCACATGATCTCAGTATATATACACCTGTTCTGAAAGGCCCCAGTCTGCAACACCACTAATCAAGGGCCACCACCAAGCAAGCAGCACCATGAAGACCAAGGAGCTCTCCAACCAGGTCAGGGACAATGTTGTGGAGAAGTACAGATCAGGGTTGGGTTATAAAAAAAATATCAGAAACTTTGAACATCCCATGCAGCACCGTTAAATCCATTGTTAAAAATTGAAAGAATATGGCACAACAACAAACCTGCCAAGAGAGGGCTGCCCACCAAAACTCGCGGACCAGGCAAGGAGGGAATTAATCAGAGGCAACGAAGAGACCAAAGATAACCCTGAAGGAGCTCAAAAGCTCCACAGCTGAGATTGGAGTATCTGTCCATAGAACCACTTTAAGCCGTACACTCCACAGAGCTGTGCTTTACGGAAGAGTGGCCAGATAAAAGCCATTGCTTGAAGAAAAAAAAGCAGGAGTCTCTGACATGCTTTTTGGTGAAAACCAAACATATGGAAGAAGGTACTCTGGTCAGATGAGACTAAAATGTAGCTTTTTGGCCATCACGGAACAACGCTATGTCTATCGCAAACCCAACACCTCTCATCACCCAGAGAACCCTATCCCCACAGTGAAGCATGGTGGTGACAGCATTATGCTGTGAGGATGTTTTTCTTTGGCAGGGACTGGGAAACTGGTCAGAAGGAATGATGGATGACGCTAAATACAGGGAAATTCTTGAGAGAAACCTGTTTCAGTCTTCCAGAGATTTGAGACTGGGACGGAGGTTCACCTTCCAGTAGGACAATGACCCTAAGCATACTGGTAAAGCAACACTTGAGTGGTTTGAGAGGAAACATTTAAATGTCTTGGAATGGCCTAGTCAAAGCCCAGACCTCAATTCAATTGAGAATCTGTGGTATGACTTAAAGATTGCTGTGCACTTATGGAACCCATCCAACTTGAAGGAGCTGGAGCGGTTTTGCTTTGAAGAATGAGCAAAAATCCCAGTGGCTAGATGTGCCAAGCTTATAGAGACATACCCCAAGAGACTTTCAGCTGTAATTGCTGCAAAAGGTGGCTCTACAAAGTATTGACTTTGTTGGGGTGAATAGTTATGCACGCTCAAGTTTTTTTTATTTGTCTTATTTCTTGTTTGTTTCACAATAAAGAATATTTTGCGTCTTCAAAGTGGTAGTCATGTTGTGTAAATCAAATGATACAAACCCCCCAAAAATCCATTTTAATTCCAGGTTGTAAGGCAAGAAAATTTGAAAAATGCCAAGGTGGTGAGTACTATCGCAAGCCACAGTACGAGCCCTAACCAACAATACAGTTAGAAAAATATGGATAAGAAAAATCCATTAAAGGAAAAAGTAATTAAAGAGCAGCAGTAAAATAACAATAGCGAGATTATATACAGTGGGGTACCGGTACCGAGTCAATGTTCCGGGGGCACCGGTTAGTTGAGGTAATATGTAGGTGGAGTTATTAAAGTGACTATTGTATAGATGATGACAACAGAGAGTAGCAGCAGTGTAAAAGAGGGGGGAGCAGTGCAAATAGTCTGGGTAGCCATGTGATTAGATGTTTAGGAGTCATGGCTTGGAGGTAGAAGCTGTTTAGAAGTCTCTTGGACCTTGACTTTGCGCTCCGGTACCGGTTGCCGTGTGGTAGTAGAGAGAACAGCATATGACTAGGGTGACTGGAGTCTATGACAATTTTTAGGGCCTTCCTCTGGCACCGCCTGGTATATAGGTCCTGTATGGCAGGAAGCTTGGCCCCAGCGATGTACTGGGCCGTTGGCACTACCCTCTGTAATGCCTTGCGGTCGGAGGCCGAGCAGTTGCCATACCAGGCAGTCTTGCAACCAGTCAGAATGCTCTCGATGGTGCAGCTGTAGAACCTTTTGAGGATCTGAGGACCTATGCCAAAATTTTTCAGTCTCCTGAGAGGGGGAATAGGTTTTGTTGTGCCCTCTTCACGACTGTCTTGGTGTGCTTGGACCATGTTAGTTTGTTGGTGATGTGGACGCCGAGGAACTTGAAGCTCTCAAGCTGCTCTACTGCAGCCCCATCAATGAGA
This sequence comes from Oncorhynchus tshawytscha, assembly GCF_018296145.1. NCBI lineage: Eukaryota > Metazoa > Chordata > Actinopteri > Salmoniformes > Salmonidae > Oncorhynchus > Oncorhynchus tshawytscha. The sequence goes on along the minus strand of NC_056452.1, from coordinate 9,935,606 downwards.
ATGTGGAAGTGCTCGGTTCTCTTTTTCCTGTAGTCCACAATCCGTTACAGTTAGTAGTTACCTGTCCAAAATTGTAATCAGTAACGTAACTTTTGGATGACCCAAACTCAGTAACGTAATCTGATTGCATTCAGTTACTTTCCCCTTAAGAGGCATTTGAAGAATAAAGAAATGTATGTTACCAATTAAACAACATATATTGCAGGATAAATCAATGTTAAAGTTTACATAGCTGGCCATACACTACCGGTCAAAAGTTTTAGAACACTTACTCATTCAAGGGTTTTTCTTTATTTTTTACTATTTTCTACATTGTAGAATAATAGTGAAGACATAAAAACTATGAAATAGCATATATGGAATATATACATATATATATTTTCAATTTGAGATTCTTCAAAAAGCCACCCTTTACCTTGATGACAGCTTTGCGCACTCTTGGCATTCTCTCATTCAGCTTCATGAGGTAGTCACCTGGAATGCAATTCAATTAACAGGTGTGCCTTAAAAGTTTTGTAGAATTGCTTTCCTTCGTGAGTTTTAGCCAATCAGTTGTGTTGTGACAAGTTATGGGGGTATACAGAAGACAGCCCTATTTAGTAACAGACCAAGTCCATATCATGGCGAGAACAGCTCAAATAAGCAAAGAGAAACGACAGTCCATCATTACATGAAGGTCAGCCAATATGTAAAATGTCAAGAACTTTGAAAGTTTCTTCAAGTGCAGTCGCAAAAAAAAATAAGTGCTATGATGAAACTGCCTCTCATGAGGACCGCCACAGGAATGAAAGACCCAGAGTAACCTCTGCTGCAGAGGATAAGATCATTCGAGTTACCATCCTCAGAAATTGCAGCCCAAATATATGCTTCACAGAGTTAACACAGAGACTGTGTGAATCAGGAATTCATGGTCGAATTGCTGTTAAGAAAACACTACTAAAGGACACCAATAATGAGAATAGACATGCTTTGGCCAAGAAACATGGGCAAAGGACATTTGACCGGTGGAAGTATGTCCCGGTGGAAAAATAGTCTGGAGTCCAAATTTGAGATTTTTTAGTTCCAACCGCCGTATCTTTGTGAGATGCGATGTTGGTGAGCGGATGATCTCCGCATGTGTATTTCCCACTGTAAAGCATGGAGGAGGAGGTGTTATGGTGTGGGGGTGCTTTGATGGTGACACTGTCTGTGATTTATTTAGAATTCAAGGCACACTTAACCATCATGGCTACCACAGCATTCTGCAGCCATACTCCATCCCATCTGGTTTGCTCTTAGTGGGACTATCATTTGTTTTTCAACAGGACAATGACCCAACACACCTTCAGGCTGTGTAAGGGCTATTTTACCAAGAAGGAGAGTGACGGAGTGCTGCATCAGATGACCTGGCCTCCACAATCCTCCGACCTCAACCAATTTCAGATGGTTGGGCTGATTTGGACCACAGAGTGAAGGAAAAGCAGCCAACAAGTGCTCACTCCTACTCTATGTAGGAGCTTTATTATTATTTACCTGAGCATGACCTCAAAACTAAGGACTTATTAGACAGCCCTACTTATTAGACAGCCCTGATTTTGTTGTCATGGACGACTGATTGGGCTCATGGAATGGCATGCTTTGAGCACTACTGAAAAGTGCTTTTACATGTGAAATATTAATGCCATGTGCTGCATTTGCTGTAGGCCTATTGTTTTCTTTTTTTGTTGGTGTTCTTTGATATCTTGATAATATACAGCTGTTTAAAAGGGCAAATCCACAAATGGAAACAATAACAAAACTGTCGCCCCGCCTATGTTTTGGTAAAAAGCTGAGGGATGGGCCTGGAGAAATGTAACCGCTCTCAGATTAATAGACAGAGCTATGGATGCAAGGACTGACCATCCATGATATCACAATTATTGTTTTGACCATGTCATGAAGCTATACAGTGTTTGTTTGTATTTACAATGTTTACAAATATTGGAGAAAAACTAACTTGTATTTTGGGTTGAAGTTGAACTAAGTTGAACAAAGCTCATAAGGCATTTACAAGTTATATTCTTCTATATATATATATATATATATATATATATATCTATCCATTGATTCAAATCAAATCAAATGTTTTATTTGTCACATACACATGGTTAGCAGATGTTAATGCGAGTGTAGCGAAATGCTTGTGCTTCTAGTTCCGACAATGCAGTAATAACCAACAAGTAATCTAACTAACAATTCCAAAACTACTGTCTTATACACACAAGTGTAAGGGGATAAAGAATATGTACATAAAGATATATGAATGAGTGATGGTACAGAGCGGCATAGGCAAGATACAGTAGATGGTATCGAGTACAGTATATACATATGAGATGAGTATGTAAACAAAGTGGCATAGTTAAAGTGGCTAGTGATACATGTATTACATAAAGATGCCGTAGATGATATAGAGTACAGTATATACGTATACATATGAGATGAATAATGTAGGGTATGTAAACATTATATTAGGTAGCATTGTTTAAAGTGGCTAGTGATATATTTTACATAATTTCCCATCAATTCCCATTATTAAAGTGGCTGGAGTTGAGTCAGTGTGTTGGCAGCAGCCACTCAATGTTAGTGGTGGCTGTTTAACAGTCTGATGGCCTTGAGATAGAAGCTGTTTTTCAGTCTCTCGGTCCCAGCTTTGATGCACCTGTACTGACCTCGCCTTCTGGATGATAGCGGGGTGAACAGGCAGTGGCTCGGGTGGTTGTTATCCTTGATGATCTTTATGGCCTTCCTGTAACATCGGGTGGTGTAGGTGTCCTGGAGGGCAGGTAGTTTGCCCCCGGTGATGCGTTGTGCAGACCTCACTACCCTCTGGAGAGCCTTACGGTTGTGGGTGGAGCAGTTGCCGTACCAGGCGGTGATACAGCCCGCCAGGATGCTCTCGATTGTGCATCTGTAGAAGTTTGTGAGTGCTTTTGGTGACAAGCCGAGTTTCTTCAGCCTCCCTGTGATGTGTATGCCAAGGAACTTAAAACTTGCTACCCTCTCCACTACTGTTCCATCGATGTGGATAGGGGGGTGTTCCCTCTGCTGTTTCCTGAAGTCCACAATCATCTCCTTAGTTTTGTTGACGTTGAGTGTGAGGTTATTTTCCTGACACCACACTCCGAGGGCCCTCACCTCCTCCCTGTAGGCCGTCTCGTCATTGTTGGTAATCAAGCCTACCACTGTTGTGTCGTCCGCAAACTTGATGATTGAGTTGGAGGCGTGCGTGGCCACGCAGTCGTGGGTGAACAGGGAGTACAGGAGAGGGCTCAGAACGCACCCTTGTGGGGCCCCAGTGTTGAGGATCAGTGGGGTGGAGATGTTGTTGCCTACCCTCACCACCTGGGAGCGGCCCGTCAGGAAGTCCAGTACCCAGTTGCACAGGGCGGGGTCGAGACCCAGGGTCTCGAGCTTGATGACGAGCTTGGAGGGTGCTATGGTGTTAAATGCCGAGCTGTAGTCGATGAACAGCATTCTCACATAGGTATTCCTCTTGTCCAGATGGGTTAGGGCAGTGTGCAGTGTGGTTGAGATTGCATCGTCTGTGGACCTATTTGGGCGGTAAGCAAATTGGAGTGGGTCTAGGGTGTCAGGTAGGGTGGAGGTGATATGGTCCTCTCAAAGCACTTCATGATGATGGAAGTGAGTGCTACGGGGCGGTAGTCGTTTAGCTCAGTTACCTTAGCTTTATATTCTTGAAGAATATAACGTATACATCAACTGACACACTCCATGAGAACCATATATATAATTTATACATCCAGAAATTGATGTAACAACTACAGATTGCCAATTTAAGTCTATCAAAAGTGTGCAAATTTGAGCATGTGTCCATTAGGCCTATGGATTTTTTTTATCAGCCTGAATTAGATTGAGCAATAAAAGCCACACTTTTTTCCCACAGGTTTGGATACACACTATGCATTTTTCACTGGCTGTCCACTGGTTTCAAAAACAATGATTGATAGACAGCTTAAACTTCTTGAATTCAACCATTATTGGGTTCAAATACACATTTAAATTTGTGAACAGCCATCCACAACAATCACAATCCGTAAGGCGCAAATAGCTAAATGAGAGAGCAGAAGTGTGAATCACATCGATGCACTATGTAGATATCGATGATAAGTGATATCCTTATCGCCATAGACTACACCACTACTGTCATCCTTACCTCCAAGCGTTTATTCAAGTTGGGTAACCTTTGGATGTCGACAGCAGTCTTATCATTGGAAGACATAGCTTGGACTACAAACGCCTATTTCTGCTCTTTTCCTGCGATCCATCAAACACATTTGGTGAGTTATCATAATGGTCTCTGACTTAAAATTTAAAAGTGACCCTTGAAGTAATCATCTCGTTTTTCAAAAGTATCTGTTGTCGGATTACAATATTTTTTGCTGGTAACGTAATGGATTACAGTTACCGGTTTTTGTAATCCATTACTCCCCAACCCTGCATCTATCCTACCTCAGTTTTGGGTTTGTCTAAGTGACCCTTGTCCAGTCTTCCTATCTTTCCCCAGGTGTGGAGATATACACAGTCGGTGAGGTTAAAACAGAGGACATAGAGCTCCAGGAGATAGCCTCTGTGCCCCACAGACAGCATTACTTTCACTTGGCCAACTTTAGCACCATCGACTCCATAGCTCACATCTTAAAGAGCAAGTTGTGCCAAAGTAAGGAAGAAGGAAATGGATGAGCATAGGGAGGTACAGCATGAGCTAGCTGCTAGCGGAACAGGATTTAGACACAGAAAAAGGACACAACGGAGCTCGGCCATCTGACTTGTTTTTGGCCTCATGGGTTTGTTGAACCGATGCCTGGTTATCTCAAATTGCATGCCTTCACCTATGGTTTGCTTCAAATCTTCGGGAGACCTTGAAAATCGAAGTATATGAACTATTAGATGATGGGTGTAGAAAGTTCAGGGAGTGTTTTAATAAATAAAAGAAACAATGACCACGAAACACAAACAACGCACTGACATGAAAACAGAGTCAATAACACCTGAGGAAAGAATCAAGGGGTGTGACAGATATAGGGAAGATAATCAAGGAGGTGATGGAGTCCAGGTGAGTGTCATGAGGCACAGGTGTGCGAGACGATGGTGACAGGTGTGCGGGATAATCAGCAACATGATGACCTAGAGGCTGGAGAGGGAGTATATGTGACAATGGGTTTGTATTTTGATGAACAAGTGCTTGAATGAATGGCTGGCCTACCGCCTTGGTTAAAGCCTTAAAGTGATTGTTAACCTTTTGCAAAACCCAATTGATTTACCACTGACTTCCCCTCAAAAAGCACTTGACACCACTTGACTGTATGCAATGTCTGTATTTGTAGTATTGACTTTACATTAAGTCAACTAGTTGTCACACTTTTCATTAAGTTGCTCCAAAACCACGTAGTAAAAGGCAATTATAATATTTGGTAGCAATTTGTAACTCCACAAATTTGTTTCCTTGGAACCAATATGGAAAAGGGTTTTAATAGATTCCTAGGTGTGGATGCAGTGTCACGTTATTACACTTTACTGTGTAATACTGAGTAGCCTATCAACTTGTTAGCTATAACTTGTTTAAAATGAGAACTGGACTTACTTAATGTACATTTCTATATAGAAATTTACAATTTATTCATGATTCACATGATTCACACTGATGTCTCTTTCAGAGGATGCGAACGAGATGAGTGGGAATAAGCTGAGTGAAAACGCGTGCATGTGTGAGGCTCAGATTGCCTTCCAGATGAAGATGCAGTTCACCATACAGGAGCTGACCAGCAAACATATCCTTTTACCTCACCATTGTTTTATAATGGGTGGTATTTATTTATGTAGCAATTTTACAAGACCTCAAAGCCACTACAACCAGCTGCAATGTTGTACATACAGTATGTCTGCCAGTGGTGTAGCACAGTTCTGAGTGGATTTATTTTTATTCCATGGGAAAAAGAGAACAATTTGCAGTTTTATAGCTAATCTCATGCTATTGTACACATTTTCCATGAGGCTGAGAGAAAATGTTGCTGTTTTCGAGCTCAGGGATTCTTGAAATATGGGAAAATCTCAATATTTGTCTCAATATTAACAACATTTTAAATATATACACATCTGTTAAAAAGTTTGCAGTCACTTAGAAATGTCCTTGTTTTCCAGAAAAACATACCTGAAATGAGTTGCAAAATGAATAGTCAAGACGTTGACAAGGTTATAAACAATAATTTTTAATTGAAATAATAATTGTGTCCTTCAAACTTTGCTTTCATCAAAGAATCCTCCATTTGCAGCATTGCAGACCTTTGGCATTCTAGTTGTCAATTTGTTGAGGTAATCTGAAGGGATTTCACCCCATGCTTCCTGAAGCACCTCCCACAAGTTGGAGTGCTTGATGGGCACTTCTGTACGTACCATACGGGTCAAGCTGCACCCACAACAGCTCAATAGAGTTGAGATCCGGTGACAGTGCTGGCCACTCCATTATAGACAGAATACCAGCTGACTGCTCCTTCTCTAAATAATTATTGCATAGTTTGGAGCTGTGCTTTGGGTCATTGTCTTGTTTGGCTCCAATTAAGCGCCATCCACAGTGTATGGCATGGCGTTGCAAAATGGAGTGACAGCCTTCCTTTTTCAAGATCCCTTTTACCCTGTACAAATCTCTCAATTTACCACCACCAAAGCACCCCAGACCATCACATTGCCTCCACCATGCTTGAAAGATGGCGTCAAGCACTCCTCCAGCATCTTTTCATTTTTTTCTGCGTCTCATGAATGTTCTTTGTGATCCAAACACATCAAACTAAGATTTGTCTGTCCATAACACTTGTTTCCAATCTTCCTCTGTCCAGTGTCTTTGTTCTTTTGCCCATCGTAATCTTTTACTTTGATTGGCCAGTCAGAGATATAGCTTTTTCTTTGCAACTCTGCCTAGAAGGCCAGCATCCCGGAATCGCCTCCGGTATGCCAAGAAACTGAAGATTTCGTACAGAACATAGTTAGAGCACACTCGCTCTAACCAGAATAGAAGGAGGAGTGGGAGGCCCCGGTGCACAACTGAGCAAGAGGACAAGTACATTAGAGTGTCTAGTTTGAGAAACAGACGCCTCACAGGTCCTCAACTGGCAGCTTTTTATTTTTTTATTTTACCTTTATTTAACTAGGCAAGTCAGTTAAGAACAAATTCTTATTTTCAATGACGGCCTAGGAACAGTGGGTTAACTGCCTGTTCAGGGGCAGTAATTAGTACCTGCAAAACACCAGTCTCAATGTCAACAGTGAAGAGGCGACTCTGGGATGCTGGCCTTCTAGGCAGAGTTGCAAAGAAAAAGCCATATCTCAGACTGGCCAATAATAATGTAATATTTAGATGGGCAAAAGAACACAGACACTGGACAGAGGAACTCTGCCTAGAAGGCCAGCATCCCGGAGTCGCCTCTTCACTGTTGACGTTGAGACTCAAAACAGGCATTTGTAAAATATGAAAAATGATTAACTGGAAAATCCCCTATTAAAAACAACCACTCTATCAGATCTTTCAGGACTCTGACAGAGTTGACGTTAGACAAAAATCTGACCGAGTTGATATTTTACGGAGTTGACAAAACTCATTCAAGTGGTATACACAGTAGCAATTTAGTTTTTCCTCAGTTGCTTTATGACTCTAAAACCTCATTAAAAATGACATATTTGAAACAAAATTAATATTCTATTTTAATCTATCAGGCAGATGGAGTTGACCATTTATGGTTGTGACTGTGGTGATTCCAATATTGTTTGTTTAAATCTATCAAAAGTGGAGAACTTTACAGATTATGAGTTGTCTTGTTTCACTACATGTAGTGAGGACACGAATAAAGGGTCCTTATGGTATAACTGACCCTGCTCATTCCTGATTAAAAAATTTGACGCAGTTAACCAAATCTCCAGACGCAATGTTTTGAGAGAAATATTCTTTAATGCAAGGAACAACATACGATCATTTTCAGTTAATATTTATTTTTGGACGTTTTTTGAATTTTAAACACATTTTTGGAGAGTTTGAAATTGTGATCCGGACGGGGGCATTTCCAGACATAGAGCCGACATGGAAATTAATTATGAATTATTCCAAAAACGTTTTTTTATTCTCTTATAAAATTCCTGTAAATGTAAAATTTCAGCTCAAATAATGCAAAATAAATACTATAAAAAATACTTTTTCCTGACTTTCAAGAATCCCTGAGCTATTTTCCTGCTATTCTACACATTTTGCCATGGCTGAGAGATAATTCCACGTAATAAAAGAAAATCATGTTTTATGATGTGTTCATATGCTATCTGGGGGGACCCCAACCTCCCCATAAGGAGGCCCCTAAAACTTATAGGGCCCTTACGGGGGCTACAGGGGTGTGTGCTAAACCAGTAATGTTTACATATATTGCTCTACTTTAAACTGTTACCTTTTCCGATTCCCGAGACAAAGCACTATGACAGTTTAAGATTGCAGATATGTATATAGTGTATATGTATTGAAGAAGACAAATGTTTCCTTGACTGTTATGTCCACTAGATGATCTATCGAGGAAAGTGACCCAGTTTGGACGAATGCGTTGATTCTAAAGACGATGCTGCAAAGAGACCATTCAGAGCTCACCCAGTTTAACCTCAATCTAAAATGTCTGTACAGTTTTCCTGTTTTTAGCAACTTACATTATTAACAACAGTCCATTTTGGAGGTATAGATTGAAGGAGGTTATACAGTAGATGTGTTGTACATATAAGACATTTTGTTTACCATTGAATGACTTGGCCAATAGTGTTCCATTTTCTCACAACAGATAACCCCCATTTCATCCCATTTAGGCTAAGAACAAAGACCGAAGTAGATTTCTTTGCACAATAATTTGCTCCCCATGGTAGCACCTATCCAGTTAACAATATTCCATTTGTATTTTATCTTCCACTTATAATGAAAGTGTAGAGGAAGCAATACGCTATATCACTGACAAGTGATTTGTTTCCTTATTGTGGCATTTGCAAGATAAATGAAAGACACATTAAATGTAATTTATGTTAATGCATAATTATTGAGTATTCCTTAACTTGTAATTAAATAAGAAAATGAGCTTGTCATATTCATATGGCTTATGGTTTGTGTTGATGAGGTAAAAGGAAGTGTGCATTTTTGTGTAGTTTGTGTGTGTATATCAAAATACAGTGCCTTCGGAAAGTATTCAGACCCCTTGACATTTTCCACATTTTGTAACGTTACAGCCTTATTCTGAAATGGATTAAATAAAAAAATCCTCAGTAATCTACCCCATACCCCAAAATGACGAAGTGAAAACAGAAGTTTTTGCAAACGTAATAAAAATAAAAAACAGAAATAGCTTATTTACATAAGTATTCAGACCCTTTGCTATGAGACTCGAAATTGAGCTCAGGTGCATCCTGTTTCTACAACTTGATTGGAGTCCACTTGTGGTAAATTCAAATGATTGGACATGATTTGGAAAGGCACACACCTGTGTACATAAGGTCCCACATTTGACAATGCATGTCAGAGAAAAAACCAAGTCATGAAGTTCAAGGAATTGCCCTTAGAGCTCCAAAACAGGATTGTGTCGAGGCACAGATCTGTGGAAGGGTACCAAAAAATGTCTGCAAATCAAATCAAATTTATTTATATAGCCCTTCGTACATCAGCTGATATCTCAAAATGCTGTACAGAAACCCAGCCTAAAACCCCAAACAGCAAGCAATGCAGGTGTAGAAGCACGGTGGCTAGGAAAAACTCCCTAGAAAGGCCAAAACCTAGGAAGAAACCTAGAGAGGAACCAGGCTATGTGGGGTCTGCAGCATTGAAGGTCCCCAAGAACACAGTGGCCTCCATTTTTCAATGGAAGAAGTTTGGAACCATCAAGACTCTTTATAGACCTGGCCGCCCGGTCAAACTGAGCAATCAGGGGAGAAGGGCCTTGGTCAGGTAGGTGACCAAGAACCCGATGGGAGAACATTCCAGAAGGACAACCATCTCTGCAGCACACCACCAACCAAGCCTTTATGGTAGAGTGGCCAGACGGAAGCCACTCATCAGTAAAAGGCATATGACAGCCCGCTTGGAGTTTGCCAAAAGGCACGTAAAGACTCTCAGACCATGAGAAACAAGATTCTCTGGTCTGATAAAACCAAGATTGAACACTTTGGCCTGAATGCCAAGCATTACGTCTGGAGGAAACCTGGAACCATCGCTATTGGGAAGCACGGTGGTGTCAGCATCATGCTGTGGGGATGTTTTCAGAGGCAGGGACTGGGAGACTAGTCAGGATTGAGGCAAAGATGAACGGTGCAAAGTACAGAGAGATCCTTGATGAAAACCTGCTCCAGAGTGCTCAGGACCTCAGACTGGGATGAAGGTTCAACTTCCAACAGGACAACAACCCTAAGCAACCAGCCAAGACAACATAGATGTCGCTTCGGGACAAGTCTCTGAACATCCTTGAGTGGCCCAGCCAGAGCCTGGACTTGAACCCAATTGAACATCTCTGGAGAGACCTGAAAATAGCTACGCAGCAACACTCCCCATCCAACCTGACAGTGCGCGAGAGAATCTGGATAGAAGAATGGGAGAAACTCCCCAAATACAGGTGTAGCGTCATACCCAAGAAGACTCAAGGCTGTAATCGCTGCCAAAGGTGCTTCAACAAAGTACTTTTTATAATTTAGCAAAATCTTAGAATAAGGCTGTAACGTAACAAAATGTGGAAAAAGTCAAGGGGTCTGAATACTTTCCAAATGGGTTATATTTTGGATGTTTGTACAAATGTGTCATGACGTTGCCCTCTTTGGGTACAGCAAGCCCCATCCCCCTCTCCCTGTCTCCTACACCCAGGCTGCTGTGGTCAGAGAGAGGTCGTAAATTATCTCCTCATGGCCACAGTATAGAGACAGAGTGAATTTTCATAGAGAACAAAGGAATTTCTTCCACCTCACAGAGCTTGAGGTCCGAACAACATTCCCTTTTGTACAACAAGCCGCCATGCCAGTTTATCCCACTAGGGCACATTCCCCTATCATTTCTTTTAACCATATTTACTTTGTTTGTTTGTGTGTGCACTTCTGTGATTGTTTAGTTAGTTAATAAATAAATTATTTAAGACAATTGATGTATGGATGACTCATAGTGAAGACTGGGTTCGCACAGATAACCAACAATTTACGACTTTTGGAATGAGACTCACGTGAGGTAAAGAAGAATTCATTAATCAGAATTGAAAACATATTTGGAAAATTATAACTTTGTAATCTAAATATTTTCCTTGGTGCCCCGAATTCCTAGTTGACTACAGTTACATGATTAATCAGTTTAATCGCATAAAGATTAATCTTCAGTTTAATGATGCCAAAGACACGACAAATGTATCCATTAAATACATATTTTGAACAAATGTAATTTTGACATTGTTTCTGACTGTAATTTGTTTTGCACAGTAAACATTTCAAAATGTCTTAGACTTAAGTGTTACATGGATATAAATAAGTCAAGCACAATATAACAAACATAAGAAATATACCTTTGCTGGCTGTTTATCAGCTACCAAACAATTTGTATTCAGAATGGAGAGGCTGAAAAAAGATTGTGAACTTCAAATGGAATGTAACAGACTATAGCTGTAGGATAAAAACATGGCATAATGTTGCCAATGTGGACAAGCATGCCACATTTCCCAGACTGAGCCATAGATATTCTAATACATCGCTCTGGCATTTCCCATTTCAGAGGTGTTTACATAAATTAATGGGATATTCTCTCTTTTGAGATAATAATCTTGGAATTAAGAGACAAACATGTATTTGCTTACTCTTCCCAAGTTTCTAAAGAGAAGCAGAAGGGAGTGCAACCAACAAGGATTACAACACAACACAGAAATCATTATGGACTACAGTTACCACAATGTTGAGAGCTGAAGCCTCGATGATGCACTTTCTAGTGTGTGGTTACCAGGGATAACGTGGAAGTGATGCAAAAAAGCTAGCTTGTTAAACAAATTCATGGAGGAAATCATACTTTTCAGATGAAATAAATAAATATCTACCAATGAATGTATCTTGTGTGGTGTTAGCTATATTCAATATCTAGTAAGGAAACTGACAGCAAAGTCTGAATCTCATGCTAACTTCAATAAACAAGCAAGCTGCTAGGTAGTTTATCACTTTTATTCAACGGGTTACCAACATATTCAAATAATGATTTACATATTTTTATTAACGTTATTTTGATTCATTTATTCATACTATTTTATCCTTCCACAAGATATAGTCCTGACACAAATCTAGGGTTGCTACCAAGCTGGCTGGTCGTTCATTCTATCGGTTCGGTTGCCAGAGACGCGACCCAATCGTTAAATCTTTTTGTTCTGTATCTATGGACTCAACCCCGTCGTTCATTATAAATATTCTATTGCCATACTGGCTTATCCCTTGCTTGCTAGCTAGCCAACTACGGCTAATTTACAGTCACGACAAACAGCAGAGCCAGCAAAACAAGAAAGTAGCTGCATTTGCATTTGTTTAAACTGTTTGGATGCATCTATAACAATGACCTAATGATTTCACCTGGCAGAGAAAATGTGCTCCCTCGTCAGGTCACTGTTGTCCAGAGGAGCTAGCCAACAACACAGCTAACTCAATCACTTTAAACTGAAGCTGGAAAGACTGCAAACTAGCTGCACTTTGTTTCTTTTTACCTGTTTTCTACTGATATTTCTTTGTATACATCCATAAAAATTATGCTGATTCATGATTTCGACTAGCTGAGAAAAGCTGCCTACTTGTCTGTCTCATCCTGACTCGTTCATTACTATGTGACAACTGGAGATAGAATTTGAATTTTGCAACAATGTTGCAGAGAGCAAGGTTTATACAAATCGCCACTGTTGAAAACTAAATGTTAGTCTAAAATACATTTGAGGTAATGTCTAGATGCTTTTTATAGTGGAGATCAAGTTTATAAATTGCCTGGCTGGGCTGATGAGACAGTGGACTGCGCAATCAGATGGAACAGAGTAAATAGGCATTTTGAAGTCATAGATTTAGCTGGTGGTAACTTGTGGAATAGACACCAGCTGGAGTACGGTTTTAACCAATCAGCATTCAGGATTAGACCCACCCATTGTAAATTAGAATTGCCAGCAACAATGTTTATCTATCCATTTCCGTGACATTAAGCTATCAGATATTTGTGACGATACGCGTGAAACAGCTTTGCATTTTTTTGTTGCCAATCAGAGAGCAACAACATGTATTGTCATATGACATTGCCAATCTTTGGTGTTGCATGCGCTGTAATTATTGTTTTCATGACAATCATGCACACAGTCTCTACCATGTGTGAGCCAGCCATTTACAGATAGCTTGCTAGTTGAGACATCCTAAACTGGTCATGAAAAAAGTTGTTCCCATCTTGGGTAGCAGTCTTATTTTTCAGAGGTTCTGTTGGCATGAGTGATACAATCAGTGTCCTTTCTCAGCCTACACCAGTACAACACAAAGTTATTTTTCTAGCTAAATGCACAACCCTCTTTCTCTCGCAGATTGCCATCCCAAACAACACATGGCTGAAGTGTATGTCTTGGAAGAAAGACTTCATAGCCTGTGGAGGAGATGAGGGTCTTCTCAAAGTCCTGAAGCTGGAGACAAAGACAGGTGAGCTGGTTTTCCAGCACAAGTTACCTCTATAAGATCCAGATTTGCTTAGCTGTGTTATGCAATGTTTACAAGCCCATGTGATTCAGATTCAAAATGTTTCTGAAACAGCTACAGTAGCTAATTGTGTGTTAAAAACTATTTAAACCCATAATGAGCTTAGCATATTCTGCCAGCAGTATTAATCCACCTGTGTTAATCAGAAAGTAGACCTACGGTGGTATGGTGTCAGGAACCAACTTGCTCAGTCTTCTCTATATTAGGCTACTTTAGAGCTATTGTATAATTCAAGCAGCTTGTGAAGTTGACAGGGTTATTTAACTTACTGTAGGCTATATACACAGTTAATTAGGTACACCCATCCAGTACCGGGTCAGACCCCCCTATGCAGAACAGCCTGAATTACTCGTGGGATTTTTCATGGCATGTAAACGTTGCTCAATTGGTGTCAAGGGGCCTAACTTGTGCCAGGAAATCATTCCCCATCATTCCCCACACCGCCAGCCTGTACCGCAGGGCCATCACCAGAGTTTCATAACATTCAGGGCTCAGTCTTGAAGACCAGGGGCTGAGGGGTTTGTGGGTCCGAGAAAGAAAACATGTATTTTCTAAAATCATTTTCTGAAATTGTACATCATTTTACATGACTGGAGACATTACAATAATATTTTTTAATGCCACATGTCTTAAATGCAACCAATAGCATAGGCCAAAGAAAAGAGTGGATACACAGATTTTAGGTGAGGAAATTATAGTCCACCAACTTTCTAGTGGCACTCACCTATTTCAAACAGATTTTTGCATTTTGTATTTATTTTGAAATATTGCGAAATACCTTCTAGCTGCTGCCTGCTGTTCATTGACAGCCACACCTCAACAATCAGCTGTTTTATATTTGCTGCGCAGGCTGCCCAATTGCAGGATTCCAGACTGTAGATTAGGTCTATGCGCTCATAATGTGACAAAACACAATGTACAGCAATTTTTATTAAACAAGCTATTGATCCTCTGGCTAAATTATGCTGGTGTAGTATTTTCAATGATTTCATTTATTTATAGAGATAATTATATAGTTAGCAATTTTTTTTCAATTTATCTGCAGCACCTCTTCCTTTCTTAAATGTGCTGTGCTCTCCACAAAGCCATATTATGGTCAGTAACCCCATATTAGGTTATTGTGTAGGTAGGCCTACTCTTACAATAATATTTCAAATAATCTATCATCAAGTAGCCTAGCCTACAGTTATGAGAATAAATTCAGTATGTCAATGAAGCCAATAGTGGTTTCAGCTATATTGTTATTGAAATGATGTAGGCCTGATAGCCTTTTTAAACAATAGATAAAATATGTCAAATGACTTGAATAGCCTATAGGAAAAGTGTACAAATGTGTATTCGCATCAGTAGGAAAAGAGACTAAAATGCATCAGAAAAGTTTCGGAAAGTTTCGTAAAACATCAGGGAAGCTATAGGCCTAGTGTGTGTGTGTAGAGAAGATCTGCATTGCTTTCAATTGTTAGACTAATGATCATGAGCACTCACCTCAATTTAGCTAACATTTCCCATCCTAATTGTAACCAAATATCCAAACAGAGATTCAGTGAAAACAAAAATGAGACTGATTGATTTATCAAGATGATTTCCCGTGCTTGTCTCAAAGCAGCACAATGATGTTGTCCCAATCAAAACGGTGGCGGAATTATCAGTTGACCACACATGGCAATTGCTTTACATTTATTATAACCAGTGCTATAATATTTTTTTAAGGTAGCCTACCGGAGGACAATTATTTTATTATTATTATGTCATCATTTCTGAATGAAGGTTGGCACCGACACGAAGCCTATTGGTTAAAATAATTTTAGAATATACATACAATGAATGCATAATCAAAATTGCATGATTGCCTGTGACTAAAGGAAAAGGTTATATTTAAAAAAATCCTAAAACACCAAATTAGGCCTACCTTATATAAATTGTCAACCGGGAATGATAATTCTTCACGTTTTACAGGTGAAACGTCCATGCTGCATGCATGCCAAACATTTGATCCAATTCAGTTTCATGGGAATATGCATTTCGATCTTCTTGAATGATGTAAGTAAGGGTGGTTCACTGGCCGAAATTAATCGAATTTTAGAGCAGATGGAAATAAACACAAATCAAATCAAATTGTATTTGTCACATGCGCTGAATTCAAGTGCTTACAGGCCCTTAACCAACAATACCGTTTTAAGAAAAATACAATACAAATAGTCTGGGTAGCCACTTGATTAGATGTTCAGGAGTCTTATGGCTTTGGGGTAGAAGCTGTTTAGAAGCCTCATGGACCTAGACTTGGCGCTCCGGTACCCCTTGCCGTGCGGTAGCAGAGAGAACAGTATGTGACTAGGGTGCCTGGAGACTTTGGCAATTTTTAAGGCCTTCCTCTGACAACACCTGGTACAGAGGTCCTGGATGGCAGGAAGCTTGGCCCCAGTGATGTACTGGGCCGTGCGCACTACCCTCTGTGGTGCCATGCTCTCGATGGTGCAGCTGTAGAACCTTTTGAGGATCTGAGGACCCATGCCAAATCTTTTCAGTCTCCCGAGGGGGAATAGGTTATGTCATGCCTTCTTCACAACTGTCTTGGTGTCCTTGGACCATGTTAGTTTGTTGGTGATGTGGACGCCATCACAGCCACCACATGAGAAACAAAATGCAACATTTCAGCACAATCATCCTAAATTGTAATAAGAAATGATCTGGTGTTTTTGGTGTAACAGTAGCCTGACATTACCATGCTACTATATTTGGTTTGTTATGTAAAATACTAATTAATCATTAAGTAATCTTGCGAGACAGCACCATTCTCAGAAGCCAAGTTCTGGTGATGTTCATGCTGTACCGTTGACACCAGGCAGGATGGGGCCATGGACTCATGCTGCTAAGCCAAATACTGACTCTGCCATCAGCATCGGTAAATCCAAGATACTGCCATGCGTGAAAAGCCCAGGAGGCCAGACGTTTCTGAGGTACTGGAACCGGTGCACCTGGTACCGACAATCATACCACGCTCAAAGTTGCATAGGTCACTTGTTTAGCCCATTCTGATGTTCAATCGAACAATAACTGAATGCCTAGATGCCTGTCTGCCTGCTTTATATAGCAAGCCATGGCCACTGTCTGTAGGAGTGAACCATTTTCTTGAATGGGGTGGGGTACCTAAAAAACTGGCCACTGAGTGCCTTGTAAAAGTATTCGGACCCCTTCGATTTCTTCACATTTTATGGTCATTTTCTGTTAACTATCTGTTACGCAAAATACTCTGTAATGTCAAAGTGGAAGAAAAGTTAACATTTTCGTAATAAAATAATAATAGTTGTTGCATCTCCCTGAGTCAGTCACTACATGTTAGAAACACCGTTGGCATCAATTATAGCTGTGAGTCTTCTTGGGTAAGAGCTTTGCACACCTGGATTGTGCAATATTTGCCCATTATTCTATTCAAAAAAATTATTTGAGCTCTGTCAAGATATTGGGGAACATGATTAGACAGCAATTTTTTAAGTCTAGCCATAGATTTTCAAGCAGACCCATCAATTTAATCTTGTCTTTACTAATTTAACTCTGCAAGTCAGTTAAGAGCAAATTCTTACAATGACAGCCTAGGAACAGTGGGTTAACTGCCTTGTTCAGGGGCAGAATAAATATTTTTACCTTGTCAGCTCAGAGATTTGATCTAGCAACCTTCTGGTTATTGGCCCAATGCTCTCACAACTAGGCTACCTGCCACCCCGAACAGTACCTTATATTCAGAATGGTTCATTATCAAATGGGCAGGAGCAGGGGGAAAAAATGTATGCACTCGAATAGCGAATGGAGGCCGTGCACTTTCCCACCAGTCCGTTTTGTAGGCTACTTCAGGTTTATTGCGGAGCAAGTGCTTAATATGAGAAGCTGAGAAACAAATGTAAGGGCACTTATTTTACTCCACATGTCAACAAAGAAAGCTCAGTTGTCCTGAGTCTGCACAACTCTGCCAGGACCTAGGATCAAGAGAGACGCTCAAGTGTTTTAGTACTATATCTCTTGACACAATGATGAAAATAATCATGGCCTCTAAACCTTCAAACTGCATACTGGACCCTATTCCAACTAAACTACTGAAAGAGCTGCTTCCTGTGCTTGGCCCTCCTATGTTGAACATAATAAACGGCTCTCTATCCACCGGATGTGTACCAAACTCACTAAAAGTGGCAGTAATAAAGCCTCTCTTGAAAAAGCCAAACCTTGACCCAGAAAATATAAAAAACTGTGCTCCTAGACCTTAGTGCTGCTTTTGATACCATCGATCACCACATTCTTTTGGAGAGATTGGAAACCCAAATTGGTCTACACGGACAAGTTCTGGTCTGGTTTAAATCTTATCTGTCGGAAAGATATCAGTTTGTCTCTGTGAATGGTTTGTCCTCTGACAAATCAACTGTACATTTCGGTGTTCCTCATCAAGGTTCCGTTTTAGGACCACTATTGTTTTCACTATATATTTTACCTCTAGCCTACCTGGTTAAATAAAGGTGAAATAAATAAATAAATAAAATGTAATTGTAAAACATAATGTTAACTTTCACTGCTATGTGGATGACACACTACTGTACTTTTCAATGAAACATGGTGAAGCCCCAAAATTGCCCTCGCTAGAAGCATGTGTTTCAGACATAAGGAAGTGGATGGCTGCAAACTTTCTACTTTTAAACTCGGACAAAACAGAAATGCTTGTTCTAGGTCCCAAGAAACAAAGAGATCTTCTGTTGAATCTGACAATTAATCTTAATGGTTGTACAGTCGTCTCAAATAAAACTGTGAAGGACCTCGGCGTTACTCTGGACCCTGATCTCTCTTTTGAAGAACATATCAAGACCATTTGAAGGACAGCTTTTTTCCATCTACGTAACATTGCAAAAATCAGAAACTTCTAGGTTAGACTACTGCAATGCTCTACTTTCCGGCTACCCGGATAAAGCACTAAATAAACTTCAGTTAGTGCTAAATACGGCTGCTAGAATCCTGGCTAGAACCAAAAAAATTTATCATATTACTCCAGTGCTAGCCTCCCTACACTGGCTTCTTGTCAATGCAAGGGCTGATTTCAAGGTTTTCCTGCTAACCTACAAAGCATTACATGGGCTTGCTCCTACCTATCTCTCTGATTTGGTCCTACCATACATACCTACACGTACGCTACTGTCACAAGACGCAGGCCTCCTAATGTCCCTAGAATGTCTTTTTATTTTATATTTTTTATTTCACCTTTATTTAACCAGGTAGGCTAGTTGAGAACAAGTTCTCATTTGCAACTGCGACCTGGCCAAGATAAAGCATAGCAGTGTGAGCAGACAACACAGAGTTACACATGGAATAAACAATTAACAAGTCAATAACACAGTAGAAAACAAAGGGGGGAGTCTATATACAATGTGTGCAAAAGGCATGAGGAGGTAGGCGAATAATTACAATTTTGCAGATTAACACTGGAGTGATAAATGATCAGATGGTCATGTACAGGTAGAGATATTGGTGTGCAAAAGAGCAGAAAAGTAAATAAATAAAAACAGTATGGGGATGAGGTAGGTGAAAATGGGTGGGCTATTTACCAATAGACTATGTACAGCTGCAGCGATCGGTTAGCTGCTCAGATAGCTGATGTTTGAAGTTGGTGAGGGAGGTAAAAGTCTCCAACTTCAGCGATTTTTGCAATTCGTTCCAGTCACAGGCAGCAGAGTACTGGAACGAAAGGCGGCCAAATGAGGTGTTGGCTTTAGGGATGATCAGTGAGATACACCTGCTGGAGCGCATGCTACGGATGGGTGTTGCCATCGTGACCAGTGAACTGAGATAAGGCGGAGCTTTACCTAGCATGGACTTGTAGATGACCTGGAGCCAGTGGGTCTGGCGACGAATATGTAGCGAGGGCCAGCCAACTAGAGCATACTAGAGCATATTAAGCCAATTCTTGGGCTAATAAGTGCTTCTAATGGAGCATGACCTTAGCATTGATTTTTCTAATTCATGCATTGGGTCCATCGGTTTATTTCAGTTTGAACCAAGTCAGAACAAGTTGTCATTGTATTGCTATTGATTTCTCACACCCATTATATAGTATAATGGTCACTAGAAAATCACCTTGCCTAATGTTTTTAGCCCTTTTATTAAAGCTTTTTCAATTAATGGTTGACCTCAATGTGAAGAGCGTCATAATTTCTGTCTGTAAATTAAAAGTGCTCTACAAAAGCAATTTATTCTTGTTATTATTCTGATGATGACTAATATGGCGCATTGTATTTTTATAATGGCTGTGTTCTGTCTTTTTAGGTAACCAAATCTGGGGGAAAGAGCTCAAGGAAATTCAGCTTGCTTACGTGGCCTGGTCTCCAGATAGCAAGATCCTCCTTTTTGGGATGGCCAATGGGAAAATTTATATCTACGCCAATCAGGGAAACTTCATTGTAAGTCTGGTGGCTTTCATATATGTAGAAGATAGCAACACCCCCAAAATAATGATCAATAGCCTTTTTTTGTACAGTTAGTAAATGTGCAAGATCTGAGTGTTTAATACATTCCCACTTCTGAAGAGTGTATACCTATTAGCGATAGGAGACTTAAAGAAAGTCAGTTATGTTGCAGATAAAGATGACAGTCAGCTGTCTGTGTAACATGATTGGAGCCATCAGTATAGCAGGGATCCACTGTATGCAAGGTCAGAGGGCTACGTGGAGCCAAACTGCCCTTACTTGGCCATCTCCTTCAAAAACGGACGGTGTTAGGTCATGCACTATGACAAGAATGAACGTGAGTGAATGGGCAAGGGGGGGAATGGGGTGGGAGAAAGGGAAGGCTCGTTGAGATGGCATAATCCTTGACTTTCAAATGTCTGCTGTAATCACTTATTGTCAAATTATGCCAGAGGTCTAAACTGTATGAGCAATATTTTTTTATGTTTTTAAGTTTGGAGTAATATAGTGATAATGACAATGATGACGATAATCTTTATGAAGGTCGTTGCTCCATGACCAATATCCCTTCCTTGCCACCCTTTCTACCTGTCCCTCTCCAAGCCCAGTGTTCATGGACATGCTGATGAACATGGCCAGTATGCAATAGAACCAGTATGGCAGCGTGCTTGCAGTAGGAGGCTACCCGAGGGTCATGGGCAAATGAAGTCAACGTGGTGCAGTTCTACACCCCATTCGGAGAGGAGAGAGAGCCCGGCGATTCTAAGGTCAAGACTTAAGCCTCTCACAGCATGGCTTTCAGATGTTCCTTGTCAATGTGGAAGGTTGCAGGCAAAACAAGACTTGTTTTTAGTTACAGTCAGCCACGTTTCTGAGCTGAATGAAGGAAGTATAAATAAAAAGTTATATAATAAATTGTATTCAATTAAAGGTGTGGTGGATTTTATGTGAACTCCAGTAGCCAGAATCATTGGCTAGTTTATTAGGTATACCAACCCCCATGTGGCCGTGGCTTGCTATATAAAGTAGGCAGACAGGTATTAAGACATTACCGTTTGATTGAATGTTATAATGGTCAAAACTAGTGACCTAAGCGACTTTGAGCGAGGTGTGATCGTTGGTGCCAGGCGCGCCAGTTCCAGTATCTCAGAAACGGCTGGCCTCCTGGGCTTTTCACGCATGACAGTTTCTAGGGTTTACCCAGAATGGAGCAAAAAACATCCAGTCAGCGGCTGTCCTGTAGGCGAAAGGGTTGAAGGAGAATGGCAAGAATCGTGCAAGCTAACAGGCGGGCCACAAACAGGCAATTAACAAAGCAGTACAACAGTGGTGTACAGAACAGCATCTCGGAATGCACAACTCGTTGGTCCTTGACACAGATGGGCTATTGCAGCAGACAACCACAGCTAAAAACAAAAAGAAGCGGCTCCAGTGGGCACACGATCACCAACACTGGACAATTGAGGAGTGGAAAAACATTGCCTGGTCTGATGAATCCCAGTTCCTGTTGCGTCATGCTGACGGCAGAGTCAGGATTTGGCGTAAGTAGCATGTGTCCATGGCCCCATCATGCCTGGTGTCGGTGGTGTAATGGTGTTTTCCTGACACACGATAGGTCCCTTGATACCAATTGAGCAATGTTTTCATGCCCTAAAGAATTCAGGCTGTTCTGCAGGCAAAGGGGGCGTACCTACTAAACTGGCCACAGAGTGTCGATATCGAATTAGGATTCAGCCTGTACAAAGTACACAGTATTGTCGTTAGGGTACATGGCATTTGATCAAAGCTATTTTTACTCCCTTTTGCATAGCATCTGCAAACTCTGAAGGTACCTCACAGGCAGATGACAGCGGTAGCTTGCGAAGAGGGTCGGACTGGCTGGGGACTCCTACATTTACTTTGCCAACAAAAACCCTATTTACAAGGTAGAACAATAATCTGGGGTAAATAATCAGCTCTGCATGAATGGGTTTCACATGCTTGTACTTTGGTTAGATTGGCTTAGTTTTAAAACTATTAACATAAACCTTTTTTGAAAGGAGATGATTATTAAATGAAAAATATTTCATGTTTGCTATTTTTAGGTAGGCAATTTCTTAGGACGTTTTTAGTTGATTTTACAATGTTGAGTTTCTTTGGATTAAATGTAAGAATTACATTGGGTATATGTTAACCGGAATCTACGCAGACCTGTGCACCATAGCCAATCAGAGCTAAGTAGGCCTATATGCAAATAAGCCATTTGCCACACGGGCCTGCCATCGTTCACTTGAAACTGGACTATAGGTCTACAGACAGTAGCAACTGCGCGACTTTAGATCATTAGAACGCATTCGCCAAAAGCCACCTGAATGGATTTCTGCAAATATGTAAATACCACAGGAATCCTTTTACATTTGGGAACTTCACATTCCTATTGATCAAACAACCATGAAAAGGTAGGCACGCTCCCTCGGTTGCCTATGCACATCAACAAGAGCAACAACTAATGCTAGCCAGAACGAGATGAGTTGAAATCTAACGAGGGAATATTAGATAAACCATCTAAAACTTTTTCAGCTAGTTAGGCATCAAAAACAATGAACGATGGATAATATTAGCCTGCTCGTCCTTCTGCAGCTTGCCTTCCAATGCGTGCTTGTCCCATCCAACATTTTGACAACTGAATGGGAACTTGCCTGCCTGCTCATTTGATTGATTTGATTGACAATTAGCGAGCAAAGCAATTCACATTTATTGCTAGCTAAACAAATGACACCTGCATCTCTAGCTGTAGCCACTGAAAAACTATATGAGGGGGAAAAGTTGGTCAGTCACACAATCCTCCAATGACGTGACATCCAACGTTAGGCTCCGTGTTTTTAGCTTGCTTAAATAATTAGCTAACTACATAAATAGATCCGGTAGCCCAGGGGTGTTAAATTCAATCAGAGCATGGGCCATATTATAATGTCCACTTATGTACATAGGAAGCTGTATATAGCATTTTAACATATTAAAATAAAAGAAGAGAAATAGTATTTGTCCAGCCTTTGCACATGTGCATAATATGCTGTGTCCCTAATCAAAAAGTATTTAATAACACAAACATAGCTATAGGTTGGTTGTTTTCAATTTTTTTGCACTGCATGGATCACCGGTGTGGTTGAATGCAGCATTGCTGAATGGTGCACTCAAAATGTAGTGTAGCCAGCCTAGGCTACTTCTAAATGTCAGCTCGGGGAACTACCTTTTTTTGAACTACCTTTTGGTTACTAGTCCAACGCTCTAACCACTAGGCTACCCTGCCGCCCCGACATGTGCCTATTAGCCACGTTATGACTAGCTTGTGATCAGTGCCTTTGCTAGTTTGATTGTATATTGACATTCCCAGCCTTAGAGTCGTCCGTTTTTGTTCAAAATATTGAAACTGAAACAGTGCATCCCGAATGGGTGGAGGCAGCAAACAATATACCAGGCAGACCAGCTGGGACTTACAACCTGATAGCAATATTTGTATTTTACTTTATTAGGATCCCCATTAGCTGTTGCGATAGCAGCAGTTACTCTTCCTGGGGTCCACACAAAGCATGAAACATGGCATAATACAGAACATTAATAGACAATAACAGCTGAAGGACAGAACTACATACATTTAAAAACGGCACACATAGCCTTCATTTCAATACGTACGTACACATTTCTAGGTCAAATAGGGAGAGGCGTTGTGCCTTGAGGTGTTACTTCATCATTTTTATTAAACCAGGTTTGATGTTCGTTTGAGCAATATGAGATGGAAATTCGATGCAATAATGGCTCCGTATAGTACTGTACACTTTCTTGAATTTGTTTTGGATTTGTCAAAATTTGTGAAAATACCACTAGTGGCATGTCTGGTGGGGTAAGTGTGTGTGTGTCAGAGATGTGTGTAAGTTGACTATGCAAACAATTGGGAGTTTTCCACACATTAATATTTCTTATAAAAAGAATGAAGCAGTCAGCCTTCCCTCATCTCTTAGCCAAGAGAGACTGGCATAGTATTTATATTAGTCCTCTAATTACAATGAAGAGCAAGATGTGCCGCTCTGTTCTGGGCCAGCTGCAGCTGAACTAGGTCTTTCTTTGCAGCACTTGACCACATTTCAGGACAATAATTAAGATAAGACAACACTTCAGCCTTATGGACAGACCTCTCCCCATCTTTTCAACCATTTAATCTATTTGTTTTGAACATGACACTGTACAATCTAAGGTAACACCAATTAATTTGGTCTCCTCAACTTGTTCAACAGCCACACCATTCATTACCAGATTCAGCTGAGGTACAGAGCGTAGGGAATGATTTGTACCACATACAATGCTCTTAGTTTTAGAGATGTTGAGTACCAGTTTATTGTTGTCCACCCATTCCAAAACTGACTGCAATTCCTTATGAAAGATTTCAGTGCCTTCATTAGCTGTGGTTGTTGGCACGTATATGGTTGACTCATCAGCATACATGGACATACAGTCTTTGTTTCATGTCAGTGGCAGGTCATTGGTAAATATAGAAAAGAGTAGAGGGCCTAGAGTGCTGCCCTGTGGTACACCAACATTAAAGAAAGCCCTATTAGATGGATACAGTGCATTTGGAAAGTATTTAGACTCCACAACGCTTTCCACATTTTGTTACATTAGTCTTATTCTAAAATGGATTAAAATAAATACTTTTTTCCCTCATTAATCTACACACGAGTGGCTAGGCCGAAGCCACTCATCAGTAAAAAGGCTCATGACAGCCCACTTGGAGTTTGCCAAAAGGCACCTAAAGACTCTCAGGCCAATTCAACTTGTATTTTACCTTCTGTCTCTCCTTCTTTATCTAGGTTAAACACCTTGCTCTAGCAAGAATCTCTCTGCCTCCACGTTGTCCTTAAATAATTTTCTTTCCCTTCCAAGTAAAGAGCTGGGTCGCTGGGAATGCCAGTGTGTGCCTGACGTTCTTCTCGTGTAGTTGTTTCTTCACCTTGCAAACTTCTTCCTCTTCATTGCCAGTTCCTTGGACAGGTCTGGGAAAAAAGACAGCTGGCGGCCTTCCCACTGAACGCCACCCTTTTCTTTCGCCACTTTAAGTACCTTGTCCTGGGCTGTAGATCGTAGAATGCAGATGAGAAACGTTCTCGGGGGCCCATTCTTGTCAGGCATTGTTAAGCTGCGATGGGTTCGGTCAATTTCGAATTCATGCCTGTCGTCAAATCCAAATCCTTCTGCGATGATTTTCTGCACACATGAGATTAGTCCACCGCCAGCCTCACTCCCCTATTTCAGATTAAGTAATCTCACCATATTTCTCCTAATTCTGTTCTCAAATTTTTCGACACGATTCCACAATATCTAGCTTTTTCTCGTGATTCTCATTATCCTTCTACAGACGGGAGATGGCTTCCTCCACTGTCAAAATCCATCCCTCTGCCCCATCCATCCTCTCTTATATCGTATAAATTTTTACCTTTAGCTCGATAGTTGTTGTTTTTATCGTGGAGACATCAGATGCAACATCCAACAAAATTGTGTTCATCTTTCCCATTTGATCCTTCAGATTTACAGTTTTTTTCCCTCTTGGTTTACATTTTTATCCATATCTTGGTGGGGGGATTCAGGAGGACTTGCTGTCTGTTTGCTAGTCAATGTGGCCTTCTGGGAATACCACGTGTTAGGCTTGAAGAAGTTTTTTGAGTATGTCTGCATTCCAATAACGCCACTTTAGTGTAATGTTTCAAACTGAAAATTATCTTTATTTTAAACTGTACTTCAAGTCAATATATTAAGACAAAAATGAAAGTGTATGCTGTTGAATTCCAGTATGTACATGCAGGTATTAGGAGCTCTCGTGCTGCCATATCTTTCAGCGGTCCCACATGACTCCCCATTTTTAGGATTTTTTGCACATTTATTGAAAATGAAATACAGAAATGTCTAACTTACATAAGTATTCACAACACTAAGTCAATACTTTGTAAAAGCATCTTTGGCAGCAATTACAGCTGTGACTCTTTCTGGTTAAGTCTCTAATAGCATTCCACACCTGGATTATGCAACATTTGCCCATAATTGTTTTCAAAATTCTTCAAGCTCTGTCAAATGTTGTTGTTGATCATTGCTAGACAGCCATTTTCAGGTATTGCCATAGATTTTAAAGTAGATTTCAATCAAAACTGGAACTATGAACATCAGGATTATTCACTGTCTTCTCGATAAAGAAATTCAGTGTAGATTTGGCCTTGTGTTTTAACCTTTTCTCACATACCAAAAAACGGGTGTGATCATTCTACGGTGGGATTAGAACGCTTATTTAGAAGGTCCAGTTGCGATTGACACAACAGTCAGCATTTGATCTGGCCACACTGTTTTTTCACAAACATTTTGCACTAACACAGTCCATACCAAGTTAAGTCCGGAATGTGACCAGTTTATTTTTGGATGCAATGATTCGACATTCACAAAAGTAGCTACAGCATAACACAATCATCCAAACCGGAAAATGTAGGCTATATTTGTCCTACCGCTAACTGAGGAGAAATCGACATAACACAAGCATCATATTTTTATAACTCTCAGCTGACAGAAACTACAATATCAATTAGCTAATAGCAATTACTCTTTATAATAATCACATTACGGGTGAGCTCACCATTCATCAAAATAATTGAGTAAAACACTTTATAGAAATCTAAAGTAATCCGAAGATGGGTAGTTTGTGGGTGCTGACATGTTTTATTTTTTCACATCAACCAAAGATAATAAGAGGAGACAAGATGAGTTTGGTCTGTTTATAGTATGCATGTTGAAGGGGGTGTGTCGTCTACCATCGTTCACATCCCATCATTCTCTTCTGGAAATTTACTCGAAAAATGAGTGAACCCTCCCTCACTCCATTTTGTTAAAACATCTTTGGTCTGACAGACCAAAGATAAATAAGATAAATAATTACCACACAAAACATTTTCTGATAGTGATTTATTGATACAAGTGGCATGTGCTGGCAGTCAATCACGTAACCTCTCACTCCCACTCTGAGCAATTCAGTGTTGTTGTTTATGTATGTAGCTAGTGAGCTGAGCTGTAGCATTAGCAATATCTCTCAAAAGGAGACAACTCACAAATGCGGAAATTCTGGAGATTTTAATAAATTCTGACAATGAGTCTGAGTATGAAAGTCAGGAATCAGATTTTCACAGTGACAGGGAGGAGCTGCCCCCAACATTGTAGCCATTGAGAACCCTGAACCTGAGGACCCCTTGTCCACTGACGAAGTTCCAGGTCTCTTTGAAGATGCTGGTGGTGATGGATGCAGACCGACAGTGGATGAAGTACAGCAGGTCTGTGGTAGCTGGAAGGCCGCCAGCCATTTCACCCCTCCTGGCCCTGCTGTTTGCTTTGAGTCCCAGTCTGGAATGC
The DNA here is from genome assembly GCF_018296145.1 of Oncorhynchus tshawytscha. Taxonomy (NCBI): domain Eukaryota; kingdom Metazoa; phylum Chordata; class Actinopteri; order Salmoniformes; family Salmonidae; genus Oncorhynchus; species Oncorhynchus tshawytscha. The sequence continues at coordinate 9,907,992 of NC_056452.1, read as the reverse complement.
AAATCCCCTTGCCATTTCCCTCTGAGGCAGAGTGCTTGAAGCTGTTTCTGACAGAGGAGCTGGTGGGAGACATAGTAGAGATGACTAATCGGTTTTCCTTGGCGCTAGAGGAAATGAAAGAGCCAGGAGTGAGGGGGAAACTCACTAAATGGGTGACAACCACAATTAGTGAAATGTATATCTTCCTGGTGACAGTCCTCATGGGAATAGTAAAGAAGAACTCCCTAAGACAATACTGGAGTACAGATCCTATGTTTGCAACTCCTTTCTTTCCCGCCCTCTTTTCCCAAGACCGCTCCTTAGTTCTGCTGCGATGACTGCATTTCGTCAACAATGCTACTGCCAAACTAAATGACCCGTTACACAAAATTAAGAAATGTACTTACCAGCCTGACATCAGCATTTGGTCGGGTCTTGTGCCATACCAGGAGCTATGCATTTATGAGTCCCTGGTGATATAGAAGGGTAGGCTGGCGTTCCGTCAATATATTCCCTACAAAAGGCACAGGTTTGGGGTCAAGTTCTTTGTTATGTCCCTTGCCGAGATGAGGAGCCAGCATGGTCAAAACACATACAGTTTCATTATACAATTATAGTGACAATATCTCTCCCACTGCTTCATCTTCCCCACTCCCCCATAGGTAAAGTAATTACCTACCAAAAGTACAGAGAACCTAATACCTAATGAGAGAGCTGCTGGAGGAGCACCACACCCCTCGGCGCCAATCCACTGGGGGCCGTCCTGCTGCAGACAATCCCCTACGCCTCACTGCATAGCATTTTCCCTGTGAAGTCCCTCAAACTGCTACGCAAGGTAGTCACACACAGAGGCACTGCAAAGTCTGCCTGTCTGGCACCAGGAGAAGGAGGCAGAGGAGGTTGACAAAGTACGTGTTAAGCTTGAGACACACCACTGTGTTTCACCATGCTTTGGGGAGTTCCAGATGTTCAAGCTTTGAGCACATCTGCATCAATTACTGACTGACTGACATGACCGATGATCTGCCATGATGGGGGGTGGAAATGCAGTTGTTGTTCAATCACTGCAGGAATATGAGAAGGGTTATGCATATTCACAAGTTGTCAGTATATTCTTGCATTTTTTTCCCTCAAGTAAACACGTTTTTGTTGTTCAACCACCACCAATACTTAAATAAAATAGACAACTATTACATATAGGCCTATGTGTTTTCTTGCTGTGTTTTCATCCAGTACAACTGTAAAGGAGAGTACGCTAGCACACAAAATCTGGCCTCGATCTTCAGCTCCAAAGATGTCCAGCTCCAGTTATGATATTGGCAAATGCTGTTTGTGTGTTTGGTTTCTGAAAGTACAGAATAAAGAGGAATTATTAGTCATTAGAATACAATATCAGGATATACTGTAGCGATTAAACAATGTTACAAAGTGACATAGTAACACTTCCAATAAAATGATAAATTGCATTGACAAAATCACAAATGAGTTATATAAAACAGCAAGAAACAGTAACTGTTGAGCTCCACAAAGGGGCAGGGCAGAACAGAGCTATGCTAAACAGGCCAAATGAAAACAAACCATGGTCATAAGGCCAGGGTAGCTTCAAATGACAAAACAAATGAATACTTCTCTGACGCAATTAGCATTGTTTTACAGAGCTAATAGAAGAGTGTTGCTAGCTACATAAGCACGATTGAGTATAACCCCATAAAGGTTATGAAAATAGTAACTTTACCTAGCGTGCCTGCAGTTATAAGGAATACGCATAAATATATTAAGCTCCATACATAGTGACTTACAGTAGAAACGACATAACACGACATACAGAAACTATTATAATGTAATAAGGCACTTGTTTTGATAGAAATGCACACATGTCCAAAGTTATCATGTAGTAATGAAATCAACAATGAAGGCGAACCTGGCACCAGCCGGAAAATGTGAAAAAGTTTGTGCATGTCCTGTTCTGACTGGAGATGCGCAAATGTCTGCATATGTCACGCCCTGGCCTTAGTTATCTGTGTTATTTTGGTAAGGTCAGGGTGTGACATGGGGGCTTTATGTGTTTTGTCTAGTCTAGGGGTTTTGTATGTTTACGGGGTGTTTTCTAGTCTAGGTGTTTATGTAAGTCTATGGTTGCTAAGATTGGTTCTCAATTAGAGGCAGGTGTTTATCGTTGTCTCTGATTGGGAACCATATTTAGGCAGCCATGTTCTTTGGGTATTTTGTGGGTGATTGTTTCCTGTGTCTGTGCCACACGGGACTGTTTCGTTGTCAGTTCACGTTGTTATTTTGTATTTGTGTTCATGTTGAGTTTTCTTATTAAATAACATGGACACCTACCATGCTGCATATTAGTCCGATCCTTGCTACACCTCCTCTTCAGAGGAAGAGGAGGAAATCTGCCGTGACAGCATACTTGATCTGCGGAAACAATTGGGAGGTGCTTGGGGAAGTTTGTCCAGCTAAGTAGTGCATAAAAAATAAATTGCCCGCAAATTGAAATGACCTACTTTTATGTGAATTAATGAGGCAGAACACACCTCAATTTTTTTTCTAAAATACAACTTGTTGGAAAATCATTTGAAATTGACAAGTTGAAACAGCCTATAAATAAAAGCAGACAGAGTGCCTTAGTTTGAGGTCAGCGTGGAAGAACTGTCCTGTTGCGTGCATAAAGAACTCATGCTGGGGCGACCGTTAGAGATATTTGGAACTCACAAATGAAAAGGTTAAGTTGTTGTGCTGAAAGGTGAATTTATCAATGATTACAAGCATACCCATAACATGATGCAGCCACCACTATGCTTGAAAATATGAAGAGAGGTACTCATTAATATGTTGTATTGGATTTGCCCCAAACATAACACTTTATATTCAGGACAAATAGTTAATTGCTTTGCCACATGTTTGCAGTACTTCTTTAGTGCCTTGTTGCAAACAGGATGCAGGATTTGAAATATTTTCTGTCAATGAGGGTAATATTGTGGAGTAACAACAATGTTGTTGATCCATCCTCAGTTGTATTATATCACAGCCATTAAACTCTATAACTGTTTTAAAGACACCATTGTCCTCATGCTGAAATCCCTGAGCAGTTTCCTTTCTCTGGCAACTAAAGACCGACGCCGGACAGGACAAGCAGGTACGGGGAGTCAGACATTTATTTGAGAACAGACAGACAACAAGACAGGAACAGCGTCAGCACACGGGTAACGCAGACATATGACATACAATTCAGCAGCGGGGAAGAGAGCTGGGGAACTGACAAATATAGGGGAGGTAATAAACAGGTGATTGAGTGAGTCCAGGTGAGTCCAATATCGCTGAAGCGCGTGACTAGGGAAGGCAGGTGTGCGTAAATGATGGTGGCAGGAGTGCGTAATGCAGGGCAGCCTGGCACCCTCAAGCGCCAGGGGGGAAGAGCGGGAGCAGGCGTGACACAATTGAATTAGGAAGGACGCCTATATCTTTGTAGTGACTGAGCGTATTGATATAACATCCAAAGTGTAATTAATAACTTCAGCATGCTGAAAGGTATATTCAATGTCTGCTTGTTTTTGTTTGTTGCCATCTTCCAATAGATGCCCTTCTTTGCGAGCCATTGGAAATCCTCCCTGGTCTTTGTGGTTGAATCTGTGTTTGAAATTCACTGCTTGACTGAGATACAGATAACTATTATGTGTGGGGTAGAGAGACGAGGTAGTCAATACAAAAATCTTGTTAAACACGATTATCACACACAGAGGGAGACCTTGCAACTTATTATGTGACTTGTTAAGCACATTTTTATTCCTGAACTTATTTAAGCTTGCCATAACAAAGGAATTGAATATTTACTGACTCAAGACATTTCAGCTTTTCATTTTGTATTAATTGGTAAAACTTTCGAAAAACATATTTCCATTTTGACAATTTGACAGTATTATGTTTAGGCCAGTGACAAAACATCTAAATGTAATCAATTTTAAATTCAAGCTGTAACACAACAACATTTGGAAAAAGTTAGCGGGTGTGAATAATTTCTGAAAGCACTGTATCACTAAGGTTTGAACTTTGTTTGTTGACAGAGTACATATTATATGTTCTTAGCTCTTATTAAGCAGTATTTTCTCTTAATATTAAATATTTAAAGACAAGAACATTTGTGTGATGTGTCCGCCTTTAACTTCCGGTTGAGCAGTAATGCTGATCAGGGATGTTGTGGTGATGAAATTAATAACTGATGTAAACCATGTTAAAGGAATTTCATAATCTCCCTGCATGAGCTGGTCCTAGTTTGCAAAAATATCTTTAACTCTATTTGAGCCATGTTAATTAATGTCTGCAACAAGTATGCAACAGAAAAATAATTGTTTCATATTGGACAAGTCCAAGTAGTCCCTGTTTCAGTCTGTCTTATGAATACAGCCAAGTTCAAAATCAGGATGATTAAGGTCAGGCTGGCAACAGGAGTGGGATCCTTGGCTTTTGTGTACATTTTTTTCTGCCACCTATTGGTATCACACAGAACAATAAATGACATATCAGCTTTGGGAGTTACTATAAAGAACACCTATATTTGAAGTGTGGATTCAATGAAGTAGATGTCAAATAATTGTATTGTAATTGTATTGTGGAGTCCATTTTCTTCAAGGTCCCAAAAAAGCAGATCTCAGTCATTTGAGTATTTATGGGGAGAGATAAGCTTATTCTTTCTCCACCTGGTTGATCCATAGCTAAATTGCAGGGATGATATTTTTACAAACTTAAAAAGGCTCCAAATTGTGAATGAGGAAAACATGAAATGCATAAAATCTGATTGACTGAAATACATGATTGAGTGGGCAAATTTGATTTATTACTTGCATGGGTAACAGTATGAACAAATATAAAATTCCACAGAACCGAGACCACACAAAAAGCTACAATCAAACATTATTGCCCCATGAGGCACAAACATATATGCAATATCAAGTCATTTAAATTGAACATTTTGACGTAGAGAATAGTACTTTTATGAGTGAAAAACATACATTTAAACAAATATGTTAAGTTGACCTACTGAGATTTCAATGGACTTTGATTGAGAAGCCATTCACCCCATGCTCAGTCTTAGTGCTTAAACAGTTGCATGCTGAGATAAAGGACACACTCTCTCCTTATAAACATTGTTGTTATTGTGTGGTATAGCTTTAGTTTTATATTATTATTATTATTATTATTATTATTATTGGGTGTTATTATTACAGTTGAGAGGATGGGAAAAGTCTACAGTAATAATGCATTAGTAGAAACAACCCTTTGCTTGTGGATACCATTCTTATATTAACTGTATAAGGCTCTGGTAGATACCATTGCATGTCCCTTGTTAAACCTGTAGATGGAGATAGAGGATTATTTATGGTAGCTGGCTTCTCAAGGACATTTATACTAACTGCTCCTGCCGTCCACTCTAGCCCTTTGTCTTATCAAGGACCACAGTCATCCCGGTCATGGACCAGCGGATGATATTATTAAAGGGGCAGTCTGCATTTCAGAAAACAACAATCACCCTTCTCACCACTTGTTTTGGTAAACACAGCAGAGGGATGGAGGGTTAGAAAAATGTAATCACTCTCAAATTTATATATGACAGAACTATGGATGCAAGGGCTGACCATCCATGAGATAAAAATTATAGTTTTAACCATACACAGTACTGATCGGAAACATGTTGAAATGCTGAAATGTTGCATGTTGACAGTTGAACTAAGCTCATGAGACATTTTTAAGTTATATTCTGGAAGAAACAATGGCGATTGTTTATTATTTTGGTTAGTGCGCAGCTTGGGGAGTGAGAAGTGCGAGCGCGCACGCACATAGGCCTGTTCCACAGTGCTACTTTATCAGTCAAAAGTCTGGACACCCCTATGCATTCAAGGGTTTTTCTTAATGTTTTTGTATTTTCTACATTGTAGAATAATAGTGAAGACATCAACACCATGAAATAACACATATGGAATCATAGAGTAATCAAAAAAGTGTTAAACAAATCCAAATATATTTTATATTCTCAAAAGTATCCACCCTTTGCCTTGATGACAGCTTTACACACTCTTGGCATTCTCTCATCCAGCTCTTTGCTCCAAAATACTCCAATCATCGCCAGATGATTACATGACCCATCAAGTTAGCCAGGTGTGTCTGACGGTGATTACAGCTATCGTAAAATAATGCCAAAATATTTGTATCTGGAATTTGTCTTTCAGCATCAGTAGAACATGCCTGACTCTCCTCCACCAGTCATACGAGGAGAAAATCAATTTCATTGCATTGTATGAGGTCATTCTTCTTATCTAAACTTAGGAGGTGAATTGATGTTATGCAAGGTTGTAATGTCTTCATTTTTGTGTGTTATTTCCTGTTTTACAGCTTTGATGCTCTGTAGCCTGGTGTTGTAGCCAAGGAGCGTTCGGACTGTCGGGACCAGGTTTCAGCTGCTGCGCAAAGCTGACATCCTTCCTCCCATAGATGGTCTGCCTGTACAAGCACCACCTGGACTGAACACAGCTAGACAAACTTATGTTTTTGAGAAGATCAGGGAGATTTGCAACGAAGAGGATCTGGACATCACATGCCCTGCACCAAAATCAAGGGCAGGACAGAAACAGGCTCTCCGAATATAGATTCCCTTGTTCATGCGCGGTTCGGACAGACCAGTCATCAGCACTATCTGCAGTGCCTCTATTCAAATAATTATCACCTAACACACACAGAATATGTTGCTGCTACTATTATTTTTTTATCCTGCTGCTCAGCCATTTTACCCCTGATTGTATGTATATATATATATAACTACCTCATCTATCACTTATACTGATATTGTTCTTGTACATACTGTATATTATTTGATTTATATTGACCCTATCTATTTATGATATTGCTACTATGCAAGTAACCATTTGGCTGTACTGTTTACACCTTCTGTAGAGACCCATGCACTTGCAAGATGTGGCTGGGGGTTATAGCATTTCTTTCACATGACCCATCAATTTAGACAAGTGTGTCTGGGTAAGTGTCATCTAATATTTATAAAATATTTCTGTTTACCTGGAATTTTTCCTTATTGTAGGCCACTACTTTTACCACACTACTCACTGTTTAGCACATGACCTCACATGTGAATCCTTAAAGAGATGGGTGGGGCTGGCTTACGAGAGTGTGAACAATGCTGAATGGGTGTAGATAAAGGAGAGCTCTCCAGTAGGTACCAACAAATTCAAAGGCCATTTTCTCAAAAGTGAGTTGACAAGTTTATTAACTTTCAAAGCAGAATTACTTGCTCATTGTTCCTCAAATGCAGTGTATGACAAACCATTTTGTAGTGCTGAGTCACTCATTTTATCTAATGTAAGAAACACAATTTCAAATTTTGCTACATAAGACCAACTTGAGCAGGTCCGTCACAAATAGTAAAGTAAAGTAGATACCTAAAAAATAACTACTTAAGTAGTTCTATAAAGTATTTATACTTAAGTACTTTACACCTATGTATATCATTCAATTGTAATATTATACAGCATAATACTGTCCTATACTAATATTATACAGCATAATACTGTCCTATACTATGATATTGGTCATGCTTTTGTGATAAAGTAGTAGTCTAATTTAAGTAGGTCCAAACATTCAACATTTGTCAATGTCAACTAATAACAATGTTAGCTGAGACTGGTGAGCCATCATTCAAAACGCTTTGTTCATCTTGCTTTTGGAGTTGTCAATTCAGCATTTCTTGCACGTTACGTCTTTCAAGCTTAATTTACACTGAATAGCCTTGAAATGTGAGATCTTACTTCGATTTCCCTTGAAGAAACTTTCCCGTCTACTCAGTTTATTTTCCGCGTGCGTCTCTCTTTCTGGACGCCTCGCGCACGAAGTGAATAGTGCGCAGCTTGGGGAGTGAGAGGTGCGAGCGCACGCTACTGGTAAATGGACCACTGAGTGACGCGTTGATCCTTCCCTTGGCCATTGATCACTTTGCTCCTCTTCAAAATGCCCGTAGCATCCGGACCGAATCAGTGTGATGGGACGTGGGAGGAGCGCGAGTTGACGAGCCTTTCAGAAAAATTAGTTTGCCTCTGGAATAATGTTCTTTAATATAAAGGGGATCCCCGAAAGACAGGTATGTCATTTTGTTGTTGAAGTTTTGTTGTTTGTGGGGAGTCTAACCTTCTTAAATAGTGAACTGTGCTGTGGTTTCTATTGTGGTTTTGTATTGTGTCGCATTAACTTCAGTTTCAACTCTTTGGCTTGGCACAACTCTTCTGAATATATTTTATTATCCATTATTACATTGATGTAGGAACGTTCTGAAGTACTTTTAATAATGTTATCTAGGTTAAATAAAAGTACGAAATGAATAAACCAATAACTTATCAAATAATGTTTATTTTTATGTTGGATTGGATGGGTTTATAAAGCACAGGGATTGTAAGCATGGATCTGGGCCATCGATAATTGAAGTCTCGATACATAATATCTCAACTTGAGTCTCAATGAGCCCAATAATGTGGAACAATATCAAGGTATCATGTTCATATAAAGCACTGTAATGTAGGCCAAAGCACTATGATAAGGTATGTTTTATAAGATACATTTATTTGTGATAAATAAATTATATACTATTTGTTTGCTGAAAGCTCAAAGCTTTTTAGAACCAAAATATATTGTGGAAGAAATATTAATTTACCCAATGTCTCAAACTCAGGCCAGAGTTTGCAAGTCGTGTGCAAATTGTTTTTTCTCTCCGTTTGAAACAGATATAGTATACCAATGCTGTGGTTTGTGCAAGTCACTGATGTTGGTATATTGTTTTCTTGTGTAGGTGATGGATCTTCAGCCTGGAAATGACCTGTGCAAGCATTGAGTAGTGAACGCCTCCCCCTTCTCATAAGGCTCCACCCATGCCACAGATCCAACATGCTGTATGGCCAGATCCTTCACAGCCGTGGCACAGACGAAAGCTTCCTCAACCTTAACGTGGGCGGCTTTAAGCAACACGTGGAGCGCAGCATCCTGCAGCGCTTCCCCAGGACCCGCCTGGGCTGCCTGTTGGGCTGTGTCTCCGAGGAGGCCATCTTGGAGCTTTGCGATGACTTCAGCCCCACCGACAAGGAGTACTATTTTGACCGCAACCCGCGTTTCTTCCGCTATGTCCTTAACTTCTACCACACGGGCAAGATCCACCTGATGGAGGAGCTGTGTGTCTTCTCCTTCAGCCAGGAGATTGAGTACTGGGGCATCAAGGAGCTCCACCTGGACTCCTGCTGCAGCAACAAGTTTCAAGAGCAGCGGGAGTTTGCAGAGGACAAGGACTGGGACCGGAGGAGCGATGAGCAACATCAGCAGTTCAGGAGCATTGACTCATCCATGGAGGATCTCTCAACTATAGATCAGGACTTGGAGAAGTTTGAGGGTACCTGGTGCTCGGAGGTCCGCAAGAACATCTGGCTGCGCCTGGAGAACCCAGGCTACTCACGTTTGGCCAAGGTGATCGCCGTGGCCTCACTGGCCATGGTGCTGACCTCCATCGTGGCCATGTGCATCCACAGCATTCCCGAGTTCCACCAGGTGGACCTCAACGACAAGGAGATTGAAGACCCAGTGCTGGCTATCTTCGAGGCTGTGTGCGTTGTCAGCTTCTCTGTGGAGTTCCTGGTGCGGCTTTCCGTGGCACCGTGCCCCCGGAAATTCCTGAGTAACGCGCTCAACATCATCGACTTTGTGTCCATCGTGCCTTTCTATGCCACATTGGCCTTTGAGATGGTGGACGAGGAGAACGAGGAGCTGGAAAACGTGGGGAAGGTGGTGCAGATCCTGCGGCTGATGCGCATCTTCCGCATCCTCAAGCTGGCCCGCCACTCAGCGGGGCTGCGCTCGTTGGGTGCCACGCTAAGGCATAGCTACCATGAGGTGGGCCTCCTGATGCTCTTTCTCTATGTAGGCATTTCCATCTTCTCCACCCTCATCTACTTTGTGGAGAAGGAGTCAGAGGAGTCGGACATAACAACCATCCCTGTGGGCTGGTGGTGGGCCACTATTAGTATGACGACGGTGGGCTACGGCGACACCTGCCCAGTGACGGTGTTAGGGAAGCTAGTGGCAACCCTGTGCATCATCTGTGGGCTGCTGGTGGTGGCCCTGCCTATCACCATTATCTTCAACAAGTTCTCCATGTACTACCAAAGGCAAAAGGCCATGGATGCTGATCAGACCAATAACGAGGCGGACCAATGCAATAATAATGATATTATGATCCCCGACCCCAGTATACCTTACTTTAATGCTGGGGACCTGTACACCCAAAAGATGAACTCATTCATCTCCAGTATCTCTGTCAGGAGCAGCATCGACAGTGATAAAGGACACAGACATCTCGAGTAACCAGGATGGAGAGACGACTTGTATCCTGAGGGGCACTTGAGAGCTCAACTTACTAGACTTAAACCCTTTTACTCCTTGATGAGCATAGGTCATCCACAAATGATCTTCTTCACTTTTGGGCCAGTTTCTCAAGTTCCATGAGTAGTTCAGTTCTTCAATCTTTACATTACAGATCTTCTCCAGGTGTTCCTTGGTCTCCCACGGTTTCCTTTACCTTGTGGGATCCATATAAGGGACTGGAACAGTGGATGCTGACTTTCTTGGAGTGTGGCCACAGTTGAGAGCGAGCAGGAGAAATAGTACCACCCTGCTTTCACCTGAGGCTTTTGAAATAGCTGTACATGGCCAAAAGCACTTTCCGCTTCCCAGGGTGAAAATAAGTGTGCTGTATCTCTCCACGTTCTTGTCCTTAGAGACTACGATCCATTAGGCCTAAGACTTGGTCTGTTTTGCATTAGTGACTTGAGGACCTATTTTAATGCTCAGCAGTATCTGTCATCATTTATTTTGAATCAATACTTTTTATTTTCACATGGCAATCATATGGAATGAAATAGCCATGGTTTGAAACAAAATTACATTTAGCAATGTCTGGCAAGCATCTACTCAATGGCATGCTACTGCATTTCTCCTTCTCTTCTATACTAATAATTGAAAGAGACGACTGCACGTGTGCTTTAAGGATGAAGTCAGTATAGGGTGTCTATTGCAGTAATAAAGTATGACCTTTGAGATTTTACTTAACTCGGCAAGTCAATTGAGAACAAATTCTTATTTACAATAATAGCCTAGGAACAGTGGGTTAACTGCCTTGTTCAGGGGCAAAACAACAGATTTTCACCTTGTCAGTTCAGGAATTCAATCTAGCAACCTTGCGGTTACTGACCCAACGCTCTAACCACTAGGCTACTAGGCTACCTGCCGACAAGCTGTGGCTTGTCTTTAAAAATTAATTGCATCAATCTCTGCTTCAGCTGTCAGTCAATTATGCAATACCTGCCACATAACCATGAGTTGTTTACTTATTTTAGGTCATAAAATATTTCCCATATCAGCTGGCCATGCCAGGAAAGGCACTTCTTAGCAAATATGACAGACAAGCACAAACATACAGATATATTGAATATTAGTTACACATGACTGTTTTATGCCCTGTGTGAAGCTCATCGTCCTGAACACATTTTTACTTTACCAGAATTTCAATAATTTGACATTGTTCAAAGGTGCACAAAATATGCTTTGCCTGTCTCTCTCTCTCTCTCAATCTCTCTTTTTTAATCCGCCTTTCTCATCCCTTCCATCTGATCTCCCTGAATGCACTCAGAGGGATGTCTCGCTCAGATTAAGACGTGTACATCAGATCGATCAGAGAGGGAAAGGCCAAACATTGGGGCTGCGATCCAAGAATTATAATGTAATGCCCCGGCCAAAAGTGCTTTCCCAAATACCCCAGGTAATCCAATTGATTTGTTCTCATTTTGGAGGTGATCATTGATCAAAGTGTCTCCACTGAATTCAAATCGCACCTGTCGCAGCAGGTAACTACCTACCCTTTGCAAATATAAATGTAATTTACAAGTGTCGTCAGTCAATTATGTTTCTTTTTCTGCTATTACTCTAAAACGTGGCAGAACCATTTAAAAACAAAATATTGTAATTGAGTTTGGTTTGGCATAGGTACATCCAAGTCTATATGTCTTTTGACATTGCTTTTATATCACCTAGAATAGCAGATTATTAGTTAATCCGCAGAGACAGACATTTGTCTTCAGGTCTGCTCCAAAAAACATAAAAATACAACAATGTCAATGTCCGAAAGCTCTGGCTATCAGTGTACCTTGACTGTATTACCTACATTATACTGTCACTTTATTTGCCTTAAAATGAAATTCCGGAACTATTTCATGAATGCAACAAAGATGTGACTGTGTGATAGGCTCACATACAATGTGTATGTTTTTTCTTAGCATGTTTAAAAAATATATATATTATCCACCGCCATGCAGACCATTTGAAGTATAGACTGAATTTACCACAAGCTAAGCTATTGAAATGAAACGGGCTTTTTTTGGCAGCAGGCTGCAGTAGATTGTTAAGCAAGCCTGATACTGATATTTAAACAAATGTTTACGTAGCACTGCAGAGTGTGTCATTACCCTTTATGAGATATTAATTACGTGACCTTTTATTGTAGACCTGATAATTGAGTGTCAACCAACCGTTATTGCCATCCACATTATTATAATTAGAGCAATAAAATCTACACTGTCCTCATGACAGCTTTACTTTGACTATATGCGGTACACTTTTGAATAGATTACTAACAACATGTCTTGAAAGAAAAACCCACCAGTGGTCACTATTGGCCCACTAGCAACAGCTGACTCATACCACCATGTCTAAGTAAAGGGGCATCATGCACCCCAAAAATCTGAGGGGTCACAAAGTACGTGAGAATGGCTTGGGGGTGGTCCGGAGAACAGAACAGATGAACCAGAATGATATTTACTCTCATGGGTCGCCCCCAAAAAAACATTTTTTTTTCTGAAAGCCACGCCCCTACTAAGCCACGCTTCCAGTTTAAAATGTATGTAGTTCTGTCCTTGAGCTGTTCTGTATTATGTCATTCTGTATTATATGTTTCATTGTCATTCTGTTTCATGTTTTGTGTGGACCCCAGGAAGAGGAGTTGCTGCTTTTGCAACAGCTAATGGGGATCCTAATAAAATACCAAATACCAGTCTTCTGATCTGACCCAGTGGATCATATCTCAATAACCCAACTAAGTGACCCAACTGGCTGGGTCAAAAATAACCCAGTGTGTGTTCTGTCCACTATTTACCCAGCACTGGGTTGTTTTTAACCCAGCATTTTTCAGTGTAAAGTGTCTGGAACTCTACTGGAGGGATAAGACACCATTCTTCCATGAGAAATTCCATAATATGGTGTTTAGTTGATGGTGGTGGAAAACGCTGTCTCAGGCACTGCTCCAGAATCTCCCATTAGGGTTCAATTGGGTTGAGATCTGGTGACTGAGACAAACACACACTTTAAACCCCCTATTCTTCTTTGAGTCCCCTCTTTCAAAGTCACTGAGATCTCTTCTTCCTAGCCATGGTAGCCAATATATTGGTCAACTGGGCATTTTTATACATGACACTAAGCATGATGGAATGTTAATTGCTTAATTAACTCAGGAACCATTCCTGTGTGGAAGCAACTGCTTTTCATTCTTTGTACCCATTATTTACTCATGTGTTTCCTTTATTTTGGCAGTTAGCTGTAGGTGTAACACATGGAAGTAATACAGTGAGCTCCAAAAGTATTGGGACAGTAACACATTTTTTTTGTTTTAGTTCTTTACTCCAGAACTTTGGATTTTAAATTATACAATGACTGAGGTTAAAGTGCAAACTGACAGCTTTAATTTGTGGGTATTTTCATTCATATCTGGCAAACCGTTTTGAAATTACACAACCTTTTAAATCATGAATAATGATGATTGAGAAATTTAAAGACCAACAAATATCATATCCCCCCCAAAATGCTAACACCCCGTTATTGTAATGGTGAGAGGTTAGCATGCCTTAAGGGTATGACATTTGTACATCTGTAACTTTTCTCACTCATCATTATTCATGATTAATTGCGTGCTAGGAACATGGGACCAAATACTAAACTTTTGACGACTTTATACACATACAGTGCATTCGGAAAGTATTCAGAACCCTTAACTGTTTCCAGATGTTGTTACGTTACAGCCTTATTCTAAAATTCATTAAATAGTAGATTTTTTTCTCATCAATCTACACAGGTTAGATGGGGAGCGTCGCTGCACAGTTAAATTCAGGTCTCTCCAGAGATGTTCGATCAGGTTCATGTCTGGGCTCTGGCTGGGCCACTCAAGGATATTCAAAGATGTGTCCCAAATCCACCCCAGTGTTGTCTTGGCTGTGTTCTTATGTTCGTTGTCCTTTTGGAAGGTGAACCCTCGCCCCAGTCTGAGGTCCTGAGCGCTTTGGAGCAGGTTTTCTCTGTACTTTGCTCCGTTCATCTTTCCCTCGATCTTGACTAGTCTCCCAATCCCTGCCGCTGAAAGACATCCCCAGAGCGTGATACTGTCACCACCATGTTCACCGTAGGGATGGTGCCAGATCTCCTCCAGATGTGACGCTTGGCATTCAGGCCAAATAGTTCAATCTTGAATCTTGTTTCTCATGGTCAAAGTCCTTTAGGTGCCTTTTGGCAAACTCTAATCAGTTTGTCATGTGCCTTTTACTGAGGAGTGACTTCTGTCTGGCCACTCTACCATAAAGGCCTGATTGGTGGAGTGTTACAGAGATGGTTGTCCTTCTGAAAGTTTCCCCCATCTAAACAGAGGAACTCTGGAGCTCTGTCAGAGTGGTCCCCTGAAATGGGGTGACTTTGTACAAAAAGTGCTGTAATTTCTAAACGGTGTTGGAGTGCAGAGCCAAAACAACAACAAAAAAATCACTGTATGTAACTATGTGCATCTACACTGTAACTATCTGCCTAATATAACTACCCTGCAAATAGATTGTTTTTGCAAATACCTAGGCCACTAAGTAAACAGTGGAACCAGAAATACAGCTGAAAGAAGCATCATGTGTGTGTCATCCACTACTAAATGACAGATTCTAAAAGCATCTTAAAAGGAGGCCAAATGAAATCTCCACAGAGACAATTCTGCCTCCGAGGCATTCCCTCTAGCTAGAGAGATATTGATTTTGTATCCACTGTTAATGTTTGGGAATTTGAGGCACCACAGCATTTGACACGTCCTTTCGATTTGCCTCTGGTGGAGACAAGCGTGAGAAACAGACTTTGACTAAAACGGCCTCTCAAAGACATTTGCATGGAATGCTAAAGATAGCAAAAATAAATAAAGTGTAGATAAATTTGGCATCAAAATCAATTCACTGTTCTCCCTTACACAAAATAACAGGTGCACATGTTTAGTAAATCAGGGCTAAAGAGTGGACACAGCTGGAAGAAAACACATGCTACAGCAACATGCTCTCCATTGTGGTATAGTTAAAATAACTTATCTAGATTGAAACAGCCATTTACATGTAAATAAAAATGACATGGCATCTGCTTTTCTCTTGTTCATGGTTCAAAAAATTGGAGGATAACATTTTTGTAGGCAAATGTCTAACATGACTCAGATGAACAATAAATTGTACTGATTTATTGCCATCCCACTCGCTGACATGCCTTTTTATCATATGGCAGCTCTTTCCCCGATTTTTACAAGCAGCATGCTTGAGATATCCCACTAATGCAATAGATTAGACACCTGAAAGGATGGATCACAGGTTGATGGTTAAAGACTGGGGTTTAGTGGTTATAGGTTATGCCACTCCATCCAGAGGCATGAAGGAGTTTCCAAAGTGTGTGCGCTAAGACCCATAGCAGCAAATACAGTATGTCCAATGACATTGATGGCATCTGTTATTTTCTCTATTACGAACTTAAATCATCAAATTGAATACTGAATCAAATGCTACCTGACCGATTACACATGCAGGTGTACCAGGGCCATGCACAGACCCTTTAGGGGGCAGGTGTACCAGGCCCATGCACAGACCCTTTAGGGGACAGGTGCTCAAAATGAAAAAAAGGCTACTTTGGAGACGTGTGGGGCAAAAGGGCATGTGCTCTGCACAGGTACAGCCCTAGCTGTGCATGTGCCTGTGGTGCAAATAATTTCCTTATTTTCTTGTCTGTGTTTTTACCATTACTCTTAGGTCCATTTTCAGGTGTCAAGTGACAACAGCCACAGATATTTCTTCAACAATTTCACACCTTCAAGGTCTTGAGAACTATCCAGACACCTCTGACTTATCCCTTGATGGATAATGTTATCTGCCAACAAAGCTTGTGAGGGAAAATGGGCCATAATGAGCTGAGAATATGATTCGGATTTCATATGACACGGAATTCACACCATAAATGGAAAGTTAGCTTGTTTACTATGGGGGATCATAGCCAGGGGGCATACTCTGAGGTAGATCTTCTATCTCTATTTTCTCTAATCGCAACAAAAAGCAATGTGAAGAGCATCTTCTTATTGCTGCATCTGACAGTACACGTTACTGGATCGAACCAAAAATATGTGGGGTGATGTGAATGCCTTTGAATGACTGATTATGTGACAAAATTTGGAGACTTTTGACAGCCCCCCATTGCCCTTGAATTGTAACTCTGATGAAAAGGCCCTATAAAAAAGGCCTGAATGAGTTAAATTACCAATACTTGTGTCAATGGAAGAGTTCTTTCAAAAGGCAAAATCCTAACTGTCATTCAAGTCTATAAATATTGATTGAAATTGAGTATAAGCGGTACATCCCATTTTTGAGTACTGTACAAAGGACAAAAAATGTTATCTAATCAATTCAATGAAGTAACAAAATGACAATATATTAAAGAATGGGTCCCGGTCCAAAAATCTGCTGCTTCTCTTCCATCCAGCACCATTGAGGGATCGCCATCACAGTCTGGCATCCATCTTTATTTACATGGGCATCACATCACCACCCTGCATCTGATCTGATCATACCATTTGTCAATTAATAGACAAAGGGCCAGCATTACAGAATTATTTGGCAACTCTACATAAGAAATGCCAAAAAATGTTTTATATGGGCATGAAATTGCATTGTGACAGGAGGCTACCATCAGCCATCCATCTCCCTAGTTATGTTATCATCAGTTACAAAAACTTCAGATGAATACACACAAAATACAAAATCACTGGAATGAGGATTCAAAGATTTGTCAAAAATAGCACCGTGGAGAGAAATGTTGCTATAGAATAAAATAAAACATTTCTAGTGAAAGAAAGTTTGGGAAGTCATTGTTTTGTGCTTAAATAACTATACGATTATACAAACAGGCTGGCAGTCTACACGTGTAACGGCATGGTTCAAGTCTATACACACTGACAAATATTGGATATGTAACTAAATTAAATGTACATTATTACATGGTTTTTGAGTTTTATACAAAGAGCATGTTGTCCACTGTTGTTACATGCTAAGGTGAGGGAAATGGTATAGAATTGACACAGCTAGGGGGATAATACTAGAAGAAAATAGTAAAACTGCTGAACAATTAAATGGCACAAACTGTGTCTGTGTAAACTGTTGGTTGCTTTCTTATTGAATTCTTAAATAAATTATACATTTGCAAAAGTTGTTTTTGACTGGTACTGTAAGTATTCACAGATATTTTTAGAATTCTTCAAGCTCTGTCAAGATGGTTTTTGATAATCGCTAGACAGGCATTTTCAAGTTTTGCAATAGATTTTCATGCCGATTTACAGTACCAGTCAAAAGTATGGACACACCTACTAATTCCAGGGTTTTTCCTTATTTTTACTATTTTCTACATTGCAGAATAATAGTGAAGACATCAACATTATGAAATAACACATATGGAATAATGTAGTAACCAAAAAAGTGTTAAACAAATCCAAATACATTTTATGTTTGACATTCTTCAAATTAGCCACCTTGATGACAGCTTTGCACACTCTTGGCATTCTCTCAACCAGCTTTACCTGGAATGCTTTTCCAACAGTCTTGAAGGAGTTCCCACATGCTAAGCACTTGTTGGCTGCTTTTCCTTCACTCCGCGGTCCAACTCATCCCAACCATCTCAGTTGGTTTGAGGTCGGGTGATTGTGGAGACCAGGTCATCTGATGCCCCACTCTATCGTGCTTCTTCTTGGTCAAATAGCCCTTACACAGCCTGGAGGTGTGTTTTGGGTCATTATCCTGTTGAAAAACAAATGATAGTCCCACTAAGCACAAACCAGATGGGATGGCGTATCGCTGCAGAATGCGGTGGTAGCCATGCTGGTTAAGTGTACCTTGAATTCCAAGTAAATCACAGACAGTGTCACAAACAAAGCACCCCCACACCATCTCCTCCATGCTTCACGGTGGGAACCACACATGTGGAGATAATCCGTTCACCTACTCTGCATCTCACAAAGACACGGCGGTCAAATCTTATTGGTGTCCTTTTAGTAGTGGTTTCTTTGCAGCAATTTGACCATGAAGGTCTGATTCACGCAGTCTCCTCTGAACAGTTGATGTTGAGATGTGTCTGTTACTTGAATGCTGTGAAGCATTTATTTTGGCTGCGATTTCTGAGGCTGGTAACTCTAATGAACTTATCCTCTGCAGCAGAGGTAACTCTGGGTCTTCCTTTTTTGTGGCTGACTGTCATTTCACTTTGCTTGTTGGAGCTGTTCTTACCATAATATGGACTTGGTCTTTTACCTAATAGGGCTGTCTTCTGTGTACTCCCCTACATCTGCTAAATATGTGTATCCAACCAATTACATTTGAAATTATTTGAAGGTGAATCTTTCTTATGTTTAGTTTTTAACCCAATTAAATGGACAGGAGAGGGCTGTGAGACATGGGTTTAAAACTTCTTCAGGGTAGGGTAATTTTTTAATTTCCGCCTGACTGTCAGGCCCAGAAGCCAGGATATATGTATAATTGGTACCATTGGAAAGAAAACACTTTGAAGTTTGTAGAAATGTTTAAATATTGTAGGAAACTATAACACAATAGATTTGGTAGGAGAAAATCCAAAGAAAAACCAACCAGAATAAAAAAAAATTTGACAGCCCATGCTCTTACAATGGAAGGTATAGGGAAATAATGAAATCTAGCTCCCAGTATGCAATTCCTATGGCTTCCACGGGGTGTCAGGAGTCTTTGTTCAAGGTTTTAGGCTTGTTTCTTCCAAAACGAGTAAGAATAATTTGTTTTAGTACAAAGAGACCTGCTTGAAAATTTGTGTGTGCGCGCGCCATGAAAACAACACGCACCTGCTAAAATCGGATTCCTACTTCTTTCTGTATGAAATGTTATAGTTTGATTACATTTCAGGGTCTCTGCGGATGAAATATAAACATATTTTGACTTGTTGAAACAAAGTTTAGGGGTAGATTTTCAGATTCCTGTCTTGGCATGTTGAACGAGTGGATTACTCAAATCGATGGCGCCAACTAAACTGACTTTTTGGGCTATAAAAAAGGATTCTATCTAACAAAACGACACGACATGTTATAGCTGGGACCCTTTGGATGACAAATCAGAGGAAGATTTTCAAAAAGTGAATATTAAATCGCTATTTGTGAATTTATGAAACCTGTGCCCGTGGAAAAATATTTTGATGTGGGGTGCCATCCTCAAACAATCGCATGGCATGCTTTCGCTGTAAAGCCTACTGTAAATCGGACAGTGCAGTTAGATTAACAAGATTTTAAGCTTTCAACCGTTATAAGACAGTCTGTACCTAAATGTTTAATATTCATAATTCAATTATGTATTTGAATTGTGCGCCCTCCAGTTTCACCGGGAGTTGTCCCACTAGCGGTACCCCTATCCCAGAGAGGGTAAAATTACCTCTGGACACATGAAAGGTAGGATGTATACGAAGGGTCCAGGGCAACAGAAGACGAACAGCAGAGGGGCTAATGATTTTGGAGATGGAGGGGAAAAAGGACAGATAAATGGGATTCCACCTGAAGGGGCAGACTCTGGGTGGACAGCCATACCTTCTGCCCGAGATGATACCAGGCAGCAGGGACCCGGTGGCAATCCGCTTGTCGTCGATACCTGGAGGTGTTTTTGAGGAGGGCCGACCGGGCTCTCCTCTAGGTACGACAACAGCAGTGGACAAACATCTGTGCAGAAGGTATGCCGACCTCCTCTTCCTGCTCAGGGAAGAGCAGGGGCGAATACCCCAGGGAACACTCAAAAGGAGGCCCGTGACAGCGCAGAGTAGTCTCCAGATCCTGGTTGGCTCGCTCCGACTAGCCTTTGGACTGGGGGTGGATTCCGGAGGACAGGCTGGCCGACAACCCAATGAGGGTGCAGAACGCCTTCAAGAACCGAGGAGAGAACTGAGGATCCCGGATGGTGTCGTGCTCCGGGGTAATAGCCGCGGGACTATAACGGCGAGACAGTGCATCTGGCTTGACATTTTTGGATCCCGGCTGATATGAGACGGAGAAGTTGAACAGCAGGGCCAATCTAGCTTGCCTGGAGTTGAGGCGTTTGGCTGTGGGGCGATTCTCCCGATTTTTGTGGTTGGTCCATACGATGAACGGGTCTTCTGCCCCTTCCAGCCAGTACCTCCATTCCTCCAACACCATCTTCACTGCGAGAAGCTCACAATTTCCCACATCGTAGTTTTTTTCCATGACATTGAGGCAATGGGAGAAGAAGGCACAAGGATGTAGCTTCAGGTCCAGGGCAGAATGTTGGGACAGGACCGCCCCCACTCCTATATCAGACGCTTCGGCCACCACCACAAACTGATGGGAAGGGTCAGGATGAACCAGGATGGGAGCAGTGGTGAAGTGGTGTTTGAGGTCCCGGAACGCCCGGTCAGCAGCAGGGGACTACGTGAACGGAACCTTGGGAGAGGTGAGTGCTGACAGGGGGGAAGCCAGGGTGCTGGAACCCCAGATGAAGCGGCGATAGAAGTTGGTGAACCCCAGGAAAAGTTGCAGCTGCACCCTGGACTAAGGCTGGGGCAAATCCACCATCGCTCTCACCTTCTCGGAATCCATATGGATACTCCCAGCGGAGATGATGTACCCCAGACAGGGGATGATGGAGAGAAGGAACTTGCACTTCTCTGCCTTAACAAACAGCTGGCTCTTCAGGCCAGTTTGTACTATCAGGTTAGAAGGTAAGACCCAGATGCAGACTGTGAACAAAGTAACAATGTTTATTACAGCAACAGAGACAGGTCATGGCAGGCAGGGGTAATCCAGAGTATTGGGGCAAAGGTACAGGAAGGCAGGCAAGCTCAGGTTCAGGTCAGGCAGAGGTTGGTCATCCAGAGGTGTGGCAAAGGTACAGGACGGCAGGCAGGCTCAGGGGCAGGCAGAGTGGTCAGGTAGGTGGGCTCAGAGACGAGACAGACGAAAAAGAAGAAAAAGAGACACTGGGGAAAAGCAGGAGCTGAGACAAAACGCTGGTTGACTTCACAAGCAAGACGAACTGGCAACAGACAAACATAGAACACAGGGGATAATGGGGAAGATGGGCGACACCTGGAGGGGGGTGGAGACAATCACAAAGACAGGTGAAAGAGATCAGGGTGTGATACATTGGGTTGTTTTACCTGAAATAAACAAGGTCCTTTTTCTGTATCTTTGTAGAATTTTGACCTTTTCTGAATCACACAAAATTGTGTGTTCTCTACTTCGACAATTAATCCACAGATCAAAGGGGAAACCTAATTAGTTTCAAGTAATCTCTCCTCCTCCTTCAGTCTTAGTCTTCTTCTTCTGTGGACTTCATATGGAGGTTGGCAAGAAACTTTAAGGTACATCACCACCACCAACTGGATTGGAGTGTGGACCTCAGTTCCGCTTTCAGTCACCCACGTGGGTATATGCACCTAAAAACCAATGAGGAGATGGGAGAGGCGGGACTTCCATTGCATCAAAGTTCTGTTTTAGCGCCTTGCTACGCAGACGCTCGCGAGCAGTGTGGATGAAATTATTGAATAACATGTAAATTTACATGGACGGTGTGGTCAGCATGTACTGTAACATGCTGACCACACTGTTCGTGTTTCAAAATAAATGTACATATAAATGTTTTTCATTCATTGTGTGCAACAACGAGCATCTGAGTGGCCAGGCGCTAAAATAGAAATAGGTTCTATTTGTGACGCTCAAGTACGACCTCTCCCATCTCCTCATTGGTTTTCAGGAGAATATACCCATGTGCCATCTCTTCATTGGTGTTGAGGACCATATACCCACGTGGGTGATTGAAAGATTACCTGACGTCCACACTCTAGTTGGTTGTAGTAATGCACCGTAAAGTTGGTGGCCAACTGCCATATAAAGTCCAAATAAGTAATAAAAAAGCCTGAGGAAGGAGCAGAGATGACAAGAAAATAATTCAGTTTACCGTTTTATATGTGGACTAATTGTTGCAGTAGAGGACCTTGTGCATTTCAGGTAAAATAACAACCCAATGTTTACATCCTTTACAAATTAGCTAGCAACAGCAAGCTAGCTAGCTAAATTGTCATACATGTTTAATGCTTTTCGACATGTCCCCAAATAAATATAATTGGTTCAGAGTTTGTTTTGATATTTTAACCTGCATGTCCTAATCGTGTCTGGTGTTCGGGTACAAAATCAACATGCACGCGATGGCACATATGCAGGCGCACGTCCAGTTTGGTCAGCATGTTAGACAGGTATAGCAGAGCGCTGGCTTTAACAAGTTGAAATTGCCAAAGAGCGTGCGTTTGACACTAATGCCGCCTTAAAACCTCTTTGGGCTGAGATCCCGCTAACGGGATCGATATGACAGCCAGTGAAAGTGCAGGGCGCCAAATT
Source organism: Oncorhynchus tshawytscha (assembly GCF_018296145.1). Lineage (NCBI taxonomy): Eukaryota > Metazoa > Chordata > Actinopteri > Salmoniformes > Salmonidae > Oncorhynchus > Oncorhynchus tshawytscha. Next base: position 9,885,185 of record NC_056452.1, on the reverse strand, counting down.
CAAAACAACAAAAATCCCATAATTAAAATTCCTCAAACATACGAGTATTTTACACCATTTAAAATATACACTTCTTGATAATCCCATCACAGTGTCCGATTTCAAAAAGGCTTTACAGCAAAAGCAATCCAAACGATTATGTTAGGTCAGAGCCAAGGCACAGAAAACACAGCCATTTTTCCAGCCAAAGAGAGGAGTCACAAAAAGCAGAAATAGAGATAAATTAATCACTAACCTTTGATGATCTTCATCAGATGACACTCATAGGACATCATGTTACACAATACATGCATGTTTTGTTCGATAATGTTCACATTGGCGTGTTACGTTCAGTAGTTCCAAAACATCCGGTGATTTTGCAGAGGGCCACATCAATTTACAGAAATACTCATAATAAACATTGATAAAAGATACAACTATTATGCACAGAATTATACATACACTTCTCCTTAATGCAACCGATGTGTCAGATTTCAAAAAAACTTTACAGAGAAAACACAACATGCTATAATCTGAGTACGGCGCTCAGAGACCAAAACAACCCAAACAGATATCCGCCATGTTGTGTGGTCAACAGAAGTCAGAAATAGCATTATAAATATTCGCTTACCTTTGATGATCTTCATCAGAATGCACTCCCAGGAATCCCAGTTCCACAATAAATGTTTGTTTTGTTCGATAATGTCAATCATTTATGTCCAAATACCTCCTTTTTGTTCACGCATTTAGTACAGTACTCCAAATTCATGACGCGTGATCACTAGGAGCAGACAAAGTCAAAAAGTTCCATTACAGTCCGTAGAAACATGTCAAACGATGTATTGAATCAATCTTTAGGAAGTTTTAAACATAAATCTTCAATAACGTTCCAACCGGAGAATTCCTTTGTCTGTAGAATTGCAATGGAACTCAAGCTAACTCTCAGGTGAACGAGCGTGGCCAGCTCGTGGCTCTCTGGCAGACCTCTGACTCATTCCCCTCTCATTCGCGCCCACTTCACAGTAGAAGCATAAAACAAGCTTCTAAAGACTCTTGACATCTAGTGGAAGCCTTAGGAAGTGCAATTTGACCAATATCCCACTGTATCTTCGATAGGCAATGAAATGAAAACCGACAAACCTCAGATTTCCTGATTTTTTTCTCAGCTTTTTGCCAGCCATATGATATCACAGACATCATTCAAACAGTTTTAGAAACTTTAGAGTGTTTTCTATCCAAATGTACTAATAATATGCATTTCTTAGCGTCTGGCGACTGAGTAGCAGGCAGTTTACTCTGGGCACCTTATTCATCCAAGCTACTCAATACTGCCCCCAGCCATAAGAAGTTAACGCCAGCCAAAAATAGGGCCTTATGTTTCAAAGTGCAGAGGATTTTGTCTGGACAGAGAGGGAATTGAGGCTGAGGTTTAGCTGGGCAACATGCCACATTGCCCTAAAAGCATTGTCATCAAAAGTGCCAGTGCCCTCTTAGAATCAATATTTGAAATGTAAGGTTATCCATTATTCAAGAAATGAGGGCTGGTCAATTTTAGGGATCCTTATAACTGTACTCAAAGAGAGAACATTTTTTCTAATTGAATAATGTCATGAATTATAGCTTGGCTTTCAAAGATTGCATGTCTGGTTGAGAATTGGACAGGACCAAATGATTTTTAATACATAAATTGTGTGGAACATGGATCTCATACCTCACATGTGTGCAGCATGGATATACAGTACCAGTTAAAGGTTTTGACACACCTACTCATTCAAGGCTTTTTCTTTGTTTTTACTAGTTTCTACATTGTAGAATAATAGTGAAGACATAAAAACTATGAAATAACACATATGATATCACGTAGTAACCCAAAAATATATTTTACATTTGAGATTATTCAAAGTAGCTACCCTTTGCCTTGATGACAGCTTTGCACACTCTTGGCATTGGTTACTCCTCCACCAAACGTTACAGTTTGCTCTACTCATCGTTGGACTGCCAGATGGTGAAGCGTGATTCATCACTCCAGAGTATGCGTTTTCATTGTTCCAGAGTCCCATATCGGCGGGCTTTACACCACTCCAGCCAACACTTGGCATTGTGCTCGGCCATGGAAACACATTTCATGAAGATCCCGACGAATAGTTATTGTGCTGATGTTGCTTCCAGAGGCTCTTTAGAACTCAGTGGTGAGTGTTACAACTGAGAACAGACTATTTTTACACGCTACGCGCTTCAGCACTTGGCGGTCTTGTTCTGTGAGCTTGTGTGGCCTACCATTTTGCGGATGACCCGTTGTTGCTCCTAGACATTTCCACTTTACAATAACAGCACTTACAGTTGACCTGGGCAGCTCTAGCAGTGCAGAAATTTGAGGAACTGACTTGTTGGAAAGGTGGAATCCTATGACGGTGCCACGTTGAAAGTAACTGATCTCTTCAGTATGGCCATTCTAGGTGCCAATGTTTGTCTATGGAGATTGCATGGCTGTGCGCTCGATTTCATACACCTGTCAATAACGATTGTGGCTGAAATAGCCGAATCCACACATTTGAAGGGGTGTCCATATACTTTTGTATTCATAGTGTATGTACAGTATATTGTGCATATAAATAATTAGATATTGATATTAATACAGTATTTAGCCATTTATTAAAAAGCCCAGCTCAAGACCACTTTGCTTAACATTTCCTTGTAGCGAGTCATCATAACATCCTATTTACAACTGGATAAGATCCTCTGGTCTGATAAAACCAAGATTGAACTCTTTGGCCTGAATGCCATGCATCACATCTGGAGGAAACATGTGGATGTTTTTCAGCAGCAATGCTCCCCATCAAACCTGACAGAGCTTGAGACGATCTGTAGAGAAGAATGGGAGAAACTCCGCAAATACAGGTGTGCCAAGTTTGTAGGGTCATACCCAAGAAGACTTGAGGCTGTAATAGCTGCCAAAGGTGCTTCTAAAGAGTCTGAAGACTTATGTAAATGTGATATTTCATTTTTCATTTTTAATAAATTAGCAACAATATATTAAACCTGTTTTTGCTTGGTGATTATGGGGTACTGTGTGTCGATTGAGGAGGGGAAAACTTTTTTGAATCAATTTTAAAATATGGCTGTAACTTAACAAAATGTGGAAAAAGGGGTCTGAATACTTTCCGAATGGATTTTATATGATGTATCAAAAGGGAGATGTGCCTTGTCAAAATTATGACATTTGCTTGTGAAAATAATTACTTCAAGGACGCCAGATCCTCAAAGGTTTAATGTTAGGCAATAACCCCTGTGTAGTTAAGATCATTGTCATTTTACATCACTAAAATTAAAATCTCATTGTTATGGCTGCAATCCCGCTAATGGGATCGATATGACAACTACCAGTGAAAATAGAGGGTGCCAAATTCAAACCACAGACATCTCATAATTACAATTCCTAAAACATATGTGTCATATCATTTTAAAGGTAATCTTGTTGTTAATCCCACCAAAGTGTCCGATTTCAAAGATGCTTTTCAGCAAAAGAACTACAAACGATTATGTTAGGTCTCCACCAAACCACAATAAGCACAGCCATTTTCCAGCGAAATATAGCATTCACAAAAAGCAGAAATAGAGATAAAATTCATCACTAACCTTGAATCATCAGATTACACTCATAGGACTTCATGTTACACAATACATGCATGTTTTGTTTGATACAGTTCATATTTATATAAAAAAACGGTTTTTACATTGGCGTATTAGATTCACTAGTTCCAAAAACATAAAGTGATTTTGCATAGCCACATCGTTTCAACAGAAATACTCATCATAAATGTAGATGATAATACAAGTTATACACATGGAATTATAGATATACCTCTCCTTAATGCAACCACTGTGTCAGATTTTAAAAAAGCAACCCATGCAATATTCTGAGATGGAGCTCAGAACAATAGCCAAATTAGCCGCCATATTGGAGTCAACAGAAACCAGAAAATACATGATAAATGTTTCCTTACCTTTGATGAACTTCATCAGAATGCAGTCCTAGGAATCCTAGGTCCACAATAAATGCTTGATTTGTTCGAAAATGTCTGTTATTTATGTCCAAATAGCTACTTTGGTTAGCGCGTTTGGTAAACAATTCCAAAGTCACAACGCGCGTCCACTATAACGTGACGAAATGTCCAAACGTTCCGTAACAGTCAGTAGAAACATGTCAAACGATGTACTGAATCAATCTTTAGAATGTTGCTTACATATATCTTGAATAACACTCCAACCGGAGAATTAGAATGACTTCAGATGACCGGTGGAACGCAGGTCCTTCCCCTGTGAACGCGCATGGTGAAAGCATGGTTAACTCGTGGCAGTGGTGACTATTTCCTGTCTCATTCGACCCCTCTTCACATTAGAGTCATCAGACAAAGTTATATTGACTGTTGACATCTAGTGGAAGGCGTAGGAAGTGAAAACTCATCCATATCTCCCTGTAATTTCAATGAGACCTTGGTTGAAAATCTGCCACGCCCAGAAAAAATACAAACAGGAAGTGGAATTTCTCAGGTTGTTGCCTGCAATATGAGTTCTGTTTTACTCACAGACATAATTCAAATAGTTTTAGAAACTTCAGAGTGTTTTCTATCCAATACTAATAATAATATGCATATATTAGCAACTGAAACTGAAGAGGTGGCCGTTTACAATGGGCACCTTTTCATCCAAGCTACTCAATACTGCCCCTGCAGCCATAAAAAGTTAATGATTTCATTTCTTAAGTTGTATAACATCACCTAATTTCTCTTACGGCTTTAAATCTAAATTATGATTTATTAAAATGATGTGCCCTTGGATAATATTTGGGATAGGTCATATTACGTCTGCTGCATATTCGGAGGACTGCCTCAGTTTCTGTTAGTTATCCACCACTGTTAGAAATGAGCCATCAGCGCAATGAAAACTTTAATTGCTTCTGATAGTGTTTGTCCTATATTGAGATCAGGCGAGATAACTATTGCTGAATCGTCTCCAATCTTCCAGGGCAAACTGCGATGAGCAAAGTAATTCTAAAAGCCAATTGTGTGTATCTGAGCGTGATGCCTTTATTAAACCTTTATTTAGTGGGTAGAAGTGCATTTCTCCTATCCCAAGAAGGAGCATGTGGAGACGCCATAATTAAAAACCCGACCAGACTATATTTGAGTGGATTATTATTCACTTCTGATCTGAAGCAGCGCAAACTAACTGACAGAAGGGCTGGGTATTGAAATTAGATAAATTGTCACGTGCCTTTCTGTGCATTGACCCTTTCATCATTGATATCAACAATCATTTGGAAAGAGATGCACTACATCAGAAAACCAAGATGTTGCAAATATATTTTTTGCATGATCAGTTATCCACTGTCCCTTTGACTTTATTCACCTAATTGTCCTTACTGTGCTGACGTGTGTGTATGGCGCACTCAGATCTTGCAAATTGCATTATCTGATGGGAAGATAAGAATACTGAAATGGTGATAAAATATTCTGAGATTTCAGTGCAGTCCTGAGGTCATTACAGCGTAATTGATGAGACAGTAACATTTCCCCTTGACAGAAGCCTACTGACACTGGCCTCTCTTTAGACTACCAACAGTCAGCATTTACTATATACACCTCAATGCCATTGATTGGGCCTCTAAACAAGATGGACAACCATTATCACTTTTATACTCACAAGGGAAAATGTCTCGTCACTTTAAGTCATCCTAAATAGAGAGACAAATACGGAGTCCGTAGATTGGATTGTGCGATAACATGTCTGTTTCACTATGCTTCTGTCTGAAATGGACTTGAAGGGCCAACACACAAGAGGTCAGAGTTGACAGTGGAAAATAAACAAATACCAAAAACGACCATTTCAAATACTCGCCACCTGATTTAACTCAACAAGTTTAGAATAATGCAGAACGCAATAATATTGTGTAGCTACAGTGCATTCAGAAAGTAGTCTTACCCCTTGCCTTACTGTAACACAGGGAGTCTGGAAGCAAGTGCACTCTGAGTTTAATGAAAACGAACGAATACAAAACAAGAGAAGGGTCTAACAAGGAAAACAAACAATACTAACTGATGACAAACAGAGTGCTAGATAAATGACAAGTAATCAAGGTAGTAATGAAGTCCAGGTGTGACTAATGATGGGGTGTACAGTAGGTGTGTGTAATAATGGTTGCCAGGTGTGAGTAATGATGGGTTGCCAGGACCTGTAGTTAGTAGACCTGTGACGTCGAGCACCAGAAGACGTGACAGTAGTAACCCCCCCCAAGGTACGGGAGCCGACCCCACGGCATCGGGAGTCCAGGCGGAATTTGAAAGTATAGGCGGGACTCCCATCTATGTCCAGGGGAGGTGGAGGGGTGTCGTGGGTGACGGCGGGGGACAAGGAACCACCGGCCTGAGAAGGGAACATGAAAAGATGGTAAAATCCGTTAATTAGTGGGGAGTTGTAATCTGTAAGTTACCTCGTTAACCCTCTGGAGGACCTTAAACAGCCCCACAAACCGGGGACTCAGCTTCTTACAGGGAAGGTGGAGCGGGAGGTTCCTGGTGGAGAGCAAGACGCTATCACCAGGATGGAACACGGGAGCGTCACTGCGGTGGCGATCCGCCTGCTCCTTCTGATGACGGACGGTGCGTTGGAGTCCACATGGGCATTGTTCCATGCCTCCTCTGCGTCCCTGAACCACTCGTCAACTGCAGGAGCTTTCGGTCTGGCTCGGAGTCTATGGCACCAGGGCTGGCTGATAACCCAGAACACACTGGTAGGGAGTCAGCCTGGAGTATCTCAATGAATTCTGGGCGTATTCTGCCCAAGAAAGCAATCATGAATCTCCCCAGCTCCTGGTTCATCCTCTCCAACTGCCCGTTAGACTGAGGCTGGTAACCGGAAGTGAGGCTGACCGTGACCCCCAGCTTCTCCATGAAGGCTTTCCACACACACACGTCACGTCAATTAGGGGCCACGGCCGGAAACAATGCCCAGCGGAAGGCTATAGTGCCAGAAGTCCTGCTGGAACTGTGCCTCATCAACCTGGAGAACGGTAGGCAGACCAGAAAGAGGGATAAAATGTCAGGATTTAGAGAATCTGTCAACCAGAAAAGTGGTAAAACCATCAGAAAGGTGGAGATCCACTACAAAGCCTATGGGCAGATGTGACCAAAGCCGCTTAAGGCACTCGAAGGGGAAGTAGTTTCCCTGCTGAAGCGTGCTGGGGAATATTGTATTGAGTACATACTGAACATGAGTTGACAGTGGGCGACGTCCTATGCCAAAGTTGGTCACCAGTATTTATCAGAAAGAGATTGGATGGTGAATACCTTGGTGTCCAGCGGTGAGGGATGTGTGCCCAGGTCAACAGCCAATCTTTCACCTCTGTGGGGACGTAGATGCAACCTGGAGGGCAGGTGGCAGGAGCGAGTTCCTTCTACAGAGCCTGGCACATGTCCACATCTACATCCCACAACACGGGGCCAACGATACGGGAGGACTGATTGACTGGCTGAAGGATACTCACAGGACCCTCCGCCAACGTGGAACCATAGGGTGTGGGATAACAGGTCCTCCGACTTCCTGGTTCACAGGCGATGATTCTCATCTTAGAACAGGAGATGGTGGGGTTATGAAGTTGAGGCCACGGGAGGCCGAGGATGACTTTGTGCACAGGTGAGGAGGAAGGGAAGGCTTTCCTGGTGCTAAGGTCCTACGGTGAGGTGCTGGTGCTGTGAAATGCGTAATAGTGCCGGATCCCAATGGTCGTTTATCCAGGGCTTGGACCGGACAAGGAGAGGAGAGTGGATACGCAGTGATGTTGAGGGAGGAGACAAGGGCCTGAGTCCACTTTGACCGTCCACTGGAGGCTGCCACGGTCCGGAAGGTGAGGGCATACTCAGCAGCGGTCTGGGCACCCTGCTTGTCGCTCATCTCCCTCTGGTGGGGGGTCAAAGACTGTTCTGAACAGACTCATGAACCCTTCGTAGAATGCCAAGAGTGTGCAAAGCTGTCATCGGGGCAAAGCGTGGCTACTTTGAAGAATATATTTTGATTTGTTTAACACTTTTTTGGTTACTACATGATTCCATATGTGTTATTTCATAGTTTCAATGTCTTTACTATTATTCTACAATATAGAAAATAGTAAAAATAAAACCCTTGAATGAGTAGGCGTGTCCAAACTTTTGACTGTTACTGTAAGTATGCACACCCTTGAGTCAATACCACAGTAGAAGCACCTTTGGCAGCGATTACAGCTGTGAGTCTCTAAGAGCTTCCACACCTGGATTGTGCAACATTTTGCTCATTATTCTTTTCAAAATTCTTGAAATTGTTGTTGATCATTGCTAGACAACCATTTGCAGGTCTTACCATAGATGTTTTGTAGATTTAAGTTAAAACTGTAACTCGGTCACCCAGGAAAATTCACTGTCTTCTTGGTAAGTAACTCCAGTGTAGATTTTGCTTTGTGTTTTAGGTTATTGTCCTGCTGAAAGGTGAATTCATCCACCTGTCACGACTGAAGTCGTTGGCTCTTCTTGTTCGGGCGGTGCTCGGTGGTCGACATCACCGGTCTTCTAGCCATCATTGATCCATTTTTCATTTTCCATTGGTTTTGTCTTGTCTTCCCACACACCTGTTTTCAATCCCATTCATTACCTGTGGTGTATTTAACCCTCTGTTTCCCCTCATGTCTTTGGCAGAGATGGTTTATTGTCAGTGTTGTGTTTATTGTATAGGTGCGCGATGGGTCCTCGTACCAATGTTTGTTTATATTCTATTATTATTAGTGTTATGGAGCATGTTACGTGGACATTCATTAAAAGACTCCATTTTACACTCCGTTTGACTCTCCTGCGCCTGACTTCCCTGCCACCTATACACACGACTCTGACACCACCAGTGTCTGGTGGAAAGCAGACAGGTTTTCCTCTAGGATTTAGTCAGTGCTTAGCTCCATTCAGGTTATTTTTTGTCATGAAAATCTCCCCAATCCTTAACGATTACAAGAATAACATGATAACATGATGCAGCCACCATTACGGTAGAAAATATGGTACTCAGTAATGTGTTCTATCGGATTTGCCCCAAACAGAACACTTTGTATTCAGGACAAATATTGAATTGCTTTGCCACATCTTTTTCAATTTTACTTTACTGCCTTATTACGAACAGGTTACATGTAATGGACTATTTTTATTATGTACAGTCTTCCTTCTTTTCACTCTGTCAAGTAGGTTAGTATTGTGGAGTAACTACGATGTTGATGATCCATCCTCAGTTTTCTCCTATCACAGCCATTAATTTTCCTTCCTCTCAGGCAACTGAATTAGGACGGACGGCTGTATTTTTGCAGTGACTGGGTGTATTGATACACTTATCGAAAGTGTAATTAATAACTTCACCATGCTGAAAGGGATATTAAATGTCTGCTTTTTACACTATTACCCATCTACCAATAGCTACCCTTCTTTGTGAGGCATTTGAAAACATCACTGTTGTGGTTGAATCTTTGTTGGAAATGAACCATTCGACTAAGGGACCGTACAGATAATTGTAACAGCAAAAGGGTTTAATACATTGACACAAGACATTTCAGCTTTTCATTTAAAAAATAATTTGTACAAATTTCTAAAATCACAATTCCACTTTGACATTATGGGTCATTGTGTTTAGGCCAGTAATAATAATAAAAATATCTCAATTTAATCCATTTAAAATTCAGGATGTAACACAACAAAATGTGGAAGAAGTCAAGGGGTGTGAATACTTTCTGAATGCACTGTACATCAAATCGTTTTTACCCATCATCTCTTAGACAAAATAATAATATGTGTTTTATTATAAATGTCACTAGGTATGGTGAGCGATACATTTTTGACAACCTCTCTGTTCAACCTCTCTGCCCTTCCCAAACAGGACCCAAGGTGTGGGCGATAAATAATCCTCGTCCACCTGGCTGATGGCTCTCCACTAAGGCCATTGCCATGGTTCAGTCCCCCTCCTGCCAAGTGGCTGCCTTGTCAGCGTTCCTCAAGGGCCACCACTATCATATGCTGACACATTGAGAAACTGATTAAGAGGCTTGCTATTTGATATTAAAATGGGAACATTTATCCGACAACCTCTGACTGAGGAAATATCTCACTTTCTCCAGGACAGATTTACCAACTAGTGTATACATTACTTATAGTATTGAAGGAATGTATTGTGCATGCATTCTAAGTGGTGTGCTAGTATGGATATTGGAACGTGACCTTTGAATCAATTTTTTTCTTCTTGCAGTTGATTGTTTGAGCATCTATGGATCATCCATAGGGGACTGTCCAAATATACTTAAAAGTTTTACTTGGAGAAGTGCAACTTTGGCAGCTGTGCAAAAGTTTAATTAATCTATGTCTAGGAATTGACATATTAATTAAGATAAAGTATGTGACATGACATGTTGCAAATGAGCAGTCTTGCATACAATCATGTCACATAGACAGATGTATCTGATTTTACATTTTAAATGCAGCAGAGAACTTAAGTCGCGTTATTAAACTACCTCATATTGAGTAATCAATATACATTATTGCCGGAATACTTTGGCTGATTACAATCTATGCTTTAGGCATTGTTTTCCAGATTGTCAATTCAAATTATTTATGCTACTTAGACGTATATGAAATGCAATAAAGTCATTAAGGGTTTATACTATCATGTTGGTCTCAATAGCAAAGGAAGAAACAATTATCTTTCCCACTACTCTCTTCAGGAGTCGAAGTTATCTGAAACATCCATTCAGGGAAACATTGAAGTTGGCTTGACGGCATTGGCTCCCTTGTCATGGAAACATTGTAGTGTCTTTCCTTTCTTTCTAATGTACCAGGTGGCAGTCTCAGTCAACTACCTGTAGCTTGCTTCACAAATTACAGGGCCCATAGGACTCTGGTCAACAGCACAAGTATAGTGAAATACTTAACTTGCAAGCTCTACCCAACAGTGCTGTAATCAATGTCAAAAATAATATTACTAATAAAAAAATATATATAAAAAAGAAAATAAGAAATAAAAGAGGATGCTATATAGTGCCAATACCACATTTACAATTAAGTTATATTTTAGCGCCTGGCTATGCAGACGCTAATTGACGCATGCGAGCAATGTGGGTGCAATGTTTGAATAACATGTACGTGTAAATGTATTTTGCGACGTGAGCGGTGTGGTCAGCATGTAAGTGTAATAGGCAGATATACACGTAAACAGGAGTAATATTGACCAGTAGCAAGATAAATATATAGATACAAATATATACATGTGAACAGGAATAAAAGTGACCAGTAGCAAGAACATTATAATATATATTCTTTTACATTAAAATACGTTTTACTATACATTAAGTGTGTGCCCTCCGGCCACTAATCTACTTCACACACAATCCAGGTATATGTGTGTGTATAGTTTACCATTAGTACCATATTACTGCCTTAATTTTTGCTGGATCCTGGAAAGAGTAGCTGCTGGGGGATCCATAACAACTACAAATGCAAACACAAACAGCAGCGTAGTGGTAGTAATACATCTAATCAATAATCATTTTAGCAGCAGCGTAGGGGGAGCAGTAGTTGTTAGCAATTTAACAGTCTTATGGCCAGGGGATAGAAGCTGTTTAGGAGTCTGTTGGTCTGAGCCATACGGGAGCATGGAAAACAGTCCATATCTCATATCTCTCTCTGGTGGCTGGAGTCTTTGACAATTTTTCGAGCCTCTCAGACACCGCCTGGCTTGTACATTCTGGATGGCTGGGAGCTCACTTCCAGTGATGTGTTGCACCGTCCACGCCACCCTTTGTAGGGCCTTCCAGTTGAGGGCGGTGCCATTGCCATAAAATACGGTGATACAACCAGTCAGGATGCTCTCAATGGAGCAGCTGTAAAAGTTCCTAAGGATTTGAGGGGCCCTGACAAATCGTTTCAGACTCCTGAGAGAAAAGAGGCACTGCCGCGCCTTCTTCACAACTGTGCTAACAGTAGTGCACTACGAAGGGAATAGGGTGCCATTTAAAATGCTGCCATGGAATCCTTTCTATTCCCCACCATGGTGAATACATATCCAATCAGCCATGCTACTGATTCCTCTAATCTACACTGTTAGGGAGAGAGACTGCTGACTGCTGGGGGGCTGAAATGAAATGCTGCAGCGTACACTGCTAAGTCGGCTAATAATGTTTACAAAGAATCCTTTTGTCATTCCTGGCTAAATGTTGTAAAAAATAAATTAAAATGTGCATTGTCCAGCTGAATTAAAATAGCTGTTTTTCACAGAATAGTATTTGTAGTTTAGGCAGGTGCAAGCACATTCAAATAATTTGTCTTCAATGAGCTATGTGCTGCATGTTCGAATTACACATGAGATATCAATATATTGTTTTGGATCCAATCCACCTTTCCTCATTTTAATGCAGTAGTGGTTTTGATGTAATTGTAATAGATATACTATTGTTTAAAGTGTAGGAAGCATGAGTTTTTACTCACCAAAGTAACAGTGTGGTCACAGACTTAGTAATTTAGTTGTAGACACGATGGTTACCTGTAATTGCAAACATAGTTGTGTTTGAGCATTTTTACATATTTATTAACTTATTTCCGGATATCTTTTGAACTACCCACAATGCACTATTTATCAACATAACATGGAAAACCAGTACTACCTAGCTAGTTCCAGGTGGCTAACGTTAGCTACTAGCCATGCTAGCATGTAATTGCATTCCAAACCACGTGTTGGCACTGGTGAGCTACTATGTACATCCACAAAAAAACCATATAAATTCATGCGAAAAACTTAATCTCCTCATCTTCTGTGCATTTGGTATTGGTAGTCGAGTGAGCGAGTGTTGCAGTAGTTTTCCGTCATTCGCAGCTTGTGCAGTAATACCCACATAGTGGAGTAATATCCACAACAAAGGGCATTGACTCATTTGTGGCCCAAAAAAGAGAAGCTAGCTTTGAAGTGGGACCAGTTTGTCCAGTTGAAGCGAGCGGATTTGGAGTATGGGAACTGTGCGCATGTCACCCTGGAGGATTTGGTGGCTTAGTATAATCAGTGGAAGGCAGCATTTGGAATGAGACTCTGACTGAAACCAGGTGCTGTGCCTAGCGTGAATGTGAAGTCTGCAACCTCTATTTCCTACTGACCTACTGGTACATCGTGAGTGTCAGCCGTAATGGAGATGAACCGTGTAAATTCAATGTGGATTTACCTAACTATATCGCTATTGGATCAGCTGACACTCCCTCTCCTCGGCACTTCTTTGACTTTGGTAACTATCGGTATGTCTCTGCTCTATGTACGTTATATCTGCTGGCTTTTTTGTTGTTGTTGTGTTCTGTGGGTTCCTGCCTGTGCTTGTTCTCTGGCTTACTACTAAGCTATGTCGACTGTGGTGGTTGGCTAGTTAGCTAGCTATCAGGCTAAAATAACTTTAGCTGGCTGGCTTTCTGGCTAAGATAACTGCATATACCGGTTATTTGATAACTGGTTAGATGGCATTATGTATTTCCAAAACGTTGTTTTACTTTAATGTAGCTGTAAGCTAGGTGTTGATAGCAACTGACTGAATCATGCAGTACTAATGTAAAGTTAGCAGACTGGTAGGAATAACGTTAGAAGACTAGTAGGGATAACGTTAGCAGGCACGTTGGCCAGCAACCTTGCTGATTTGTAACAATAAATTCATAAAGTATTTGCTTTTAAGTTGGCAGGAAATGTAATTGAAACCAGTAGTCATGAGTGCCAACACTTTGGTTTAATTTGAAGTTATATATTTGAAGTTATTTCTGTTGGAGTTTACATTACAGGGAATAGGCTGGCTTCGGTATTCTGATCAGTTTTATGTAATTATTTGAAAAATAGAAAATGGGACTTTTAATCAAATCAAATTTATTTATATAGCCCTTCGTACATCAGCTGATATCTCAAAGTGCTGTACAGAAACCCAGCCTAAAACCCCAAACAGCAAGCAATGCAGGTGTAGAAGCATGGTGGCTAGGAAAAACTCCCTAGAAAGGCCAAAACCTAGGAAGAAACCTAGAGAGGAACCAGGCTATGTGGGGTGGCCAGTCCTCTTCTGGCTGTGCCGGGTGGAGATTATAACAGAACATGGCCAAGATGTTCAAATGTTTATAAATGACCAGCATGGTCGAATAATAATAAGGCAGAACAGTTGAAACTGGAGCAGCAGCACAGTCAGGTGGAAGTTGAAACTGGAGCAGCAGCATGGCCAGGTGGACTGGGGACAGCAAGGAGTCATCATGTCAGGTAGTCCTGGGGCATGGTCCTAGGGCTCAGGTCCTCCGAGAGAGAGAAAGAAAGAGAGAAGGAGAGAATTAGAGAACGCACACTTAGATTCACACAGGACACCGAATAGGACAGGAGAAGTACTCCAGATATAACAAACTGACCCCAGCCCCCGACACATAAACTACTGCAGCATAAATACTGGAGGCTGAGACAGGAGGGGTCAGGAGACACTGTGGCCCCATCCGAGGACACCCCGGACAGGGCCAAACAGGAAGGATATAACCCCACCCACTTTGCCAAAGCACAGCCCCCACACCACTAGAGGGATATCTTCAACCACCAACTTTCCATCCTGAGACAAGGCTGAGTATAGCCCACAAAGATCTCCGCCACGGCACAACCCAAGGGGGGGGCGCCAACCCAGACAGGATGACCACAACAGTGAATCAACCCACTCAGGTGACGCACCCCCTCCAGGGACGGCATGAGAGAGCCCCAGTAAGCCAGTGACCCAGCCCCTGTAATAGGGTTAGAGGCAGAGAATCCCAGTGGAAAGAGGGGAACCGGCCAGGCAGAGACAGCAAGGGCGGTTCGTTAATGTGTATTCTAACACAAATCCATATGTTGCATGTTGTTACATTTATGCTACCTACCCTTTAACCACTTTCAACAATAATACACTCCTATTTTAGAAGTCACCTTATTGTCCAAGAGGTCGAAGAGGTAACCATAGTCATGGATGATATTCCATAACAAGGCTTTTCTCTGTGAGTGGACCAGTCTAACATTTTACTGCATATAAAAAGGATGAAAGACCCCATGCAACCCCCAACGCCTGCAAGAACACTAACTGGATAATTTATGACTCCTGACGCAGAGGCTGCCATGTTTTTAACAATGGAGGACATTGACAGAACCATTGACTGCACTGGTCTGTTCCAAAGGATGTTCCAGTATTCTCAACCTGACACCCATTTGATATACGCTAACCAATTGAGTTAACTTGTGAATCATGATAATAGTGTTGTTATGATAGTGATGGCAGGGTTAGAGAGTTGGACTAGAAACCGGAAGGTTGCAAGTTCAAACCCCCGAGCTGACAAAGTACTAATCTGTCATTCTGCCCCTGAACAGGCAGTTAACCCACTGTTCCTAGGCTGTCATTGAAAATAAGAATTTGTTCTTAACTGACGTGCCTGGTTAAATAAAGGTAATATTAAATATAGTAATTCTAGTGTTGATTTTTGTGAGTTTGTTGTCTTGGTTAGACTCCAAATGTGGCTTGGCAATGAGAATTAAGTTTTTTGAATTCCCCCAAATTCAAAATCATGATTGCGTTAGCTCATTACTTTGATAATAGCAAGGATTCTATAGTAACAGCTAAATGTGGTTACGAGGCACAGACCCTTTCACTGCTGTGAAATGACAAGTATGCATTTGTTTGGATTGACATTTGAATATACTATCTTGGATTTATTTGAAAGCAAGCTAATTTTCTCTCTTAATTTGTCCCTTTTCAGTGCAAATCATTTTGTCCTCTCCGAAGAATTCTATTAATCTGACTACAAAAGGAAAATGGGAATCGCTTTTGCTGATGTACGAAGGCAAACTATGTTGATTTTTTTCTGAATCGTAGTTGGAGTTATCCTTCAGCCACAGTCAAAGTGAACAAATGCCAGGGAGGCAGTAATGATTAATATAGCATGAGAGCTGACTAATGGAGCAAAGCTCAGTTAGCAATTGTTTGCAATTGAGATGAGTTTTACGAGCTCTGTGGGCCCACTATGACCCACTCACCCATCCCAGTGAAAGATCAGGGAGTCATGGACATGACTAGGTTTTTAAACATCAGAAAAGGATGACAGGCTACAAGGGTGCTAATAATATAAGGCCTGTTCTGATTATCCCTTTTTTGTCACGCAGCATTGTCATGCCCTGACCTTAGAGAGCCTTTTTATGTCTCTATTTGGTTTGGTCAGGGTGTGATTTGGGGTGGGCATTCTATGTTTTGTTATCTATGATTTTTGTATTTCTATGTTTATGCCGGGTATGGTTCTCAATCAGGGACAGCTGTCTATCATTGTCTCTGATTGGTAGCCCGTTTTCCCTCCTTTCTTTGCGGGAAGTTGTCTTTGTTTAGGGCACATAGCCTTTAGCTTCACGGTTTGTTTTGTTGTGTGTATTGTTTTGTTTGGTGTCTTTTTTCAAATAGAAAGGAAAATGTAATGCTCACCACGCTGCGCATCCTTCCACAGCCGTGACAGAACTTCCCACCACCAACAGACCAAGCAGCGTGGTAAGGATGAGAAGTGTGTAATGGACTCCTGGACATGGGAGGAAATCCTGGATGGCAAAGGACCCTGGAGGCAGGCTGGGGAGTATCGCCATCCACGGAAGGAACTGGAAGCAGCTAAAGCTGAGAGGCAGCGTTATGAGGGAACACGGCTGGCAAGGAATACCGAGAGGCAGCCCCCCCCCCGCCCCAATTTTCTTTGGGGGGGAGGGTGGCACACGGGGAGTGTGGCAGAGTCAGGTTGGAGACCTGAGCCAACTCCCCGTGCTTACCGTGGCGGGTGTCATACTGGTCAGGCACCGTGTTATGCGGTGGAGTGCACGGTGTATCTAATACGGGTTCTTAGCCCGGTGCGCTACATCCCAGCTCCCCGCATCTGCCGGGCTTGGGTGAGCTTCCAGCCAGGACGGATTGTGCCAGCGCTGCTCTCCAGACCTCCAGTACGTTTCTACGGCCCAGGATCTCCTGCACCAGGCTCTGCGCACTGTGTCTCCGGTGCGTCTGCACAGCCCAGTGCGTCCTGTGCCTGCGCTCCGCACGTGCCAGGCCAAAGTCACCATCCAGCCAGGACGGGTTGTGCAGGCTCTTAGCTCGAGACCTCCAGTGCGCCTCCAAGGCCCAGTGTATCCGGGGCCTCGGCCAAGGACAAGACCTCCTATATGTCTTCCCAGCCTGGTGAGTCCTGTGCCTGCTCCCAGAGCCAGGCCTCCTGTGTGTCTCTCCACTCCAGTGATGATCCATGGCAAGAAGCCTCCAGCTACGCCCTCCAGTCCGGAGCCTCCAGCGACGCCCTCCAGTCCGGAGCCTCCAGCGACGCCCTCCAGTCCGGAGCCCCCAGCGACGGCCTCCAGTCATCCTTCAACAGCCGTGACAAGCATAACTGCATTTATTGACTAGATGTGTAGCTCAATACATTGTCACTAACTCAAAGATTATGTTGACAGTCTTCATGGTGGTTTGGCACAGGGATCGAATTGAAAGAGCAAATACAACACAAGAGAAAGAGGAATAAACTGATGCTGGTTCTTGATCCTCAAATTAAGTGCCGCCTCCTCAGAAAAGTGATGAGTAAGGGCCTGGACAAGAGATGGAGCACGAACATGAAGCGTGCCCATCCCTGCTCCACCCTCCCGCTCTGACCTAGGGTAACCTGAACCTTCAATAGGTTCTTGGGGTGTAGAGTTCTCTCACTTCTATTTGTCCTTCCTCCCGAATAGCGGTGAATCAGGATTTCTGTTGGAACCTATTATCATTGACCAAAGTCAGGGCCTTTCTTTGCTGACAGTGCTTTGTCACGTTTGTCTTCACTTAGCAGGATTGAACGTTTTCAAGCAGAAGCACTACTCCCTGGTCAAGTAAATGTACCCAAAGGTTTCAGAAGGTCTTAGTAGTATTTGGTCAGCTAATGAACAAGACCCCAGTTTGCTTTTGGCCCGGCAAAAAGAGTTACGTGTATATTCAAAAAAATAAATACAAAAAATAATATAGTTTGAACTAAACTGGAGGGGTTGGTAAATTATGCCATCCCACCCACTTTACTTCCTTGAGTGTGATGCACAGTCCACAGAGTTGAATGCATGGATGCACTCTTGTGATTTCTTTCACCATAAGGTCTGACACAAGAGTGTGTGCTGCTTCACTTGGGTGGATGAGGATTTGCAATGGAAGTCCCGCTCGTGTCGACATTACATTCCTACCGTATTTCCGGAGGGTAAAAATGGAAACAAGGGACTTGCTGTTGTTGCTACCTATCTACTTTGCTTTTATTACTTTTGTTTTTACTACTGTACTTGCACTTTTGAATTCTGGACGATTTTCGAGGAGTGTCTTATTGAGGACATTAGGAGGTACGAGCAGTTGACAATGCTTTGATAAGGTTGAGAATATTGAAAACAGCTGACACGAGATAAACAGCTGATGCAAGATTGCACAAAATGTGCTCTCAAAAAAGATGAAGACAAAGAGTGCAGATCTACAGCAACAGTGCCCTGTGCCTCATAGCCATGTTGGTCCTCCTATTGACCTCTCAATTATTTTTAAAGAACAACAAAAAAATGAAAGGTTAACCAATCTGAAAAAGGAGGTGAGGTGAGAGCAGCCGTCTGTAAAATGTAATGGCACAGTGTTTTGCCAGACCTCTTGAAATCCTTCACTCTCCAGTGAGTTTCTCAGTTCAGGTAAGCAGCGGCATTAAAAATGTAAGCCCCAAACTTCAGTTGTATCTAGTAATTTTGTTTGTCACTTTCGACGGCTGTGTGAAGTGAATAGAGGATTTAATGTTTTAACACCATTGATTCCTTTCCCATATTTTTTGGGGGGGAAAACATCATGGTATATTGAGCTGGGTCTGTTTTCCAATCAAGAGTTATATCAACAGGAGGAGGTGCAGACCTAACCAATACCTGATTCAATTCAGATTTACACTGAAGTGGTGGAAGGAAACAAGTTCAACTGTAGTGGACACAGTCTTGTATGTGTGACTATCACTTTCACATGCAAATTCAGCCACTTGTTACAAATGTTCTTCAATAAAAGGAATTTGTATGATTGAACTATATGTATACTATTGCAATACTAGGAATAGGTGTACACATGCCATTTCAGTGTGGGAAAAGGGATCACACCATGCCCAAAGTTTCATTCATAATAAGGTCTTCACAAAATATTTGTCATCCCATGTCATAACAGCTTTATGAATATTCCAATGACTTAATGTCATGCTCCTTGACATAAGGGTGACTATGAATATAGTATGTAATATGTTATGTAAAATCAAGACCTGTCACTTGACAAATGGACACTAAATGTGATAGATGGGTGATAACTGCAAATATGATATTCCTTATTGATTGAAAACTTCCTCTGGCATGTATATGATAAAACAACAAACCTGAGACTAATAGGTTCACAGATGAGAGAATGAAGTGCATTATACAACGGGTGGATCTAATCCTGGAAGCTGTTTGGTTAAAACCGTGCTCCAGATGGTGTCTATTGCACAAGATACCACCGGCTAAGGCAATGATATTGAAATGCCTATTCACTGTTCCATCTCACTGCGCAATCTAGTGTCTCATCAGCCCAACCAGGCAATTTATAAACTTGATCTCAGTTGTAAACAAGCAGTTGTAAACAAGCAATATTGAAATTTGATCTCCACTGTCTCATTGAGGATTAATGTGTCGACGAGACAGACCGCTTTTCTCAGCCAGTCAAAATCATGAATCGGCATAATTTTTATGGATATATACAAAAAAATGTCAATAGAAAAATAGGTAAAACGAAACAGAATGCAGCTAGTTTGTTGTATTTCCATCTTCAGTTTGAAGTGTTTCTGTTAGTTGTGCAAGTTGGTTGGCTAGATCCTCTGAAAAGTGTCCTGATGAGAGAGCACATTTTCTATGCCAGGCGAAATCACGCATCATTGTTATGGATGTATCCAAATAAATGTCACTAAAAAACAGCTTAAACAAATGCAAATGCAGCTTCTTTGATGTTATTTTGGCTGCACTGTTTGATGTGTGTTAGCTGTAGTTGGCTAGCTAGCAAGCAAAGGATAAGAACTCAACTTCGTCTCGGGCTTAACAACACCCGTGCTAATATAACCTCCAAACACCGTCTTTTTTGGGCACTTAATTATGACCTGGTCAATAAGTCCACTGACCTCAAAACCCAAGAACATTCTAGCTCAAAGTGTGCAGTATACCATACAACACTAAATAAAACACACAAATTACAAAAATGTAAATAAAAAAATATCAGAACTAGCAATGTCAGATTATAAATGTATATGTTGAATATGTTGAAATGTTGAATATGAATATACAGCAGTAGTTATAAGGGATGAGCCTTGACTACAATACAGTATATACATATAAAGTGGGTAAAACAATATGTAAACACTATTAAAGTGACCAATGTTCGATGACTATGTACATAGTGCAGCAGTGTGTATCAAATTAAATCCAGTCACATTTTATTGGTCACATACAGATATTGAGCAGATGTTATTGCGGGTGTAGCGAAATGCTTGTGTTCCTAGCGCCAACAGTGCCGTAGTATCTAACAATACACACAAATCTAGAATTAAAAGAATAAGAAATATATAAATATTACATTGAGCAATGTTGGAATGGCCGTGACTAAAATACAGTTTATATATATTTTCTTTTAGGCAAGTCAGTTAAGACTGTTAAGACAGCCTAGGAACAATGATACACCTTGTTCAAAGACACATTTTCACCTTGGGGATTCGATCTTGCAACCTTTCGGTTACTAGTCCAACGCTCTAACCACTAGGCTACTTGCCGCTTTACTCATATGAGACAAGTAAAGCATTATGTAAACATTATTGAAACATTATTAAAGTGATTAGTCTAACATTATTAACGTGGCCAGCAGCAGGGTTGAGTTACCGGGTGGAAGACGGCTATTGATGGCTATTTAATAGTCTGATGGCCTCGAGATAGAAGCTGTTTTTCAGTCTCTCGGTCCCAGCTTTGATACACCTGTACTGACCTCACCTTCTGGATAATAGCAGGGTGAACAGGCTGTGGCTCGGATGGTTGATGTCCTTGATGATCTTTTTGGCCTTCCTGTGACATCGAGTGCTGTAGGTGTCCTGGGGGGCAGGTAGTTTGCCCCCAGTGATGCATCGGGCAGACTGCACCACCCTCTGGAGAACCCTGCATTGCGGGTGGTGCAGTTGCCACACCAGGCGGTGATAGAGCCCGACAGGGTGCATCTGTAAAAGTTTGAGGGTTTTGGGGGCCAAGATAAAATAAGAGGCGCTGTTGCGCCTTCTTCACCACACTGTCTGTTTGGGTGGACCATTCCAGATCATCAGTGATGTGTACGCCGAGGAACTTGAAGCTTTCCACCTTCTGCACAGCAGTTTCCGTCGATGTGGATAGGGGCGTGCTCCCTCTGCTGTTTCTTGAAGTCTATGATCAGCTCCTTTGTTTTGTTGACCTCGAGTGACAGGCTATTTTCCTGGCACCACTCTCCCAGGGTCCTCACCTCCTCCCTGTAGGACGTCTCGTCATTGTTGGTAATCGGACCTACTGCTGTTGTGTCGTCTGCGTACTTGATGATTCAGTTGGAGGTGTGCGCAGTGCTGTGTGCAGGTGTCATGCAGTCATGGGTGAATAGGGAGTGCAGGAGGGGGCTGAGCACGCACCCTTGTCAGGCCTCTGTGTTGAGGATCAGCGAAGTGGAGGTGTTGTTTCCTACCTTCACCACCTAGGGGGTGGCCCGTCCTGTAGTCCTGGACCCAGTTGCACAGGCCTGGGTTCAGACCCAGGGCCCAGAGGTTAATGATACGCTTGGATGATGAGCTTGGATGGCCGAAAAAAAAAAACTGCATTCTTACATAGGTATTCCTCTTGTCCGAATTGGATAGGGCAGTGTGCAGTGCAAATTTAAGTGGGTCTAGGGTGTCAGGTAATATGATCCTTAACTAGCCTCTCAAAGCACTTCATGATGACAGAAATGAGGGCTACAGGGAGATAGTAATTTAGTTCAGTTACCTTTGCTTTCTTGGGTACAGGAACAATGGTGGACATATTGAAGCAAGTGGGGACAGCAGACAGGGATAGGGAGAGATTGAATATGTACGTAAAACACTCCAGCCAGCTGGTCTGCGCATGCTCTGAGGACGCGGCTAGGGATGCCGTCTAGGCCGGCAACCTTGAGGGTTAACACGCTTAAATGTCTTACTCACGTCGGCCACAGAGAAGGAAAACCCACAGTCCTTGGTAGCGGGCCGCGTCGGTGGCACTGTTTTATCCTCAAAGCGGGCTAAGAAGGTGTTTAGCTTGTCTGGAAGCAAGCCGTCCGTGTCCGCGACATGGCTGGTTTTCCCTGTGTATTCCATGATACATACGTCTCATATCTGAGCCGTTGCATTGTGACTCCACTGTCTCTGTACTGATGTGTTGACTGTTTGATTGCCTTATGGATGGAATAACTACACTGTTTTATGCCATAATCCCAGTCAGTTTGCCATGGTTAAAATGCAGTGGTTCACGCTTTCAGTTCATGCTTTCACGCTTTGCACGGATTCGCTTTGCACGAATCTATTCACAGTTTCTGGTTGGGTAGGTTTTAATAGTCACAGTGGGTACAACTTCTCCTATACACTTTCTGATGAACGTAGTCACTGTATCCGTGTATTCATTGATATTATTCTCAGAGGCTACCCGGAACATATCCCAGTCAGCGTGATCAAAACAGTCTTGAAGCATTGATTCCAATTGGTCAGATCAGTGTTGAATAGACCTTAGCATGGGTACTTGCTTTAACGTTTCTGCCAATAGGTAGGGAGGAGCAAAATGGAGTCGTGATCAGATTTTCCGAAGGTAGGGCTGGGGAAGGCCTTATAGGCATTTCGAAAAGTTGAGTAGCAGTGGTCCAATGTTTTTCCAGCGTGAGTACTACAGTCAATGTGTTGGTAGAACTTCGGTAGTGTTTTCCTAAAATTGTCTTTGTTAAAATCCCCAGCTACAGTGGTTCTTCCTTTAAAATTTGCGTCGTACTGCAGCACAGCTTGCGGGCTGCCGCAAAGTTATTTAAGTGTCAGCCATTGTTGCCATTAATGGTAGTTAGTGCTAGTTTGCCCAACAGAGGGTATCTTTGAGAAGCTAAGTTATTGAAATGACATGGAGCTGTAGGCCTAAAGAGTCAAAGGGAGCCTTGAATAAAACTATTTGGGATTGATTTAGATTTTTAGAAATGTATCTCAATTTGATGAATATTATGTTTTTTCTATTCCAAGAAAACAAAAATGCATGTTACTGTAGCTGTTTTAGCATAACTTACTTATTGGCATAAAGGTCTACTTAAATATACAGTACATCAGTCAATCGCTCATTAATTTGTGCATGTCATCACACAGCATACAAGTCATCCATGTCTTTAAATATAGTCAAGCATTTTAGTTATAAAAGTAAATAACATAGGGAGCCTTGATTAATTTTACAATCACAGCTAAATTGATTTAATTAAGGATTTCAGTTAGGAAAATATGGCGCTGTGACCGGTCGGGAGTAGCCCTGAGTGAAGAGCAAAATAATGCTTACATTTCCACATAAAAATCTGATTGAATTATAAAGACCAGTCCCCATGCTCTGTCATTCAGTGATTCCCTATTGTCCTGCTGATAGTTGAAATAAACATCTGCATTTTGAAATATTATTTAATTAACGAAAGCATAAAGATGTTGATGAACAAATACTATACAGTTTATGCTTGAGCCGACAATTTGCCGTTGCATGAGGTTTGGAGTTAGAAATGTAAAACTTTAGAGTACTTAATACATTGCAAATTGGGGGGATTGTTTTTTACACCTACATTAGCCGAGCTATTAGACTATCCTTTTGTAAAGGTTAAAGAGTCTATTGTCCTGCTAATAGCCCATCATAGAAACATTGTTTGCAGATTTCACAATTTCACAGCCTGCTACGCTTGTGAAAAACAAAATGCCTCCAGCTGTCCATCACTACTGTATATGAAAACACAGCATCTACAGTGGTAGAAATATATTATTGAATTCTATAAAATGTCCCTGTAGATCTAGTTAGATTTAGATGATTGGAGGATTCTAAATTAATAACTAAGGGGCATTTTTTGTTATGGAAACTCTGGTCTGTGATATTGATTTAGAAGTGTAAAACCTTACAGAGAATATCTAAGGAGCTTTTGTATAATTACAATGCTCCTCCTACCCTCCTTTCCTACCCTCATAGTTGGCAAGAGTCTATTGTCCTACTAATAGCCCATCACGGGTGGAAGGCTTTTTGTATTTCAATGTATTGAATGAATGTATACAGTCATTTACCATTCTCGGAGTGGAAATGTTGTTTGCAGAGTTCACAATCTCATTTTAAAGTCCTCTGATGGTTACAGTCCTAACCCTGGAACAATGTCAAATTCTTCTGTTCTCTTTGGTTGCAATGTCATTTTTTTTAGATAAACAGTAAAATCTCTCCCCAACTATTTTGCAATCTATATGGTACAGCTGTACATTTTTTGGTCCTTAAAACCTGTTACGGATTCGGGTTCCCAGTTGGGAACCGACGTTAACTGGGACGTGGCGCATGGAACGCAAAAATATTCTTAGAAATATTTAACCTCTACACATTAACAAGTCCAATAGCTCAAATGAAAGATAAACACCTTGTTCATCTAGCCAGCAAGTCAGATTTCTAAAATGTTTTACGGCGAAAACATAGCACATATTTATGTCAAACCACCACCAAAGACACAGCTAATTTGAATTAGCCACGTTGAACAAAATATGCAATCAACAACCGCAGGATTAAAAGAAAAATAATTCACTAACCTTTTGAAAATCTTCATCAGATGACAGTAATAGGACATGTTACACAGTACATTTATGTTCTTTTCAATAATATGCTATTTATATCCATAAATCTCTGTTTACAATGACGCCATGTTCAAAAAATGCTACTCAAATGTCCGGAGAAATGATGATATCTGCCGGAGCTAACGTCAGATAACAAGCAATACACATCATAAACTTTGACTAAATGTACATGTTCTACATATAGTTAGAAAGATACACTTCTTCTTAATGCAACCGCTGTGTTACATTTATTTTTAACGTTACAGAATTCGTTCACTAGGCTATAATATGAGACGGCGCTCAGAAATTAGCATTATGTCTCCTCTATCTCGGAGTCCACAGAAACCCATAATTAACAAATAAATATTCCCTTACCTTTGATGTTCTTCGATCAGAAGACGTGGAAGGAGTTATACTTACCAAAAACTGCGTTTGGTTTTCAAGTCTGTGTCTTTAGGTTATCAAACACGGCAAATTCCGGTCGAAATGCAGGCAAAATTCTAGTGGATGCGCATCAAAACTTCAAAATTACATATTATATGTCGACTAAACTGGTCAAACTAAGTGCAGAATCGAGCTTTAGCATGTTTTAAACATAGAAAACAATCCTTAGCGTGAACAGACAAACTTAGATCGTTTGGTGAATCTTGGAACAAAGAGAGCTCTGGACCCGACGTGCGCATGAAAGTGCATGTATTTTCGCGTGACCCGGAGGTTTCAGCCCGCCAAAACTTGAGGGAGCGGCGATTCTCACAATGGCAGGCCCCACTGAAAGGGGACATTGCGCTGAAGAGATAGGAACTGTTCCCAGATCTGTAGCTGGTTGGGAAGGGTGGGGGCGATGACGTCAAAGTTGTCCCAACTTTTCTGTTGCCAAGAGAGAGTTTGGGAGAATGGCTGCCCTGAGAGTTCTGCTTTTACATAGAGACATAATTTGAACGGTTTTAGAAGCTTTAGAGTGTTTTCTATTCAATAATAATTATTATATGCATATATTAGCAATTTTTGACAGATTTTTTTTCTGTTTACTATGGGCACGCAATTCCTCCAAAGGGGGCAGTAGTCAGCCCTATCCTTAACAGGATTTATGAAACTGGTATATATTTTTAGTTATCACAATTTTCTTTAACACATTTTGGTCTTTAATGCAGGGCTGACAGACAAGTTCCTTACTTCTTCCCCCTTCCACTTGATAAAGGTTCCAAATGCTAATGTTTTTTTATAAAGGTTCCAAATGATAACATAGTATATTTGAGTTTAACCACAATATTTGTTGTATGATCTTTTCTGGTGGATTAAACTGAAATTGCAACCAACTTTCTATGGCTTGTTAAAAAAATTATGATATCTTCTTCACATCAGCAAAGAAGGATTTACAGTGGTTTGCGAAAGTATTCATCCCCCTTGGCATTTTCCCTATTTTTTTGCATTACAACCTGGAATTAAGATATTTTTCAAGGCAAAACTGCTCCAGCTCCTTCAAGTTGGATGGGTTCCGCTGGTGTACAGCAATCTTTAAGTCATACCACAGATTCTCAATTGGATTGAGGTCTGGGCTTTGACTAGGCCATTCGAAGACATTTAAATGTTTCCCCTTAAACCACTCGAGTGTTGCTTTAGCAGTATGCTTAGGATCATTGTCCTGCTGGAAGGTGAACCTCCGTCCCAGTCTCAAATCTCCGGAAGACTGAAACAGGTTTCCCTAAAGAATTTTTCTGTAATTATCACCATCCATCATTCCTTCAAATCTGACCAGTTTCCCAATTCTGACCAAAAACATAAATAAAGATAAAATAAAGGTGTAAAAAAAGGTTAAAAAAAAAACGATTTCCGATTGTTATGAAAACTTGAAATCGGCCCTAATTAATCGGTCGACCTCTACTTCACGCATTCAAGTAACAGACACATCTCAACATCAACTGTTCAGAGGAGACTGTGTGAATCTGGCCTTCATTGTTGAATTGCTGCAAAGAAACTGTTACTAAAGGACACCAATAAGAAGAAGAGACTTGCCTGGGCCAAGGAACACAAGCAATGGGCATTAGACCGGTGGAAATTTGTCCTTTGGTCTGGGGTCCAAACTGGACATTTTTGGTTCCAGCCGCCTTGCCTTTGTGAGACGCGATGTGAGTGAAAGGATGATCTCTGCATGTGTATTTCCCTCCGTAAAGCCTGGAGGAGGAGGTGTTATGGTGTGGGGGTGCTTTGATGGTGACACTGTCTGTAATTTATTTAGAATTCAAGGCAGACTTAACCAGCATGGCTACCACAGCATTCTTCAGCGATACGTCATCCCATCTGGTTTGCGCTTAGTGGGACTGTAATTTGTTTATCAACAGGACAATGATTCAACACACCTCCAGGCTGTGTAAGGGTTGTTTGACCAAGAAGGAGAGTGATGGAGTGCTGCATCAGATGACCTGGCCTCCACAATCCCCCGAACTAAACCAAATTGAGATGGTTTGGGATGAGTCGGACCGCAGAGTGAAGGAAAAGCAGCCAACAATTGCTCAGCATATGTGGGAACTGGTCCGTCCGATGACGCAACTTCAGCAGCTACAACTGGCCCGTCGTACGCCACCACTACCGATCCGTCCGATGCCACTGCTACTGGTCAAATCAAATTTTATTTGTCACATACACAGTGTTAGCAGATGTTAATACGAGTGTAGTTGCTACAACTTTGGCAGCGGAAACTGGCCCGTCCGACGATGACGCAACTTTGACAGCTGCATCAGGTCCTGATCGACCCACACTGCGTTCCTGTGATCGTCCTCGAGGCCAGTGTTGTTGCGCTGCTAGTGCAGCGCGTCAGAGGGTACTGTTACAGATCCCTCCGGAACTTTCATCACGCACACTTGTCCCCTTTTTCCACTGATTAGTACTTGTATAAGAGTGCTCTTTGGTTTACGTTGTCTGTCGATTATTGTTACTACAGTGCCCTGCGAAAGTATTCGGCTCCCTTGAACTTTGCGACCTTTTGCCACATTTCAGGCTTCAAACATAAAGATATAAAACTGTATTTTTTTGTGAAGAATCAACAACAAGTAGGACACAATCATGAAGTGGAATGACATTTATTGGATATTTCAAACTTTTTTAACAAATCAAAAACTGAAAAATTGGGCGTGCAAAATTATTCAGCCCCCTTAAGTTAATACTTTGTAGCGCCACCTTTTGCTGCGATTACAGCTGTAAGTCGCTTGGGGTATGTCTCTATCAGTTTTGCACATCGAGAGACTGAAATTTTTTCCCATTCCTCCTTGCAAAACAGCTCGAGCTCAGTGAGGTTGGATGGAGAGGATTTGTGAACAGCAGTTTTCAGTTCTTTCCACAGATTCTCGATTGGATTCAGGTCTGGACTTTGACTTGGCCATTCCAACACCTGGATATGTTTATTTTTGAACCATTCCATTTGGATCATTGTCTTGTTGGAAGACAAATCTCCGTCCCAGTCTCAGGTCTTTTGCAGACTCCATCAGGTTGTCTTCCAGATTGGTCCTGTATTTGGCTCCATCCATCTTCCCATCAATTTTAACCATCTTCCCTGTCCCTGCTGAAGAAAAGCAGGCCCAAACCATGATGCTGCCACCACCATGTTTGACAGTAGGGATGGTGTGTTCAGGGTGATCAGCTGTGTTGCTTTTACGTCAAACATAACGTTTTGCATTGTTGCCAAAAAGTTCAATTTTGGTTTCATCTGACCAGAGCACCTTCTTCCACATGTTTGGTGTGTCTCCCAGGTGGCTTGTGGCAAACTTTAAACGAGACTTTTTATGGATATCTTTAAGAAATGGCTTTCTTCTTGCCACTCTTCCATAAAGGCCAGATTTGTGCAATATACGACTGATTGTTGTCCTATGGACAGAGTCTCCCACCTCAGCTGTAGATCTCTGCAGTTCATCCAGAGTGACCATGGGCCTCTTGGCTGCATCTCTGATCAGTCTTCTCCTTGTATGAGCTGAAAGTTTAGAGGGATGGCCAGGTCTTGGTAGATTTGCAGTGGTCTGATACTCCTTCCATTTCAATATTATCGCTTGCACAATACTCCTTGGGATGTTTAAAGCTTGGGAAATCTTTTTGTATCCAAATCCGGCTTTAAACTTCTTCACAACAGTATCTCGGACCTGCCTGGTGTGTTCCTTGTTCTTCATGATGCTCTCTGCGCTTTTAACGGACCTCTGAGACTATCACAGTGCAGGTGCATTTTATACAGGTGGATTGTATTTATCATCATTAGTCATTTGATTACAGAGATCCTCAGGTGGATTGAATAAATTTATCATTTTTCATTAAAGTCATTTTAGTTGTCAAGCCATTGGATCATTCAGAGATCCTCACTGAACCTGTGCTGTTTGTTTTGGGCTTTTGTGCCCTGGAGAGGTGAGTTTGCTGTTAATCATCACAAAGTTTAAAGGGGCTGTTAAATAAAAAAATAATTTTGCATCGCCAGCAATTTTTTCAGTTTTTGATTTGTTCGAACACAAAAAAGTTTGAAATATCCAATAAATGTCGTTCCACTTCATGATTGTGTCCCACTTGTTGTTGATTCTTCACAAAAAATACAGTTTTATATCTTTATGTTTGAAGCCTGAAATGTGGCAAAAGGTCGCAAAGTTCAAGGGGGCTGAAAAATGTAGTTCATTTAATCTGATTGTCATAAGGTTCCATGACTTTGTCCACACAGGGCATCTGAACGCACAAAATACATTTAGAGGATTGTCATAAAATTATGGGTGTTTTATTTATTACTTTTGTGCACCTGTGGTGTTCCCGTTCAAAAATGACCGGTCATTAGAAATTAATGGGTGAAACTACAATTAGTGTATAAAATTCAGTTCAGGCACATGCCCATTCATCAGATGGACACACTTCCTCTCCCAGACCCCCACATGCATGTGTGTTTGAGCGCACACACACACACAACCTCACTCGCCTTCATGGCTTCCATGGCAATCCCCACAGGAAGCTTTCCCCTACAGAATCCTTCCCCCACAGGAACCACACCTGTTGCATTCTCACAAACAATTGCAACATTGTTTCAATAATATATAGAACTTTGCTCACAGCTCTGGTATATAATGTTTTTTTAAGGCCTTGCTCACAATTCATTCTGTGGCAGCACAATGACCAAATTATATTGTCACGACTTCCACCGAAGTCGGTTCCTCTGCACCAGCTACACCCAGACCACTACAGATATACTGTATGTGAGGCTCTTGATCATATCTTTGATCATGAAATTGGTGAGGAGGAGAGAGAGTCCTTGTTAAACTTTGACACAAAGTAGTGTGTTAAAAATAGGACAATATGTTTAATCTGAGTATTTGTTATAATAAAAATAGTCCATACATTATGCATTTTTTTTACTCAAAAACGAGTTGTATTATCTTAGATCAATGAGGCCTACAGGTCATAAATAGAAAATAAATGTTCATGTCATTTTCACAAGAACTTAAGGTGATAATATATGTATTATTCTGGATTTATAAATCAGCTATAATGGGGGGGTCATTTTGGACTGGGAAGACAGAATTAATTTCATTTATTTATTTATTTCACCTTTATTTAACCAGGTAGGCAAGTTGAGAACAAGTTCTTATTTACAATTGCGACCTGGCCAAGATAAAGCAAAGCAGTTCGACACATACAACGACACAGAGTTACACATGGAGTAAAACAAACATACAGTCAATAATACAATATAAACAAGTCTACATACGATGTACGATGTGCAAATGAGGTGAGATAAGGGAGGTAAAGGCAAAAAAAGGCCATGGTGGCAAAGTAAATACAATATAGCAAGTAAAACACTGGAATGGAAGAATGTGCAAAGTAGAAATAAAAATAATGGGGTGCAAAGGAGCAAAATAAATAAATTAATTAAATACAGTAGGGAAAGAGGTAGTTGTTTGGGCTAAATTATTGGTGGGCTATGTACAGGTGCAGTAATCTGTGAGCTGCTCTGACAGTTGGTGCTTAAAGCTAGTGAGGGAGATAAGTGTTTCCAGTTTCAGAGATTTTTGTAGTTCGTTCCAGTCATTGGCAGCAGAGAACTGGAAGGAGAGGCGGCCAAAGAAAGAATTGGTTTTGGGGGTGACTAGAGAGATATACCTGCTGGAGCGTGTGCTACAGGTGGGAGATGCTATGGTGACCAGCGAGCTGAGATAAGGGGGGACTTTACCTAGCAGGGTCTTGTAGATGACATGGAGCCAGTGGGTTTGGCGACGAGTATGAAGCGAGGGCCAGCCAACGAGAGCGTACAGGTCGCAATGGTGGGTAGTATATGGGGCTTTGGTGACAAAACGGATTGTACTGTGATAGACTGCATCCAATTTGTTGAGTAGGGTATTGGAGGCTATTTTGTAAATGACATCGCCAAAGTCGAGGATTGGTAGGATGGTCAGTTTTACAAGGGTATGTTGGCAGCATGAGTGAAGGATGCTTTGTTGCGAAATAGGAAGCCAATTCTAGATTTAACTTTGGATTGGAGATGTTTGATATGGGTCTGGAAGGAGAGTTTACAGTCTAACCAGACACCTAAGTATTTGTAGTTGTCCACGTATTCTAAGTCAGAGCCGTCCAGAGTAGTGATGTTGGACAGGCGGGTAGGTGCAGGTAGCGATCGGTTGAAGAGCATGCATTTAGTTTTACTTGTATTTAAGAGCAATTGGAGGCCACGGAAGGAGAGTTGTATGGCATTGAAGCTTGCCTGGAGGGTTGTTAACACAGTGTCCAAAGAAGGGCCAGAAGTATACAGAATGGTGTCGTCTGCGTAGAGGTGGATCAGAGACTCACCAGCAGCAAGAGCGACCTCATTGATGTATACAGAGAAGAGAGTCGGTCCAAGAATTGAACCCTGTGGCACCCCCATAGAGACTGCCAGAGGTCCGGACAGCAGACCCTCCGATTTGACACACTGAACTCTATCAGAGAAGTAGTTGGTGGACCAGGCGAGGCAATCATTTGAGAAACCAAGGCTGTCGAGTCTGCCGATGAGGATGTGGTGATTGACAGTCGAAAGCCTTGGCCAGATCAATGAATACGGCTGCACAGTAATGTTTCTTATCGATGGCGGTTAAGATATCGTTTAGGACCTTGAGCGTGGCTGAGGTGCACCCATGACCAGCTCTGAAACCAGATTGCATAGCAGAGAAGGTATGGTGAGATTCGGAATGGTCGGTAATCTGTTTGTTGACTTGGCTTTCGAAGACCTTAGAAAGGCATGGTAGGATAGATATGGGTCTGTAGCAGTTTGGGTCAAGAGTGTCCCCCCCTTTGAAGAGGGGGATGACCGCAGCTGCTTTCCAATCTTTGGGAATCTCAGACGACATGAAAGAGACGTTGAACAGGCTACTAATAGGGGTGGCAACAATTTCGGCATATCATTTTAGAAAGAAAGGGTCCAGATTGTCTAGCCCGGCTGATTTGTAGGGGTCCAGATTTTGCAGCTCTTTCAGAACATCAGCTGAACGGATTTGGGGAAGGCTTGGGCGAGTTGCTGTGGGGGGTGCAGTGCTGTTGACCAGGGTAGGAGTAGCCAGGTGGAAAGCATGGCCAGCCGTAGAAAAATGCTTATTGAAATTCTCAATTATGGTGGATTTATCAGTGGTGACAGTGGTTCCTATCTTCAGTGCAGTGGGCAGCTGGGAGGAGGTATTCTTATTCTCCATGGACTTTACAGTGTCCCAGAACTTTTTTGAGTTAGTGTTGCAGGAAGCAAATTTCTGCTTGAAAAAGCCAGCCTTGGCTTTTCTAACTGCCTGTGGATAATGGTTTCTAGCTTCCCTGAACAGCTGCATATCACGGGGGCTGTTCGATGCTAATGCAGAACGCCATAGGATGTTTTTGTGTTGGTTAAGGGCAGTCAGGTCTGGGGAGAACCAAGGGCTATATCTGTTCCTGGTTCTAAATTTCTTGAATGGGGCATGTTTATTTAAGATGGTTAGGAAGGCATTTAAAAAATATATCCAGGCATCCTCTACTGACGGGATGAGATCAATATCCTTCCAGGATACCCCGGCCAGGTCGATTAGAAATGCCTGCTCGCTGAAGTGTTTCAGGGAGCGTTTGACAGTGATGAGTGGAGGTCGTTTGACCGCTGACCCATTACGGATGCAGGCAATGAGGCAGTGATCGCTGAGATCTTGGTTGAAGACAGCAGAGGTGTATTTAGAGGGCAAGTTGGTTAGGATGATATCTATGAGGGTGCCCGTGTTTTGGTTTTGGGGAGGTACCTGGTAGGTTCATTGATAATTTGTGTGAGATTGAGGGCATCAAGTTTAGATTGTAGGATGGCTGGGGTGTTAAGCATGTTCCAGTTTAGGTCGCCTAGCAGCACGAGCTCTGAAGATAGATGGGGGGCAATCAGTTCACATATGGTGTCCAGAGCACAGCTGGGGGCAGAGGGTGATCTATAGCAGGTGGCAACGGTGAGAGACTTGTTTTTAGAGAGGTGGATTTTTAAAAGTATAAGTTCAAATTGTTTGGGTACAGACCTGGATAGTAGGACAGAACTCTGCAGGCTATCTTTGCAGTAGATTGCAACACCGCCCCCTTTGGCAGTTCTATCTTGTCTGAAAATGTTGTAGTTTGGAATTAAAATTTCAGAATTTTTGGTGGTTTTCCTAAGCCAGCATTCAGACACAGCTAGAACATCCGTGTTGACATGAGTGTGCTAAAGCAGTGAATAGAACAAACTTAGGGAGGAGGCTTCTAATGTTAAAATGCATGAAACCAAGGTTATTACGGTTACAGAAGTCGTCAAAAGAGAGCACCTGGGGAATAGGAGTGGAGCTAGGCACTACAGGGCCTGGATTCACCTCTACATCGCCAGAGGAACAGAGGAGGAGTAGAATAAGGGTGTGGCTTAAAGCAATAAGAATTGGTCGTCTAGAACGTCTGTAAAAGGAGGTTTCTGGGGGCGATAAAATAGCATCAAGGTATAATGTACAGACAAAGGTATGGTAGGATGGGAATACAGTGGAGGTAAACCTAGGTATTGAGTGATGAAGAGAGAGATATTGTCTCTAGAAACATCATTGAAACCAGGAGATGTCATTGCATGTGTGGGTGGTGGAACTAATAGGTTGGATAAGGTATAGTGAGCAGGACTAGAGGCTCTAGAGTGAAATAAGCCAATAAACACTAACCAGAACAGCAATGGACAAGGCATATTGACATTAAGGAGAGGCATGCTTAGTCGAGTGATAAAAAAGGGTCCGGTGAGTGGAGAGGTTGGCTGGGGGTCACGGCGATTTAGACAGCTAGCCAGGCTATCGGTAGCAAGCTAGCATAGGATGGAGGTCTGTTATTAGCCACCTCTTGCGTTCCGTCAGTAGATTTGTGGGGTTCCGTGTGGTAGAGGGGATTAATCCAAATCACACAACAACAAAAATAAAAACAATAGATATAGTTATAGAGGCCCAAGAAGAAAAAAATAAAAAAAAATAAAAAAAAAAATAAATAAATAAATTGTCCGATTGTCTATTCAGATAGCAGCCGATAAGACAGCTAACGGTTAGCAGGCCGCAGATGGGCGTTCAGTTAACGTCGCGACAGAGGAGCCAGCCGGATAACTCCTTCGGATAGATAACATCGGTAGTCCAGTTGTGAAGGCCCGGTGGGGCTCCGCGTAGGCAGGAAAACGGGTCCGGATAGGTGACTGCAGCCCAGGAGTGATTGATGGAACTCTTCAGCTGGCTAGCTCCGGAATAATTGATGTTTGCTCCGGAAACGACGAAAGCCGATAGTCACACGGATAGCAGCTAGCTAGCTGTGAGATCCAGGTATGAATGTCCAGAGTTAGCGGTTGAAATCCAGGGACATGGAGAGAAAAATTGGTCCGGTATGTTCCGTTCCGAGCCACGCTGCGCCGTACAAAACTGGCGATAGATTTTCGAGCTAAAGGATAGCTGATGACCACAAACCGTGGTTAGCTGAATACTAACGATTTGCCAGTAAAGAAGCTAACTAGCTTCTGAACTAGCTTCTGATTATCTTCTGTCTAGCTCCTGGCTAGCTTCTGGCTAGTTTCTGGCTAGCTTCTTGGAGTTTCTGGCCAGCTTCTTGGAGGATTACGGATTTGAGGTAAATAATACTTTTTTATAAATATAAATTGGTGAGGCGGGTTGCAGGACAGTGTTTTGAAGATGAGTTTATGGAAAATAAAAAAAATGTATGTGAAAAAAGTTTTAAATATATATATACAGGACACGACAAGACGAGGACAAAAGACGTCTGAACTGCTATGCCATCTTGGAATAGGATTAATTAACATGAAACGAACACAACAGGAGGGTTGGCTGGCTCGTTAGCTAACGTTATGTGACGTGTGTACAACACCCGTTGAATATGGCCGGTGCCAGTAAACGTCTGCAAAAAAAATCGTTGCCAGCTGAGCTGGTTAGACTGTCATCGGTCAGAGCGGCAAGTGTGCGCTCCGAGAGCGAAACAAGATGGTTGGGGCTAAGTCTTAAGAGGGTGTGAACGATGTCGAATGGGTGTAGACAAAGAGGAGCTCTTCACTAGATACCAAAACATTCAAAGGCGATTTTCTCAAACGTAACATTAAAGTTGATGTCACGTTCTTCGTAACGAGGAGACCAAGGCGCAGCGTGATTAGAATAAATCTTGTAATGAAGAATAAACACTGAAGAAACTATACAAAACACAGACAGTAACCCACAAAACCAAAATGGAAATGGCAACCTAAATAGGATCCCCAATCAGAGACAACGATAAACAGCTGTCTCTGATTGGGAACCAATTCAGGCAACCATAGACCTACAAATATACCTAGACAATACCAAAACCCCATAGAAGTACAAAAACCAGAGACAAGTCTAAAAACACACATATCACCCTCGTCACATCCTGCCCTAACCAAAATAATAAAGAAAACAAAGATAACTAAGGTCAGGGTGTGACAGTACCCCTCCCCCCAAAGGTGCGGACTCCCGGCCGCAAACCTAAACCTATATGGGAGGGTCTAGGTGTGCATCTGACCTTGGTGGTGGCTCTGGTTCTGGATGCCTCCCCCCTCGCTGCGTGGAGTGCATATGAAGTGGCTATAATGAGCGTAAAAGGGATAATTTGAAACAGGTCCTATACACTAGATTGAGTTATTTGGCAACCTTGTGAGTGATACAAACCTTAGAAATCAAAACATATATGGGCTGCATGATGCGACTATAGGCTTTTTGATGGTTTGAGAAAGTCACAGCTGTTCTCGCATCAAGTGATCATATTTTCACCCACCAGACTATTATCAATTTAATCTGGTCTTTACTAATATGTCAACTTAGTTTCGATTTAAAATAGCCCATTATTAAATGGGCAGGAACAGGGGCAGGGGGAAAAATGTCATCAGTATGCACTCGAAGGCGCATGCTATGATTCTTGGTAGGCTTCTTCGGTTTTACAGCTG
This sequence comes from Oncorhynchus tshawytscha, assembly GCF_018296145.1. Classification (NCBI taxonomy): domain Eukaryota; kingdom Metazoa; phylum Chordata; class Actinopteri; order Salmoniformes; family Salmonidae; genus Oncorhynchus; species Oncorhynchus tshawytscha. The sequence continues at coordinate 9,848,819 of NC_056452.1, read as the reverse complement.
AGCTGTGCTTAATTTGAGCAGCTGAGAAATAAATATAATAACACTTATTTCACTCCATACATCAAACACTGTTTGAGAAGAATGCTCTCACTGTGCGACAGGTGATATTCCCCTCAAACTCTGTAGGCCATGGGCTCTCCAACCAAGTTCCTGTAGCTACCCAGTACTTAATTTAGGAATCCATGTTAAATCTGTTTGGGAACATTGATAGTAACATGTTTTTGCAATGAAACATATTTCACTAAACTGTTGACAGCCCCTCTGCACTCAAGAACGGAATAAAGGAGAAAGCGGAGAGATGGAAACACATGGTGGTGAGATATTCTGTACAGCTAAAGTTTGTGTCACCCAATGAATTATCAAAATATAAAAAAATGCCCTATTACTAGGCTAATCAGAATCAAATACAAATTCACTATAATTATATGCTAACTGTAAGCCGCCCTGCACAATCAATGGACCAACAGCATTGTCTAGGGTATCAGGTATGAAGGTAAGACCCAGATGCAGACACGTTGAATTAACAATGGTTTAATAATCCAACAGGGGCCGGCAATAGACAGGTCAAGACAGGCAGGTGTCAGTAAACCAGAGGTGGGGCAATGGTCCCGGACGGTAGGCAGGCTCAGGGAAGGAAGAGGTCAATAATCCAGAGGGGGGCAAAGGTACAGGTCGGCAGGCAGGGTCAGGGGCAGGCAGAGTGGTCAGGCAGGCGGGCTCAGAGTAAGGACAGGTAAGGGTCAAAACCAGGAGGGCGAGAAAAAGAGAGACTGGGAAAAGCAGGAGCTGAGACACAAAAACATGGGTTGACTTGACAAACAAGATAAACTGGCAACAGAGAAACAGAGAACACAGGTATAAATACACAGGTGATAATGGGGAAGATGGGTGACACCTGGAGGGGGGTGGAGACAATCACAAAGACAGATGAAACAGATCAGGGTGTGACATAGAGCTATAGTTCTCTCCCAGACTCATGGATAGACATTTTGGAGCATAAGGTAACCCAGTACATCCAGTATGCATAATAATACAGTCCACACTCAAAGGCCATTACTTGAGTTTGTTTCATTTTAGAGTCTAGGCTAGACCAATTATGTACCAAAGACATCTTAAATCCGTTTTGTTTTATGTTTTTCTGCCATGCATAATATGCGGTAGGCATATTATGTAACCATGTTTTACACTCTTTCAACCTGGTGTTGAACTTCTTTCTTCAAATTGATCATCACAGTGAGGTGAGTTTTAAAATAATGATACTGTTTTGATAAGTGTTTGATGTGATTTTCGATTGCACTTGCATTGATGTCAGAGTGGTTAGAGGGACAGTAGAGCCCTGAGTACCAAGCCATTAGGACCTGATATTCATTAGCAAAAGGTCTGTACTACCAAAGCATGTCCAGAGTGCATAAAAGGAGATTACCGTGACTCAAAGGTCACGTGGAATTTTACTGTGGTCATGACTCATGACTACCGGTGTGGCGGCAATAGGGTCACCACAACAGCCCTAGATGTGACAGTAGATTAAACTGTTACAGTAGGCAATTTTGTGTTTATCACAATTCAATATTTCTTCAATGACATGATAGATGTATTTATTGTAAGCTTAAATCATGGGTGGCAGCAGTTGACAGTGCATTAAAAGGGATTTTACAGTGAGTAGTACAAGATTTTAATTGGATATGATTCTCTCTGTCGCAGGGGCCATTATAGGAATTGCTGAGACATAGGCTTAATGGTGAAAACTTGCATTATGTGTTACACATTTGACACATGACACAGAATTAGTGACAAACATGATTAAATTCTAGACGATTCTGGGCTTCCAACTTTGTGGCAACAGTTTCAGCATGACAAGGCCCCCTTGCACAAAGCGAGGTCCATACAGAAAGGGTTTGTCGAGATCGGTGTAGAAGAACTTCACTGGCCTGCACAGAGCCCTGACCTCAACTCCATCGAACACCTATGGGATGAATTGGAACGCAGACTGATCGCCAGGCCTAATCGCCCAATATTAGTGCTCGACCTCACTAACGCTCTTGTGGCTGAATGGAAGCAAGCCTTCCCAGAAGAACTCCATATTAATGAACATGATATTGGAATGAGCAGGTGTCCACATACTTTTGGTCATGTAATTTATCTAAGAAATTCCACTTACCATTAAATGATGGCTGAACAATTTCTTCAATGAAAAAACAGAATTGGAATTTAATGGCAATTACCTGGTTATTACATTGCGAAATGGACACCTACTTTTACAAGTAGGGGAGAGTGGGGTAAGTTGAGCGTCAAATCAAATTTTATTTGTCACATACACATGGTTAGCAGATGTTAATGTGAGTGTCGGGTTAGTGTTAGGGTTAACAATTTCACAACAACTACCTTATACACACAAGTGTAAAGGGATGAAGAATATGAACATAAAAATATTTAAATGAGTGATGGTACAGAACGGCATAGGCAAGATGCAGTAGATGGTATTGAGTACAGTATATACATATGAGATGAGTAATGTAGGGTATGTAAACATATTAAGTACCATTGTTTAAAGTAGCTAGTGATACATTTTCTACATCAATTGTGGCTGGAGTTGAGTCAGTATGTTGGCAGCAGCCACTCAATGTTAGTGGTGGCTGTTTAACAGTCTGATGGCCTTAAGATAGAAGCTGTTTTTCAGTCTCTCGGTCCCTGCTTTGATGCACCTGTACTGACCTCGCCTTCTGGGTGATAGCGGGGTGAACAGGCAGTGGCTCGGGTGGTTGTTGTCTTTGATGATCTATATGGCCTTCCTGTGACATCTAGTGGTGTAGGTGTCCTGGAGGGCAGGTAGTTTGCCCCCGGTGATGCGTTGCGCAGAAATCATTACCCTCTGGAGAGCCTTACGGTTGTGGGCGGAGTAGTTGCCGTACCAGGCGGTGAGTGCTTTTGGTGACAAGCCAAATTTCTTCAGCCTCCTGAGGATGAAGAGGTGCTGCTGCGCCTTCTTCACCACGCTGTCTGTGTGGGGGGACCAACTCAGTTTGACCGTGATGTGGATGTGTACGCCGAGGAACTTAAAACTTACTGCCCTCTCCACTACTGTCCCGTTGATGTGGATAGGGGGGTGCTCCATCTGTTGTTTACTGAAGTCCACGATCATCTCCATTGTTTTGTTGACGTTGAGTGTAAGGTTATTTTCCTGCCACCACGCTCCGAGGGCCCTCATCTCCTCCCTGTAGGCCGTCTCGTCGTTGTTGGTAATCAAGCCTACCACTGTAGTGTCGTCTGCAAGCTTGATGATTGAGTTGGAGGCTTGCATGAACAGGGAGTACAGGAGAGGGCTCAGAACGCACCCTTGTGGGGCCCCAGTGTTGAGGATCAGTGGGGTGGAGATGTTGTTACCGACCCTCACCACTTGGAGGTGGCCCGTCAGGAAGTCTAGTACCCAGTTGCACAGGGCGGGGTCGAGACCCAGGGTCTCGAGCTTGACGATGAGTTTGGAGGGTACTATGGTGTTAAATGCTGAGCTGTAGTCGATGAACAGCATTCTCACATAGGTATTCCTCTTGTCCAGATGGGTTAGGGCAGTGTGCAGTGTAGTTGCGAATGCGTCATCTGTGGACCTATTGGGGCGGTAAGCAAATTGGGGTGGGTCTAGGGTGTCAGGTAGGGTGGAGGGGATATGGTCCTTGACTAGTCTCTCAAAGCACTTCATGATGACGGAAGTGAGTGCTATGGGGCGGTAGTCGTTTAGCTCAGTTACCGTAGCTTTCTTGGGAACAGGAACAATGGTGGCCCTCTTGAAGCATGTGGAAACAGCAGACTGGGATAAGGATTGATTGAATATGTCCGTAAACACACCAGCCAGCTGGTCTGCGCATGCTCTGAGGACGTGACTGGGGATGCCGTCTGGGCCTTGCAGCCTTGCGAGGGTTAACACGTTTAAATGTTTTACTCACGTCGGCTGCAGTGAAGAAGAGTCCGCAGGTTTTGGTAGCGGGCCGTGTCAGTGGCACTGAGGTAAATATTGTATTATTTCTAATAAAGATATCTACATATACTTCAGGATGTTGTGTATCACTGGAAATAATCAGCATTAATGTAAACACAACAGTTTTGAAAACATACACTGTCCAAAAAAAGTGGTCTCTTGGCACAAGTGGGGTAAGATGAGCATAGGGACAGAGTAAGTTGAGCTGCCTTGGGGTAAGTGTGTGATGGTGTCCTGTGACATTGGGTGATGGTAGGTCAAGGTTTAATTCATGTAATGGGTGTGGGGTATATTCTATATCTTGCATGTATGCCTACATTCAGATATAGATTTCTGTTCAATATCAGTTACCCTACCATTTCTTGACCAGTTGTCTGCAAGAGGGATGTTGTTTCGATATGCCAATTCATAGGCAAGTTTTCTGCATTTGAGGCTACTAAACCCATGAAACTGGTACGTGTTTAGCAAGCGGATCATGTTTAGCAAGCTCAGGCTCCATGTCATCAGACAAGACATTGTGTGCCATTGCTACTCTATTTCACACAAGTACTGTACATGTTACATTTGATTTTTTGTCAATATACCTCTTCAGTGTTATTCAGTAAATGTTTTCATCCCTTGCTGCTGCTAGAATTGACTTTTTCCCTTCTTGTACTTCCTTGGCTACTCTCTCCAGGACCTCAAGGGGTGCTAGACTCCTGCTTGTTTTACCTTTGTATACACGGGGCATGATGATGTCTGCTCTGTAACAATACAAATGCACTATCTTGAGTTCGTATGCATGATAGTAATGCATATTATGCATACAACTGACTAAATGTAATCAGCATTTGTATGGGGTATGGTGGCCATTGGCTCAACTTACCAAGGCAAACATTTGGGACTATTTTAGCCCACATAGCTACAAGAATGCACTTTCATGCTAGGTTTAGGACATCCTATTGTAGCTTATAGAGACCCCAACTGATGTATAAAACAATCTTAAAAATATCTACTTTGATTTCGATACAAGCATCGTGAAACCTATAACATCATAAATTAATTTGACATTATGAAAATCTGTTTTTTGGAACTAACCTGTTTACCAATTTTTCCATGTGGTTTCTTTCTTTATAGAATCCATGAAATGACAACCTCTCCCTATATATTAGGTCACATGATTATTCATTTTGTGTATGGTTTCCTAGAAACAAGGGGTGGCTCAACTAATCCTTTTTCTCAATTTACCCCACTCTTTCCTGTGGACATACATGCACATACACACACTAGTGATAGATGGTGATTTTCAGTGTAGGCTCACATTTCGATCATGAAGCACTGTTCTCTATGGGGTGAGAACCAGTACTTCTGAAATCCTTTCATAGTTTGACTTTCTACAACATACCAGGTTTGGGAAAAACAAACCTTTATTTGAGGAATAGCCTGACTAAAAAATGCATTAACATTTTTGGTTTTAGGTCAGGGACAGGGACAGGGACAGGCCAGAATTTACAATTTACATTGTCCCTCAAAAGTACAAAGTGTGTTCAATAATGCAGGAGGCTGGTTTAAAAGCACACTCACCACTGCTACTGATTTCAAGGACTCCATCCTCTTCACAGCACACAGATAAGACAACCATCGACCAACTCAAGGTCCCCTCAAGATCATCAAATTATCTGATATGATCACAAACAGGGTTGAATTTTTATCACAGCTTCTAGGCTGTGTCCGCATACATTTTTGCACCTGGGAGTCTGAATGTCAGCATTTGAGTATGCGCTCAAAAAGGAAAAATAATTAAATGACCAAAATGTATGTAAATCTTTGTAATAACTCTGACCTGAAATGAATGTGGGATTAGCACATTTTTATTGTTCCACACTATTCACTTTGTTTTTAGCTATGTGCCAAATTCCCTTAATTCCAGAGGTAGGATATTTCGAAGACCATAAAAGTTAATCAAAGGAATCACACGTCATGTAATTAAGATAAAATACATTAAATGGCACTGCGGGTCCCTGATGTTCCATTCACAATGTCAGTTGAATTAGCCTCGATGGCAGTGCTAGACATCTGAGAAGCCCATCCAGTGCCATCTCAGCAATAGCCTCAGCCTGGGAAAGGCTTATCTTGAACGTACTCTACCAGGGCATCTGCCTGTCTCATTTGTCATTAAGATTAAAAAGAGAATGAAAGGCTGATAAAAAAAACATGTTTTAACTGAGAGTATGGCGAGAGACTCCACAAGCTGATGGACATTTCTTCAGGAGAAGATTCACTGTCAGACACCTCATTGTTCCACCAACTGCTTACGGATGTGAACATTCGTTTCAGAACATTCATTTCTCTGGCATGTCTCACAAAAAAGCAACAATCTTGGCAAAGAAAACTAAGGGAGAAAGGGATGACAGCAAGTGTTTACAGGAATATGTGGGCCTGTCTTTTGTGTCACTATTCCTTTGTAAAGTTGGAAACAATTCGGTGGAAAATCCAATTGGTTGTTAATAAATTTATAAGATTTGAGTGGAAAGCCTCTGCTCAAATCTATCCATTGGCAGTATACTGTATACAAACCAGAACTACTGTACCTGTTCCCCCTGTCATTACTGTCATTACTTAAATGCTAACTGTCAATCGAAAGACCCGACTTAGCAAAGAGAGCATAGACAGCCGAACTGCACATCAATATCAGACCACAACCTCCAACCTGCAAGCCCCACATAGTCGCCTCACCTCAGTGGCCAATGTGGTTTACCACCTAGATGTCATGATCGGCCCCTTCTCTTTTTGTGCAGGTTCAGTTGGAACTACCCTTCAATCCACCTTGAGTGTCCATTATCCTTGAAGACAAAGTGGTAATGGGGGAACTCATATGCTGGCCTGATATACAGTATTTGTTACTCTATTTGGGATCCTCTATGCTCTTCACTTGAAATATCCATACTCACATACTTTTTTTTTCAAAAAGTGCTGCTCAAAATGGATGGTGAGAAACTAAAACCGAAGCGGAAACTTTAAAAAAAACTAACTGTACATTTTCTTCAAGTGAAGAAATTATTCAGTTCATCCTTGAAAACACTTACAGTAATCCTGTTCATATTCTGCCATCTCCATTGTTAAAGCTTTCGAAAAGCATTTCCTGTGTCCTCCTATCTGCCCCTGGGAAGCTGTGTGTGGGTAGCACAGGTGGCTCCAGATGCCCCCAGGGCAGACAGCAGGGGCTCTTAGCCTGGGACTGAACTCACCTCCTGCAGCTGGAGCACCAGCGGGACCGGCTCAGGGCCTACTATTCCAATCTGTGAGAGGAATTTTCACTTCATGGACAATGAAGTGTGGAATAGCTTTAAGAGATACCATATCATCAGATGGCCATGATTTAGCAACCCGCATACCCGACCCACCTGAGGATCTGTCTTTTTCAGCTATCTATTTCCTGTATTTGAGGGGTGCAAAATCCACTTGTCTCTTAAATCTCGCTGGATTGATTGCTTTCCTTTTACTCCCGAGACTCTTTCATGCTCTTGCTTGTGCCTGTCATTTCCCCCTGTTAACGTTACCACCTCGGAAATGTTTGTAATGACCTGTCAAACATATCCCGGTAATGGCTGATATGGTCTCAATGGAATACATTGTCTCTCCGTTGAATCTATAAGAATGCAAAAGATTCGTAGGGGATTTAACTCAAACACTTATATTACAAGAAAGAGAAGATCGATTTTGATGGGTGTTCAAGTCATAATTTACACTGAACAAAAATATAAACACAACATGTAAAGTGTTGGTCCCATGTTTCATGAGCTGAAATAAAATATTCCTAACATGTCCACCATTCCTGCAACCGTCTCAGGAAAGCTCTCTGCGTGTTCGTCGTCCTCACCAGGGTCTTTCAGTGTACTTTAAGTGCTGCCCATCTTCCCAGTAGCCTACTTGGTGTGTGAACTGCTGACTGCTCATAACTTGCAGATGATAGTTGACATAAAAATCAAATCAAATCAAATTTTATTTGTCACAAACACATGGTTAGCAGATGTTAATGCGAGTGTAGCGAAATGCTTGTGCTTCTAGTTCCGACAATGCAGTAATAACCAACAAGTAATCTAACTGACAATTCCAAAACTACTGTCTTATACACAGTGTAAGGGGATAAAGAATATGTACATAAGGATATATGAATGAGTGATGGTACAGAGCAGCATAGGCAAGATACAGTAGATGGTATCGAGTACAGTATATACATATGAGATGAGTATGTAAACAAAGTGGCATAGTTAAAGTGGCTACATGTATTACATAAGGATGCAGTCGATGATATAGAGTACAGTATATACGTATGCATATGAGATGAATAATGTAGGGTAAGTAACATTATATAAGGTAGCATTGTTTAAAGTGGCTAGTGATATATTTACATAATTTCCCATCAATTCCCATTATTAAAGTGGCTGGAGTTGAGTCAGTGTCAGTGTCAGTGTGTTGGCAGCAGCCACTCAATGTTAGTGGTGGCTGTTTAACAGTCTGATGGCCTTGAGATAGAAGCTGTTTTTCAGTCTCTCGGTCCCAGCTTTGATGCACCTGTACTGACCTCGCCTTCTGGATGATAGCGGGGTGAACAGGCAGTGGCTCGGGTGGTTGCTGTCCTTGATGATCTTTATGGCCTTCCTGTAACATCGGGTGGTGTAGGTGTCCTGGAGGGCAGGTAGTTTGCCCCCGGTGATGCGTTGTGCAGACCTCACTACCCTCTGGAGAGCCTTACGGTTGAGGGCGGAGCAGTTGCCGTACCAGGCGGTGATACAGCCCGCCAGGATGCTCTCGATTGTGCATCTGTAGAAGTTTGTGAGTGCTTTTGGTGACAAGCCGAATTTCTTCAGCCTCCTGAGGTTGAAGAGACGCTGCTGCGCCTTCTTCACGATGCTGTCTGTGTGAGTGGACCAATTCAGTTTGTCTGTGATGTGTATGCCGAGGAACTTAAAACTTGCTACCCTCTCCACTACTGTTCCATCGATGTGGATAGGGGGGTGTTCCCTCTGCTGTTTCCTGAAGTCCACAATCATCTCCTTAGTTTTCTTGACGTTGAGTGTGAGGTTATTTTCCTGACACCACACTCCAAGGGCCCTCACCTCCTCCATGTAGGCCGTCTCGTCGTTGTTGGTAATCAAGCCTACCACAGTTGTGTCGTCCGCAAACTTGATGATTGAGTTGGAGGCGTGCGTGGCCACGCAGTTGTGGGTGAACAGGGAGTACAGGAGAGGGCTCAGAACGCCCCCTTGTGGGGCCCCAGTGTTGAGGATCAGCGGGGAGGAGATGTTGTTGCCTACCCTCACCACCTGGGGGCGGCCCGTCAGGAAGTCCAGTACCCAGTTGCACAGGGCGGGGTCGAGACCCAGGGTCTGAGCTGATGGAGCTTGGAGGGTGCTATGGTGTTGAATGCCGAGCTGTAGTCGATGAACAGCATTCTCACATAGGTATTCCTCTTGTCCAGATGGGTTAGGGCAGTGTGCAGTGTGGTTGAGATTGCATCGTCTGTGGACCTATTTGGGCGGTAAGCAAATTGGAGTGGGTCTAGGGTGTCAGGTAGGGTGGAGGTGATATGGTCCTTGACTAGTCTCTCAAAGCACTTCATGATGACGGAAGTGAGTGCTTAGCTTTCTTGGGAACAGGAACAATGGTGGCCCTCTTGAAGCATGTGGGAACAGCAGACTGGTATAGGGATTGATTGAATATGTCCGTAAACACACCGGCCAGCTGGTCTGTGCATGCTCTGAGGGCGCGGCTGGGGATGCCGTCTGGGCCTGCAGCCTTGCGAGGGTTAACACGTTTAAATGTCTTACTCACCTCGGCTGCAGTGAAGGAGAGACCGCATGTTTTCGTTGCAGGCCGTGTCAGTGGCACTGTATTGTCCTCAAAGCGGGCAAAAAAGTTATTTAGTCTGCCTGGGAGCAAGACATCCTGGTCCGTGACTGGGCTAGATTTCTTCCTGTAGTCCGTGATTGACTGTAGACCCTGCCACATGCCTCTTGTGTCTGAGCCGTTGAATTGAGATTCTACTTTGTCTCTGTACTGACGCTTAGCTTGTTTGATAGCCTTGCGGAGGGAATAGCTGCACTGTTTGTATTCGGTCATGTTACCAGACACCTTGCCCTGATTAAAAGCAGTGGTTCGCGCTTTCAGTTTCACGCGAATGCTGCCATCAATCCACGGTTTCTGGTTAGGGAATGTTTTAATCGTTGCTATGGGAACGACATCTTCAACGCACGTTCTAATGAACTCGCACACCGAATCAGCGTATTCGTCAATGTTGTTATCTGACGCAATACGAAACATATCCCAGTCCACGTGATGGAAGCAGTCTTGGAGTGTGGAGTCAGCTTGGTCGGACCAGCGTTGGACAGACCTCAGCGTGGGAGCCTCTTGTTTTAGTTTCTGTCTGTAGGCAGGGATCAACAAAATGGAGTCGTGGTCAGCTTTTCCGAAAGGGGGGCGGGGCAGGGCCTTATATGCATCGCGGAAGTTAGAGTAACAATGATCCAAGGTCTTTCCACCCCTGGTTGCGCAATCGATATGCTGATAAAATTTAGGGAGTCTTGTTTTCAGATTAGCCTTGTTAAAATCCCCAGCTACAATGAATGCAGCCTCCGGATAAATGGTTTCCAGTTTGCAAAGAATTAAATAAAGTTCGTTCAGAGCCATCGATGTGTCTGCTTGGGGGGGGGGATATATACGGCTGTGATTATAATTGAAGAGAATTCTCTTGGTAGATAATGCGGTCTACATTTGATTGTGAGGAATTCTAAATCAGGTGAACAGAAGGATTTGAGTTCCTGTATGTTTCTTTCATCACACCATGTCTCGTTAGCCATAAGGCATACGCCCCCGCCCCTCTTCTTACCAGAAAGATGTTTGTTTCTGTCGGCGCGATGCGTGGAGAAACCCATTGGCTGCACCGCCTCGGATAGCGTCTCTCCAATGAGCCATGTTTCCGTGAAGCAAAGAACGTTACAGTCTCTGATGTCCCTCTGGAATGCTACCCTTGCTCGGATTTCATCAACCTTGTTGTCAAGAGACTGGACATTGGCAAGAAGAATGCTAGGGAGTGGTGCACGGTGTGCCCATCTCCGGAGTCTGACCAGAAGACCGCCTCATTTCCCTCTTTTTCGGAGTCGTTTTTTTGGGTCGCTGCATGGGATCCACTCCGTTGTCCTGTTTGTAAGGCAGAACACAGGATCCGCGTCGCGAAAAACATATTCTTGGTCGTACTGATGGTGAGTTGACGCTGATCTTATATTCAGTAGTTCTTCTCGACTGTATGTAATGAAACCTAAGATGACCTGGGGTACTAATGTAAGAAATAACACGTTAAAAAAAAAACTGCATAGTTTCCTAGGAACGCGAAGCGAGGCGGCCATCTCTGTCGGCGCCGGAAGGTACAATATCAACCAGGATTAAGGGTCTGGACAATTTGTGACTTGTTTTGGTAATCAGTGTTTTCTCCCGAGGCCTGTGACGGTCATTCAGTTTTGTCAGCCGGCGATGGTCAATCGAATAACTTCCAGTCCCATGGTAACCGTTAATTAATAAACACATTTAGCATCTCCTAGCTTCCATGCATAGCTTTCAAGCCACTGATGCAGACCTTTGGAACATCTACATTTTATAAAATGTCTAATAAATCCATGTAATATAGCCTACACCATCACAATAAATCCATGTATTTTAGCCAGGTCTAATGAAACATGATATGAAGAAAATTTAGTCTATTTCAGCAGAACAGAATAGCATACTCTTGAGTTCTCTTTACGTTAGGCCCTGATCTGGCTATGCTATATGGCTGTGAGCTACACTAGTTCATAATACTCTACAACAAAGCTTTCTTAGTATCCAACAAGCTTTCTCTACCCCACATATTGTTCTGAACACCTCTAAAACAAAGGTAATTTGGTTTGGTAAAAAGAATGCCCCTCTTCCCACAGGTGTTATTTCTACTTCTGAGGGTTTAGAGCTTGAGGTAGCAACCTCATACAAGTACTTGGGAGTATGGCTAGATGGTGCACTGTTCTCTCAGCACATATCAAAGCTGCAGGCTAAAGTTAAATCTAGACTTGGTTTCCTCCATCGTAATCGCTCCTCTTTCACCCCAGTTGCCAAACTAACCCTGATTCAGATGACCATCCTACCCATGCTAGATTACGGAGACGTAATTTATAGATTGGCAGGTAAGGGTGCTCTCGAGCGGCTAGATGTTTTTTACCATTTGGTCATCAGATTTGTCACCAATGCTCCTTATAGGACACATCACTACACTTATAATCCTCTGTAAACTGGTCATCTCTGTATACCTGTCGCAAAACCTACTGGTTGATGCTTATTTATAAAACCCCTTAGGCCTCACTCCCCCTATCTGATATCTACTGCAGCCCTCATCCTCCACATACAATACCCATTCTGCCAGTCACATTTTGTTAAAGGTCCTCAAAGCACACACATCCCTGAGTCACTCCTCTTTTCAGTTCGCTGCAGCTAGCGACTGGAACGAGCTGCAACAAACACTCAAACTGGACAGTTTTTTTTCTCAATCACTTCATTCATTGACTCAATCATGGACTCTTTTACTGACAGATGTGGCTGCCTTGTGTGATGTATTGTTGTCTCTACCATCTTTCCCTTTGTGCTGTTGTCTGTGCCCAATAATGTTTGTACCATGTTTTGTACTGCTACCATGTTCTTTTCATGTTGTGTTGATACCATGCTGTGTTGTCATGTGTTGCAGCCTTACTATGTCTTAGGTATTTCTTTATGTAGTGTTGTGTTGTTTCTCTTGCTGTGATGTGGGTTTTGTCCTATATTTATATTGTATTTATTTATAATCCCAGTACCCTGTCCCCGCAGGAAGCCTTTTGCATTTTGGTAGGCCGTCATTGTAAATAAGAATTTGATTTGCCTAGTTAAAAAAAGTTTAAACAAAAATAAAATAAAATAGCAGACAAGATTTGCTTAGAATTCCATAGCATAATTTTATAGATGAAGAATACAACTGAACATACTTTAGCTGAATAAAATAGAAACAATGCTTCCTCCAAACAATTTGAGGGAGTGTGCACATGCGGCTAATCTGTGTATTTATTTATTTTTTTACACATTTTTCCCCCAATTTCATGGTAGATACATTACAGTCTTGTCCAATTGCTGCGACTCGGGAGAGACGAAGGTTGAGAGCCACTTGTCCTCTGAAACACAACCCAGGCAAGCCGCACTAATTCTTGACACAATGCACGCTTAACCGAGAAGCACCAACGTGTCAGAGGAAACACGAGCACCTAGCAACTGTGTCAGCGTGCACTGCACCAGGCCCACCACAGGAATCGCTAGTGTGTAATGGGACAAGAACATCTCTGCCAGCCAAACCCTTCCCTAACCCAGACCGCACTGGGCCAATTGTGTGCCGCCCCATGGGTCACCCAGTTGCAGCCTGCAACTATACCACTTGGGAGGCCCAGCTATTCTGTGTTGAGCGGTTAACAAAGAAACAGGTACTCCTATTTGCTTAATTTAGAGTTATTTATGTATCTTTAGTTGTGATACAAATGTTGGGCTATATGTTTTGATTAATACATTCTAAGGCTGCATGATGTGACTCGAATGGTGATTTGAAAAAAGTTACCTGAAAGGCATGAGCTCAGCTTTGTTTTTTTTTGCTGCAGTCTGTACACACTTTATCAGTCTGTCATTCACAATTTGACAAGCACTTGATAATGCCTCTAATTTCCCCTAAAAAAATCCATGCCATTTGCGGCCATTGTGTCCTTGGGCGGAATATAATTATTATTCTCTTCTCTCGGCTGCGTGCCGAAACACCTCTCATTCACATGGCTCTCCGTCATGTGATCGGGTCTTTCTCACAGGCTACAAGTGAAGACGGACATATCGGGATGCAACTGTGCGAGTCCTTATCCAATTCCGAGATGCAAAGTGAAGATATTGGAAGAACTGTCAACATTTACTTTTCGTCAGCCAACAAGATGAGTAGGCCTACCGAACAGCAAAAGCACTAGCCTATGTCAATCTACTATCCCCCATTGTACAAAAGTTTACCTATTCTGTGCCAGAAATACATTTTCCAAACATAGTCTGGGACAGTTGTGGGATGCGATAGATCCCAAATTAATACAACCACTAGCATAGAAAAACCTGTTTTAAGCAATGGGCCTGACGCAACAAATAAGAACGTTTAGCTTAACATGTTTATAAACTATTAGGCTATTTCTTCACATTATAAGCGCAGCAAGGCACACACAGCAGTAGGCTATAAGTGTAAATGTACCATTAGCAGGAAAACACCATTCTCAAAACTGACCAAATGGGATTATCCATGTATTGCTGTTATTATTAGGTGCATTTTTACGATGAAAATGATCTTCCCCAAACTCACGTGCTGCGTATGTATGCCAGTTAGGCTCTACACTCATTGAACTTCTTAAGGATCAATGTCCCGCTAGAGGGACAACTTCCGGTGAAGTGTCTTATATCGTGTGTCTTATATCTTATATAAGTGCCTTATATCGGCTGAAAGCTTAAATTCTTGTTAATCTAACTCCACTGTCCGATTTACAGTAGCTGTTACAGCGAAAACATGCCATGCGATTGTTTGAGGACAGCGCCCCACATCAAAATATTTTTCCACCGGCACAGGTTTCATAAATTCATATATAACGATTAAATATTCACTTATTTAAAAAAAAAATCCTCTGATTTGTTATCCAAAGGGTTCCAGCTATAACATGTAGTGTCGTTTTGTTAGATAAAATCCTTAATTATATCCCAAAAAGTCTGTTTAGTTGGCGCCATCCATTTGAGTAATCCACTCATTCAACTTGCAGAGAAAGGAACCCCAATCTACCCCTAAACTTTGTTTCAACAAGTCAAAATATGTTTCTATTTACTCCTCAGACAGCCTAAAATGTAATCAAACTATACTGTTATCTCTTCTTCGTTGTTGAAGTTACAAGCCTGAAACCTTGAACATAGACTGCTGACACCCTGTGGAAGCCATATAAATTGCATCCAGGGAGCAGATTTTCAATAGGACTTTTCTCTTGTATTTCTAAGAGAATGGTAGCTCTTGCAAAGTTTTTGATTTTTTCCTACCTACAAACTTCAAAGTGTTTTCTTTCCAATGATACCAATTACAGTTGAAGTCGGAAGTTTACATCCACCTTAGCCAAATATATTTAAACTCCGTTTTTCACAATTTCTGGCATTTAATCCTATTAAAAAATCTGTGTTTTAGGTCAGTTAGAATCACCAGTTTATTTTAAGAATGTGAAATGTCAGAATAATAGTAGAGAATTATTTATTTCAGCTTTTATTTATTTCATCACATTCCTAGTGGGTCAGAAGTTTACATACTGTAATGACCTGACTACATCATAAAGGAACAATTGTCCAGACAGAGGTTGAGTTTACGAATTGAAGGTTTATTAACCCAACTTCACACAGGCTACTGTTTGGCCATAGCCCACGCCAAATAAATGAAGGACAACCCACAAACCAACCATGACCTTCTCTTGTGAAGCCCAGACGTAAGAGAAAGAACAATGGCTAAACCTGGTCTTAACTTCCAATGCCCCACTCCACGCCACTCCGCCAATCACCAGGATGTCCGGCATCGGAACATTCCAGGCATTCCCGTAATTGGCATGTCGGACCCGCGAACACTGGGTACTGGTAAGTACAACACAACCAACTAATAGCCTAACACATAACACACAGCTGTCTGTGCGGGTCGCTACAATACACTCAATTAGTATTTGGTAGCAATGTCTTTAAATGGTTTAACTTGTGTCAAAGTTTCAGGTAGCCTTCCACAATTCCTCCTTACAGAGCTGGTGTAACTGAGACAGGTTTGTAGGCCTCCTTGCTTGCACGCGCTTTTTCAGTTCTGCCCACAACATTTCCATAGGATTGAGGTCAGGCCTTTGTGATGGCCACTCCAATACCTTGTTGTCCTTAAGCCATTTGAAGCAACTTTGGAAGTATTCTTGGGGTCATTGTCTATTTGGATGACCCATTTGCGACCAAGCAAAAGTGTTTGATTAGATTTTCAAATAGATTTGCATTGATATCAGAGTGATTAGAGGGACAATAGAGTGTGGAGTACCAGGCAGTTAGCAAGTTTGGTAGGTTACTAATGACCACCAGCAGAGTCACAACTTGGAAAGCCTAATTACTGTGCCTCATGACCGCCGGTGTGGCAGTAATACGGTCAACGTAACACCTCTAATTTCTCCTCTCCTATGCAATCAGCAATTAGTACAGGGAGTTGTGCTCCCCATCTCTGCTAGGCAATTTGCATTAGTCTTCCCTGGTTTCTCAGCGGCAGTCATGTAAGTGGCGGTCTTGTCATCAAAACTAAGAGCCAATTTATGCTTGATCCACAAATGTGGTCGGAGACTCCGTTTGGAGGGTGTGATGTAATTGTGGAGCCTCCAGAGGTACGCAGAGGCCAAATTCAGATCCGCATCGCCGTGTGCCTCCCAAATTTTGTAACAATGCGGAGGGCTCTATGATTGGTCGATGGTGGGTGGGAGCGGGAGTTCCTTCATAAACACAAACTCACTTCCTTCATAACAGCCCTGCTCAACAGCTCTGCGCGGCTCCACGAAGCCCAAAAAGTATGAATGCCCAGACTTCTGCAGAAGCGTAAATGCTGAACTGCCAATGCAGACGTCGGTTTGACCGTGTGGCGGCATTAAGACCATCACTGAAACAACCAAGATGGTTCTACCGAGAGGAAGGCTCTACACCACTTTCTCACTTGAATATCATACCAAGTTATTTTCTGTTGATCTCATTTGCAATTTTCCAGCATTAGCAAATGTATGTTTTCTATACCTGTTCACTCCTCTCCCTGTAGGCTTTACAGACACTCCCCACCCCTTGGCTGCAACCATTCTAATTTAGTGTACCCTGCTTGCACAACGCATGTGGAATTCCGGCTCTCTGGCTGCATTTGGAACTGCCCGATCTACGGACAAGAACGCAGAGTTTATGCTTATGCTGCCCTTCAGTCTCTTGACTTTTTGGCCCTGACGAGACATGTATCAACCCAGTGAACACTGCTACTCCAGCTGCTGTCTCTTCAGCTGACTACATTTTCTCTCATAGTCAAAGAGCATCTGGTCATCACAGTGTTGGCATAGGGATACTCATTTATCCTGACTAAAGATTTTCTCTTTTCTTCCTCTCTCACCTGTCCATCTCCTCAAGCTTAACAGGATGCTCTCTTAAATCCTGTGACTAGTGAGGTCTGGCTGCCCAACAACCTGCCCACTCGACTGCATCCCCTCCTCCCTTCTCCAGACCATCTTTGAAGATCTTCTCCCATTCCTCATCAACTCATCTCTGACCACTGGCTGTGTCCACTCAGAGTCGCTCCCCACCACAACAAACCAACACTAGACTCATCTGACGTCAAACTATTGACCTGTTTTCCTTTCTTTTCTTTACAAAACACTTGTGCGTACTGTCTCTGATCAACTCTCTTGTTTTATCTCTCAGAACGATCTTCTTCAACCTAACCAGGCTTCAAGACAGGACACTCAACTCTCATCCTCCTCGATCTATCTGCTGCCTTCAAAGTCGTGAACCATCAGCTCCTCCTCTCCACTCTCTCTGGGCTGAGACTCTGTCTGAGACTCTGTCACTCGACTTCGTCATATCCTCACATGGTCTCTCCTGTCATTGCTATGCAGATGACACTCAACTACTTTTCTCTTTCCCCCATCTGACACCCAGGTGGCGACACACATCTCTGCAGGCCTGGCAAATATCTCAGCTTGGATGTCAGCCCTCCACCTCAAGCTCAACTTTGACAAGACGGAGCTGCTCTTCCTCCCGGGGAAGGCCTGCCTGCTCTAATACCTCTCCATCATGGATGACAATTCCACAGTGTCGCCCTCCCAGAGTGCAAAGAAACTTGGTGTGACCCTGGACAACACCCTATCATTCTCTGCAAACATCAAAGCAGTGACTCGCTCCTGCAGTTTCATGCTCTACAACAGCGGTAGTGTACAACCCTACCTCAAAACAGGTGCAGGTCCTAATCCAGACACTTGTCATCTCCCGTCTGGACTATTGCAATTCGCTGTTTGCTAGGCTCGCCACTTGTGCCATCAGACCCCTGCAACCATGTCCCCCTGCACATTCCGGTTGAAGTTTGAATCCACTACAAGACCACTGTGCTTGCCTACGGAGCAGCAAGAGGAACTGCCCCTCCCTACCTTCAGGCTATGCTCACCATAAACTGAGCACTTCGTCTGCCACCTCTGTTCTCTTGGCCCTCCCACTCCCACGGGGGGCAGCTCCCGCTCAGCCCAGTCCAAGGTCCTCTTTGTCCTAGCACCCCAATGGTGGAACCAGCTTACCCTTGAAGCTAGGATAGCAGAGTCCCTGCCCATCTTCCAAAAGCACCCAAAACCCTACCGTACCCTTTAAAAAATCCTGAACCATCGCATGACTCCACCCCCCTACCTTCTAGCACTGACTTTGCTGATAGTTACTTTATTGGGGAAAGTGTACTTACTATGCATGTGATGTGTGGTTGTCCTATCTAGCTACCTTAAGATGAATTTATTAACTGTAAGTCTCTCTGGATAAGAGTGCCTACTAAATGACTAAAATGTAAAAGTAAAGTACAAAATATACTTAGTCCACACAAGATGGAAATGTGTGTTATACTTTTAACTAGGGCACTGTATAATTTATAGGCATGATATTTTGGCCCTAGCAACCCCAATAAGCTATGTAGTAGGTAGGTATTGAAGTGGCTAGGTAGGTATTGAAGACAGCCTTTATTTTGAAAACATGATAGCCTTATTAGCATTACTCAACATAACTCACCGGTACAGGTGGCCAACAGCCTGCAGCACAATGGAATGACAAACTTTTCTATTCAAGTTTGTCTGTTGTGTTGTTTTCTGGACCAATGACCGGTATGTGTGACCTGTCCAACACTCCTGCACACTGGGGCAAGTGGCATCAGTCCTTAAAGTCAGCCACAACCTCTCAGAGCCTCTCTCCTCTTAATGGATGCCAGCCAAGTACAGAAAGAACTCAGGGCCTTGGATAACTAAATCCAAGACCATACTGAGACCATACTTACGGTATGCTGACGAGGTGGGACACAGGTGGGACACAATCCCGTCGAAGGGTATCGGATGGCAGCTGCGCTATGCTTCTCAACAGTCACAGATAAATGCAAGGGAGTGTTTCTTCCTGAATGAACTGGCCTTACCTTTTCAAAGACATAGGCAAACATGGAGAGACTTTTTTGGAGGTTGGGCTTCTATTTACTGTCATTGAAGTTGCATGTGACCCGCTCCCACCAGTGATGACTCCTGTTGACGCATCCAGCATTGCCGGTCAACAGTAACATCATACATGGCAGCAGCAAACACTATGTTTTCGTATCAAGTAGGAAAGTAGACATTCCCTCCTTCCGTTGCACAAAAGTACATAAAAAAAATCTGATTTTTACTAGGTTAGTCTCATTGAGATTTAAAATCTATATTACAAGAGAGACCTGCTGCGCACAAAGTTTAATTTAAAAAAAACACAAGACACATAAAGCTCTACAGTGTAAAAAAGACCAATTTAGACATTGAGCAGACAATAATTATTTGGAGAGGTGTGGTTCATCTATGGGTCAACATTTGTGACTCAGGAAACTAGGCGTAATGTTGCACGTCACCACTTCACAGGAGCGTAATTTTTTTTTTTTATTAAAATTTGTATTTTTAGCAGAAATGCCTTCTGGAACATGTGAATTTTCATGTAACAAAATTACATTACAATTGTATTCCATCTATAAATATTAGTAAAATGGTTCAATTACGAGCCCACTTGGTTTAGCCACGAAAAAAGCCAGGAACCTTCCCGCTAGCAATGATTGGCTGAGAATGGTTTGGCTGGAAATGCCGGGAGATGAGCTTGGATTGGTCTGCCATGTAACATGTTTCTGTCTATAATGTGAGCTGTTCAGTATGTGTTGACAGTCCTTTCTAATGCGCTGTTTTGAGATATAAAATTCGCCATCGAAAACTACAAAAGTTGTGCTACTTTTCTCAACAACATTGATGCTCTGAATTTAACAGGCACTATCGACAGATCAGTTGGAAAAAGGTGTTGGGCTACTTTCTGCACACGCCACAGTCAGTGTAAATCGGAGTGAATTGACACCACGCTGGCCAAAAAGATGTAGCTACAAACAAAACTGGTTCCTGTCTGCCGTGAAGCATTCATCCAAGTATACAGGTAAGTGTCACGCCCTGAACTTAGTTTGCTTTGTTTTCTTTATTATTTTGGTTAGGTCAGGGTGTGACAAGGTTGATATGTGTTTTTGAATTGTCTAGGGTTTTTTGTAAGTCTATGGGTTTTAACTAGTCTAGGTATTTATATGTCTATGGTTGCCTAGATTGGTTCTCAATTAGAGGCAGCTGTTTATCGTTGTCTCTGATTGGGAACCATATTTAGGCAGCCATATTCCTTGGGTTATTTCGTGGGTTATTGTCTATGTCTTCGTTGCCAGTGTCAGCACTATATTTAGCTTCAGTTTCTCGGTCACTTTGGATTTTATTTTATTTTTTCCATATTTTGTAAGAGAACGTGAGCCGGGTGCGCCATTCTCCTTGCGGAGATGGTGCAAAATCCACCAACACGGTCGGTCCCTGGGATTGGGCTGGCCAACACGATTCGGTTTGCTTGGAAGGAAAAGGAGTTGGAGCCTTTAGGACGGGAAACTTTTAGAAGGACAATCTTCATGGGGATTCTAAAGCTGACGGTGAAGGACGTATTTTGCTTCCAAGGAAATTCGTTGGAGGGAGCATACGACGTGGCACTACATACAGAGGAGGAACACGATGATATCCTGAGAAGGGCAAGAGCAGTGGGAGGTGAGAGGCCGATGTGCCACTATGAAATAACAAGCCTGGCGAGGAACAGCTTTAGGGTTGTAACGGTCAACATTTACAACCCATACGTTAAGGACGAGGAGGTGAGGGCCTTTCTGGGCAGATACATGGATAACATCTCCTCAGCAAGGCACCTCAAAGACTCCCTTGGGTTTTGGAATGGGAGGAGAGGCTTCCAGGCCCTCCTCAGGGAGGACCCAAAGGGACATGGTGGCTACCTCCATCCTCCTGCTATGTTCTCCCTGGCGGTTGACAGGGGGACGTTGTTTTATGCACGTCAGCCCCCATTTTGCAGGCGCTGTATGGCCTACGGCCACATCCTCGCCTCATGCAGTACAAGAAAGTGCAGATTTTGTGGATCTGGGGAGCACGAGGCGAAGGATTGTGACGAGCCTAAGGCGTGCCACGGGTGTGGCTTGTCAGCACACCTGTGGCGAGGGTGCCCGGCTCGTCAGAGGTCATACGCGTCTGCGGCTGGGGGGAGCAGGAGCGGGGGATGGGGGAAGAAGAGGAGGGGAAGGAAGCATGCCTCATGACCAGAGTACAGGCCGCAAGGAAGGAGGAGGAGCAAGAAGCGGCGGATGGAAGAGAGAAGGAAACGGAAGGCACGGGAGTAGGAGAACCAGGAAAAGCGCCGGAAGAAGGCAAGCGAGTGGAGGAGCATGAGAGAGAAGAAAGCGAGGAAGGGGTGGTGGAGAAGGAGACGGTGGAAGAGCAAGTGGAGTGGGGGGAAGTGCCCTGGTGGAAGAGATGAGGGGTATGGTGGTGAAGCTGGCGGGGGGGATGGTATCACCAAAGAAGAGAGTGAAGAGGAGGGTGCGATTGGCCGACAGTGAGAGGGAGGGGATGGCCAAGAGAGCGATGGGGGTGGGAGAAACCTCTGGGTTGCTGCTGGTTTCCCCAGGCGCTCAACTCCTGTTGGGTGGGGACCCACCTAACAAGGCCCAGGACTGGGTACAGGAGGAGGTGGGGAGTTTTTTCTTTGGGGACTCAGCCTCCCCTATTTTTTTCCAAACCAGCTGCAGCGCTGGGGAGGGAGAGGAGTGTTGGCGTAGACCCAGGGTGCAGGGCACCCCGGTGCCAAACACTATTCCTGCATCCTGGGTTGGTGAGATGGAGGAAGAGGGGGGGACGTCGGGAGTACGGATGGTGTTCTCACCGGTAGAAATGGAGCAGGGGAGCATCGGGTGAGTCTCCTGTTTTTTTTCTGTCTGGGTTTAGTATTTGAGTGAAATTTTTGATGATTTTATTTTATTCTTTCATGGGGTCTAATTTTACTTTTGTTAGTTTAAATGTAAGGGGTTTAAGGGATTTTGTTAAGAGGAGGGCGGTAAATTTAGTTATTTGGAGGGTGTGGGGTTTGATTTTTGTTTTTTACAGGAGGTTCACCTGAGGGTTGGAGGGGATGTTAGTAGGTTTAAGAGGGAGTGGGACAAGGGGGAGTCAGTTTGGGGTATTGGGGGGTGCACTCATCGGGGGTAGGGATTTTGTGTGGGCACAGGGAGGTAAAAGTGGAGGGTTCTTTTGTGGTGATGCAGGGGAGGGTTATGGTGGTGGATGTCACGATAAGAGATTGTAAATTTAGATTAGTGGTGGTGTATGGGCCACAGGTGGCGGCAGACAGGAGGGAAATGGTGGACTGTCTGGCGCCCCTGTGCGTCACAAATAGGAAATTAGTGATAGGGGCGGATTTTAATATAGATTTAGGAGTAGGGGGGATAGCAGTGCAGGCGCCATCACCGGGCTAATGGCTTGCCATGGTCTGGTTGATGGTGGCCTGCACACTACTCCGAAAATGGCCGGTCCTACATGGCGCAACTCCAGAGGGGTTGCGCGGAGGCTCGACTATATTTTTGTATCCAGGTCTTTGGCTAAGTTGTCTGGGCGGCTGTTGCCTGTTTTCTTTTCAGATCACGACGGGGTGCTCCTGCAGGTGGGGTCGCCAGTCTGCCTCTTCGGTAGGGGGTACTGGAAGTTAGATCGGGATGTGCTGGAGGAGCAGGCTTTTCTTGACGCTTTTTTGGGTTTCTTTTGGAGGCTTGAAGGCCTCCGGTCCATGTGCGAGGGGGTGTTAGAGTGGTGGGAATTAGTTAAAGTGAGGATTAGGGCTTTTATAATAGGGTATTGCAAGAGGAAAAAAAGGGAGGAGAGGAGGGAGGTGGATCGTATCCAAATGTTAATCGAACTCGAGTACGAGGCAGGCAACCTCGGCGGGTCGTTTGACTGGGAGAGATCCGCAACCCTAAAGGCGCAGCTCAGGGAGCTGCAGGAGCGGAAGGCTCAAGCTTTCCTAGAGCATGCGCATAGTGGCTTTCTAGAACACAATGAGACTTGTTCCGCTATGTTCTTTAAGTCGGTTAGGGCCAGACAGAGTATGAAGGTAATGCATGGCATTAGGGAAGAAAATGGTAGTATAGTTAGAAAACCAGAGGATATGGTGAGGGTGACAACTGACCATTTCCAAGGTTTATTTAAGGAAAGGGAAATATATGTAGAGCAGGGAAATGTGTTTTTAGAACACTTGTCCAGGCGGTTGCCGGAGGACATTAGAGAAGTGATGGAGGCCCAGATCTCACTAGAAGAGGTTGAGAGCGCTCTTAGGAGGATGGGAAAAGAGAAGGTGCCTGGGATGGATGGGCTGCCGGCTGAGTTTTATCTCAAGTTTTGGGGTATACTTGGACCAGTGGTCCTCGAAGTCTTGAAGGCCATCATTGAGACGGGGGTCCCGGGGGGGATCAATGGCTGTTGGTGTGCTGTCACTTCTGTATAAGAAGGGGGAAGCAACAGATCTTGGCAACTGGCGCCGTTGACCATGCTGTGCGTAGATTACAAGTTTACTTGCAAAGGTTTTAGCAGACCGGTTGCGTACAGCCCTTCCCTATGTCGTCCATGAGGATCAGACGTGCGGGGTAGAGGGCCGCTCTATTAGATGGAACGTACGGTTAATCAGGGACTCCATCGCTTGGGTTGAAGATAGAGGTCTGCCTTTAATGGTAGCAGCGCTAGATCAGGCGAAAGCCTTTGATCGCGTGAATAGATATTTTCTATTCAGAGTGTTAGGTAGATTAGGATTTGGGGAGAAGTTCATAGGATGGATCCGTACATTATATGTCGGAGCGGGGTGCCGAGTTAGTGTAAATAGTCTCTTGGGTGACGTTTTTGACCTCTCGTCTGGGGTCAGGCAGGGGTGCCCACTCTCGGCTCTCCTCTTCGTTCTGTACATGGAGCCTCTGGGGGCTGCCATTAGGGCAGACACGGGGGCGGAAGGCTTGTTGATCCCTGGAAGTGGTGGGCTGCGTGTTAAGATGACGCAGTACGCCGACGACACTTCCTTGCTGCTGTGCAAGGACTCGTGCCTGACAAGGTCCCTTGCCATCATTGGGGATTTCACCCGAGCGGCGGGCGCGGTTCTGAACCATGCAAAGTCTTCCGTTCGGAAGATGGCGCGGTAGGACGGATGTGCCCGGGGGATTATCTCTCTGTGAGGGGGCTCTGAGGATTCTCGGGGTCCATTTTGAGACCTCCGGCTCAGCGACGCTGAACTGTAACATGGGTATCACAGTGGTATGGAGAAAGCTAGCGATGTGGAGGGCTAGGTCTTTGTCTTTTATGGGCAAGGTCTTGGTCCTAAAGGTCCTGGTGGATGTGTTGCCGTCTCTTTTGTATTTGGCATACATCTACCCATTGCTGGCTTGTCTGAGGAGGCCTCTAGTGAGGCTTGTGTTTCAGTTCATGTGGGGTGGCAGGTACGAGTGGGTCGCCAGGGCACGCATTCTCTGTCCCATCAGGGAGGGAGGTAGGGGGGTACCACATCTCCCCCTCAAGCTGGATGCAATTTTTGTTAACGGAGCTTGCCTATCCAGTGATAAACCTGTCCGGTTACCTCCTGCGGGTGTTCTTCTCGTATCAGGCGAGAAGCGTAATGGTGTGGTCTAACACGGGTCCTCGGGCGGAACAGCTGCCGTGGCACTTTGGCCATGTGGCCAGGTGGCTGCGTGCGCACCCCCAGGTTGAAGTTGCCCGAGTAGGTTTAGATCACAGGCACCTGTACGAGGAGGTCAGACGGGCAGGGAGTCCGGCGCCTGTAGTGGGCATCTCGTCAGTGGTCTGGGAGGGAGTACAGGCGCGTAGCCTGGACAACAGGCTCAAGGACCTGAATTGGTTGAGCCTCCACAAGTGCTTGCCGGTACGTTCCATCATGTACCGGCATAGTTTGGCGCAATCCCCCACCTGTCCAAGATCCTCTTGTGGCAGGGAGGAGACTGTGCGCCATGCCTTTTGGGACTGTGCCGGAGTAGTATGGGCTAGGGCACGGGTGTTGTTAGATTTGGTAAGAGGGGATTTTGTATTGACGTGGGCCAGGTTAGAGTGAGGTGTAGAGAGAGCGAGAGGGACGGATAGGGACAGGTTTCTGCTCTGGCTTCTCATGAGTCTCTTTAAACGGGGGCTGTGGGAAGCCAGGCAGAAGAGGAAGGAGAGGAGAGGAAGTGGGGGCAGCATGCTGCCCGGGAGAGGTGGAAGGGGGGTTTAGGGCTGGGTTTCATTTAGATTAGTAAGGGGATAGATTAGGGACGGGGAGATAGGGAAAGGTAGTTTGTAGGATGACAGGGAGGGAAGATGCTCCCCAGAGGTTTTGTTTAGTTAAATTAAAATACCATTATTGGAGTATGAATGAAAATTATGAGTTGTAAAGAATGTATGTTATTGAACGTAATAAAAAAATGCCAAAAAATATATATTTAGCTTCACTTTCGTTTTGTAGCTTGTTTAAGTGTTTCTTCGTCTTCATTAAAATAAGATGTATTCGTCTCAAGCTGTGCCTTGGTCTTCTCCATACAACGAATGTGACAGTAAGAGTCTAGCTATATTTTCAGATATCATAAGTTTCTAATTTTGTCATCATTGCAAGTTAAAGCAAACTGTTGGCTAGCTAGCAAATGTTAGCTTGCTGGCTCGATAGCTAAGGTTACATGTTTGATCTCTGTAGTAATATTATTCTAATCAGAAATCCATTTGCATTATGCCGGTTCATTGCCTAATGTTAGATAGCTAACATTGAACCAAGTTTGTTAGCTTAAGCTGCCAGCAGATTCATACTATAGCTATGGCAATGTTTTGTTATGGTAGTAGTATGAGTTCGGATTATGCCGGTTCATTGTTTAGCTACCTAACTAGCTACATGTCTGAACAAAAGACCCAAATTAGCCAGGTGTGTCTGGAGGTGAATACGGCCATCTATTGTATTTCATGAACACGTGTACATGTCTAGACGATAGTGACCCATCCACCTAGCTAGATGTGTCTTGGGGTTGGTTATACTATTTCCATCACATGACCCACCAATTTAGACAAGTTGTAGGGTAAATCGACTTCTAATAATGATGAAATATTTTTCAAATATTTTTCTGGACATTTTCTGTTTTTGTTATTTTGCTGGAAAAGCTGGAAAAAGTGACCTCTAAGCAAGCGGAGGACATCTCATTACTGAATCTCACTTCCGCACTCGAGACCTCTCCCTGCAAATCATGACAGATAGGTATGAGGCCGAATGGAGCAAGTGCGACACTCACGTGTCTAAAATAAATACCCTAAGCTCCCAGGTGGACTCTGCAATGCAACAGAATTACCACCCTTCGTTACTTTTCTGGAGTTCCTCCAGATGGTACCTAGCTATCGTGGGACTACCCAACCAAGCAACGTAGCTTGGGGAACGAAGGAATGTAGATGACAGGAGGTTTCAGACTTCACCTTTTTTAGGGGTCCTTCAGTGCCAAATGACACTGAGAAGTTCTTAGCAGACATAGAGGACGCCTTGGATGGCTACCCTAACGTTACAGATACTGACAGGCTTTACCAGTTGAAGTGAACAGCTAACAGACACGTGACAAGGTTAATCCGTCTACAACAGCAACACGTGTAAAATGACGACGCTAAACTTACCATGGCTTGAAAATAGAATTTAGTGGTTCTGTGACTCGCAAACACGACAGCTCGTTGGCTAACAATGTCAAACGAGCTCGGAATGAACACCGACAAGCCTACTATCATTTGTTTCTGGTGTCCTTTTGACAGCTCTTTGGTCTTGGCCATAGTGGAGTTTGGAGTGTGACTGTTTGAGGTTGTGGACATGGTGGTGGTAGTGCATACGGCCCAGTACATCACTGGGTTCAAGTTTCCTGCCATCCCTCAATACCAGGCGGTGTCTAAGGAAGGCCCAAAAAACTGTCAAAGACTCCAGCCACCCTAGTCATAGACTGTTCTCTCTGTTACCGGAGTGCCAAGTCTAGGTCCAAGAGGCTTCTAAACAGCTTCTACCCCCAAGCCACAAGACTCCTGAACATTTAATGAAATGGCTACCCAGACTTTTTGCATTGCCCCCCCTTTTACACTGCTGCTATTCTCTAATACTATCTATGCATAGTCACTTAATAACTCTACCTACATATTGTACATGTACATATTACGTCAATTACCTCAACTGACCAGTGCCCCTGCACATTGAATCTGTACTGGTACCCCCTGTATATAGCCTCGCCATTGTTATTTTACTGCTGCTCTTTAATTATTTGTTACTTATATTTCTTATTCTTACTTTTTTAAAAGTTTGTAAAAAAAATTAACTGCATTGTTGGTTAGGGCTTGTAATTAAGCATTTCACTGTAAGGTCAGCATTTGTTGTATTCGGCATATGTAACAAATACATTTGATTTGACTTATCCACCCTGTGTACGTGACTAGCATTGACACCGAACAGATGCTGATTGGCATAGATTCAAATCACTGTTTGTCAGCAGTCTTTAGAACCTTGTTTGAGATTTCTACTGTGAAGGGGGAGAGAATGAGAGCTGTTTCAACCAGATGTCTGGCAGAGTGCCATGAGCTCAGTCTCGCGTGCGCCCGTGAGAGCTAGCTGCGTTCCAATGCATTTCTAAAGACAAAGGAATTCTCCGGTTGAAACATTATTGAAGATTTATGATAAAAATATCATATATATTGATTCTATACATTGTTTGACATGTTTCTACAAACTATAATTTGACTTTTCGTCTGAACTTCTGCCTGGACTTGCCTGAGTTTGGATTTGTGAACTAAACGCGCACACAAAAAGGAGGTATTTGGACATAAATGATGGACTTTATCGAACAAAACAAACATTTATTGTAGAACTGGGATTCCTGGGAGTGCATTCTGATGAAGATCAAAGGTAGGTGAATATTTATAATGCTATTTCTGACTTTTGTGACACCTCTCCTTCTTTGGAAAATGGCTGTCTGGTTTTCTGTGACTTGGCGCTGACCAAACAAGGTGTGCTTTCGTTGTAAAGCGTTTTGAAATCTGACACAGCGGTTGCATTAAGGAGAAGTTTATCTATATTTCCATGCATAACACTTGTATCTTTTATCAATGTTTATTATGAGTATTTCTGTAATTTGATGTGGCTCTGCAATTTCACTGGATGTTTGTTTGAGACAATGCATTTCTGACCATAACACACCAATTTCAAATGAGGTTTTTGGACATAAAGATTAACTTTATCGAACAAAACACACATTTATTATGTAACATGAAATCCTGTGAGTGCCATCTGATGAAGATCATCAAAGGTTAGTGATTCATTTAATCGTTATTTCTGACTTTTGTGAGGGCTCTCCTTGGCTGGAAAATGGCTTGGTTTTCTGTGACGAGGTGCTGACCTAACATAATCATTTGGTGTGCTTTCGCCATAAAGCCTAATTTCACACTGTGGCTGGATTTACAAGAAGTTTATCTTTAAAATGGTATAAAATACTTGTATTTTTGAGGAATTTTAATTATGGGATTTCTGTTGTTTTGAATTTGGCGCCATGCAATTTTACTGGCTTTTGTCGAGGTGGGAAGCGTCCCACATATCCCAGAGAGGTTTTAACATAGGAGTCAAGAAGGACCACAAACTGCAGTTAGGCTTCCATTAGTCACAACCCTGAAAATCAACATGAGGTTGAAGAAGACAAAGGAGCCTTTAACAATCAATGCTACAGTTGAATAGCTGTTCTAAGTACTGTATCTAAGAAAGTGAATTTAAGTAGGACCATCCGGCTATTCTCTTCAAATCATCGCCGCCTACTCTGCTCTCATCATGACTCTGGAGGTCATTGACACGGCTGATAACTAAGAAGAAGGACATTGTGACCTGTTGTGGACAATCAGAATCTTAAACCTGAGAACGAAGGAGAAGGCCCATCCGAAGGAGAAGGCCAATCGAACCCTTTTCACAAAGGCCTGGGTCCAACAGAGATACATACCAAAGACCTTCAACACGTAAATACATGCATTACTTCTTACCCAAAAGGTTGACAGTTCAGGGCAAGATATTAGGATTACTGTGAGCATAATTCCCAAATGTAGTTTTGCTTCTCTTTCTCTTTAACTCTCCATCTTTTGTAACAAGTGTCATATTGTGTTAGTCCGCTAGGGACCTGTTGTCATCGTATTAAGTTTCTAATCAATAACCTATACTTTGTGTAACCTGTTTTATCATTTAGTTTGTTAGTAAATAAATAATCAAATACATGTGTGGTGTGGAATTATCAGCAAGACAAGGGTTTGTGCAGATTCAAGAAGTCTTTGATGTTCAGAATGAGACTGATATGATGTAATGA
Organism: Oncorhynchus tshawytscha; assembly: GCF_018296145.1. Taxonomy (NCBI): domain Eukaryota; kingdom Metazoa; phylum Chordata; class Actinopteri; order Salmoniformes; family Salmonidae; genus Oncorhynchus; species Oncorhynchus tshawytscha. The sequence continues at coordinate 9,819,267 of NC_056452.1, read as the reverse complement.
TTAATAAGTGACTTATCGATATATATACAGTGGGGCAAAAAAGTATTTAGTCAGCCACCAATTGTGCAAGTTCTCCCACTTAAAAAGATGAGGCCTGTAATTTTCATCATAGGTACACTTCAACTATGACAGACAAAATGAGAAAAAAAATCCAGAAAATTATACTGTAAGATTTTTAATATATTTGCAAATTATTGTGGAAAATAAGTATTTGGTCACCGACAAACAAGCAAGATTTCTGCCTCTCACAGACCTGTAACTTCTTCTTTAAGAGGCTCCTCTGTCCTCCACTCGTTACCTGTATTAATGGCACCTGTTTGAACTTGTTATCAGTATAAAAGACACATGTCCACAACCTCAAACAGTCACACTCCAAACTCCACTATGGCCAAGACCAAAGAGCTGTCAAAAGGACACCAGAAACAAAATTGTAGACCTGCACCAGGCTGGGAAGACTGAATCTGCAATAGGTAAGCAGCTTGGTTTGAAGAAATCAACTGTGGGAGCAATTATTAGGAAATAGAAGACATACAAGACCACTGATAATCTCCCTCGATCTGGGGCTCCACGCAAGATCTCACCCCGTGGGGTCAAAATGATCACAAGAACGGTGAGCAAAAATCCCAGAACCACACAAGGGGACCTAGTGAATGACCTGCAGAGAGCTGGGACCAAAGTAACAAAGCCTACCATCAGTAACACACTACGTCGCCAGGGACTCAAATCCTGCAGTGCCAGACGTGTCCCCCTGCTTAAGCCAGTACATGTCCAGGCCCGTCTGAAGTTTGCTAGAGAGCATTTGGCTGATCCAGAAGAAGATTGGGAGAATGTCAGATGAAACCAAAATATAACTTTTTGGTAAAAACTCAACTCGTCGTGTTTGGAGGACAAAGAATGCTGAGTTGCATCCAAAGAACACCATATCTAATGTAAGGATTGGGGGTGGAAACGGGAAAGGGACTAGGACGACTGATCCGTGTAAAGGAAAGAATGAATGGGGCCATGTATCATGAGATTTTGAGGGAAAACCTCCTTCCATCAGCAAGGGCATTGAAGATGAAACGTGGCTGGGTCTTTCAGCATGACAATGATCCCAAACACACCGCCCAGGCATCGAAGGAGTGGCTTCGTAAGAAGCATTTCAAGGTCCTGGAGTGGCCTAGCCAGTCTCCAGATCTCAACCCCATAGAAAATCTTTGGAGGGAGTTGAAAGTCTGTGTTGCCCAGCAACAGCCCCAAAACATCACTGCTCTAGAGGAGATCTGCATGGAGGAATGGGCCAAAATACCAGCAACAGTGTGTGAAAACCTTGTGAAAACTTACAGAAAACGTTTGACCTCTGTCATTGCCAACAAAGGGTATATAACAAAGTATCGAGAAACTTTTCTTATTGACCAAATACTTATTTTCCACCATAATTTGCAAATAAATTCATAAAAAAATCCTACAATGTGATTTCCTGGATTTTTTTCCTCATTTTGTCTGTCATAGTTGAAGTGTACCTATGATGAAAATTACAGGCCTCTCTCATCTTTTTAAGTGGGAGAACTTGCACAATTGGTGGCTGACTAAATACTTTTTTGCCCCACTGTATATTATTGAGTTAATGCGGGAGATGGTAACTCATTAAACAACTTCTCCCATGGTGCCCCAAATTCCTAATGAGTTAATTGTTACATGATTAATTTAGTAACAATTGAACATAGGTAATTATTCAATAAATAACAGTCATCACATTAATGAGTCAAGTCACGACAATGGGAAGGAGAGGAAATGGTCTTATCAGTAAGGCATACCAGTATATATACAGATATTCTGGTTGGAAATGTGGTAATTGTTGAGGCAAATCATGCATTCCTAATCCTTATAAAATATATTACAATTGAGGCGCTGAGGATAGGTGGAGTTGACTCCGTACGTCACCTATTTCAACATCTCACTGGCATCCCAACCATTAAACCAGGGCTCTCCAACCCCATTCCTGGATAACTAACCTGATTCAGTTAATCAACAAGCTAATTATTAGAATCAGGTGCGCTAGATTAGGGTTGGAGCGAAAACCTACAGGACCGTAGCTCTCCAGGAACAGGGTTGGAGAGTCCTACATTAGACTGAAGGCCAAATTGATCCTTACCGCATCGCCGTGTGCTTCCCACATTTTCTAACAATGTGGAGGGATCCGTATACGTAGTTCCGCATTGACATTATTGTTTGATGGTACAATAGGTCTCAGGAGTAAGCCCTCTCTGTTGCCGTCTCCTCTCTCCCACCGCTAAAGCACTCTGCTCCTAGTTTTGAATGCGTCCATCCACACACTGAGAAACAGGAGACAGAAATGTAAATTAACCATACACTAACACTATCTACAAACAAATAACAAACCAATCAGTAATTAGAAATTGATGATTTGTCATAATGAGATGGTAATTGAGTACTGCGTGATAGGTGTACTGTGTAGCATGAGATCATACAAACAGATGAAGACATATTCACCTCTATTGTGCCTTACTGTGCCTCTACCTCGTTTATTCCCCTTTTGCTTTTATTTTCTGTTGCCCACTCCTGAGAGTTTTCATTTGACTCCATTGAACAACAACGCAGACTGGTCCAGTATATTACCCTCCATACGCCACTAATAATAGTGACACTACTGTTATACAGTCTGCCACATTAGCTCGTAACACTGTTCCCTACATTAGACTAACTGACAATAACAAATGGGCTGAAGTCTACATCATTCGATATTACAGTACACTCCATTAAGCCCCATTAACTTCCAATAGCCCGCTACGTGTGTGTGTGTGTTGTTATACACAGTATTCACACTGGGAGAGAAAGGGACAGAGGGAGAAAAGGGGGAGAGAGAAAGATAAAAGGGAATGGAGAGAGAGGAGGAATGAAAGATGAAATACGTATGTTAATTAGCTAGCCAGCTAGTTATTCTACTCATCAAGGAAGTCAACTCAGGTGTTTAGAGTTAGTTAGCTAACGTCATAACCTTTAGGACCTTGACGTGTTCGCTGACAGGAAAAACTATTATTTGCTACTAGCAGGAGGAATGTAATGCTAACTAGCAAACCTGTAGCTAGTTGTTAATGTCACACCCTGATTTGTTTCAACTGTCTTGTGCTTTTCTCCACCCCCCACCAGATGTCTTCTATTTTCCCCATTATCTCCTGTGTATTTATACCTGTATCTTTGCCTTTTATTCCATTTATGTTGGTCACATGTGTGTGGAACTTGTTCAGCTTGTCTCAGTTGTTGAATGTTGTTGTGTTCATACAAATATGTTAAGTTTGCTAAAATTAAACACAGTTGACAGTGAGATTTGAGATTTCTTTTTTTTGCTGAGTTTATATCTGTAGAGTTAATTCAGGAAGCGGTAACTTTTTAAACAAACTTTTCGCGAGGTGCCCCAAGATTGCTAATGAGTTAATTGTTACATGAGTAATTTAATCATCGTAATAAGTAATCAGAGTTAGTTGATTTGATAAAATAGTCGTCATCGCATTAATTGTACCAACGACACGACAACTGGTACAATAATCCAATCTCTGGTGATGATGTTTTAGAGTGCATACCGCCACCAACTGGGATGGGTAAAAAAACATGTTATTCTTTCAATTGGATACAAATGCTCATGAGCCTGAGCGGGGAACCGTTTCATTCAGTATTTCCTGTAACATTTCGGCTGTGAAGTCCTGAAGATCCCAAAATAATTTTGGCGCCTTCTACAATGAATTGTAGTTTCTTAAAAAAAATGTTTTTGTCCAGTGCAATTTATCACTTGTGCAATAAACATCACAGAGTCTAGCTGAGAATGCGGCATCACTCTCATCTTATCTCCAATTACTCCTTCCGCTATTTGCACTGCCTCCACATAGGAGACCTGCTGGATAGCCCTAATCCTAGTTATGTAACCTCTTCACCCTAACAGGGAATGTGATTCCCATTAAAATTCCAGCATCATGATTCCACAGACTCTTAAAAATCAACATACAGTATATATAAAAAGTATGTGGACACCCCATCAGCTATTTCAGCCACACCCTTTGCTGACAAGTGTAGACAAACATTGGCAGTAGAATGGCCTTACTGAAGAGCTCAACTTGGCGCAGTCATAGGATGCCACCTTTCCAACAAGTCAGTTCATCAGATTTCTGCCCAACTAGAGCTGCCACAGTCAACTGTAAGTAATGTTACTGTGAAGTGGAAACATCTAGGAGCAATATCAGGTCAACCGCAAAGTGGTAGGCCACACAAACTCATAGAATGAAACGGCCAAGTGCTGAAGCGCGTAACGCATAACATTTGTCTGTCCTCGGTTGCAACACTCACTACCGAGTTCCAAACTGCCTCTGGAAGAAATGTCAGCACATAAACTGATTGTCAGGAACTTTATGAAATGGGGGTATCCATGGCCGAGACGCCGCACACAAGCCTAAGATCACCATGCGCAATGCCAATCGTCGGCTGGAGTCGTGTAAAGCTTGCCGCAATTGGACTCTGCAGCAATGGAAACACATTCACTGGAGTGGTGAATCACACTTCACCATTTTGGCAGTCTGACGGACAAATCTGGGTTTGGCAGATGCCAGGAGAAAGCTACCTGCCCGAATGCATATTGTGGAGGAATATGGTCTGGGGCTGTTTTTCAAGGTTCGGCCTAGGCCCCTTAATTCCATTAAAGGGAAATCTTTACAGCGTACAATGATATTCTAGATGATTCTGTGCTACCAAATTTTTGGCAACTGTTTGGGGAAGGCCCTTTCCTGTTTCAGCATGACCATGCCCACGTGCACAAAGCATGGTCCATACAGAAATGGTTTGTTGAGGTCGGTGTGGAAGAACTTGATTGACCTGCACAGAGCCCTGACCTCAACCCCATCGAACACCTTTGGATGAATTGGAACGCCGACTGCTAGCCAGGCTTAATCGCCCCACATCAGTGCCCGAACCTCACTAATTAATGCTCATGGCTGAGTGGAAGCAAGTCCCCGAAGCAATGTTCCCACATCTAGTGGAAAGCCTTTTCAGAAGAGTGGAGGCTGTTATAGCAGCAAAGCGGGGACCAACTCCATATTAATGCCCATGATTTTGGAATGAGATGTTCGATTAGCAGGTGTCCACATACTTTTGGTCATGTAGTGTATAACAATCGCATACATATTTACAACTAAATAACCAAAGCAACACAGCTGATATATCTTGCTAGATATAAAGTGATGTCTTATATTTTCATTGGGGTAAAAAAAGTATTTGTTGAATTTGAATCGAGCTAGCTAGGCCTCTCCAGTTTGTGAACGCAAATCCAAGGTTCACTTCCATTTTGGCCCAGACTTTAAGGTTATAGTTTTTATTTTTTCCCTGTTAGCTTTCCTAAGTTCCCAGTTTCTTTGTGGTTTTTTGGGGTGGGGGGGGTGGGGGGTTGATTGCGGAGCTGCCATAACTTTAAGCTATATGGTGGCGGAAGCAAAGAATTCCCTTTGGCCCAAATACATGAAACTGTCACGCTTGCCCCTATCTGGCGCTCGAGGGTGCCAGGCTGCCCATCATTATACACACCTGTCACTGTCATTGTTATGAGCACCAGCGCCTCATTGGACTCCCCTGGACTCATTCACTTTCTTGATTGCCTCCTCTATATCTGTCTATTCCTCAGTTAGATCCCTGTATCTGCATTAATGTTGTTTCCCCAGTCCAGACGCTATCCGTGTTTAGTTTCATGTCTGTTAGTTATTAATATTCACTCCCTGTACTTGCTTCTCATCTCCCAGCATCTGTCCTCACAGAAGCTGAGTTAGGAGCAGAACTCGTCCTTCATTACATCATTCAGTATGCGCAGTACTAAATCTGTCAGGAAAATCCGACCCAACATTGAATTTGGAATTACTGCTATTAGCCAAAAGAAACGCCTTGAATAACAGATATTAACTACATTGAACAACAGATAGTCCTCCAAAAAATATAAAGAAAGTTTGTTCTGAAATGTCTATCCTATATTTGAGGCGTATAAGAAAGATCAGGAAACTACAATTTTCTTTACATGTATTTATCCCCTTATTTTAGACACTAAACTACCTAAACTAAACTAAACTATATAATTCCATAATTTTTTTTTAACTGGTACCGGGGACCTTCAGACAAGTCTTATGAAGATTGTGGGCTCAGAGAGCAAAACCACTACAGACATTTTTTGGGGATATCTCATATGTCTGACAATCACAGCTCTAGCTCTGCCACCTTTCACCGCTGATGCGGAAGGGCGATATCAGCGGATGCATTGGATTGAGATGTAGCCCATGCAAAAAAAAACACATACAGTATCTCTAGCTTACAGAGACATATTTTTGAATGATGTTAATTAGATTTTCCCAGGGACGCCGAAATTGTAGGTCAAGGGTTAAACAACCAACCCTTCTATATTCTGGGCTTTCCTCATCTTTGTGAACCCATGTTCAGCCCAACCACATTTCAACTCAACTCCTGGCATAGGTATAGCCACTAGATGGCAGTATTGCACAGTTTCACAACTACAATAACATTGCCAAATGTGAAAAACCCCAGTGATGACATTCGAATTTGGGGGAAAATAGCAACAGCCACTACTCAGTATGCACTTATCAATCAATAGCCCAAGTCATAGCTCCAACTTTTGATTTGAGGTCATTTAATGTTCTCTCCTCCCCCATCATCGTTCTTCTGGTTTTTACTTGTGAATGTAACCATTGTTGCGAATTCCACACATTGACGTACATTGGGGTATTTTCCCAATTGTTTCCTGTATCGGCTGCATATGAGCTGATATGGACACCTAACGACTACCCATAATAAACCAAGGCCTCATTAACCCCTAGAGTCGATGTCCACGCCCCCGCTTAAATCAAATTAGCATTAAAAAAAATATGTCCGTTTCAGCAGTGAAAGGTGGCAGAGCCAGAGCGATGTTTGTCAGACCATGAGACAACCTGAAAATCGGTCTTCTCAAGAAACTGTCAATGGTTTGGCCTACAAACTATTATTATTATGACCCTCTGTGGAAATATTACTCTCACGAACGAGATCAAATCAAATATTATTTGTCACATGCGCCAAATACAACAGGTACAAATACAGTAGACCTAAAAAATGGAAAAGTAAAAAATGTAAGTAACAAATAATTAAAGAGCAGCTGTAAAATAACAATAGTGGGCCTATTTACATGGGGTACCAGTACAGAGTCTGTGTGGGTGCACCGGTTAGTCAAGGTAATTGAGATAATATGTACATGTAGGTAGTGTTCTCCGTTTTGTTCTACGACCCCCTCAAGCGTCACCGGATTTGTCTGTCTGTACAGCCGATCTGCCAACTTCTGTCTGTAGCGTCCTAGCAGTTTGGGCTATACACTATGTCCCCTCTATATATGGAAAGGTGAGTCTCACAAACATGTACAAGTTGGTTGTTTTGCTCTAGCATGGACACAAGCCTCACCAGACCAGTCTGAAGGTATGGCCAACATCCCAGAGTCGCCTCTTCACTGTTGACGTTGAGATTGGTGGGTACTATTTAATGAAGCTGCCAGTTGAGGTCTTGTGGGACGTCTGTTTCTCAAACTAGACACTCTAATGTACTTGTCCTCATGCTCAGTTGTGCACCGGGTACTCACAGTCCTCTTTCTATGGTTAGGGCCAGTTTGCTCTGTTATGTGAAGGGAGTATTACACAGCGTTGTAAGAGATCTTCAGTTTCTTGGCAATTTCTCGCATGGAATAGCCTTCATTTCTCAGTACAAGAATAGACTGACGAGTTTCAGAAGAAAGTTATTTGTTTCTGGCCATTTTGAGCCTGTAATCGAACCCACAAATGATGACACTCCAGATACGCAACTAGTCTAAAGAAGGACCATTTTATTGCTTCTTTAATCAGAACAACAGTTTTCAGCTGTGCTAACATAATTGCAAAATGGTTTTCTAATGATCAATTAGCCTTTGATAAATGATAAACTTGGATTACATTGTTGAATAATAGTGAAGACATTAAAACTATGAAATTACACATATGGAATCATGTAGTAATCAAAGAATGTTAAACAAATCAACATACATTTTATATTTGAAATTCTTCAAAACTATGTACATGATGTAACAACTTGATTAGCCATTTCAGTCACACTTCAAAGTGAATGCCTATCCATTTATTTCCAAAACATTACTAGACATAATAGTTATTAGGTTTGACATATGACGATTACACACTTAATAGTCCAGATTAAGTCCCTCACACAGAGCACTTGGAAAAGAGCACCAAAGGATAAATAAGCACATCTGGTCAGCGCTGTTCCCTCTGCCATGTATTGCCAGCTGCAGGGGCCTAGCTTCAGGATGCTTTTACTTTCCTCCATGGATCTCTGCTGGATGCCAGCGGTTTGCTTGTCAAAACTCTGCAAGCTTGTTTTAGATGTTTAACTCGGATTTCCTTGTGGAATGCCTATCTTAACACTGGCAATTCTATCCTGATGGATCCTTTCAGAAAAGTGTACATCCATATTGTTAGTGTGTGTGTCATACGTATATCCTTACATTACCACCATCACCACCACTGTTCCTACACCACTACAACTCACTAGATGTGATCTTTACTCTCTCTTGCGTTGTGTACCAACGGAAAGAATGCCCGACAATGGTCCCAGTTGACGTGGTTAATTCTGATATCAAAGAGATAGCACAGAAGCTGTGCAGGACTCGATGCTCTTGATGGCGCTTGCATGGAATTATCAGACTGGGCTATAATCAACAATAGAACTACACACATATGACAAAACACTATGTATAAATACCTGATAACAAAGAGATGGCACATCAGCTGTGCAGGGCTCAATGTTGTTGATGGCTGTAGATAGCAATAGCTCTGTATTAGAAGGGAGCCAATATGACCACCACATCCAGAGCATGCTAGCCAAATATATATATATACACACAATTGAAGTCGGATGTTTACATACACTTAGGTTGGAGTCATTAAAACTCATTTTTTACCCACTCCACAAATGTCTTGTTAACAAACTATAGTTTTCGCAAGTCGGTTAGGACATATACTTTGTGCATGACACAAGTAATTTTTTTCAACCATTTTTTGCATATTATTTCACTTATAATTCACTGTATCACAATTCCAGTGGGTCAGAAGTTTACATACACTAAGTTGACTGTACCTTTAAACAGCTTTGAAAATTGCAGAAAATGATGTCATGGCTTTAGAAGCTCCTGATAGGCTAATAACATAATAAGAGTCAATTGGAGGTGTACCTGTAAATGCATTTCAAGGCCTACCTTCAAACTCAGTGCCTCTTTGCCTGACATCATGGGAAAATCAAAATAAATTAGCCAAGACCTCAGAAAAAAATTGTAGACCTCCACACGTCTGGTTCATCCTTGGGAGCAATTTCCAAACGACTGAAGGTATCACATTTATCTGTACAAACAATAGTATGCAAGTATAAACACCATGGGACCACGCAGCCGTCATACCGCTCAGGAAGGAGATGAATTCTGTCTCCTAGAGATGAACGTACTTTGGTGAGAAAAGTGCAAATCATCCCCAGAACAACAGCAAAGGACCGTGCGAAGATGCTGGAGGAAACAGGTACACAAATATTTATATCCACAGTAAAACAAGTCCTATATCGACATAACCTGAAAAGCAGGGAAGAAGCCACTGCTCCAAAACCGCCATAAAAAAACATAGACTACGGTTTGCAACTGCACATGGGGACAAAGATCATACTTTTTGGAGAAATATCCTCTGGTCTGATGAATCAAAAATAGAACTGTTTGGAAATAATGACCATCATTATGTTTGGAGGACAAAGGGTGATGCTTGCAAGCCGAATAACACCATCCCAACTTTGAAGAACGGGGGTGGCAGCATCATGTTGTGGGGTGCTTTGCTGCAGGAGGGTCTGGTGCACTTCACTAAGTAGATGGCATCATGAGGAGGGGAAATTTGTTGGATATATTGAAGCAACATCTCAAGACATCAATCAGGAAGTTAAAGCTTGGTCGCAAATGGGTATTCCAAAAGGACAATGACGCCAAGCATACTTCCAAAGTTGTGGAAAAATGGCTTAAGGACAACAAAGTCAAGGTATTGAAGTAGCCATCACAAAGCCAGGTCGCAGTTGCAAATGAGAACTTGTTCTCAACTGGCCTACCTGGTTAAATAAAGGTGAAATAAAGAAATAAAAAAAATAAAAAAAGCCCTGACCTCAATCCTATAGACAATTTGTGGGCAGAACTGAAAAAGTGTATGCGAGCAAGGAGGCCTACAAACCTGACTCAATTATACCAGCTCTGTCATGAGGAATGGGCCAAAATTCGCACAACTTATTGTGGGAAGCTTTTGGAAGGCTACACGAAACGTTTGACCCAAGTTAAACAATTGAAAGGCAATGCTACCAAATACGAATTGAGTGTATGTCCCACTGGCAATGTGATGAAAGAAATTAAAGCTGAAATAAATAATTCTAACATTTCACATTCTTAAAATAAAGTGGTGATCCTAACTGACCTAAGATAGGGAATTTTTACTAGGATTAATTGTTAGGAATTGTGAATAACTGAGTTTAAATATATTTCGCAAAGGTGTATGTAAACTTCCGACTTAAACTGTATAAACTCCGCAAAAAAAGAAACGTCCCTTTCATTCAAAGATAATTAGTTGAAATACAAATAACTTTACAGATCTTCTTTGTAAAGTGTTTAAACACTGTTTACCATGCTTGTTCAATTCACCATAAATAGTTAATTAACATGCACCTGTGGAATGGTCGTTAAGCCACTGACAGCTTACAGAGGCTAGGCAATTAAGGTCACAGTTCTGAAAACTTAGGACACTAAAAATACCTTTCTACTGACCCTGAAAAACACCAAAAGATAGATGACCAGGGTCTCTGCTCATCTGTGTGGACCTGCCTTTGGCATGCTGCAAGGAGGCATGATGACTGCAGATGTGGCCAGGGCAATAAATTGCTATGTCCGTACTGTGAGATGCCTAAAACAGCTCTACAGGGAGCCAGGACTGACAGCTGATCATCCACTGTAACAACACCTGCACAGGATCGGTACATCGAACATCACACCGGCGGGACAGGTACAGGATGGCAACAACAACTGCCCGAGTTACACCAGGAACGCACAATCCTTCCATTAGTGCTCAGAATGTCCGCAATAGGCTGAGAGAGGCTGGACTGAGGGCTTGTAGGCCTGTTGTAAGGCAGTCCTTCACCAGACATCACCGGCAACAACGTCGCCTATGGGCACAAACCTACCGTTGCTAGACCAGACTGGACTGGCCAAAAGTGCTCTTCACTGATGAGTCGTGGTTTTGTTTCACCAGGGGTGATGGTCGGATATCGTCGAAGGAATGAGCGTTATATAAACTCAGCAAAAAAAGAAATGTACTCTCACTGAGAACTGTGTTTATTTTCAGCAAACGTAACGTGTAAATATTTGTATGAACATAACAAGATTCAACAACTGAGACATAAACTGAACAAGTTCCACAGACGTGACTAACAGAAATGGAATAATGTGTCCGTCCTGTCTCCCTTTAGCTCTTTCTTAGGCATCCCATAGTACAGACATTGCAATTTATTGCCCTGGCCACATCAGCTTCCCCCTTATAAAGAGGAAGAGGTTGCAAGGACATCGTAACTGACCAGCTATACACTTTGAGACAGGCCAAGCTCCGTGCGTGTGTGTGTAGGGGGGTGGTCACGAGTAAGAGTTATCTTTTATGAGAGGCAAAAGTGCACTAAATGGTATTTGTATGTGTAGTGCCGGGATATGGGGCTGGGAGGCGGCATTAATTGGAGGAAAACAAAATAGCAAATACAACGTCCCAGAGTATGACAGCCACAACTGAGGCTCTATTCGTAGAGTAACTGGAATCTCCAGTCTCTAGAAGATTCCTAGGTAATATAAAACAGAACGTTTTTCCCTGTACAACTGCTGGATACAAGTTTTGATATAAGCATTCATTGCCAGCGTTATTTGGCTAAAGGCTGAGCCACCAAATTCAGACTTGATTGCATATGTCTATGTAGAAACTTGACAGCCATGTTTACTGCAGGTAGCTATACCTGTAGGTTTTTAGTACAATCTGTTTCACTAAAAGTTGGGTTTACTTGTTTAATGGCAGCTGTAGTTCAACGAATGAGAACATCTTGCTACTTAGTGTCTTGCGAACTCTTTATTGCTGGGAGAGTGGATTTGGTATTTTGTGACAGCTGTGGCTCAGTGGGATCTCTCTGCCCCCTCACTCTCTTTCCATCCTGCTCTCTCCCTCTTCCCTGTCCCTGCATATCTCTCATCATATCTAGTATGTATGTATATATTTTTCTCTCGAGACAGCAGAGGGAGCCATTAGTCTACATTTGTCAGGCTGACGCAGGGTAAATAGATTTCAGTTTATGACCAATCTCCCTGATGTTCATACTAATGTACACTTACCAGCAGAAATGTGGGGCATCAGTCACCGGGTCCTCTGCCTTTACATCCCCCAGTTAAAGGTTTAACCAGCACGTGGTGCTACTCTGCTGTGCAACACTTCACAAGAACACTGTAGCAGACCTGTGTTCAAATACTTTAACTGTGCTTGATTGAGCTTGCCTGGCCTAACAGAATGATAGAATCGTGCCAAAGGCATGCTAGTGCAAACACAGTCCCAAGTGGGTGGCAGAGTAGCCTAGTGACACTGACACTGACTCAACTCCAGCCACTTTAATAATGGGAATTGATGGGAAATGATGTAAAATATATCACTAGCCACTTTAAACAATGCTACCTAATATAATGTTACATACCCTACATTATTCATCTCATATGCATATGTATATACTGTACTCTACATCATCTACTGCATCCTTATGTAATACATGTATCACTAGCCACTTTAACTATGCCACTTTGTTTACATACTCATCTCATATGTATATACTGTACTCGATACCATCTACTGTATCTTGCCTATGCTGCTCTGTACCATCACTCATTCATATATCTTTATTTACATATTCTTTATCCCCTTACACTGTGTATAAGACAGTAGTTTTGGAATTGTTAGTTAGATTACTTGTTGGTTATTACTGCATTGTCGGAACTAGAAGCACAAGCATTTCGCTACACTCGCATTAACATCTGCTAACCATGTGTATGTGACAAATAAAAATTTGATTTGATTTGATTTGGTTAGAGCGTTGGACTAGTAACCGGAAGGTTGCAAGTTCAAATCCCTGAGCTGACAAGGTACAAATCTGTCGTTCTGCCCCTGAACAGGCAGTTAACCCACTGTTCCTAGGCTGTCATTGAAAATAAGAATTTGTTCTTAACTGACTTGCCTAGTAAAATAAAGGTAAAAAAACTGTTTTAAAGATTTTGAATAGTATTTGATCCCAGGTCTGCATTGTAGCGCTGAGCAAAATCAAATCCAGCAAATTGGAGTGGGTCTAGTGTTTCTGGGATAATGGTGTTGATGTGAGCCATTACCAGCCTTTCAAAGCACTTTGTGGCTACGGACGTGAGTGCTACGGGTCTGTTGTCATTTAGGCAGGTTGCCTTTGTGTTCCTGGGCACAGGGACTATGGTGGTCTGCTTGAAGCATGTTGGTATTACAGACTCAATCAGGGACAAGTTGAAAATGTCAGTGAAGACACCTGCCAGTTGGTCAGCACATGCCCGGAGCACACGTCCTGGTAATCCGTCTGGCCCCGCAGCCTTGTGTATGTTGATCTGTTTAAAGGTCTCACTGACATCGGCTACGGAGAGCGTGATCACACAGTCGTCCGGAACAGCTGATGCTCTCATGCATGCCTCAGTGTTGCTTGCCTCGAAGCGAGCGTAGAAGTGATTTAGCTCATCTGGTAGGCTCATGTCACTGGGCAGCTCACGGCTGCTCCCTTTGTAGTCTGTAATAGTTTGCAAGCCCTGCCACATCCGAAGAGCATTGGAGCCGGTGTAGTATGATTCAATCTTAGCCCTGTATTGACGTTTTGCCTGTTAGATGGTTCGTCAAAGGGCATAGCACGATTTCTTGCAAGGTTCCGTGTTAGAGTCCCGCACCTTGAAGGCGGCAGCTCTACCCTTACCTCAGTGCGAATGTTGCCTGTAATCCATGGCTTCTGGTTGGGGCATGTACGTACAGTCATTGTGGGGACGACGTCATCAATGCACTTATTGATAAAGCCAGTGACTGATGTGGTCTATTCCTCAATGTCATCGGAAGAATCCCGGAACATGTTCCGGTCTGTGATAGCAAAGCAGTCCTGTAGTTTAGCATCTGCTTCATCTGACCATTTCTTTATAGACCGAGTCACTGGTGCTCCCTGCTTTAATTTTAGCTTCTAAGCAGGAATCAGGAGGATAGAGTTGTGGTCGGATTTACCAAATAGAGGGCAAGCTTTGTACGCGTCGTCTCTGTGTGTGGAGTACAGGTGATCTAGAATTTTTTTTCCCTCTGGTTGCACATTTAACATGTTGATGGAGATTTGGTACAACTGATTTAAGATTTCCTGCATTAAAGTCTCCGGCCACTAGGAGGGCCGCCTCTGGGTGAGTGGTTTCCTGTTTGCTTATACAGTTGACTGAGTGCGGTCTTAGTGCCAGCATCTGTCCGTGGTGGTAGATAAACAGCCACGAAAAGTATAGCTGCGAACTCTCTAGGCAAGTAGTGTGGCCTGCAGTTTATCACAATATACTCTACTTTAGGTGAGCAAAATCTAGAGATTTCCTTAGATTTCATGCACCAGCTGTTGTTTACAAATATGCACAGACCGCCCCCCCAGTCTTACCGGAGTGTGCTGTTCTATCCTGCCGGTGCAGCTTGTATCCTGCTAGCTGAATATCCATGTCGTCATTCAGCCACGATTCCGTGAAGCATAGGATATTACAGTTTTTGATGTCCCGTTGGTAGGATATTCGTGATCTTACCTCGTCTAGTTTATTGTCCAATGATTGCACATTGGCGAGTAATATTGACGGTAACGGCAGCTTTCCTAGTTTCTTCTACGGGTCCGGACGAAGCATCCGTCTCTTAGTCCTCTGCGTCGCTTCCTTTTGCGAAAAATTGGGATGTCTGCCCTGTGGGGTGTTTGGAGAATATCGTTTGAGTCCTGGTTGTTGTTGAACAGATCTTCGTCTAATCCGAGGTGAGTGATCGCTGTCCTGATATCCAGAAGCTCTTTTCTTCCAAAATAACTTATGGTGAGCGTAGCTAGTTAGCTTCTAAATTGTAATTATTTTTGAGTGTATTGCAGTTCATTGACATGAACATATAAATGTTATCTACAATAACAGACAAATACAGCCTCAGCAACTGTCCAAGCAACCATCCAACAACATTAGAGGCCTATTGAAACTTTGAAGTTGAAGTAATTCAATATAAAAATGTAGGCAATTTGGAAAGGTGCAACGGCTGCCAGAGCCGCAACATCAGTCGATGATGGTGGGAGTGGTTTTTCCATATGGAATCATGGGAGTTTAAGCCTTGATCAAAATAAAAATATTGGAGTAAGCAGACCATGAATATCATTGTGTAAGTTTTTGAGCATCTATTTAAAATATTTACACATTTTAATAGACAAAGTCAACCAGAACCACATATAGCAGCGAGTTCCAATATGATAAGGACACTAGAAGGATCGCTATAGATCGCTGTCCCTTGTTTCTTGTATTAGTCATGTCAGGGATCCTACTTGGAAGCGTCTAAGAGAAGCAATTTTGCTCATCACTGAACAGTTAATAGACATTAAATCATAAATGTATACAAACTGTGTAGGACATCACTAAATACCTCATAAAAACAAAATAGCTTATTCTAAAATGTCTTATTCCAGTAACTAATAAGCATGCACCCATTAAGAAAATTACTGTAAAAACTGTTAAATACCTGTGGATTGATGAGGAATTGAAACATTTTATGGTTGAGAGGGATGAAGCAAAATGAATGGCAAATAAATCTGTCTGCACAAACGATTGGCTGCAAATTGAGAAGTTGTGTGACTAAACTGAATAAAATGAAACTATACTAAGAAACAACGATAAATGACATAAAGGATAGTAGTAAAAAGCTTTGGACCAATTTAAACAAAATGTTGGCCCAAAAATGTATTGGATGGCTAATTCATCACAAAACCCACTGAATTTGCCAATGGCAAAAATATAAATTTTAGGCATGACATGCCAGCAACAAACACTGACACTACACATCCAAGTATAACTGATCAATTTATGAAAGACAAGCATTGTAATTTAGAACTTCGTAAAGTGAGTGTGACGATCAACAATGACAAGCCAGTGGGGTCTGACAACTTGGATGGAAAATTACTGAGGGTAATAGCGGACGATGTTGCCACTTCTATTTGCCATATCTTCAATCTAAGCCTACAGGAAAGTGTGTGCCGTCAGGCCTGGAGGGAAGTAAAAATAATCCCGCTACCCAAGAATAGTAAAGCCCCGTTTGTTTACTGGCTCAAATAGCTGACCAATCATCCTGTTACCAACCCTTAGTAAACTTTTGGAAAAAATTGTGTTTGACCAGATACAATGCTATTTTACTGTAAACAAATTGATAAGATTTTCAGCACACTTAAAGGGAAGGATATTCAACAAGCACAAAAATTACACAAATGACTGATGATTGGCTGAGAGAAATTGGAGATAAAAAGATTGTATGACCTGTTCTGTTAGAATTATGTGTCATGGTTTTACACCCCTGCTGTGTTGTGGATAAAGAGGTAACTGTCTATTAGAACAGTGGGTGTTCTTTAATGAAAGCCTCTGCAACATAATCCAGGTAGAATCAGGAATTCCTCAGGCAGCTGTCTAGGCCCCTTACTTTTTTCAATCTTTACTAATTACATGCCAGTGTGTCTATGTATGCGGATGATTTAACACGATACACGTCAGCTACTAAAGTGAGTGAAATCACTGCAACATTTAACAAAGAGCTGCATTTAGTTTCAGAATGGGTGACAAGGAATAAGTTAGTCCTAAATATTTCAAAATCTAAATACATTGTATTTGGGACAAATCCTTCACTATACCCTCAACTTAAACTAAATCTTGCAATAAATCATGTGGAAATTGAACAAGTTGAGGTGAATAAACTGCATGTTGACTTTCATGGTCAAAACATGTTGATACATCAGTAGCTAAAATGGGGAGAAGTCTGTCGATAATAAAGTGCTAGTCTGCCTTTTAAACAACATTGTTAAGAAGGCAGGTCATTCAGGCTCTAGTTTTGTCGCACCTGGATTACTGTTCGGTCATTTGGTCATGTGCCACAAAGAGGGATATCGGAAAATTACAATTGGCTCAGAACAGGGCAATCTCTCATGGCTCAAAGCGGAGGAGAGATTTACTTCATCACTAGTTGTTTATGTAAGAACTGTTGACATGCTGATGGCACCGAGGTGTCTATTTAAACTACTAGCACACAGCTTAGACACCCATGCATAGCCCACAAGACATGCCACCAAAGGTCTCTTCACAATCCCCAAGTCAAGAACAGATTATTGGAGGCGCACAGTACTACATAGAGTCATGGTTACATGGAACTCTATTCCACATCAGATAACTGATGCAAGCAGTAGAATCAGTAAAAAAAAAGATTAAAATACACCTTATGGAACAGCGGGGACTGTGAAGAGACACGCATGATAAGACATGCACTCTACACACACGTACACATGGATGTTGTATTATAAATATGTGATAGTGGAGTAGCGGCCTGAGGGAACACAGTAAATGTATTGGGTATAGTGTTATGAAATGTAATGTCATATTTTTAATTGTATATAACTGCTTTAATGTTGTTGGACCCCAGGAAGAGTAGCTGCTGCCTTGGCAGTGGCCAATGGGGATCTTTAATAAATATAAATGTTAAATGTCAGCGTTGTCTATTAACAATTAAACTTTAGTAGGCTCTTTGGTATCATATGCATTTATGTCAGTCTCATTTAAGTCATGTGTACACTACACAATTTTGTCCCCGATTTAGATGTCCCAGACAAGTTTTTTAGATCGAAGACAAAATCCCCATGCCGTTTCCTACTCTGGGTGCGCAGCCATCACCGATGCTCATGTAATGTGAAAGGATCAGAGACTTAGTCTGAGGGCTACCAATCCCGTCTTTGAGTAGTCCCAGATGTCTCGATATTTTCAAACATGTTTGATTTTATTGGTACAAAATCTGCAATGTATTTTGAGATGTGCAACGACAAGTTTTGAGAACAGTGATCAGCAGTAGCCAATGAGAACTCGCCAGGGAAGACACCAGTGAGATAATGACGTTGTTTCGCATTACCCAGAATGTGTAGACTCGAGCAGGAACGATGACTACTACTAGTATGAGTTTGTACTTGCCTTTAACCAAAGCCAGTGTCAAATCGCTAGATATTTCAACCTCGTATGGCAGGCGTGAATGCCTGACTGAAAATGTTTTGAGGCTGCTTTGAGCCACAGCTCGTTCTAGCTACGTTAACAATCTAATCTAATCACATTGTTTTTGTGAGACAGCATGGTATCAAGAATCGTCACAACCAAGTGAAGAATTTTTTTAGTGTGTGAACCCCCGTGCACACCACTACATTAACAAGACAAAAAATTACAGGAAAGAGACATTTAATGTAGTATACACCCATCATTTGACTGCAGAAATGACAGTATACCAGCTTTAATTTTTTATCACAGAACAGAACACATTAACTGGCATAACAAACCCGTCTCATGGAAGGACAATGCCCTACCCCCAAGAAGCCACACCTCCAAGTCTTCTAAAAGGCTGCCGCCGCTACAATATATTTAGTGAAAATGCATTTTTATTGTAGTGACTCCCATGTCATTCATGTGTATATAACTATTAAACAAACAACATTGACAAGAGCTTTGCAACCAATATCCAAAGGGCAGAATTTAACGTGTACTGGGTGGTTCCACGAAATGAGTGCTTTTAGCATCCCTTTGATATGTTAAATAGAAATGATGCACCAATATATGAATGTTACAGTGCAATCGGAAAGTATCCAGACACCTTGAATTTATCCACATTTTGTTACGTTACAGCCTTATTCTAAAATTGATTAAATATGTTTTTTTCATCAATCTACACACAATACCCCATAATGACAAAATGAAAATAAAAAACAGAAATACCTTATTTACATAAGTGTTCAGACCCTTTGCTATGAGACTCAAAATTGAGCTCAGGTGCATCCTGTTTCCATTGATCATCCTTGAGCTGTTTCTACAACTTGATTGAAGTCCACCTGCGGAAAATTAAATTGACTTGACATGATTTGGAAAGGCACACACCTGTCTATAGTATATAAGGTCCCACAGTTGACAGTGCATGTCAGAGGAAAAACCAAGCCATGACGTTGAAGAATTGTCCGTAGAGCTCCGAGACAGGATTGTGTCGAGGCACAGATCTGGGGAAGGGTACCAAAAAATGTCTGATTTGAACCTGATTGAACATCTCTGGAGAGACCAGAAAAAAGCTGTGCAGCGACGCTCCTCATCCAACCTGACAGAGCTTGAGAGGATCTGCAGAGAAGAATGGGAGAAACTCCCCAAATACAGTTGTGCCAAGCTTGTACAATGTAGCTTCATACCCAAGAAGACTGTAGGCTGTAATCGTTGACAAAGGTGCTTCATCAAAGTACTGAGTAAAGGGTCTGAATACTTGTACATATAAATGTGATATATATATTTTTTTAAACATTTGCAAAAATGTCTAAAAACCTGTTTTAGATTTGTCATGACGGGGTATCGTGTGTGGATTGATGAGGGGGAAAAAACAATTTTATCCATTTTAGAATTAGGCTGTAACATAACAAAATGTGGAAAAAGTGAAGGGTTCTGAATAGTTTCCGAATGTGCTGTATATGAAATGACGTACTCTTTTAATATAGACCATATGATTAATTCAATAAATCTGATTTTCAATTGGATGTAAGACTTGCTAAAGTGCCAAAATGAAGCATTTTCTTTTGTCCCTCCATGCACCCTCTGACTTCTACGAAGATTTTAACCCACTAACATCCAAAAATACTCCCAAATATTCACCATTGTAAAGCCCTAGTTATTTCATTGCTTTGACAAAGTTATTTCTGATGATTATTATTTATTTAATGTGATTAGTGATTTGTTTACTTCTGTCCCTCATTTTAAGGTCAACCCTTTTACATAAACTGAACTTATTTTAATATAGTGAAACTATTACTTTTTAAATATTTATTTTAAAAGAAACGTGGAACATCTAATAGTCAAATCATTGTTTGAAAGCAGGTGAGCTGGTCCTACTCTTTTTAGCAATATTCTGGTGTTTTGTAGATAGACAAGCTAGAAATGATTTTAAACAAAATTGTGAAGCACACAACAAGCTTCCATTCCTCCTGTCACAAAAGGATTCATGGCTGATTTAACTAGTAAATTACCAGTTCAAGTAAATTTATCCCAGATGTGGTTACGAACGCACCATAACACTGCTAACCATCCACCATAGAGCTGTTTAATACCACTCATTGGAAGCACAAGACCTACAGTAGACCTACACTTTGACATATTGTGAAACTTTGTACGATGTATAGTTTGTTTTGAAATAATAAAATAAACAGCCAATCTTTTTTCCCCATTATTTAATTAAGCTGAAGAGAGGCTTTTTAACCTCTTGAGATGGGAAATGTGTTTTGTTATGAAGTTGAACATGTGCTCTTTATGACAAAAAGTTGAAATTATTTGAAATTAGAAGTAGTTTTTTCACTTGCCATCACAATTTAAATGATTTCACTGACATATTTGTGGCTTGGTGGCCCAAAAAATGGTCTACATTGATCAACATGTAAAGAAGAGTAATTTAAGAAGCCGATTTATGAATTACTTTGGACACCCTGTAGACTAGATGTCAAAGCCATGGATTTCTGCAATATTGTTAGGTATTATATGCATTGGAGAAAGATGCAAATGTGTGTACATGCATCTCTGGAACACATTTTACATGACATTGATTGATTGATTTGCTGAGACGATACCCCATGTTTAGGGTCACCAATCACACTAATGCTACTTGATAGCAAATACTGTTGATTACATGTAAAAGAGGAAGACAAATGCGAATGACAGCGGTCACAATCCACAGACCTCTGAAACATTCAGAGGAAAAAAGGAGGACATTTTCCCACACGGCAACCCACGATGTACTGTGGTCTGGCTTTGCACTGACAACTCACAGGGATGTGACATTGAGCAGACGCTCTCTTTGTGAAACGGGGGACGCGGTGGCAGGATACATCTCTGATATTAACAATAAATAACGTCTCGAGCCAGGTGGGTCACCATCTGACAGGGTCCATTTTGTGCTGTCACTCTGTGAAAAACCCCACAAGTGTGACACAACCCCTTCACTTCTGTCTTCGAGCAAGGAGATTAAAGTCTGGCCAGGGCCTACTGATGCCCCATTTGGCTTGGAGTTCCATCATAGAGAATGGGACATTGCTATGGGGGGTGTAGAAAGACCATTTGTCAGCCTGGTCCTTGAAGAAAGTCAGTGGAGTTCAAACTTGGCTGTGATATTTTCTTGCGCATTTGTGCCCAAATGGGATGGAATGGTCAAGTCAAACCATGTTTAGAATAGGGACCTTAGGGTGCATTGAGGTGTCCCACCTGATGTTGTCATTTAGGTCAGTCTGAGCTGGCAAGCAGATACTTTGCAATAATTTTTACTTCTAACTTCTCCCTAGCTGCACGGCTAGTGTTTATTAGCCAATAATAGTACCCCACGTCCCAGAATCATGAGTCAGAGAAAATTGTCAGGAAATGGAGCGAAAGTAGTACAACGTCTATCAATGAATGTAAAAGGGAAGTCATTTCATGTGGAAGTAATAGCTCTGCAAATCCATGTAGTAATGCATCAGAGAGACACCCAATATAGAGACACCCAACACTGACAAATTTGAGACAGTTTAGTTGAGGGAGAGTAGCACATCCCTCAAGTGGAATTAGCAAACATATATATTTTTTTAACGCTAGACGAGAACCCCCCGTGAGCGTATGAATCTGAGAGAGAAAAAAGGAAGGAGAGAGAGAGAAGTATGGTCCCGGCAAGCGACTGAGACAAGTGTAGACATGTGAGTGAGGGGCCCTGGGCCTTTCTTCTCCTGTCTGTTTGGATTGGTTAAACCAAACAAATCCCTCTGGCCAAGCGGTGGGCTCTGGTGTAGAGCACCCATGGTCCTCTTGAACTCTCTTGTTACTTTACTGTAAACTCTTCCAGATGATTAACGAGTGCTCCCTCCTCTTTCACTAGAACATGGCGCTCTGTGCTATATAGACTTCAACTAGCGTACTGCAAATAGCTCAAACTGCCGTTCACAAACTATTGCAAATTAACTCACCACATCGTACTCCAAACTTTGGTGACCCACAAAGCCATTCACAAACCCAGCAAATACTGCACCTGCAAAAGCTACTTTAGGGTGTCAAAGCATAACTTATTGAAAGGATGTCAGTGGTAATGTCGACTATAAATAAGAGTGTCACTCTAGGATAGCGTGAGGCTTTTGCCGTTACACCGACTCCACATCACCTGCATGTGTGCAAGAGTGTTTACGACTACCTGTCAATCAATCACGTCATCCACATTACTCGCGAGTGTCTGGTTACATTGAGACATGACTCTTCGGTTCATAGATTGGAAATATCATTCCATGAAGACCAACTCGGTAGGAAATGATTGTGACTGGTGTGGATATTAAAAAGAATATTCAAGGTAACTTTTTTGTAAATGTTTTAATTTTAATTTATCCGTTATTTTACCAGGTAAATTGACTTGAGAAGACGTTGTCATTTACAGCAATGATATATTTGTTAGTATTTCATTTTTTATTTGGACAGTGATAGTCGGAATGTAGAGGGGAGACATACAGAGGGAGAGGAAGGGCTGAGACAGTATTCGTACGCAAGGGGTATATGTGGTTCGAAATCTGGGGGGCTAACCACTATGCCAGACACTTTCAAGGAGACTCTTAACCTGTGCCACTGTAGCAACTGTATTCAAGGGTTAGAAATGTAACACAGCATCAAACTGACAAGTTGACTTGATAACACTACTACTACTCCTTTGACCTCCACCTACCAACCTGTGATACATGTGAGCTGTTTGATTGGGGTCACGGCAGTAACGTAACATGAGTTGATTCCACCTACGATTTAAACCTGGATTCATCAGTATTATGCACCGTAAAGGATAAGGGGCCAATTGCTCAAGAGTCAAGTAATGTCTTCCGATTACGGAAAGGCAAGATTACTGATGCCCAAGTGGCTCTTCTACACTATGCAACGAACATGCCTCCATGTTATGGGAATATAGAAAAACAAGAACTGAACTGGTACAGGATGTAAATTGTCTCAAAACATGAGCCTTGCAGTAGACATGAAAGACTTTACACCTAACAATGTTTAAGTCACACCATGACACTGCCTTAATAATAAAGAGCCTGTGTTAATAGCACCAGCTGGGACCATAAATGTAACTACATTTCACAACATCCATGCATGTTTATCCAACTCAGTGAACTTTCATGAGATGAGTGAGAACATATATGCAGTATGGCTATTTTACTCTGTTGTGTTGATGTTTCATTGTAGAGTCCTACAATATGATTAATTGCTAAATGTTCCATATGTGCAACAATACCATCAATACACTTGCATTCGAGCTTTAGACTACACCGCCATAGAATTTAAAAGGAAAAGTAGACAGAGTATTTTCTGTATGTATATCCCCACTGATCCGAATGTGCCTTATCACTCAGCAATTACTCCACTTGAAACCTCGTTTTAGTAATCATTACAAATTGCAATTGCACAATAAACCCCCGAGATATGACAGCATAGAATAATTAGTTATGGAAATGGGGAGAAGTTGAAAAGTTCAGTAGTGGGGTCTGTGTGCAGCTCTCTGTACAGTGGTGGACGTTCGGTAGACCCTGGGCCAAGCAAAATAAAGCTGCTGTTTTCCTTCTACTTGTGGTAGGCTTGGCCTGCGGACATACGGTAATAGGAACCATGTTGAAAGACAGAGATAAATAACTGGCACATGCATCATGGTGTAAAGGGAAGCCGGGCAGGTTACATTGATAGTAGGACCGAGAGCCATCTAGCCACGCCCGTTTGCTTTTTCTGAATGCTGTGCCCCCTGCTCGCCCAGCGTAGTAGTGAATACCGTACAGCATCCTGACTCACCTATTGCTACTCTTTTGATCCTATGATCACTCTGCTACACAGCTGATGCCCCCTGGACTGTTTCAATAACACGGTACCTCATTTTGTTTACCTGTCGGCCCCAGCCTCGAACTCAGGTCCTGTATGTACCTAACTGACCCGCTCTGCCCTTTCTTCGCCATTTACCCGTTGTTGTCTTAGCTCTCCTGATCAACGTCTGTGATTGCTTTATGCCTCTCTCTAATATGCCTTGTCTACTGATGTCTTGGCTAGTTTTTATTGCTTTATTTCACTGCAGAGCCCTCAGTCCCGCTCACAATACCTTAGATAGCTCTTTCGTCCCACACCACACACATGCGGAGACCTCACCTACGTCATCATCACGCAACGCATAGGTTTACCTCCACTGTACTCATATCCTACCATAATGTCTGTACATTATGCCTTGAATCTATTTTACCACACCCAGAAATCCTCTCCTTCTTTTCTCTGTCTCCAACGCGCTAGACGACCAGTTCTTATAGCCTTTAGCCATACCCTTACCCTACTCCTCCTCTGTTCCTCTGGTGATGTAGAGGAATCCAGGCCCTGTAGCCCCCAGTTCCACTCCTATTACCCAGGCGCTATCATTTATTGACTTCTGTAACCATAAAAGCCTTGGTTTCATGCATGTTAACATCAGAAGCCTCCTCCCTAAGTTTTTTTTTCTCCACTGCTTTAGCACACTCCGCCAACCCTGATGTCCTTGCTGTGTCTGAATCCTGGTTTAGGAAGGCCACCAAAAATTCTGACATTTCCATCACCAACTATAACATTTTTCGCCAAGATAGAACTGCCAAAGGGGGTGGAGTTGCAATCTACTGTAGTCAGCCTGCACAGTTCTGTCATGCTATCCAGGTCTGTGCCCGAACAGTTCGAGCTTCTACATAAAGAAAAAAAACACCCCTCATCACAGTCAAATGCTCCCTAAAACACTTCAGCGAGTAAGCCTTTCTAATTGACCTGGCCCGGGTATCCTGGAAAGATATTGACCTCATTCCGTCAGTAGAGGTTGCCTGGTTATTCTTTAAAAGTGATTTCCTCACTTAAATAAGCATGACCCGTTACAAAAATGTAGAACAAGGAACAGATATAGCCCTTGGTTCACTCCAGACCTGACTGCCCAAAAACATCCCGTGAGCATCGAATAGCCCCCATTATATGCAACTTTTCAAGGACGTTAGGAACCAATCTACACAGGCAATTAGGAAAGCAAAGGCAAGCTTTTTCAAACAGAAATTTGCTTCCTTCAGCACACAAGTTCTGGGACTTGTAAAGTCCATGGAGAATAAGAGCACCTCCTCCCAGCTGCCCACTGCACTGAAGCTAGGAAACACTGTCACCACCGATAAATCTACAATAATTGAGAATTTCAAGAAGCATTTTTCTACGGCTGGCCATCCTTTCCAACTGGCTACCCCTACTCCGGTCAACAGCTCTGCACCCCTCACAGCAACTTGCCCAAGCCTCCCCCAAATCCAGATAGCTGATGTTCTGAAAGAGCTGCAAAATCTGGACCCCTACAAATCAGCTGGGCTAGACAATCTGGACCCACTCTTTCAAAAATTATCCGCTGCAATTGTTGCAACCCCTATTACTAGCCTGTTCAACCTCTCTTTTGTATCATCTGAGATCCCCAAAATTGGAAAGCTGCTGGGGTCATCCCCCTCTTCAAAGGGGGAGACACTCTAGACCCAAACTGTTACAGACCTATATCTCTCCTACTCTGCCTTTCTAAGGTCTTCGAAAGCCAAGTTAACAAACAGATCACCGACCATTTTGAATCCCACTGTAGCTTTTCCGCTATGCAATCTGGTTTATGAGCTGGTCATGGGCGCACCTCACCCACGCTCAAGGTCCTAAACGATATCATAACCGCCATCGATAAGAGACAATACTGTGCAGCCGTATTCATCGACCTGGCCAAGGCCTTTGACTCTGTCAATCACCACATTCTTATCGGCAGACTCAACAGCCTTGGTTTCTCAAATGACTGCCTCGCCTGGTTCACCAACTACTTCTCAGACAGAGTTCAGTGCGTCAAATCGAAGGGCCTGTTGCCCGGACCTCAGGCAGTCTCTATGGAGGTGCCACAGGGTTAAATTCTCGGGCCAACTCTTTTCTCTGTATACATCAATGATGTCACTTTTGTGGCTGGTGATTCTCTGATCCACCTCTACGCAGACAACACCATTCTGTATACTTCTGGCCCTTCTTTGGACACTGTGTTAACTAACCTCCAAACGAGCTTAAATGCCATACAACTCTCCTTCCATGGCCTCCAACTGCTCTTAAATGCAAGTAATACTAAATGCATGCTCTTCAACCGATCGCTGCCCGCACCTGCCCACCCGCCCAGCATCACTACTCTGGACAGTTCTGACTTGTGTGAAAAAAAAATGTGGACAACTACAAATACCTAGGTGTCTGGATAGACTATAAACTCTCCTTCCAGACTCATATTAAGCATCTCCAATCCAAAGTTAAATCTAGAATCGGCTTCCTGTTTCGCAACAAAGCATCCTTCACTCATGCTGCCAAACATACCTTCGTAAAACTGACTATCCTAACGATCCTTGACTTCGGCAATGTCATTTAGCCTCCCACACTCTACTCAGCAAATTGGATGCAGTCTTATCACAGTGCCATCCGTTTCGTCACCAAAGCTCCATATACTACCCACCACTGCAACCTGTATACTCTCATTGGCTGGCCTTCGCATCATATTCGTCGCCAAACCCACTGGCTCCAGGTCATCTATAAGTCTTTGCTAGGTAAAGCCCCGCCTTATCTCAGCTCACTGGTCACCATAGCAGCACCCACCCGTAGCACACGCTCCAGCAGGTATATTTCACTGGTCACCCCAAAGCCAATTTCTCCTGCCAATGACTGGAACAAATTGCAAAAATCACTGAAACTGGAGACTCATATCTCCCTCACTAACTTTAAGCATCAGCTTTCAGAGCAACTTTCAGATCATTGCACCTGTACATAATAGCCCATCCAACTACCTCATTCCCATATTATTAATTTTTTATTTTTCTCCTTTGCACGCTAGTATCTCTACTTGCATATTCATCTTCTGCACATCTATCACTCCAGTGTTTATTTGCTAAATTGTAATTATTTCACCACTACGACCTATTCATTGCCTTACCTCCCTAATCTTACTTAATTTCCATACAATGTATATATATTTTTCTATTGTGTTATTGACTGTACGTTTGTTTATTCCATGTGTAACTCTTTGTTGGTGTTGTCACACTGCTTTTCTTTATCTTGGCCAGGTCGCAGTTGTAAATGAGAACTTATTCTCAACTGGCCTACCTGGTTAAATAAAGGTGAAAAAAAAGTTTGTGACAGAATACTCAAGTGGGTGGGTAACATTCCTACCCATCTTAGACATAAGCAGTGACTCACTTGTGTGAGGTACCTGAAATATAAGGCTCTTACAAAATACCATATTGCCTTTTTAAGAACTATGATGCTATCTCTCAATGCTACCTCTCAATACCTCTTGTAATGCCCTGAAATGCAAAAAGTTTGCCTGCCACAAATTTTGCCCCATGTCACCTAGTTGTGTTCCGACTTGGTGACTTAGCAGTTTAGATATTAAGCGTGTTGTAAACCTAGCCGAGAGCAGAAACACATGGTAAAGAACCCAACCCATCGGACCACATGCCCGATGTCAGGCACCGATTTGTTTTATTGATTATGTGGTTGAGTAAAGTAAGCCTCGAGACATTCTGTTTGTTTACACGTTAGGCTATTTTCCCAAGACCATGTGTTTTCACAGTACAGTTGATTCACAAGTAACACTAACATTAGCAACTGTTTCTTTCCCTTACCTATGTTGGCATTTATATAGTATGAAAGAGTCCGCATCCTCTCCTTTTAATCAATAACAACATTTCTAGCCCAGGTGTGTATGAAACAAATACATTTTTATTTGTCACATGCTTCGTAAACAGGTGTAGACACATGAAATGCTTACTTATGGGCCCTTCCCAACAATGCAGAGATGAAGATAAAAAATTATAAAAAGATAATGACACAAGGCATAAATACACAATGAGTAACGATAACTTGGCTATATACCAGTACCTAGTTTATGTGCAAAGGTACGAAGATACAGTGGATTTGGAAAGTATTCAGACCTCTTAACCTTTTCCACATTTTGTTAGGTTACAGCCTTATTCTAAATGGATTAAATTGTTTTTTTTTCATTCATCAATCTACACCCAATACCCCATAATGACAAAGCAAAAACTGTTTTTTAGAAATTTTGGCAAGTGTATAAGAAAACAAAAACTGATATTACATTTACACAAGTCTTCAGACCCTTTACTCAGTACTTTGTTGAAGCACCTTTGGCAGCGGTTACAGCCTCAAGTCTTCCTGGGCATGACGCTACAAGCTTGGCACACCTGTATTTGGGGAGTTTTTCCCATTCTACTCTGCAGATCCTCTCAATCTCTGTCAGGTTAGATGGAGAGCGTTGATGTACAGCTATTTTCAGGTCTCTCCAGAGATGTTCGATCGGGTTCAAGTCCGGGCTCTGGCTGGGCCACTCAAGGCCATTCAGAGACTTGTCCCGAAGCCACTCCTGCATTGTCTTGGCTGTGTGCTTGTGGTCGATGTTCTGTTGGAAGGTGAACCTTTGCCTCAGTCTGAGGTCCTGAGTGCTCTGGAGCAGGTTTTAATCAAGGATCTCTATGTACTCTTCTCCGTTCAGCTTTCCCATGATTCTGATTAGTCTTCCAGTTCCTGTCGCTGAAAAACATCCCCGCAGCATGATGCTGCACCGACATTCACTTTAGGGATAGTGCCAAGTTTCCTCCAGACGTGTTGCTTGGCATTCAGGCCAAAGAGATCAATTTTGGTTTCATCAGACCAGAGAATCTAGTTTCTCATGGTCTGAGAGTCCTTTAGGTTCCTTTTGGCAAACTTCAATTGGGCTGTCATGACTTTTATTGAGGACTGCCTTCAGTCCAGCCACTCTACCATAAAGGCCAGATTGGTGGAGTGCTGCAGAGATAGTTGTCCTTCTGGAAGTTTCTCCCATCTCCACCAAGAAGCTCTGTCAGAGTGACTATCAGGTTCTTGGTCACCCCCTGACCAAGGCCCTTCTCTCCCGATTGCTCAGTTTGGCCGGGCAGGCCAGCTCTAGGAAGAGTCTTGGTGGTTCCAAACCCCTTCCATTAGATTTTTAAATACATTTGCAAAAAAATCTTTAAACCTGTTTTTGCTTTGTCAATATGGGATATTGTGTGTAGATAGATGATGAAAACAATTAATTGAATCCTTTTTTGAATAACACTAACGTAAAACAAAATGTTGACAAAGTCAACGGGTCTGAATACTTTCTTAATGCACTACAGTGCCTTCAGAAAGTATTCATACCCCTTGACTTATTACACATTTTGTTGTGTTACAGAAGTGGAGGACTTTGTGGGAAACAGACAGTTCGCAGAGTACTCCTCCTTCTCTGTGGAATCGGTGGCTGACGACTTGCGTTTTTGTGAATATTAATAAAAATATTTGATACACTGTTCTAGCTTCATATATCTCTGGGAGCACATGCACTGTGTTTATCCTATAAACCTCAGAGAACATACAGTGCCTTCAGAAAATATTCATACCCCTTGACTTATTCCAAATGTTGTGTTACGGATTGAATTCAAAATGGATGAAATAGTTTGTTTTATTTCACCCATCTACTCACATGTAGAATTTTTTTGCAAATTTATTGAAAATTAAATACAGAAATATCTCATTTACATAAGTGTTCTCACCCGAGTCAATAGTTTGTAGAAGCACCTTTGGCAGCGATTACAGCTGTGAGTCTTTCTGGGTAAGTCTCTAAGAGCTTTCCACACCTGGATTGTGCAACATTTGCCCATTATTCAATTCAAAATTCTTCAAGCTCTTTCAAATTGGTTGTTGATCATTGCTAGACAGGCATTTTCAGGTCTTGCCATAGATTTTCAAGTAGATTTAAGTAAAAGCTGTAACTCTGCCACTTACACATTCACTGTCTTCTTGGTAAGCAATTCCAGTTAAGATTTGGCCTTGTTTTTTAGTTTATTATCCTGCTGAAAGGTGAATTTATCTTCCAGTGTCTGGTGGAAAGCAGACTGAACCAGGTTTTCCTCTAGAATGTTTCCTTTGCTTAGCTCCATTTCGTTAATTTTTTTATCCTGGAAAAACTCCCGTCTTTAACGATTACAAGCATACCCATAACATGATGAAGCCACCACTATGCTTGAAAATATGAGTGGTACTTAGTAATAGCATTGGACTGGGTTTGTGTAACGGCTTTCTTTAGGTGAAGTAGAGGCGGACCAAAATGCAGCGTGGTGGTTATTCATGTTCTTTAATTTATAAAGACACTACACATGAGATAACTAACAAAAACAACAAACATGAGAAAACCTAAAACAGCCCTATCTGGTGCAAACACAAAGACAGGAACAATCACCCACAAACACACAGTGAAACCCAGGCTACCTAAATATGGTTCCCAATCAGAGACAATGACTAACACCTGCCTCTGATTGAGAACCATATCAGGCCAGACATAGAAATAGACAAACAAGACATCCAACATAGAATGCCCACTCAGATCACACCCTGACCAACCAAAACATAGAAACATACAAAGCAAACTACGGTCAGGGTGTGACAGTTTGCCACAAACATAACACTTTGT
Organism: Oncorhynchus tshawytscha; assembly: GCF_018296145.1. NCBI lineage: Eukaryota > Metazoa > Chordata > Actinopteri > Salmoniformes > Salmonidae > Oncorhynchus > Oncorhynchus tshawytscha. The sequence goes on along the minus strand of NC_056452.1, from coordinate 9,788,263 downwards.
ATTCAGGACAAAAACGTAATTGCTTTCCAACATTTTTTGCAGTTTTTCTGAATTGCCTTGTTGCGAAAAGGACGCATGTTTTGGAATCATTTATTCTGTACATGCTTCCTTCTTTTCATTATGTCAATTAGGTTAGTATTGTTGTGTAACTGCAATGTTGTTGATCTATCCTCAGTTTTCTCCTATGACAGTCATTAAACTGTGTAACTGTTTTAAAGTCACCATTGGCCTCATGGTAAAATCCCTGAGCGGTTTCCTTCCTATCCGGCAACTGAGTTAGAAAGGACACATGTACTTTTGTAATGACTGGGTGTATTGATACACCATCCAAAGTGTAATTAATAACTTCACCATGTTTTTTTTTACCCATGCACTTCTTTGTGAGACATTGGTTTTTGTGGTTGAATCTGTGTTTGAAATTAACTGCTCGACTGAGGGACCTGACAGATACATTTATGTGTGAGGTACAGAGATGAGGTAGTGATTCAAATATCAGGTTAAACACTATTATTGCACACAGAGTCCATGTAACTTATTATGTGACTTGTTAATAAGCAAATTGTTACTCCTGAACATATTTAGGCTTGTCATAACTAGAGGGTTAAATACTTATTGACTCAAGACAGTTAAACTTGTATTTTGTTTTTTTGTAACCAATTCTAAAAAATAATATTACACTTTAACATTATGGTGTATTGTGTGAAGGCCAGTGACAAATCAATTTAATACATTTTAAATTCAGGCTGTAACACAACAAATGTGTGTGAATAATTTCTGAAGGCACTGTATACACCAATACTTTTGTTGACTGTTATGACATACCCCTTTGCAAAACAGAAGTACCACTCATACAGGGCAATTGGACTTCACTGCTTCTCAGGGCAGAAATTCTCCACCTTCGACAAAGACCAGAGCCCGGTTTCCCAAAAGCATCTTACAGCTACTACCCCCCTACATTTTTCAATTTCCGCCTGAAGACATACCCAATCTAGCTGCCTGTAGCTCAGGCTCAGATCCAAGGATATACATATTCTTGATTTCATTTGAAAGAAAACACTCTGGAGTTTGTGTAAATGTGAATTGAATGTAGGAGAATATAACACAATAGATCTGGTTTAGATAATACAATGAAATAAAACATGTTTTTTCATTTTTATTGTTGTATCATCATCTTTAAAATGAACAAGACAAAACAAACATTCAGATAGGATGATGGGGACAATTTCAGTGAAAAAAAAAGAGGGCAACAGTACTTGTGCAAAGTGTCAGAATGATAATTTCCGAAATGAGTGTGCTCCATGACATTTATCATGAAGTCACCCAGGTGTTCCACACAGGTAGCCCAAATGTACCCAAGTGTCCAAAATTGGAAGTTATACATTTTCAATGGAATAACTAAATACAAAATACCAAAATGGTATTCTAACACCCCCCCACCCCCCCAAAAAATGGAGAAAAAACATGAGAAAAAAAAAATACATTTACAAAATAACACTTTCAATATTTGGAAGACCATCAGTCCTCTACACAATATTGTGCTGCTGACGGCAGGTGCCATATAGCAGTCTCTTTCTGCTGTAAAGCAGAGGGTCACCAAGCATGTGGTGCAGGTGACGGGGGACTTCATTTTGCAAAGAACACAGCGACGCCTCCATGCTGTGCCCTTTTGGCCCTGAGGCATATCCATGCCTGCAGAAATAAATTTGGGCAGATGAACACCACTTGTGGCAGGAGCTGAATGAACCAGCTTCAGTGGGGGATGGACACCTTGGCACTGGGGGCTCCCATTCGGAGTCAGTGTCACTGTGAAAGAAAATGTTCAGTTATAATAGTTTCACATATGAGCCCTGTATCAACAGGTATAATAAACATATATATATAGAGTACAGGGAACATAAGGTTGAATATATTATTATAGACCTGCTAGATCTACTGTCTATTCTATATTATGACATTTCAGCTAGATCTACTGTCTCTATTACAGTCAGGCAAAAAAGTATTTAGTCAGCCACCAATTGTGCAAGTTCTCCCACTTAAAAAGATGAGTGGCCTGTAATTTTCATCATAGGTACACTTCAACTATGACAGACAAAATGAGAAAAAAAATCCAGAAAATCACATTGTAGGATTTTAAATTTATTTATTTGCAAATTATGGTAGAAAATAAGTATTTGGTCAATAACAAAAGTTTCTCGATACTTTGTTATATACCCTTTGTTGGCAATGACAGAGGTCAAACATTTTCAGTAAGTCTTCACAAGGCTTTCACACATTGTTGCTGGTATTTTGGCCCATTCCTCCATGCAGATCTCCTCTAGAGCAGTGATGTTTTGGGGCTGTTGCTGGGCAACACGGACTTTCAACTCCCTCCAAAGATTTTCTATGGGGTTGAGATCTGGAGACTGGCTAGGCCACTCCAGGACCTTGAAATGCTTCTTATGAAGCCACTCCTTCGTTGCCCGGGCGGTGTGTTTGGGATCATTGTCATGCTGACAGACCCAGCCATGTTTCATCTTCAATGCCCTTGCTGATGGAAGGAGGTTTTCACTCAAAATCTCATGATAGATGGCCCCATTCATTCTTTCCTTTACACGGATCAGTCGTCCTGTTCCTTTGCAGAAAAACAGCCCCAAAGCATGATGTTTCCACCCCCATGCTTCACAGTAGGTATGGTGTTCTTTGGATGCAACTCCGCATTCTTTGTCCTCCAAACACGACGAGTTGAGTTTTTACCAAAAAGTTCTATTTTGGTTTGATCTGACCATATGACATTCTCCGAATCTTCTTCTGGATCATCCAAATGCTCTCTAGCAAACTTCAGATGGGCCTGGACATGTACTGGCTTAAGCAGGGGGACACGTCTGGCACTGCAGGATTTGAGTCCCTGGCGGCATTGTGTGTTACTGATGGTAGGCTTTGTTACTTTGGTCCCAGCTCTCTGCATGTCATTCACTAGGTCCCCCCGTGTGGTTCTGGGATTTTTGCTCACCGTTCTTGTGATCATATTGACCCCACAGGGTGAGATCTTGCGTGGAGCCCCAGATCGAGGGAGGTTATCAGTGGTCTTGTATGTCTTTCATTTCCTAATAATTGCTCTTATACAGGTAACGAGTGGAGGACAGAGGAGCCTCTTAAAGACTGCCAAGGAGTCAGAACCGGCTGATACCCCAACACACACTGGAAGGGAGAGAGGTTAGTGGAGGAGTTGCTGAGCGGGTTCTGGGCCATCTCTGCTAAGGGCACGAATGCTGCCCACTCCCCAAACCGGTCCTGGCAATAAGACCTCAGAAACCTACCCACATCTTGGTTAACTCTCTCCACCTGCCCGTTACTCTCGGGGTGAAAACCTGAGGTAAGGCTGACCGAGACCCACAGATGATCCATGAACGCCCTCCAGACGTTCGACGTGAACTGGGGACCCTGATCAGACACTATATCCTCAGGCACCCCTTAGTGCCGGAAGACGTGCGTAAATAATGCCTCCTCAGTCTGTAGGGCTGTAGGGAGACCGGGCAGAGAGAGGAGACCGCAGGACTTAGAGAAACGATCCACAACGACAATGATCGTGGTGTTTCCCTGAGATGGGGGAAAATCGGTCAGAAAATCTATCAATAGGTGTGACCATGGCCGCTGTGGAATGGGTAAGGGGTGTAACTTACCTCTGGGCAGGTGCCTAGGAGCCTTACACTGGGCACACACTGAACAGGAGGAAACATAAACCCTCACGTCCTGAGCCAGAGTGGGCCACCGCACAGCGCACTGTCCGACCAATACCTGGATGCCCAGAGTGGGGTGACGTGTGGGCCCAATAGATCAGCCTGTCACAGACAGCAGACGGAACGTACAGACGCCCAACGGGACACTGCTGTCCGCATCCAGCTCCCACACTACCTGCACCACTAGGCCGGGAGTATGGGAGTGGGATCCAAGGGCTTCTCCTCTGTGTCAGAGGATGTGGGACAGTGCGTCTGCCTTCACATTCTGGGAACCTCGTCTGTAAGAGAGGGTGAAAACAAAACGGGTGAAAAACATGGCCCACCTTGCCTGGCGAGGGTTCAGTCTCCTCGCTGCCCGGATGTACTCCAGATTGCGGTGGTCAGTCCAGATGAGAAAAGGGTGATTAGCCCCCTTAAGCCAATGTCTCCACGCCTTCAAAGCCTTGACAACAGCCAACAACTCCCAGTCCCCCACGTCATAGTTTCGCTCCGCCGGGTTGAGCTTCCTCGAGAAGAAAGCATAGGGGCAGAGCTCCGGTGGCGTACCCGAGCGCTGAGAGAGCACAGCTCCTATCCCAGCCTCGGACGTGTCCACCTCCACTATGAAAGTCAAAGAGGGATCCGGATGAGCCAGCATGGGAGCCGAGGTAAACAGAGCCCTCAGGTGACTAAAAGCCCTGTTCGCCTCAGCTGTCCACTGCACGCGCACCGTCCCCCCTTCAGCAGTGAGGTAATGGGAGCTGCTACCTGACCAAAACCTCAGATAAACATCTGGTAGTAGTTGGCAAACCCTAAGACCCGCTGCACCTCCTTTACTGTGGTGGGAGTCGGCTGCAATGCAGTCACTCTCCATCTCCACCCCTGAGATGGAAATGCGATGACCTAGGAAGGAGACGGACTGTTGAAAGAACAGGCATTTCTCAGCCTTGGCGTACAGGTCATGCTCCAACAGTCGACCAAGCACCTTGCGCACCAAGGACACATGCTCGGTGCGTGTAGTGGAGTATTTCAGAATGTCATCAATATACATCACTACACCCTGCCCGTGCAGGTCCCTGAAAATCTCGTCTACAAAGGCTTGGAAGACTGATGGAGCATTCATCAACCCGTATGGCATGACGAGGTACTCATAGTGTCCAGAGGTGGTACTGAAAGCTGTCTTCCACTCATCACTCTTCCAGATACGCACCAGGTTATAAGCACTCTTGAGATTTAGTTTGATGAAGAAGCACGCCCCGTGCATTGACTCTATCGCTGTGGCTATGAGAGGTAGCGGGAAACTATACCTCACAGTGATCTGATTCAGACCCCGATAGTCAATACATGGGCGCAGACCTCCCTCCTTCTTCTTCACAAAAAAGACACTCGAGGAGGCGGGTGAAGTGGAGGACCGAATGTACCCCTGACGCAGGGATTCGGAGACAAATGTATTCCATAGCCTCCGTCTCTGCCTGTGAGAGGGGATACACGTGACTCCTGGGAAGTGTAGGGCCTACCAGGAGATCTATCGCACAATCGCCCCGTCGATGAGGTGGTAATTGAGTCGCCTTCTTTTTGCAGAAGGCGAGAGCCAAATCAGCTCATTCAGGGGGGATGCGCATGGTGGAGACCTAGTCTGGACTCCACCGTTGTAGCACCAATGGAAACCCCTAAACACCTACCTGAGCCCTCTGTGGCCAAGAAACAGTGGGATTATGACAAGCTAACCAGGGTAGCCCCAGGACCATGGAAAACGCAGGAGAGTCAATAATAAAGAGACTAATTCTCTCCGTATGACCCCCCTGCGACACCATGCCCAAAGGAGCGGTGACCTCCCTAATCAACGCGGACCGGTCGACTATCTAAGGTGTGAATGGGGAAGGGCACATCCACGGGAACAATTGGAATCCCTAAACTTTGGGCAAATGATCTGTCAATGATAATTCCCAGCTGCGCCTGAATCGATGCGCGCCTTATGCTGGGAATACGGGGAAAAGTAACAAACAAAAACATGTGTGCAACAGAGGGCTCTGGGTGAGAATGGTGCATCTCACCTGGGGTGATGCCAGAGTGCCCTGCCTGCTGCCTCAAACCCTAGAGGAGCCAACACAGCACCGAACAACAGTGTGACCTCTGCAGCCACAGATGGTACACGTGAAAACCCCTCCTCTGGTCACCCTGTGCGCAAGCAACTCCCAGGGACAAAGCACCTCCCAGGTACAGAACAACAGATTTTTACCTTGTCAGCTCAGGGATTTGATCCAGCAACCTTTTGGTTATTGGCCCAACACTCTAACCACTAGGCTACCTGCTGCCCCAAAAAAAGGTGGTAAAAAAGAATTATAACAAAAAACGCTCTTTACCTCACTCACTTTTCAAAGACATCTAGAAATGTACATGTTTTGTGCTCTTGTTGGAAGCAAACCCTCCCATATTGCTGACTACAAATGATCTATAATTGGGTTAATAACTCTAACTAAGGATATGAAAAAAATGTGCACATGCAGCTCTCGCTTTGATCTCAAAACAAACACATCTACTCAAGATCACAGCTGTAAACACAATCCAGATCAATGAAAATGGCACAGATCCATATATGGAAATTGTCTATTTCCATATAGGCCTACTGCAGCTCTGATTGGTTATGCCGCACAGGACTGTGTAGAGTATGGGCTGAGTCATGCATGTCAATGCAGTAGAGTCCTACTCCGATCCTACAACTAAATATCTTGCATAGTTTGTTTTGATTCTGTATGTTGCATTGGAAGTGGGTAGCATTGCGTTGATTCGATCACAATTGCCAAGGTAAACGTTGATAGTTAACACTAACAGGGAAAACTAGAAAGTTGAGTGGTCTTCTCTCTGTGGGCTGAAACAATATTTATTTTGCAGAGCTGTCCCGATTGAGCTGTGCAGCAGTCTGGGGAGTATTGCGCAGTTTAGAGGGAACATTGCTCATAATCTTAAATTACACCGCTATTGGTAAACCGGGCCCAGGACGCTTGGTCTATTAACTGTGCAAGTAGTTACTATAGCACATTTTGGTGTAAGAGTTGACACAATGCAGGCACCAACAGACTGTACTTACGGGGAAAGACAAAACATGTTGCTACTGGTGTTAACTCGGCTACATGGAAAAGTTATTTGTACGCTCTTAAGGCCATCTCTGAAGGTCTGACCAGCGTCTTCGACACTGAAGAGAAGCTTCCAGTGGGGTCTCCCAATGTGTTGTAGGGGCTTAGATCTGTAACTCTGATATTACATGATCTCATTTATCATCTAATCAAAGCAACCTGTACCAGATTAGATTGAAATGTGGGATATCAGGGTTGTTCTGTTTTATATACTGTATGTTGTGTTTTTTACTATGTTTATCTACTGTCACAAACATACCGCTGCCCTCTGGCAATGCTGCTCAAAATTTAAGGCTATCATGTTTCTCTTTATAGTGATTGTTGTGAAATGCAATTGTTTGCAACAATAAGCAGTCATTACAGTCCACATTCATATTTTCATCACCCCTCATAAGGACTAGGTTGCAGACTGCACTCATATCCGAAACAATCATGTCTAGCATCACATGTTTTGATGAAGGGGCCTGCTTCGTGTTAGAGGCAATAGCTCAAATGTAGGTCCCTTGGCAGTTATTATTGCCAGACCGAGTGCCTCAAATAGCATGTCATTAGCTACTTTGACCCTGCATGTCACAATAATTACAGCACTACAGGAAGGCAATGGAAAGGATCTGAATTTCATGCGTAGAACGAGGTCCCTGGGCAAAATTAAGGTATGTTTGCATTTGCTGACTAAAATGCGGACTGTTGATTATGGACTGTCCAGTATGAATGCATTGTTGAGCACGAGCAATAAATACCCAAGTATAAGATGAATATGTTATGTAAGGGACCAAAGCTCTTTGAACATGTACAGTGCCTTGCAAAAGTATTCATCCTGTCACTTTCGTCGTAACGAGGTGACCAAGGCGCAGCGTGATAAGAATACATTCTTCTTTATTTACACGAAGAACACTAAACGTGACGCTATAAGCCACACGTACTGACAGGCAACTACACATAGACAATAACCCACAAAACCAAAATGAAAAATGGCAACCTAAATAGGATCCCCAATCAGAGACAACGATAAACAGCTGGGAACCAATTCAGGCCACCATAGACCTACATATACCTAGACATACTATACCCCATAGATATACAAAACCCCTAGACAGGGTGAATCACCAAGACAATACAAAAACTAAACCAACCAACCTTGTCACACCCTGACCTAACCAACATAAATAAGAAAACAAAGATAACTAAGGTCAGGGCGTGACATATCCCCCTTTTCCTATTTTGTTGAATTACAATCTGTAAATTAAATAGATTTTTATTTGGATTTCATGTAGTGGACATACACAAAATAGTCAAATTTGGTTAAGTGAAATGAAAAAAATTACTTGTTTCAAAAAATTCAAAGATACATTTTGAAAATGGAAAAGTGATGGTACACATGTATTCACCCCCTTTGCTATGAAGCCCCAAAATAAGATCTGGTGCAACCAATTACCTTCAGAAGTCACATAATTTGTTTACTAAAGTCCACCTGTGTGCAATCTAAGTGTCACATGATCTGTCACATGATCTCAGTATATATACACTTGTTCCGAAAGGCCCAGAGTCTGCAACACCACTAAGTAAGGGGAACCACCAAGCAAGCGTCACAATGAAGACCAAGGAGCTCTCCAAACAGGTCAGGGACAAAGTCGTGGAGAAGTACAGATCAGGGTTGGGTTATAAAAAATATCAGAAACTTTGAAGCACCATTACCATTAAGCACCAGCACCACTGAGCACCATTAAATCCATTATTAAAAAATTGAAAGAATATGGCACCACAAACCTGCCAAGAGAGGGCAACCCACCAAAACTCACAGACCAGGAAATGAGGGCATTAAACAGAAAGGCAACAAAGAGACCAAAGATACCCTGAAGGAGCTGCAAAGCTCCACAGCGGAGATTGGAGTATCTGTCTATAGGGCCACTTTAAGCCGTACACTCCACAGAGCTGGGATTTACAGAAAAGTGGCCAGAAAAAAGGAATTGCTTAAAGTGTTTGCCAAAAGGAATGTGGGAGACTCCCCAAACATATGGAAGAAGGTACTCTGGTCAGATGAGACTAAAAGTGAGCTTTTTGGCTGTCAAGATAAACACTTTCTGGCGCAAAATCAACACCTCTCATCACCCCGAGAATGTCATCCCCAGAGTAAAGCATGGTGGTGGCAGCATCATGTTTTGTGGGGATGTTTTTCATCAGCATGGACTGGGAGACTGGTCAGAATTGAAGGAATGAAGGATGGACCTAAATACAGGGAAATTCTTGAGGGAAACCTGTTTCAGTCTTCCAGAGATTTGAGACTCGGACGGAGGTTCACCTTCCAACAGGACAATGATCGTAAGCATACTGCTAAAGCAACACACGAGTGGTTTAAGGGGAAACATTTAAATGTCTTTGAATGGCCTAGTCAAAGCCCAGACCTCAATCCAATTGAGAATCTGTGGTGTATGACATAAAGATTGCTGTACACCAGCAGAACCCATCTAACTTGAAGGAGCTGGAGCAGTTTTGCCTTGAAGAATGGGCAAAAATCCCATTGGCTAGATGTGCCAAGCTTATAGAGACATACCCCAAGAGACTTGCAGCTGTAATTTCTGCAAAAGGTTGCTCTATAAAGTATTGACTTTGGGGGGGTGAATAGTTATGCACGCTCAAGTTTTCTGTTTTTTTGTCTTATTTCTTGCATGTTTCACAAAAAAATATATTTTGCATCTTCAAAGTGGTAGGCATGTTGTGTAAATCAAATGACACAACCCCCCTCCAAACAAAATATATTTTAATTCCAGGTTGTAAGGCAACAAAATAGGAAAATTGCCAAAAGGGGTGAATATTTTCACAGGCCACTGTATGTGATGTTTAGCCTGTAAATATCATTCTCAAGCCATGTCTAGTTGCCTTTTAGTAGATTTAACTAGCGATACATTAACCATCTTAATTAATCAACCTGATTTGATCCAACATGTCATTCAATCCGGGTCTGTATGTCAGCCTTGAAAAACCTAGGTCTATCGAATGTTTTAAGAAATGTGTTAACAGTTTCTCAATAATAGGCATTCGGTTTTGCATTTTATAGCATGTGTGTTTGCATGGTCGTCACCATTTTGAGGTCTTACTATCAAAAACCAAAATCATTTCTGCAGCCTCCACCCCATGACCCTCTTTTGATAATTTTGTTATTTATTTGCATCGTAGCAGTGTTTGTGTTGGAGGTCATTGGGTATTGGTGTAGATTCTCCAATGAGGGCTTGGAACACTAATTTACCTTCCAAGAGTCCTTTACCATTTTGTAACTCACCCAAAAATAACCCTCCAGGGTTAAAATTCGAAAAACAATTGAAGCATGTTGTGTTCCTAATGAGTTGGTGATGAATGTTTCTTGTAAAATGCTGTTTGGTTTTTCCTTCATTACATTTTTCAATTGAGGTCTCTACATACCCCCTCATTGACTTTCGCCTGGTCCCTTAATTAAGCAGCAATGTAGAAACATGTTTATTTTTTCATTTAACCTTTATTCACATTGAGCTTTGTACACATTACAATAAAAACAGAATATTAAAACATACACGATGAGTAAAACAATATAATTCAGCACAAATTAGGGGCAAAACAGATTTTCCCAAATCTGTGGAGACTGGAGGGATCTATAGTGTTATCCATTCCTGTGAACGGGTTTGGTAACTTATGATTCTTATTCTTAATTAATGATGTTACATATACAGTAGAGGGAGTTTCTGTAATATTGCTTTCTAAATAAATAAAAGAGAATGCAGCTCGTCTTACAGACAGAGAGGTCCATCCCACATTGTTATACAGACTACAGTCATGTGATAAAACGTATTGCTGAATGGTAGACTGCGTCCGTGGTTGCCGCATGCATGTTAACAATATCATCAAAATCCAATACAGGGAGTAGCGTTGTTTGAACAAAGGCATGATTTATTTCGGTATAAAAAAACTGTCATTGTTCTTAGCTTCTAAGTCAGATTTTTTACATTCGTTACGAAGGACAACTTGTCATCAATCCAGACACCCAGGTACTTATATTGAGAAACAAGCTCAATTTGGGCTCCATTTATAGCGCAAATATGCAGGTCTTCAGGGTCAACATTTAGTGACCTAGAGAACAGCATGAGCTTGGTTTCACTTGAATTTAACACTAATTTAAGATCTGCAAGTGATTTCTGAATTGAATCAAAGTCATGCTGAATTTCACGAATGGCCTGCTGCACTGAGGTGGCACAGGAATACAAACTGTCATCTGCACAGAGATGAATGTTACAAGTATTAACAGTGTCATTAATATACAAAGTGAACAATAATGGTCCCAAAATTGAACTCTGAGGAACACCTTTTTGAATCTCAAGAAATTCAGATTTACTTGTCTACACTGTCAGTAAATGTGGCTGTCTATGACAAGTATTTGCTATGTCCTTTGGGTAAAAAGTTAGTATAAGTTAATGATTGAGAAGGAGAAAACTACATTGGTAGAAGGTTCACTACACTTATTTGCAACTGCAATTAGTGGGCAGAGAATTGCAGAGTGCTTTCATTCTGCTCTACTGATTGCATGCTTAGCTATATCAAGCACCCACATGCTGACGCACAGTGCCAATGTTGTGCAACTTCGCTATATCACCTCTTCCAGTTCCATGTCTGTTTTTCCTGAGTACATCCCAAGTTATCAGCTTGATTTAGGCACTGCTTGTCTCTCGAACTTAGGAAAATCGACACATTTCACATGTGAATAGCCACTGTATCATTGAATAATGTTGCAAAAGACATACGTAAAAAGATGGCTGCATGTTTTCCTTAGACTTGCCTTTAAAAACAGTGAGAAAAATGAACTGTGTTTCAAATCGTACGTCGAAACAGCGACGGCATCAGTGGATTTTCTTGGCACGTTCACTGAAGCTGTTGTTTGCTTATCGTTTGGCCATACCATTCCGTGTTGCTGTCCGTTTTTTTTTAATCAACATACTCTGTTTCACTGAAACATGGCTCTCTCGGGATATACTGTCCCTGTCCATACAGCCAGCTGGGTTCTCAGTACATCGCGCAGACAGGAATAAAGAACTCTCCAGGAAGAAGAAAGGCGGGGGTGTATGTTTTATGAATAACTACTCATGGTGTGATTGTGATAACATACATGAACTCCTTTTTGTTTACCCAACCTAGAATACCTCACAATCAAATGCCGACCGTACTACCTCCAAAGAGCATTCTCTTTGGTTATAGTCACAGCCGTGCATATTCCCCCTCAAGCCGATACCACAACGGTCCTCAAAGATCTACACTGGACTTTATGCAAACTGGAAACCACATATCCTCAGGCAGGATTTATTGTAGCTTGGGATTTTAACAAAGCAAATTTGAGGAAAATGCTACCAAAGACAGGGCTCTAACTCCTCTAGCTCCACATTGAAATAGGGGGCAGGCCAGGCAGCAGGCTGTTAGCCAGCCTGCCAGGTTAGTGGAGTCTGCCACCAGCACAGTCAGTGTAGTCAGCTCGGCTATCCCCATTGAGACCGTGTCTGTGCCTCGACCTAGGTTGGGCAAAACTAAACATGGCGGTGCTCGCCTTAGCAATCTCACTAGGATAAAGACCTCCTCCATTCCTGCCATTATTGAAAGAGATCGTGATACCGCACATCTCAAAATAGGGCTACATAATGTTAGATCTCTTACGTCAAAGGCAGTTAGAGTCAATGAACTAATCACTGATCTAAATGTGATTGGCCCGACTGAAACATGGCTTAAGCCTGATTAAATTATTGTGTTAAATGAGGCCTCACCTGTTGGTTACACGAGTGACCATATCCTCCGTGCATCCCGCAAAGGCGGAGGTGTTGCTAACATTTACGATAGCAAATTTCAATAAAAAAATGACTTTTCGTCTTTTGAGCTTCTAGTCATGAAATCTATGAAGCCTACTCAATCACTTTTTATAGCTACTGTTTACAGGCCTCCTGGACCATATACAGCGTTCCTCATTGTGTTCCCTGAATTCCTATCGGACCTTGTAGACATAGCAGATAATATTCACATGGAAAAGTCCACAGACCCACTCCAAAAGGCTTTTGGCGCCATCATCGATTCAGTGGGTTTTGTCCAACATGTCTCTGGACCTACTCACTGTCACAGTCATACTCTGGACCTAGTTTTGTCACATGGACTAAATGTTGTGGATCTTAATGTTTTTCCTCATAATCCTGGACTATCGGACCACCATTTTGTTACGTTCCCAACCAAGGGGCATCAAAAGTCTTGCTATAAATTCTCAGACAACCTAAAGATTCCTTGATGCCCTTCTAGACTCCCTCTGCCTACCCAAGGACATCAGAGGACAAAAATAATTTAACCAACTAACTGAGGAACTCAATTTAACATTGCGGAATACCCTAGATGCAGTTGCACCCCGAAAAACATGTGTCATAAGAAACTAGCTCCCTGGTATACATAAAGTACCCAAGCTCTGAAGCAAGCTTCCAGAAAATTGGAACGGAAATGGTGCCACACCAAACTGGAAGTCTTCCGACTAGCTTGGAAAGACAGTTCCATGCAGTATCGAAGAGCCCTCACTGCTGCTTGATCATTTTCCCAACTTAATTGAGGAAAATAAGAACAATCCAAAATGTATTTTTGATACTGTCGCAAAGCTAATGAAAAAGCAGCATGCCCCAAGTGAGGAGGGTTTTCACTTCAGCAGTAATAAATTCATGAACTTCTTTGAGGGAAAGCAAATTACGGTCTCCTCTTTAAATCTGCATTCCTTCAAAGCCCAGTTCAAATCAAAATCAAATCAATGTATTTATATAGCCCTTCATACATCATCTGATATCTCAAAGTGCTCAGTTGTCCTGAGTCTGCACAACTGCCAGGACCTAGGATCAAGAGAGACACTCAAGTGTTTTAGTACTATATCTCTTGACACAATGATGAAAATAATCATGGCCTCTAAACCTTCAAGCTGCATACTGGACCCTATTCCAACTAAACTACTGAAAGAGCTGCTTCCTGTGCTTGGCCCTCCTATGTTGAACATAATAAACGGCTCTCTATCCACCGGATGTGTACCAAACTCACTAAAAGTGGCAGAAATAAAGCCTCTCTTGAAAAAGCCAAACCTTGACCCAGAAAATATAAAAAACTATCCGCCTATATCGAATCTTCCATTCCTCTCAAAAAGTTTAGAAAAAGCTGTTGCGCAGCAACTCACTGCCTTCCTGAAGACAAACAATGTATACGAAATGCTTCAGTCTGGTTTTAGACCCCATCATAGCACTGAGACTGCACTTGTGAAGGTGGTAAATTACCTTTTAACTTCTTCGATATAGGGGGTGCTCTTTTAATTTTTGGATAAAAAAAAACGTTCCTGTTTTAAACAAGATATTTTGTGCTATTTTGATATTTATGCTACTCTGCACCTTAGAGGCTGCTGCCCTATATACAGTGGGGGGAACAAGTATTTGATACACTGCCGATTTTGCAGGTTTTCCTTCTTACAAAGCATGTAAAGGTCTGTAATTTTTAGCATAGGTACACTTCAACTGTGAGAGCTGGAATCTAAAACAAAAATCCCAAAAATAACATTGTTTGATTTTTAAGTAATTGTTTTGTATTTTATTGCATGACATAAGTATTTGATACATCAGAAAAGCAGAACTTAATATTTGGTACAGAAACCTTTGTTAGCAATTACAGAGATCATATGTTTCCTGTAGTTCTTGACCAGGTTTGCACACACTGCAGCAGGGATTTTGGCCCACTCCCCCATACAGACCTTCTCCACATCCTTAAGGTTTCGGGGCTGTCGTTGGGCAATACGGACTTTCAGCTCCCTCCAAATATTTTCTATTGGTTTCAGGTCTGGAGACTGGCTAGGCCACTCCAGGACCTTGAGATGCTTCTTACGGAGCCACTCCTTAGTTGCCCTGGCTGTGTGTTTCGGGTCGTTGTCATGCTGGAAGACCCAGCCATGACCCATCTTCAATGCTCTTACTGAGGGAAGGAGGTTGTTGGCCAAGACCTCGTGATACATGGCCCCATCCATCCTCTCCTCAATACGGTTTAGTCGTCCTGTCTCCTTTGCAGAAAAACATCCCCAAAGAATGATGTTTCCACCTCCATGCTTCACAGTTGGGATGGTGTTCTTGGGGTTGTACTCATCCTTCTTCTTCCTCCAAACATGGTGAGTGGAGTTTAGACCAAAAAGCTATATTTTTGTCTCATCAGACCACATGACCTTCTCCCATTCCTCCTCTGGATCATCCAGATGGTCATTGGCAAACTGGCAAACCAGCTCTCTTCAGGTCATTGACCTGCCGTGTAGTTCTGGGCTGATCCCTCACCTTTCCTCATGATCATTGATGCCCCACGAGGTGAGATCTTGCATGGAGCCCCAGACCGAGGGTGATTGACCATCATCTTGAACTTCTTCCATTTTCTAATAATTGCGCCAACAGTTGTTGCCTTCTCACCAAGCTGCTTGCCTATTGTCCTGTAGCCCATCCCAGCCTTGTGCAGGTCTACAATTTTATCCCTGATGTCCTTACACAGCTCTCTGGTCTTGGCCATTGTGGAGAGGTTGGAGTCTGTTTGATTGAGTGTGTGGACAGGTGTCTTTTATACAGGTAACGAGTTCAAACAGGTGCAGTTAATACAGGTAATAAGTGGTTAAAGAAAAACTAACAGGTCTGTGAGAGCCGGAATTCTTACTGGTTGGTAGATGATCAAATACTTATGTCAAGCAATATAATGCAAATTAATTACTTAAAAATCATACAATGTGATTTTCTGGATTTTTGTCTTAGATTATGTCTCTCACAGTTGAAGTGTAGCTATGATAAAAATGACAGACCTCTACATGCTTTGTAAGTAGGAAAACCTGCAAAATCGGCAGTGTATCAAATACTTGTTCTCCCCACTATACATGGACTTGGAATCACTGGCCACTTTAATAATGTTTAAATACTGTTTTATGCATATGTATATACTGTATTTTAGTCACTGCCACTTCGACATTGCTCAATCTAATATTTCTGAATTCCATTATTTTACTTTTAGATGTATGTGTGTGTATTGTTGTGAATTGTTAGATACTACTACACTGTTGGAGCTAGAAACACAAGCATTTCGCTACACCCGCAATAACATCTGCTAAATATGTGTATGTGACCAATAAAATGTGATATGTCATGCAGCCTGTCCTTTTTGTGTTCATACTTTTTCATAAAGACAAGGACAAGTTCGATGTTGGACTACAATAGAATGTTCTTGATGTCACTGTGACATGTCGATTGGTATAATATAATATAATCAATCCTTTAGTCTTAATCTTTGGTTGCTTAGAACACTACCTTACTCACTCTGTTTAGCACATGGCCTCACATGTGAATCCTTAAAGAGATGGGTGGGGCTAAGGCTTAAACGAGTGAATGGGTGTAGACAAAGAGCTCACCAGTAGGTATATCAAAACATTGAAGGGCCATTTTCTCAAAGTGGGGTTACAAATTGATCAACTTTCAAAGCAGAATTACTTTCCCACTGTCACTCAACTGTAGTGTATGACATAGCATTTTCTAGTAGTCATACTTTTATCCAATGTAAAGAACACAATTTCAATTGTTGCTACAAAAGACCGAATCGAGCCGGTCAGTAACGTATGTGTGTGTATATGTTCTTGTCCCATGTTTCTTGAGCTGAAACAAAATATGTTCCATATGTGTGGAATATCAATAAGCTGAATAACAGCATGATCATTACACAGGTTCACCTTGTGCTGGGGGCAATAAAAGGCCACTCTAAAATGTGCAGTTTTGTCACACAACACAATGCTACAGATCTCAAGTTGAGGGAGGGTGCAGTTACATTTTTGATTTATATTTGAGTCATTTAGCAGACACTCTTATACAGAGCGACTTACAGTTAGTCCATTCATCTTAAGATAGCTAGGTGGGACAACCACATATCACAGGCACAGGACTTTCCTCAATAAAGTAGTTATTAGAAAAGTCCGCTAGAAATGGGGTAGTCAGGTACAAGTGTTGGTTCAGGAAAGAAAACAATTCGGGGTGGGGTCGTGAAGTGAGGATGGAAACTGGCATGCTGACTGCCCGAATGTCCACCAGATCTGTTGCCAAAGAATTTGATGTTTCTCTACCACGTTTTAGAGAATTTGACAGTACATCCTACTGGCATAACATCCGCAGACCATGTGTAACCACGCTAGCCCAGGACCTCCACATCCATCTTCTTGACCTGCAGGATCGTCTGAGACCCGCCACTCGGACAGCTGATGAAACTATGGGTTGCACAACCAAACAATTTCAGAAACCGTCTCAAGTTAGCTCCTCTGCGTGCTCAACGTCCTCACCAGGGTCTTGACCAGACTGCAGTTCAGCATCGTAACCGACTTCAGTGGGCAAATGCTCACCTTCTATGGCCACTGTCACGCTGGAGAAGTGTGCTCCTCCCTGATGAATCCCGGTTTCAACTGTACCAGGCAGACAGCGTTTATGGAGTTGTGTGGGCGAGCGGTTTACTGATGTCAATGTTGTGAACAGAGTACCCCATGGTGTCGGTGGGGTTATGGTATGGGAATGCATAAGCTATGGACAAGAAATACAATTGCATTATATCAATGGCAATTTGAATGCACAGAGATACCGTGTCAAGATCCTGAGGCACATTGCCATGCCAAATCCTCTGACATCACCTAATGTTTTCAGCATGAATTTTAAATTTTATTTTTCTATTTCACCTTTATTTAAACAGGTAGGCAAGTTGAGAACAAGTTCTCATTTACAATTGCGACCTGGCCAAGATAAAGCAAAGCAGTTCGACACATACAATGACACAGAGTTACACATGGAGTAAAACAAACATACAGTCAATAATACAGTAGAAACAAGTCTATATACGATGTGAGAAAATGAGGTGAGATAAGGGAGGTAAAGGCAAAAAAAAAGCCATGGTGGCAAAGTAAATACAATATAGCAAGTAAAACACTGGAATGGTAGATTTGCAGTGGAAGAATGTGCAAAGTAGAAATAAAAAATAATGGGGTGCAAAGGAGCAAAATAAATAAATAAATACATAAAATAAAATAAATACAGTAGGGAAAGAGGTAGTTGTTTGAAAATGCACTGCCCCATGTCGCAAGGATCTGTACACAATTCCTGGAAGCTGAAAATGGCCCAGTTCTTCCATGGCCTGCAAACTTACCAAATTTGTTACCCATTGAGCATGTTTGGAATACTACGTATACGACAGCGTGTTCCAGTTGCCGCTAATATCCAGCAACGTCGCACAGCCATTGAGGAGTGGGACAACATTCCACAGGCCACAATCAACAGCCTGATCAACTCTATGCTCTCTATGCACTTCATGAGGCATATGGTGCTCACACCAAATACTGACTGGTTTTCTGATCCACATCCCTACATTTTCTGGGGTATCTTACCAACAGATGCATGTCTGCATTCCTAGTCATGTGAAGTCAATAGATTAGGGCCTAATGAATTTTTCTATTGATCGATTTCTTTCAGATTTTTGTTCAGTGTGTGCTACGCTAGTGACTTCATTATAGAACATCAAAACTGTCCTATATCCTCCTTCCAGCTGGATAGACAAGACCACAGGCCCTGTCTAAGGAAGGGAACAAGTTTGTAGCTGCATTGTCAAAGCAGACTCCCTCCTACCAGTTACACTAGGCTAGGTCAATAAAACCCTGTCCCCCAGAAATGTTGTCTCAAATCTGACAGGCACTCTGATTTCCAACTGCTTTCACTTTGTGTACAACAAGCGAGCAAGGCAATATAGTAGATACCATTATTTTAATTTTAGGGGCCACGTCCAGCATGAATTCATGACTGAATAAAAAAATGTATGTAGTGAGACAGAAACAATGGTAGTTATTCAATATCAGTGGGATTAAGTGACTAAAATGAAGACTGTAGCCTAATAATGTCAATGCTTACATAAAGCATAAACTGTAAATCACACAATAAGGAATTGCAACACTTTTGTGATCGATAGATTACCTCCACTTATGTGGCACCAATGCGGTATGCCTCATTACGTTACGAAATCAGTTTCATTTTCTTTATTTCTTAAACAAACAAGCTTCAGCTTCCATGAGAAATGCCCTGAAACCTCCTTTTCTTGGCGAGAAAGATGGATCGGATAAACTCCGCTATATACTTGGATCTGAGTTGTTTTCAGGCTTGTCGGGGATCCCACTAAATGATCCAGAAAATGCCCCTAATGGAAGTTGCAGGTGGGAAATGCATTATAAATCTGGGGTCTTGCTACCATTTTCATTTGGAAAGAAGCGGTTAATCTACCGTTAATATGAAGAGAAAACATTCCTGAGTAATTACTATGCATTATAATTTACTGAATACAACTAGCATGGCTGATTAGGGCCTAACTGACCCCTAAAATGACATCGATTTAGGAACCATTTTTCTCTCCAAAGTGAGTCTGTAAATGAAGCCAGTCCATAAGCATTATTCAATTATGAAACAGACAATTATGGGCCATTGTAATTCTGCAGAGGAAACCAATATGAACTCATCCCTGAGAAAGGTTGAGACTTTTCCATTTCCGAAAAAGGTCCATGGATAACTATATGCTAACAGAAAACGAACACATTGAAGTTGCTACATACTGAAAAAAAGCATTTAAAATAAACTATTTATAAACATTTTTTGTTGTTGTTCTGTCTCATATTTGTGTGTGCGAACCAATTGGTCAATAGGCTTGAAGTTTATGCATAGACGTTGTAATTGTTGGTTGACCTAAAGTGAGAGGAAAGGCTACATTGTGTCAAAGCTTTGTGGAAGTTATTTGGCTAGACTCATCACTACCATCAAGCACAGAGCAGTTTGAAATGGAGACAGCAAATCAACAATGATATGCAAGGAAATCATGTAGCTTCAGTCAGTGCATCACAGGTTTAAAACTGCTCAAACTGATCATTGAAATATTAGGCTACATATCACAAACGTGGCATCACCCTGTATTCATCAAAAGAGGCATGAATTACAATTATTTCAAACATGATAATTTGGCATGACTGATCCATTGTGCTTAGGTTATTTAAAGTATGTTCATACTAGCTTACTATTCATAGTTTTGTACATAAGAATTAGGCTGATCACAACACTTATCTCAAAATGTACTGATAATCACAGTGATAGTTCTAATTCAAGAGTTATCTACAATTCCCGTTAACATTGATAGAAACCCTTGCAGCATGATTTAGTATAATGTTTCAGTTAATGGGTGATTCTGCAACTTCGGGCACTTTGGCCGTGCAAACTTTCAGAAATTAAAACTTATTCCAACACCATTTTACCAGTATTGTACTTGTCTTTGATTTGTCTCTAAACTATGATAATGGCTGCGATCGTACTATTCAGGAATGTATATATTTTTGTCATTTTTTCCCAGACAGCCACAGACAAAGGTCATTTCCATCACGTCGTTAAACATCCATTTTAGTTGAAAATGAAATATCACACAATTGATGTATAACGGATTTCTTATACATTTCTTATACATTTGTACATGAACTTGTATTGCATATTATTTTACGTGATTTTGAAGGTTTTCCTAATGTTAATAATTCAACACAACGCCTGAATGTATAAACTTGCCTTGGTGACAGCTGAAAACATTTATTTATCATGAAAAATAAGATATTTCCACCCATCCTTTTTGTGAGATTATGATAACAACCATATGATTTCTATATCTAAACCAAATAAATGTTATATACAATATACTCATTTACCTAAAAAATATGGGTTGTGGTGGAAATGATAAGGTGTGGTGGAAATGACATCTATGTAAAAAAAATAATATCTTATTGCAAACATTTTGAACAACAACCATTGTTAAACATTTTATTACTATAAGACAAAGTAAGATTCACAAAACACTGGAACAAGCACCTTTTCAACATGAGAACAATGTGTTTTCTTTGACTACACTTTGATGCTACAAATATAAATTCTAGCACATATAGAGGGAAGAGTTCATTGAGAGCTACACATGTTTTATTAAATGTATGATTTTATGGCCACTTTCTATGTACTGTATAGTGAGTTTCCAAGTTTATCTAATGCTTATGGGGTTCAGGAACAAGTCTAAGCACATGCTGTGGTCTGTACCATATAATGTCATCTCTCATTGGCCATTTACACAGGTAGTTCTCTGCAAAGTAAATATGCACACCTCTTTCCCCAGATTCTCTTTTAGTTCTCTCAGTTTGGAATATTGGTGTCGAATGTTGTACACGTGTTTCCCCAACTTCTCTTTCAATCCTTTTGGAGAAGTCCTCCAATAGAATGTGCAGTGTGCCACAACTTTTATTTTACTGTCAAATGTACAGTGAACTTCTCCATGTTTCCTCTTTGTTTTTCTTCTCTCTCTCTTCGGCTTTGTTTTCCCACTCAAACCACCATGTCTGCTCACCAGCATCAAAGTCAGATGCTTTAAGCTCTTTTGCTTGGCATAGGGAGAACTGATAAAGTTTCTGAATTGTGCCATTCAAGGAGCGTTTCTGCTTTTTCTTCTTGTTCCTCGTTAGTGTCCTTTATCCCTGTTGTTGCTCTGGTGTTGTCATCAAGTTCAAATAATCTAGTGATTTTCTCTTCTGTGGCAGTGCTAATTCTGTTACACTGATTTTTCCTGGAGTATAGAAGTCTTGATAACCTGTTTTCAATTGCCCTTTTGCTGAAAATCCAAATTCTCTGTTTGTGGCTCTGACCAGGTCATACTTTCAGGATGTTGCCTCTGAGCATTTTTTAAGCCACTTGTTTGTCCTTGGCACTGCACATTGTTTTATACAGTTGTTTTAACTTTGCAATGATGCCATTTTGAAACATTATTAAAAAAAACTCAAGTTCTTTGGAGTTCCCTTCATTTGCTGTTTTGTCTTTGGGGAATCTTTGGGGAGTCTCTCCATTTCGTTCATCAGTCGATCAAACCTTTTTTTTTGTATTTTTCAGCTTTCCATAGAGCATTATCTAGTTTGACATATTAAGATCTCTGTATGCTTTTGAGCAACCTCTTCCAACCTTTTTCCTTCCAGCAAGTATTCGACTTCTCATTGCTGTAGCAGACGATGAGGAAGGGGTATCAGGATGTGCATCTGGGGCAGGTAAATTAGGGGAAGATATGTTAGCCTCATGTTCTGGCTGCAAGTCATCTGGTGACTGAGGTGGTGTGTTGCCTGATAGGTAGGTCTCCATTGCAACTGTTCTCTTTCAAATCTGTCTTCTATTTCCGTTCCCTTCTGTTGCTTCTTTGTTCTCGCTTTGTAAGCTCAGAGATAGATTTCACTTCTCCCTTCTCTTTTTTCTTCCAGTATCTCTCCCTGTCTTTTTGCAGATGTTCCACGTATCATACAGGATACTTTTTTATTTTGTTTATAGATGTCTGTGACCTCTGTGCTGTTTTATGTGGCATCTTCTAAAAATAAAGACAAATACACTTAAACAAACTAACCAAAACGAACGAGAAACTATGAACAACGAGTGCAGACACAGGCAACTACACATAGACAATAACCCACTAAATAACCAAGGAATATGGCTACCTAAATATGGTCCCCAATCAGAGACAAGGATAAACAGCTGCCTCTGATTGAGAATCAATCTAGGCAACCATTGACATAAAAACACCTAGACTGGAGAAAACCTCATAAACATACCAGAACCCTAGACAGGGCAAAACATATTACGCTCGTCACCGTGACCTAACCAAAATAATAAAGAAAACAAAGATAACTAAGGTCATGGCGTGACAGTGGCCCGTCGTTTGAGGTTCCGGACTGTGGCCCGTCGTTTGAGGTTCCCGACTGTGGCCCGTCGTTTGAGGTTCCAGACTGTGGCCAGTCGTTTGAGGTTCCAGACTGTGGACTGTCGCCGGACGCTCTGGACTGGGTACTGTCGCCGGACGCTCTGGACTGCCTAGGCGCACTGTTATCCTGGTGCGTTGTGCCGGCACTGGTGGGACCGGGCTGGTGACACGCACCTCAGGGCGAGTGTGGGGAAGAGGAACAGGGCGTACTGGAACCTGGAGGCGCACTGGAGGCCTGGTGCGTGGTTTTGGCACTGGTGGTACCGGGCTGCGGACACGCACCTCAGGGCGAGTGCGGGGAAGAGCGATAGGGCGTACTGGACTGCTGAGGCGCACTGGAGGCCTGATGCGTGGTTTTGGCACTGGTGGTACTGGGCTGGTGACATGCACCTCAGGGCGAGTGCGGGGAGGAGACACAGGATACACTGGACCGTGGACACGCATTGCAGATCCAGAACATAGAGCTGGCTCAATACATCCTGGCTGGATGCCCATTCTAGCCCGGCAAATGCGAGGAGCTGGAATAGAGCGCACTGGGCTAGAATAGCGCACTGGAGACACTGTGTCACTCTACCGCATTACACGGTGCCTGACCAGTAAGCACGAGGAGGTGGCTCAGGTCTCCTGAAAATAAAAGAGAGTCACACACTCTAGGAGCTCAGATGCAAAAATGTAATACCAATGTTTCGACATCCAAGCTGTCTTCATCAGGGTATAATTACAAACACTGCGGGATGACTTGTTTATATAGTGTCAAAAGACACAGGTGTCTGTAATCATGGCCAAGAGTGGCCTAATATCATTGGTCTCCAACCTGACTCAGCCAATCTCCTCGTGTGCCCCCCCCCAAAAAAATCACGGGGCTGCCTCTCGGGCTTCCGTGCTAGCCGTGTACCTTCATATTGTCGCTGTTCCTCTATTTTCCTGTATTTATCCTCGTAGTATCGCCGTTCCGCTTTCGCTGCCTCTAACTCCTCCTTAGGACGGCAATAATCTCCCGGCTGTGTCCAGGGTCCTGCTCAATCTAATACCTCCTCCCAGGTCCATTTCCCCACTAATCGCTGTTCCTCCTTTTCACGCTGCTTGGTCCTAGTTTGGTGGGTTATTTTGTCACGTTTGTCGTAAAGAGGAGACCAAAGCGCAGCGTGATTAGAACACAAAGAACACTTAAACAAACTAACCAAAAACAACAACACAAACGAGACGATATGAACAAAGAGTGCAGATATGGGCAACTACACATAAACAATAACCCAAGAAATACCCAAGGATTTTGGTTAGCTAAATATGGTCCCCAATCAGAGACAACGATAAATAGCTGCCTCTGATTGAGAACCAATCTAGGCAACTATAGACATAAAACACCTAGACTGGAAAAACCCCATAAACATACAAAAACCCTAGACAGGGAACAACATATTACGCTCGTCACCCTGACCAAAACAAAGATAACTAAGGTCATTTTTTATAAAATCCCAAAAATTGACCCGAGGACATAGAAGTGCCCGTATTTGCGGAATCACCATTGTGACTTGACACCTGGTCAGCAGAATCAAATCCACATGCTCAGCTTAAGAGCATAGCAAAATTCTCCTTTCACTTGTAACAACAAAGCAGAGAAAAATAATTGTATAAAGACTACATAAATCACAATGTATAGCCTCAAGCATCCACGACACAGTTCTCTGCAGTACCATGGCAGTGTCTAATATTTGGAAAGAGTGAAAGACAGACGTGGTTATGCCCACCATGACTTCACTAAAACTCGGCCATAGGCAAAGGCCTTGTTGTAGAGCCGCTCAATAAGGTCATCAATGTCGATTTCACCATACATGTAGTTTAGTAGTTTAGTTTAGAGGAGACCACAACCACGTGGCTAGCGCAGAGCACTTCAGGAGGTCCAGGAGGAGGTGGGTGACCCTGAAATGCATCTTGAAGCCGTCCTCCGTCTTGGTGTAGAGACACTGGTAGACCC
Source organism: Oncorhynchus tshawytscha (assembly GCF_018296145.1). NCBI lineage: Eukaryota > Metazoa > Chordata > Actinopteri > Salmoniformes > Salmonidae > Oncorhynchus > Oncorhynchus tshawytscha. The sequence continues at coordinate 9,763,607 of NC_056452.1, read as the reverse complement.
CAGCGCTGTTGATCAGCACGTCAACTCTGGGCTCTGACTGTTGGAAAAGCTTCAGAACAGAAACACAATATTGGTTACAAACTTTAATAATCCTCTATGTTGCTATAATGGATTTCTAAAAAGTCCTTGTCAATCTACACACAATACCCCATAATGACAAAGCAAACACAGGTTTTAGACTTTTTTCCCGCAAATGTATAAACCCCCCCCCAGAAAGATCACATTTACTTAGGTATTCAGACCCTTTACTCAGTACTTTGGTGAAACACCTTCGGCAGTAATTACAGCCTAGAGTCTTCTTGGGTATGACGCTACAAGCTTGGCACACCTGTATTTGGGCAGTTTCTTCTCAGCAGATCCTCTTAAGCTCTTGTCAGGTTGAATGGGGAGCGTCGCTGCAGAGCTGTTTTCAAGTCTCTCCATAGATGTTCGATTGGGTTCAAGTCCAGGCTCTGGCTGGGCCACTTAATGATATTTAGAGACCGGTCCCAAAGCCACTCCTGTGTTGTCTTGGCTGTGTGCTTAGTGTTGTTGTCCTATTGGAAGGTGAAGCTTCACCCCAGTCAGTCAGTCCTGAGCGTTCTGGAGCAGGTTTTCATCGAGGATCTCTTTATATTTTGTGCGGTTCATCTTACCCTCGATCCTTCCAGTCTCTGCCACTGAAAAACATCCCCACAGCATGATGCTGTCACCACCATGATTCACCATGGGGATGGCACCAGGTTTCCTCCAGACGTGACGCCTGGCATTCAGACTTCATCAGACCAGATAATCTTGTTTCTCATGTTCTGAGAATCATTTCGGTGCCTTTTGGCAAACTCCAAGCGGGCTGTCATGTGCTTTTACAGAGGAGTGGATTCTGTCTTGCTACGCTACCATAAAGGCCTGAATGGTGGAGTGCTGCAGAGAGCTGTTCCTTCTGGAAGGTTCTCCCATCTCCACAGAGGATCTCTGGAGCTCTGTTAGAGTTACCATTGGATTCTTGGCCACCTCCTCGACCAAGGCCCCTCTCCCCCGATTGCTCAGTTTGGCCGGGTGGACAGCTCTAGGAAGAGTCTTGGTGGTTCCAAACTTCTTCCATTTAAGAATGATAGAGGCCAGTGTATTCTTGGGGACCTTCAAAGGTGCATACATTTTTGGGGGAATGGGTCTGAGTACTTCCAAGTGCATCTTTATTTGCCAAGGAAGAGTACATGATCAGTGAATATATTCAATGTACAGGCTGCAATGTGGGGATTTTGTGTGGTAATAACTACATGTATGTACGACTTGCATTATTGGCACAGTAAAGTTATTATATTCTACTCAATCCATAGTTATCATTAATACCATTCAGACTTGAAGTCGATACAACAACTATGATAGCTGAGGTTCATAGATACATACTGTAGCTAGCTACACATCCATAGGCATACAGTTATTTTTATCCTATACAATAAGCAAGTAAATAATTAGCTAGCTATGTTACTTCAGCTGTATGGCAAATATAAGCAAGGCAAGCTTACACAATTGTACATTCATTTTGCAGTAAATGCTTTAGCTAGCTAGATTCTTTTCATCAACTGTCTCACAAGATGACTGGTTTGCTGGTTTTCTCATTAGTCCCTAAAACATTAAACAACACGAATTACAATGTCATACACTAGCTAGCTAGCTGGCTAATGTCAGCTAACTCGCTAAATAGCGATTTTCGTAAATTAACTTTGTCAAAGAAATATGCACAATCTTTTGTCTCTACATTAACTAACATTCCTCGCACTTGTACATTTTATACTTGATTGTTATGACATTATAATTACTTACATTTGCTTCCACCATAATGTTTTTGTCAGCCATCTTTGCTGAAGAAAGTCACCAGCGACGGGTGGCTCGTGTCAAATTCGTCTTTGGAACCACTCGATATGATTGGTCAAATAAAAACATTGGGACCCAAATGCATAATGAGTGCTTTACCTCCCCTTTGTGGTGTTCTGGAGCAATGAAGCAATGAGGTACCTCCTTAGTCTCATGGAGGAAGCACTGTAGGTAATGGAGGAACCACTGTAGGTACAGTTAGTTAGCTATTTATGAAATGAGTGCATGTGCAATAAGCCCCAGATTTGACAGATGACATACACTCTTAGTGTTCCTTGGCATTTCCCATAGGATAACCCTTTTTGGTTCCAGGTAGAACCCTCTCTGAAAAGGGTTCTACATGGAACCAAAAAGGGTTAACCTATGGGGACACCTGCAGTACCCTTTCAGGTTCAGGTTCTTTCAGGTTCTAGCAACTATTTTTCTGAGAGTGTACAGTAGTGCCCTAGTGTGTTAGCGCTAGTGTCAGAGTTTCTAAACCCAGAGGCCCAACATCGCAAGACTTCTGGGAACGCTTGCAGTCAAATGTCTTAGGTGTTAAGTTTCTCGAAGTCTAAAGGCACAACTTAGATTTGAGCCAATGTGTTAAAGACATGCTCTGGAACTTTTGCAACTAATTCATACATGTGTAATCTATGAGCAGAATTACAGTCTTATCTCAATTAGTCACGGAATCCGTAGTTTGAAAGCAACTTTTTTTTCAGTAAGCTGTGCCTTGCCATTTCCCCCCATGTGGGCCAGCCCTAACAATTTGAGCTCAAACAATGAGCTTCAGCCCCTCTCCATATGAGTGACAGATTGCTGTGTGTGCATCATGTGCATCTTGCTGAGTGAGAGAGAGAAATGAGGTGGTGTACATGTGTGGAGGCCGAGAAGAACCCTTCGGATGTCGCTGCCGCCCATGGTTGGCAAAATGTGTGAATGTAAATTACTTTTTTGTGGAAATTGAGATGAGCAATGAATCAGATACTTTAAACTTTTTACTTTACTGTGGTGTATAAATAGCATGTGTTTTCAAGTACTAAATTGGTCAATATAAGTGTTGTTTTTTTACATGCTAGGGAAAGTGAAATTATTCACGTTCAGTGCCTGGCTAGCCAACTGACAGCTCCTGTGTTGGCTTAGGCTAGTATCCTACGGTACAGGGTGAACTAAAGCTTATTCAGAAATGAATAGGATAATCGCCCTTTTCAAGTAATATAACTTGTGGTACAAGAGTGACTACTATAAACAGATCAGAGAGAATAGTTTTTCCATTGCAATACGATAGCTCACTTTTATATTATTACACCTTTTTCTCTCCAATTTCATGATATCCAATTGGTAGTTAGTCTTGTCCCATCGCTGTAACTCCCGTACAGACTCGGGAGCCATGCGTCCTCCGAAACATGGCCCTGCCAAGCCGCACAGCTTCTTGACACACTGCTCACATAACCTGGTAGCCAGCCACACCAATGTGTCAGAGGAAACACTGTACAACTGGCGACTGTGTCAGCGTGCATGCGCCTGGCCAGCAACAGGAGTCGCTAGAGCGCGATGGGACAAGGATATCCCAGCCGGCCAAACCTTCCGCTAACCTGGACGACGCTGGGCCAATTGTGCGTCGCCAGCTCAGCTGCCGGTCTCTGCAGCCCAAGCTGCGAAATGTCTTATTCACACACATGAAAGGAATATATAAAGCTATTACAGAAACAATTGCCAGTTCCTTGCAATAACTTGTGTTAAAATACTGATTATTTGTAGTACTAGGCTAACAGATCAGAGATCAGATTGATTCAAATTTGCCATCTCATAACGTTGATGAGGATGCGGGGAGTTTATCCGTGATTGTTTTCCGAGCCTAATTGAAAGCTAAATCCAAAATGAAATGATAGGCTATGGAGTTGATGGACAGTGGTCAAAAGACAAATGGTGATATGTATTTCGTACCTTACTTCATGTTAAACAGTAGCCTACCCTATTCTTAAAACATTTGACGTGACAGACAAGTCATCGTCCCGTGCCAGAGCCGCCACCGCGGACAGACTCCCACCCAGACCCTCCCTTATAGGTTCAGGTTTTGCGGCCGGAGTCCGCACCTTTGGGGGGGGGGGTACTGTCACGTTCTGACCTTAGTTCCTTTGTTTTGTCTTTGTTTTAGTATGGTCGGGGCGTGAGTTGGGGTGGGCAGTCTAGGTTTGTTTTTCTATTTTGTTTTTTGTGTTCGGCCTAGTATGGTTCTCAATCAGAGGCAGGTGTCGTTAGTTGTCTCTGATTGAGAATCATACTTAGGTAGCATTTTTCCACCTGGGTTTAATGGGTGTTTATTTTCTGTTCAGTGTTTTTCCAGCACCATTCAGGACTGTTTGTTTGTCGTTTTATTAATTGTTTCAGTTTTCAATCACTTTATTAAAGAATATGTATACTTACCACGCTGCACCTTGGTCCTCACCTCCTTCCACCTACGACGATGCTTGTTACACTCTCACGGATCACTGCATACTTTGCTGTGATCGGTTAGTGTAATATTTGTACAGTCCTAGGCATATCTCTGCCTGAGACATGTAGCCTACCCTATGTCATAGACAAATACATTATTAGTATGTTACTATAATTACAGTTAATGCACCATAACATAATACTTGACATTTTACTTGAAATACAATCAATAAATTGTATGAAAACTAGAATAAATCAATACATAAAAAATAAATGAAATGCTATGCATCTATGGAGTACATGACAATACATATTCAAATAAAAGTGAATGAATCTACTTTGTAGTGTGCATAGCTATATAATAGAGAATGTCTGTTTTAATAGTTTTTATTGTCACTGAATGTCAGTATGAAACAATCAAAGATCTGGCTGTTAACATTGTTCCTCCTGTCCTTGGAGATGTGGAAAACAATGAAGCAGAATGCTAATGTTGCTGAAAACTGAACGATGGCTAACCTTGCCACACAAAGTTCAGGAAAGAGGAACTCCTAGATGTCCGTCAGCAATTTCTGAGGATGTCAAGTGAAGAACTGGACATTGCCATCCTCTCCAAACTCTGTTGTGGGATGCACCTCTCTGAAGTTGGAGGACACAAGAGCAGTGGTGGACTTTGTTTTTAACTATGCTGAAGCCAATGCTATATGCTTCCAGGATGTACACCTTGGCATTAGAAAACCAATGTGAAACCTTTGCCGACCAACTCGAACAAGAAGAAGATTTATGAGCAATACTGCATTGCTGTAATCATAGCCAGCATCTGCAAGGTCTCACTCAGATCATTCCACAAGTTGTATTTGGTGCCATTTGTATTAACAATGCGACCAGCCAAAGACCTATGCTGGTACTTGTCACGCCCTGGTCTTAGTATTTTGTGTTTTCTTTCTTTATTTGGTCAGGCTAGGGTGTGACATGGGTTTATTTTGTGGTGTGTTTGTGTATTGTTTTGCAGGCAATGCAGGTGTAGAAGCACGGTGGCTAGGAAAAACTCCCTAGAAAGGCCAAAACCTAGGAAGAAACCTAGAGAGGAACCAGGCTATGTGGGGTGGCCAGTCCTCTTCTGGCTGTGCCGGGTGGAGATTATAACAGAACATGGCCAAGATGTTCAAATGTTCATAAATGACCAGCATGGTCGAATAATAATAAGGCAGAACAGTTGAAACTGGAGCAGCAGCACAGTCAGGTGGAAGTTGAAACTGGAGCAGCAGCATGGCCAGGTGGACTGGGGACAGCAAGGAGTCATCATGTCAGGTAGTCCTGGGGCATGGTCCTAGGGCTCAGGTCAGTTGAAACTGGAACAGCAGCATGGCCAGGTGGACTGGGGACAGCAAGGAGTCATCATGTCAGGTAGTCCTGGAGCTCAGGTCCTAGGGCTCAGGTCCTCCGAGAGAGAGAAAGAAAGAGAGAAGGAGAGAATTAGAGAACGCACACTTAGATTCACACAGGACACCGAATAGGACAGGAGAAGTACTCCAGATATAACAAACTGACCCTAGCCCCCCGACACATAAACTACTGCAGCATAAATACTGGAGGCTGAGACAGGAGGGGTCAGGAGACACTGTGGCCCCATCCGATGTCACCCCCGGACAGGGCCAAACAGGAAGGATATAACCCCACCCACTTTGCCAAAGCACAGCCCCCACACCACTAGAGGGATATCTTCAACCACCAACTTACCATCCTGAGACAAGGCTGAGTATAGCCCACAAAGATCTCCGCCACGGCACAATCCAAGGGGGGCGCCAACCCAGACAGGATGACCACAACAGTGAATCAACCCACTCAGGTGACGCACCCCCTCCAGGGACGGCATGAGAGAGCCCCAGTAAGCCAGTGACCCAGCCCCTGTAATAGGGTTAGAGGCAGAGAATCCCAGTGGAAAGAGGGGAACCGGCCAGGCAGAGACAGCAAGGGCGGTTCGTTGCTCCAGAGCCTTTCCGTTCACCTTCCCACTCCTGGGCCAGACTACACTCAATCATATGACCCACTGAAGAGATGAGTCTTCAGTAAAGACTTAAAGGTTGAGACCGAGTTTGCGTCTCTGACATGGGTAGGCAGACCGTTCCATAAAAATGGAGCTCTATAGGAGAAAGCCCTGCCTCCAGCTGTTTGCTTAGAAATTCTAGGGACAATTAGGAGGCCTGCGTCTTGTGACCGTAGCGTACGTGTAGGTATGTACGGCAGGACCAAATCAGAGAGATAGGTAGGAGCAAGCCCATGTAATGCTTTGTAGGTTAGCAGTAAAACCTTGAAATCAGCCCTTGCTTTGACAGGAAGCCAGTGTAGAGAGGCTAGCACTGGAGTAATATGATCAAATTTTTTGGTTCTAGTCAGGATTCTAGCAGCCGTATTTAGCACTAACTGAAGTTTATTTAGTGCTTTATCCGGGTAGCCGGAAAATAGAGCATTGCAGTAGTCTAACCTAGAAGTGACAAAAGCATGGATTAATTTTTCTGCATCATTTTTGGACAGAAAGTTTCTGATTTTTGCAATGTTACGTAGATGGAAAAAAGATGTCCTTGAAATGGTCTTGATATGTTCTTCAAAAGAGAGATCAGGGTCCAGAGTAACGCCGAGGTCCTTCACAGTTTTATTTGAGACGACTGTACAACCATTAAGATTAATTGTCAGATTCAACAGAATATCTCTTTGTTTCTTGGGACCTAGAACAAGCATCTCTGTTTTGTCCGAGTTTAATAGTAGAAAGTTTGCAGCCATCCACTTCCTTATGTCTGAAACACATGCTTCTAGCGAGGGCAATTTTGGGGCTTCACCATGTTTCATTGAAATGTACAGCTGTGTGTCATCCGCATAGCAGTGAAAGTTTACATTATGTTTTCGAATAACATCCCCAAGAGGTAAAATATATAGTGAAAACAATAGTGGTCCTAAAACGGAACCTTGAGGAACACCGAAATTTACAGTTGATTTGTCAGAGGACAAACCATTCACAGAGACAAACTGATATTTTTCCGACAGATAAGATCTAAACCAGGCCAGAACTTGTCCGTATAGACCAATTTGGGTTTCCAATCTCTCCAAAAGAATGTGGTGATCGATGGTATCAAAAGCGGCACTAAGGTCTAGGAGCACGAGGACAGATGCAGAGCCTCGGTCCGATGCCATTAAAATGTCATTTACCACCTTCACAAGTGCCGTCTCAGTGCTATGATGGGGTCTAAAACCAGACTGAAGCATTTCGTATACATTGTTTGTCTTCAGGAAGGCAGTGAGTTGCTGAGCAACAGCCTTCTCTAAAATTTTTGAGAGGAATGGAAGATTCGATATAGGCCGATAGTTTTTATATTTTCTGGGTCAAGGTTTGGCTTTTTCAAGAGAGGCTTTATTACTGCCACTTTTAGTGAGTTTGGTACACATCCAGTGGATAGAGAGCCGTTTATTATGTTCAACATAGGAGGGCCAAGCACAGGAAGCAGCTCTTTCAGTAGTTTAGTTGGAATAGGGTCCAGTATGCAGCTTGAAGGTTTAGAGGCCATGATTATTTTCATCATTGTGTCAAGAGATATAGTACTAAAACACTTGAGCGTCTCTCTTGATCCTAGGTCCTGGCAGAGTTGTGCAGACTCAGGACAACTGAGGTTTGGAGGAATACGCAGGTTTAAAGAAGAGTCCGTAATTTGCTTTCTAATAATCATAATCTTTTCCTCAAAGAAGTTCATGAATTTATCACTGCTAAAGTGAAAGTCATCCTCTCTTGGGGAATGCTGCTTTTTAGTTAGCTTTGCGACAGTATCAAAAAGGAATTTCGGATTGTTCTTATTTTCCTCAATTAAGTTAGAAAAATAGGATGATCGAGCAGCAGTAAGGGCTCTTCGGTACTGCACAGTACTGTCTTTCCAAGCTAGTCGGAAGACTTCCAGTTTGGTGTGGCGCCATTTCCGTTCCAATTTTCTGGAAGCTTGCTTCAGAGCTCGGGTATTTTCTGTGTACCAGGGAGCTAGTTTCTTATGAGAATTTTTTTTAGTTTTTAGGGGTGCAACTGCATCTAGGGTATTGCGCAAGGTTAAATTGAGATCCTCAGTTAGGTGGTTAACTGATTTTTGTCCTCTGGCGTCCTTGGGTAGGCAGAGGGAGTCTGGAAGGGCATCAAGGAATCTTTGTGTTGTCTGTGAATTTATAGCACGACTTTTGATGTTCCTTGGTTGGGGTCTGAGCAGATTATTTGTTGCAAACGTAATAAAATGGTGGTCCGATAGTCCAGGATTATGAGGAAAAACATTAAGATCCACCACATTTATTCCATGGGACAAAACTAGGTCCAGCGTATGACTGTGACAGTGAGTGGGTCCAGAGACATGTTGGACAAAACCCACTGAGTCGATGATGGCTCCGAAAGCCTTTTGGAGTGGGTCTGTGGACTTTTCCATGTGAATATTAAAGTCACCAAAGATTAGAATATTATCTGCTATGACTACAAGGTCCGATAGGAATTCAGGGAACTCAGTGAGAAACGCTGTATATGGCCCAGGAGGCCTGTAAACAGTAGCTATAAAAAGTGATTGAGTAGGCTGCATAGATTTCATGACTAGAAGCTCAAAAGACGAAAACGTCATTTTTTTTTTTGTAAATTGAAATTTGCTATCGTAAATGTTAGCAACCCCTCCGCCTTTGCGGGATGCACGGGGGATATGGTCACTAGTGTAGCCAGGAGGTGAGGCCTCATTTAAAACAGTAAATTCATGTATTTAACTTACCACGCTGCATTTTGGTCCGACTCTCCTTCTACGGAGGAAAACATAACAGAATCACCCACCACAAGAGGACCAAGCGGCGTGGTGACAGGCAGCGACAGCCACAGCAGCGAAAAGAGGAATGGACATGGGAGGACGTTATGGACAGCAAGAGTATGGACTATACTACTTGGGAGGAGATAGACAGGTGGGCGGTCGATCCAGAGAGAGTGCCGGAGCCCGTCTGGGATTCGCTGGAGCAGTGCGAGGAGGGATATAGGAGAATGGAGTTGAAGAGAAAAGCACGGCGGCGCAGAAGGAAGCCCGAGAGTCAGCCCCAAAAATGTCTTGGGGGGGGGGCTCAGGGAGAGTGTGGCAGAGTCAGGGTTCAGACCTGAGCCAACTCCCCCTGTTTACCGTAAGGAGCCAAGGATGTTATCGGAGCTATCGGCGAAGCTGAGGGCTGAGTCTGAGAGGGTCGAGGAATTATTGGACAGAATGGAGGAGAGTGCACGGATGGGAGATGAGGAGACACTCGAGGAGGTGTTAATAGAATTGGAGGAGAGTGAAGAGAGAGAGCAGTTGATTTGGCGTAGTATGCAAGATATTCGCCCGACGGAGCGTGGCGGGATTTGATGGCACCTGGGTCAGCGCTCCATACTCGTCCTGAGGTGCGTGTTAGTCGGCTGGCGAAGATTGTGCCAGACTCACGCACCAGGCCTCCTGTGCACCTCCCTAGCCTTGCACGTCCTGTGCCAGTCCTGCTCTCAGGCTCTCCAGTACGCCTTCACGGTCCGGTCCATCCTGTGCCACCTTCACACACCAGTCCTCCGGTGGCAGCTCCCCGCACCAGGCTTCCTGTGCGTGTCCTCGGCCCAGTACCACCAGTGCCAGCACCACGCACCAGGCCTTCAGTGCGCCTCGCCTGTTCAGCGCTGCCAGAGCCTTTCTCCTCTCCAGCGCTGTCGGAGTCTCCCGCTTGTTTAGCACTGTCGGAGTCTCCCGCCTGTTTAGCGCTGCCAGAGCCTTCCTCCTCTCCAGCGCTGCCGGAGTCTCCCGCCTGTCAAACGCTATCAGAGCCTTCCTCCTCTCCAGCGCTGCCGGAGTCTCCTGCCTGTTCAGCGCAGCCAGAGCTACCAGTCTGCATGGAGCAGCCAGAGCTGTCAGTCTGCATGGAGCAGCCAGAGCTGTCAGTCTGCATGGAGCAGCCAGAGCTGTCAGTCTGCATGGAGCAGCCAGAGCTGCCAGTCTGCATGGAGCTGCCAGTCTGTAAGGAGCTGCCAGTCTGTAAGGAGCTGCCAGTCTGCAAGGAGCTGCCAGTCTGCAAGGAGCTGCCAGTCTGCAAGGAGCTGCCAGTCTGCAAAAAGCTGCCAGTCTGCATGGAGCAGCCAGAGCTGCCAGTCTGCATGGAGCAGCCAGAGCAGCTAGATCCGCCAGTCAGCCAGGATCTTCCAGATCCGCCATTCAGCCAGGATCCACCATTCAGCCAGGATCCGCCATTCAGCCAGGATCCGCCAGTCAACCAGGATCTGCCGGAACCGCCAGTCAGCCAGGATCTGCCAGAACCAGCAGCTAGCCAGGATCTGCCAGAGCCAACTACCTGCCTGAGCTTCCTCTCAGTGCTGAGCTTCCCCTCAGTGCTGAGCTTCCCCTCAGTGCCGAGCTTCCCCTCAGTGCCGAGCTACCCCTCAGTCCCGAGCTACCCCTCAGTCCCGAGCTACCCCTCAGTCCCGAGCTACCCCTCAGTCCCGAGCTACCCCTCAGTCCCGAGCTTTCCCTCAGTCCCGAGCTTCCCCTCAGTCCCGAGCTTCTACCTCAGTCCCGAGCTGCCCCTCAGTCCAGTGGGGTCCTTGGTGAGGGTTATTAGGCCAAGGTCGGCGGCGAGGGTCGCCAATCAAAGGACGCGTTACAGGGGGACTAAGACTTGGTTGGAGTGGGGTCCCGAGCCTGAGCCGGAGCCGCCACCGTGGACAGACGCCCACCCGGACCCTCCCTATGGGTTTAAGTGTGCGGCCGGGAGTCCGCACCTTGGGGGGGGGTTCTGTCACGCCCTGGTCTTAGTATTTTGTGTTTTCTTTATTTATTTGGTCAGGCCAGGGTGTGACATGGGTTTATTTTGTGGTGTGTTTGTGTATTGGGGTTTTTCGTAGGTTTTGGGATTGTGGCTTAGTGGGGTGTTCTAGCAAAGTCTATGGTTGCCTGAGGCGGTTCTCAATCAGAGGCAGGTGATTCTCGTTGTCTCTGATTGGGAACCATATTTAGGCAGCCATATTCTTTGAGAGTTTCGTGGGTGATTGTCCTTAGTGTCCTTATGTTCCTGTCTTTGTGTTTGTTGTTCACCAGATAGGCTGTATAGGTTTTCACGGTCCGTTTCTTATTTTTGTATATTCGTGTTTATTCGTTTATTTAAACATGTATCTAACTTACCACGCTGCATTTTGGTCCGACTCTCCTTCGACGGAGGAAAACCGTAACAGTACTGCCAATCAGAACTGGCAAAACTAGCCTTTTGAAGAAGCCTTTTAGACTTGGTAGCAGAGGGAACAGTCTATGACTAGGGTGGCAATTTATAGGTCCTTCCTTTGACACCACCTGGTATAGAGGTCCTGGATGGCAGGAAGCTTTGCCCCAGTGATGCACTACCCTCTGTAGTGCCTTGCGGTAGGAGGTCAAATTTGCCATACCAGGCGGTGATGCAACCAGTGCATGCTCTTGATGGTGCAGCTGTAGAACTTTGAGGGGGAATACAGTGGTTCCTCCTTTAAAAGTTGCGAGCTTACGCCACGGGACCCAGTGTCACGGCTTCATTGCTCCAGACCACCGCAGAGGGGAATTAGAGCACACATTATGTATTTGGGTCCCAAGGATTTTATGTGACCAGTCATATCGAGTGGTTCCAATGACGAATTTGACGTTATGTCACCCGTTGCTGGTGACTTTTTTAAGCAAAGATGGCTGACAAAAACATTATGGTGGAAGCAAATGTAAGTAATAATAACGTCATAACGAGTCAAGCAAAAACATTACAATTGAGAGGAATATGTTAATTAATGTAGAGACAAATGATTGTGCATATTTTTTTGTCATGAAGTTCAATTACAAAAATCACTATTTAGCACATCAAATCCAATATCAATGTATCAAACTCCATTCTTTGAATGATGCTGTGTCTGCATGTATGTATTACAATTATACACTTCAAAGGTGTTTCCCACTCCTGCTCCTGGGACAACAATGATTACACATTGTAACTATGCAATAGACTAGAAACATGATTTAAGTAAAGGCTGATTTGTAATTCATATATACAGAAAAAAACTGGACACTACACTTCCTATGCATATCTAACTTCCTTCATCTGCATTAATCTGAGGAGGTTCTCCCAGCCATGTGGATGATTGAAAACAGGTCAACAGAGCGGTTTAGAGCATATTACTATTTGCCTGTGAATAACCAGACCTTCATACAAACTTGCTATGCTGAATTCTTGACGCACAAAAAGCCTAATAGAAGTAGGATTTATTTTTTACTAGGCCTACTTATAATTGCAACTGGTCAAAAATGGACCCACCAGAGGACTTGACAGAATCACGAAAACTAAAGGTATTTTGGTTTTCTGTGCGTTTAAAAAAAATACTGTGTAATAAAATCGATAACTGTGCACTAAAAATATGAATGGGTTTTGCAGAGCTTACAACCAAGCTGGCAACAATCCGTGGAGATCAGTGGACAAAGGGCTGGACAACAAGCAGCACCGAAAAAACGCATGGTCGCCAAGAAAGCGGAGTCTTAAAGAGTCTAGAGTCTTAAAATGTGTAAGCAGCATTTGCGTGTTGGATTCACTTTTAATTCTTAATTGATCTACCGTTTCTATCAAAGGCCACTGTAATCGATGGGGGCTCAGGGAGGTAACATTCTGCTCATCTGACGAAGGTGCTCATGGATGAAATTCAAACTTTGAAGACCGAGATCAAGTCATTGAAGATAGACCAGCAGAAAGAGAAGTATTCTCTGAGGGCAGAGATACGGGCGACAGCTGATGCATTGGTCCAGGGCCAGGCGGCATTTGTGGAGTCACGGACATGATACACTAGCACAGGATGCCGTGCGGTGAAACACCGCTTCCCATTCATTTCAAGGTAAGCGGTGAGAAGCGGAGAAGGCAGGGGACGTTTGCGCGGTGCGAAGGTGGCGTGGGAGGCAGTGAAAAACAAACTTTTCCCAACTTTATGCAAATCACCAGCGGTGATCGCTGGGAGATGACCAATCATATTGAGTGGTTCCCATGACAAATTTGATGCTATGCGACCCAAGGCTGGAGACTTTACTCAGCAAAGATGGCTGACAAAAATACTAGGATGGAACCAAATGTAAGTGATTATAACGTCATAACGAATCATGCTAGTTAATGTGGAGACAAATTATGCATATTTTTTTATCATAAAGTTAACTTACAGAAATCGCGATTTAGCAAGCTAGCTGGCTAGTTTTATGGGTGTTGTGACATGAGTATGAAATTGTTTTTCTGGTTGTTTAATGTTTTATGGACTCCTGAAACAACCAGCAAACCAGGCTGTCATCTTGTGAAACAGTGGATGTAAAGAATCTAGCTAGCTAAAGCATTTACTGCAAATTGAATGTACAATTTTATAAGCTTGCCTTGCTGATATTTGCCATGCAATGCAGATAGATGAAATAACGTAGCTAGCTATGTTCTTGCTTATTGTGCAGTGGAGGATAAACATACCTGTATGCCTATGGATGTGTAGCTAGCTATCTAGCCGATCTGTGTATGGACCCAAACGTTAGGTATACATATTAGTTCAGAACCTAGCTATGAACCTCAGCTATCATAGCCAGTTGTATCAATTTCAAACAGTCTGAATAACAGTAATAAAGCCTATGGATTGAGTAGAATATAATATAACAGTATAACTTGCATCCTTTGTGCCAAGGATGCAAGTCACATGTAGTTATTACCATGCATGAGATCCCCACATTGTAGCCTGTACATTTAATATATTCACTGATCATGTACTCTACCTTGGAAATTAAAGGTGTAGTTCAGGTATGTCTTTGATATTATTGTTCAGTCATATCCAATAACAGGAGTATCACATTCCAGTCTTTGAATGATGCTGTGTCTACACTATGCATCAAGTAAATACTCTAAATCCGGTTCATCTCAAAATCTAATGCCTTCATCTGCATTGATCTGATAAACAGGATAGGTGTAGTATTTCATCAAATGAGAGACTTCATTTCAAGAAGTAGAGAATGTGAAACACTTTATTGAAAGAAGATCATTATCCGAGTGTTATAAATACATGCATTATAAATACAAGTTCAATCTGTACCTCAATGCACATCTGTATTATAGAAACAGAGGAAGAAAGAGGTGGTGGCGAGAGAGGTGTAAAAGACAGAAAGGGAAAGAGGTAAGAACATAGGAGCAGGGATGGCAGCATATGATTAATGAATCACAGTGCAACCCAAATATTCTCTAAATTCATCACAATGATATAATAGTGTCTCTAGTCGGCCCAAATGTTATCTTAAAAGTGGGTGAGGTGGCGATGATGTGACTGGGGCTTGGCATCCTCTCTCACATCAAAACATAACTGCAGATGAGAGACAAATGGAGAGATAGCATGTTTAAGCCTTGTTTTTATTCTAACATTGTTAGTCATCATAATAATCAGGATGTGAAATGAAAACCTGACCTTGGATCAATAACTCTGGGACTTCTGCATCTCTATCTGTATTTCAATGTAAAGCATCTCTTTAAAAATGCTTCCTGTTGACCTGACCGAGTGCCCTCTTTATAGCCAGTACAGATGCGGGAAGGGTTCACCGAGACAGCTGATATAACCTAGAGGATGAAGGAAAGACACTGTTATTGAGAAAACAAGGTTGTTAAAGAGACAGTGTTCAACAGGAATCTGTGTGTGTGGCCTCACCTGGTGTCCACACCACACTAAGTGGCTGCAGAGTACTTTATACTGGAAGTGGGAAATCTGAGGTTTGTAGTTTTTTAACTCAGCCCCCATTGAAGATACCGTGGGATATTAGTTGTGTTTCACTTCCCAAGGCTTCCACTAGATGTCAACAGTATTTACAAGCTGTTGTGAGGATTCTACTCTAAAGGAGGGGCTAAAAAGAGCTATTTGAGTGAGTGGTCTGGCAGAGTGCCACAGCCTCGGTCTGGTGCGCTCACGTGAAAGGTAGCTACATTCCACTTCATTTGTACAGACAAAGGAATTGTCCGGTTGGATCATTATTACGTTTTTTGTTAAAAACATCCTAAAGATTGATTCCCAACTTCGTTTGGCATGTTTTTACGGGCTGTAATGGACCTTTTTGAACTTTTCGTCCGATGTTCGGTGCGACCTGAACGCGCTTTTGGATTTGTTTACCAAACGCCCTAACAAAAGAAGATATTTGGACATAACTGATGGACATTATCGAACAAATCAAACATTTATTGTGGAACTGGGATTCCTGGGAGTGCATTCTGACAAAGATAATCAAAGGTAAGTGAATATTTAAAATGCTATTTCTGAGTAATGTTGACTACCCAATATGACGGGTATCTTTTTGGCTGCTTTGTTGTCTAAAGGCTGTACTCGGATTATTGCATGGTTTGCTTTCTCTGTAAAGTTTTTTTTTTTTAAATCTGACACAACGGTTGCATTAAGGAGAAGTTTATCTAAAGCTCCATGTATAATAGTCGTATCTTTATCAATGTTTATTATATTTCTGTAATTTGATGTGGCTCTCTGCACAATCACCGCATGTTTTAGAACTACTGAACGTAACGCGCCAATGTAAACTAAGATTTTACTATATACATATGAACTTTATCAAACAAAAAATACATGTATTGTGTAACATGAAGTCCTATGAGTGTCATCTGATGAAGATCATCAAAGGTTAGTGATTCATTTGGTATCTTTCTACTTTTTGTGACTCCTCTCTTTGGCTGGAAAAATGGCTGTGTTTTTCTGTGGCTTGACCTAACATAATCGTTTGTGATGCTTTCACAGTAAATATTTTTTGAAATCAGACACTGTGGCTGGATTAACGAGAATTTAATCTTTATAATGTTGTAATATACTTGTATGCTTGAGGAATTTTAGTTATGAGATTTTGGTTGTTTTGAATTTGGCGCCCTGCACTTTAACTGGCTGTTGTGGGGGGGTTCGGGTAGCAGAACGGGTTTCCGAGTCCCCAGTCCTAGACAGGTTAAAAGAGCCTTTGGTTGTGCATAGTGTAGTCCATGGTGTTGCCAGGGAACAGCACCCCCATCGAAGAAGTAGGAGGTGAAGATCTCCCGCACACGGATTGCCTCTCTTGCTGCGTTGTTGGACCCCATCCTTGAAACATCCTGCAGAGCAGCAGACTTCTCCTCTACCTGTGTCCTCCATCAGGAGGAATGTTCAGAGAGTCAGGTGGAGAATGCCGTTGAAAAGGGCAAGGAACGAGATGGGCTCACCATCCATGCCAGGCACACCTGTGAGCTCTGGAACTCCACCTCCGACAGGCAGAGTCAACATACATGGCGAGTTCGTCAGGTCGTCGGTTCACCCTGACATTTCCATTCCTCTTCTGACAACAGAACTTGACCATTGTTAATTAAATAATGAATAACACGTAAAAAAACAAAAAACTGCATAGTTTTCTAGGAACGCGAAGCGAGGCAGCCATCTCTGTCGGCGCCGGAAGTTATTATGATAAAAATACTCTTTCAAAATGCTGATGTTTATTTAGTTATGGATCCATAACGAATTACTATGGGAAGAAATATCACTGAATTACAGAAATATTGGAACAAAGTTGTTTAATGAAGGTGAACAAATTGTTGCTTACTTGAAAATCCTCTTTTAAACACACGGTCACGTTGTACAGCACTATTAGGGCTATATTTTGGCCTTTATAAATATTATTTTGGCCTTTATTCAGATTACAATCACTCACTGTAATTTTTGGGAAAACTAAATAATCTAAAAAATATCGCTATATATAGCCTTCCTACTGTGGATGACAATTTCAGCACCGTTTAGCGCTACTAGATATTCTCACAGATCCTAATGGAAAATGCCACTTATATATTAATTTAGAATCCTCCAATCCTCTATTACTGGCGGAGAGTCACGTCATTGAATTTTTTTTATTTTTAGATATACTGTAGGCCTACCATAGACGAAGTGAGTCTCACTAGTGTTGAGTAATGTGCTGTTGGTCTTATTTATTTAAAGAAAAAATCTTCGTTCAGTACATGGTGAGTAATCTATGTCCTGATATCCACGTGGCAGAAACATTATGTGCAAAATAAATGACCAAGAACACACAATAGCACAATTGGTTAGGAAGCCCGTAAAATGGCAGCCATCTCCTCCGGCGCCGTTAGTAGTGACCTAATGAGAGTTTGTGGTTTCCAGAAATATATACAGCCGCCACACCCATCTGCACCTATGTGACATAGTACACCATTGTTGCGGTCCATTTTTGGCTTGTGAGCTTTATTTTCAGAACTACTGGCTAAAAGGTATACAAAAGTACCAGAGAATCCTTTTAAGTAGCTGAACATGTTATTACCCCAACCCCATAAATGTGACACTCCTTTTTGAATAAAAATAAGTTGTATCGATAGAGTGCCTTTGATTTGAAGGCCTGCACATGCACTGTTGGCCACGAGGCCATTGTTAGACCACATGACGCATTTCTGCACATGAGCTTAGCTAGCCAATGTTGCCATGACATCGCGTACAGGTGTGATCGGGGTTTCTACTAAAGAAGTTCTTTATACATATAGACCATCTTTGCTAGTGTGATGCAAATGTTATTGTGCAGTGAAATGGTAACTGATGACACTTTCTTCTAATTATCTTTGCAACAGTTGTATTCAGAGGTGTGTTCAGTCAGTTGAAAGAGTGGAGATCTGAAGGATAATGCCTTTGGCTGCTAGAATAAAATGAGTTTGATTTCAAAACCAATAGAACAGGAGAGCTAACATGAGAAATAGTTTACAAATTACACTATGGTTGGATTTTGCCATGGCTACTTTGAAGCAAGGTAAGACATGCCTCATAATATGAAGGAAAACATCCAGGTTTCAAACAATGAACAAACAGGAAAACTATAGCAATGCTAATGATAGGCCTTAACCATCTTCTAGCAGATGGAAAGACTTTCCCAAAAACTTTGCAATTAAATGACAACTAGCTACAAAGTAACATATGCCTACAGAATGATAGCATTATTTGCATCAATCCAGTGGCCACATGAGATGCAAACTCCGGTAACAAAACAACTGTCACGCCCTGGTCTAAGTATTTTGTGTTTTTCTTCATGTATTGGGTCAGGCCAGGGTGTGGCATGGGGTTTTTGTATTGTGGTGTGTTTTGTCTTGGGGTTTTGGTGTGTATGTATTGGGATTGTAGCTAGTGGGGTTATCTAGCAAAGTCTATGGCTGTCTGGAGTGGTTCTCAATCAGAGGCAGGTGTTTATCGTTGTCTCTGATTGGGAACCATATTTAGGCAGCCATATTCTTTGAGTTTGTCGTGGGTGATTGTCCTATGTGTCGTTGTTCCTGTCGCAGTGTTAGTTTACACAAGTATAGGCTGTTTCGGTTTTCGTTAAGTTCTTTGTTTTGTAGTGTTTGTTATTGATTCGTGTTTTACGTTCGTTCATTAAACATGGATCGCAATCTACACGCTGCATTTTGGTCCGACTCTCCTTCACACCTAGAGAACCGTAACAACAACTAGACGCCTGTGCACTTGAATTAAAGGGTAACAATAAAAAATCTAAATGTCTTTTTTTTCTCAGACCTCAACAGTGTGAACTTAGAACATCCAATTTTGTTGTTTTTCTATAAAAGAAAAGTGACTTTGAGAATGAAAAAAATCAAATAAAAAGAACTCTTTTGACAGCCTAATTGTGACCCGCACCTATTTTCAGCCTTATATAGCAACATTTGAAATTGTGTTTTTTCACATTGGAGAACAGACACAAGAGCTACACAATGGTATATCAGACTGCAGTTGAGGTGCAATGGGAAAGTAATTGTGCTTTGAAAGTTTATCAACTTCTAACTCCACTTTTCAGAAATTGGCCCTTGAATATTTGGGAAACCTACTGGAGAGCTCCTCTTTGTCTATACTTATTCAGCACCGTGCACACTCTTTTCAGCCTTAGCCCCACCTACCTCTTTAAGGATTCACATGTGAGGCCATGTGCTAAGCAGAGTAAGTAAGGTAGTGTAGTAAACCAAAGATTAAGACTAAAAGTGGTGAAAGTAGTAGCCTACAATTAGGAAAAACAAAATACACTTTATCTAGTCCTTGGCCGATATCCTTATCTGACTTTGGTGCAGGTCATGTTGTTCTTCACATTACCATCGCTGTAAAACACACACTATATCAAATAAAATCAAAACGTTTATTTGTCACATGTACAGGATACAGAAGGTGTAAACGGTACAGCGAAAAGGTGACTTGCATATTTGCATAGTATCAATATCAAAAATAGAAATTGTCCAGATAAAAACAATGTGTAAATATTTGATAATTGATGGGTCATGTAATCATCTACAAAATGTGGAAGAAGTCAAGCGGTCTGAATACTTCCCGAATACATTGTATTCCCCCAATGCAAATATGCAGTGTAATACAGTCCAAATATGTGATATCTTTCAAAAAACCCACTTTAGAAAGGATTACCTACACATGCTGACCAGCTTTGTCACGCCCTGATCTGTTTCACCTGTCTTGGTGATTGTCTCCACCCACCTACAGGTGTCTCATGTTTTCCCCTTTAGTCACCAGTGTATTTATCCCTGTGTTTTCTGTCTCTCTGTGCCAGTTTGTCTTGTTTTGCCAAGTCAACCAGTGTTTCTCCTAGCTCCTATTTTTCCCAGTCTCTGTTTTTTCCTAGCCCTCCTGCTTTAGACCCTTGCCTGTCCTGATTCCGAATCCGTCTGCCTTTCCTCAACCTGCCTTTTGCCTACCCCTTTTTTGCCTACCCCTTGTTCTGACCTCGAGCCTGCCTATCCCCTAGTACTGTTTGAACTCTGACCTGGTTTATGAACTCTCGCCTGTCCCCGACCTGCCTTTTGCCTACCCCTTTAGGTTTAATAAATATCGGAGCTCAACCATCTGCCTCCTGTGTCTGCATTTGGGTCTCGCCTTGTGCCGTTATAAGTTAATGTTATAGAAAGAAGGGCGCTGCATGGCAGACCAGTCCAAACCCATCTCTCGGCATGTCCAGCCCACCCATTATGTCAGAAGGTAAACCAACTAGGCTCGTAGTTTAACAATTGTTTTCGTATTTATAGATGGCATACAAGTTTGTTATTAAGGCACATGAAAGTTCACATGTTCGAGATGGCATTTCTGCCTGATATACGCCTAGTTTCCTGAAACGAGTCACATATGTGATTGGAACAGTAGCAACAGAACGTGAAATGCAACAAATGCGTTTAAACAGCATTGTCTGAAAAGCATCCAAACAATGTTTTGTACTGGTGGGAAATAAAGGTCTTCACAACTTTATTCCTCAATTTCACCTTGTATTATAAAAGATAAATGCGAACTTCATTATCCAAACATCACATGGAACACATCTACAGCCAAACTCATTCCATAAACCAGTCTAAATAACAGGTTGTGCTGACAAAAAAACAAAAACATAAGTTAGTGTCCTAACAGCTAGACTTGTTAATAATGTACCCCATCTCTGGTGAGCACAAGGGAGAAATGTAATATTGTTTAGAAAAAAGATGTGTGACAGCTAAGCTAACAGCAGCAAGAAAATGTATGATGGCAGCCATGTTTGTTTATGTTTGACTCCCTAATCCCAGAAAGCCATTCAGTATATGACGCAAATAAACAAAGTAAAAGATGGCTGCACCCAATGCCTGAAAAATAGGAACTTAGTTTGGCCACTTTTCAGCATATTTCATATCTTCAATGTACTTGTTACTGTGTATACAAGAACCTGGGCACATGACTTGACAAGTTGTTTACAGTTTTTGGCAAATCACAAAGCAAATAAAATGTTATCACCTCACAGATCATCACCCCAAATACAAGCTTACTGCCTACCCTAACCGTAGCCCAAAAGCTAAACAGGGATAAAACCATTTTAGGGGGGTTCATTTCATTTGGTGGGGGTTCAAGTCCATGGGGTGTAGAAATGGGGGAAGATATCATGGGGGGATATGATGCAGGAAATCTTACTATGATGGAGGATTTATCAATGAATGGGTGACAAACACAGGAGAAGTTTATAAGCTAAATAAAAATAAAAACCCTGGAAAGGGGGGTCTGAGCTGGCAACCCTGAGGTACCATAGTTACAATCTGATGCTGCATTCAAAACAACTTGGAACTAGGAACTCAGAAATCTCGGACTTCAGTGCGTTCAAGGCAACTGGGAACTCTGGGAAAAATAGTTTTGACAGTCTTCCAACTCGGAATCAGACTTTCTGACCTGAAGATCACTGAAGTCATGATTTGACCTCTTATTTCCAGTAGTCTTGAAAGCGCCATAAGTCAGTAGAGTGAACTGTCCATTCACCTCATTTTTAGTTATAACATCTTTGGTCTGACAGACGCTTACATGACAACCAGAATGCATTGTAGGACATCAACAAACATGGTGCCACATATAGCTGACAAATAGCTTAGCATTAGCTCATCATAATGTGTCCATTACAATCTATGCTATAATCAGAATGCAAACGTTTGTCACCAGAACTTGAAAACATGAATAAAACAGTAAATAAATTAAGCTCCATACATACATACTGTAAGCTACAGTAGATTCGACAGCACGATATACAGAGAATAAGGCGCTTACTTTGATAGGAACGCACACATGTCCAAAATTATTATTTGTAATGAAAACAATAATGAAGACACTGCACGCGCCAGCCAGAAAATGTGCCAGGTGGGAAAAGTTTGTGCAAGGCCTGTTCTGACAAGAGATGTGCAAATGTCTTCATACTTGATCTTGGTAAACACTGGGGAAGTGCTTGGGCTCTCGTCAAAGAGAGAGAAGTTTGTCAGGCTCATTAAAGTCTCAAACGTAAATTGTCCACAACAGTGAAATAGGCTACTTCTTATGTGAATTAATGAGGCGGAACACACTTAAATTCAAACTGTTGTTAGAAAATAATGTGAAATTGACAAGTTGAAATACAGCCCATAGATAATTAGCAGGCAGTGTGCCTTGGTTTGAGGGCAGCGTGGGTTAACTGTCCTGTTGCGTAACAATCACATTTTGGAACAGTGAGTGCTTTCTGACATCACACGCATAAAACAACTCACACTGGAACGACCATTAGAGATATTTGGAACTCACATGTGAAATGGTTGAAGCCCTCAATGGCAATGTCAATGCTAAAACAGGCTATATACACACACGTCCTCTATCTAGCTCTATGACAACAGGCACAACTATATAAAGTCACGTGCATCCACTTATATCAGTGCATTCAGAATCTAACCATTACGTAATGTCTATTCAATCAAATAAACCTCACGTAGCAAATTATTGTTTATTACATTTTTATTGACCAAATTCGACACTCATTTACCTCCATACAAAAATTCCTCACTTCGTCGGCTTATTTTCGTGGACAGAATTTGGGTAGAGTAAAATGCCTCACTTTGCCTCTTCCTCTCTGTTGTATTCACAAACCACACCACATCATTTGATGTTGGTGTTTATTGGATGTGTCTGTCATTCAATCACAACAAACAAGGCCAGTAGTGAGTACAAAGGAGGTAAGCTAAGCCTGCTGTAGCTTTGCTATGAAGAGAACAAAGTTTTGAAGTTCAGGACTTCTCCCCTTCTGACTGACTCGCTATCTCAAGTTGATCAGCTAATTCAGTTCTATGTGTAGGTTAAAGGCAGCTCTGACCTTGTGTTTAGTCAAGCTGACAGCTGCTGGCTAGCTGCTATTTCGCTGTCAAATCAGTTATGGCTAGATAGAAGAGCCAGTGTCTGGAATGTGTTTCATAAGATACTCATTCTACAACACACTGCTACAAAAGTAGCTTGCAACTTGTATAAATGTGTGAACTGTACAATGCCACCTTTTTGTTACACGAGGGGAGGTCCTCGGGACAAGTTAAACACAGGTCTGTCAAATAAATAACAAACAGAGTTAACAAAAGTGTCAGGGTTTATTACAACAAGAGCAATACATTACAATACTTAAGAGTCACCAGTATACCCAATCCGCCCACCGGCTAGGACTAGTGCCCAGAGAGCACACAAGGAATCAGATCCAGGACCAGAATATGTATTTTAAAAAACAGGACGTAAGCCTGGCATGTAAAGTACTTCTAGGAGAAAACATGCAAACTTTAAAGTATATTCACACTCGTTGAAAGATAGTACACTCGTAATTGAACACTCCTTAGGATAACAGACAAAAACTGTTTGTAAGATGAAACACTGAAAGATGCTAACACTTGTGGTAATCAGCACGCGAAAGCACACATGTGAATTCATAAGACTGGCAGTGTGGTGTACTGATTCTGCAAAAGCTTCTTTGCTGCCCTTCTTGACACCAGGCCATCCTCCAAAAGTCTTTGACTCACTGTGCGTGGAGATGCTACCATTCCTGAGCAAGCTCTGTACTGGTGGTGCCCCGATCCCGCAGGTGAATCAACTTTAGGATACAGTCCTGGCACTTGCTGGACCTTCTTGGGCACCCTGAAGCCTTCTTCACAACAATTGAACCGCTCTCCTTGAAGTTCTTGACGAGCCGATAAATGGTTGATTTAGGTGCAATCTTACTCGCATTAATATCCTTGCCTGTGAAGCTCCTTTTTGTGCAAAGCAATGATGACGGCACGTGTTTCCTTGCAGGTAACCATGGTAAACAGAGGAAGAACAATGATTCCAAGCACCACCCTCCTTTTGAAGCTTCCAGTCTGTTATTTGAACTCAATCGGCATGACAGAAAGATCTCCAGCCTTGTCCTCATCAACACTCACACCTGTGTTAATAAAGAGAGAATCACTGACATGATGTCAGCTGGTTCTTTTGTGGCAGGGCTGACATACAGTGGAAATTATGGGGATTCAGTTCATTTGCATGGCAAAGAGGGACTTTGCAATTAATTAGAAATTCTTCTGATCACTCTTCATAACATTCTGGAGTATATGCAAATTGCCATCATACAAACTGTGAAAATTAATATTAGTGTCATTCTCAAAACTTTTGGCCACGACTGTACATTCCCAAAGAAAATATTGTACTTTTTACTTCATACATTTCCCTGACAACCAAAAGTACTAGTTACATTTTGAATGCTTAGCAGGAAAATTGAATGATTAACAGGAAAATTGTCAAATTCAAGCACATATCAAGAGAACACATCCCTGCTGCCTCTCGCCTAGTGGACTTACTAAACACAAATGCATATTTTGTAAATGATGCCTGAGTGTGGGAGTGTGCCCCTGGCTGTCCATACATTTGAAAAACAAGCAAATGGTGTTTCTGTCACGTTCTTTCAAAATCGAACCCAGAAGCAGACCAGGACAAGGAGAGTAGGAAGAAGGTGAGTATTTATTTACAAGTGAATGTGAATGGGTAGATATATCCAGGTGGCGTAGCGGGCAGCGGTGGTGAGTTGATGGGAGTAAATAGGTGGATCCAATGGGGTAGCGGAATCCTCCGACGACCAGGCGGGAATGGGGTAAATGATCCGGGTGAGTAACTGAAGACAGAACAAACGGAGGTAAGTTTAAGGCAAGCAATACGTAAAAAACAACAAAACAAATTCTATCCAACTTGAGGCTGATACTATGGCACAACATACTGTTCATGGCTAACGATCCGGCAGGGAATGGATGTCAGGTCAGAGCTTTTGAAGGGGAGAGGTGATGATCAGGACAGGTGTGCAGATTACTGATGGGATACAGGTGCGGGTGAACATCGATCTCCCAACAAGCTAATTCGCCCGGCAACCAGACAGGGTGCGTTCCAGGACACCGGAAACACACTCCAGGACAGAAACACAGGCAAACACAGACTCAGGAAACGGGATTCGTGACAGTTTCTGCTTTGCTTAATATAAGGAATTTTATATGATTTATACTTTTATCAATTGCATTTACTTTTGATAAAACCAAATACTTTTAGACTTTTACGTTTGTACCTTTCTATTAAGGTATGGGTACTTTTTCCACTGCTGCAACTACTTTAATGATTTTTTCATTTGCAAGATTAGCATATTAAGGCATGACTTGCCAGCAACAGGAGTGTAGAGTGTGGAAGAGGCGTAAAAAGTATTGTCTACCAACAATGACAAGCCACCAGGGTCTGACAACTTGGATGGTAAATTACTCAGGATAATAGAGGATGTTGTTGCCAGTCCTATTTGCCATATCTTCAATTTAAGCATCGTAGAAAGTGTGTGCCCTCTGGCCTGGAGGGAGCAAAAAGTCATTCCGCTACCTAAGAATAGTGAAGCCCCCTTTACTGTCTCAAATAGCCAACCATTCAGCCTGTTACAAACCTTTAGTAAACTTTTTGAAAAAATTGTGTTTGACCAGATACAATGCTATTTTATTGTAAACAAACAGACTTTCAGCATGATTAAAGGAAAGGACATTCAACAAGCACAACACTCATACAAATGACTGATGATTTGCTGAGAGAAATTTATGTTAAAAAGATTGTGGTGGCTTTACAGCCCCTGCTATATTGTGGATAAAGAGTTACCTGTCTAACAGAACACAGAGGGTGTTCTTTAATGGAAGCTTCTCCAACAAAATCCAGTTAGAACCAGGAAATCCCCAGAGCAGCAGTTTAGGCCCCTTACTGTTTTCAATCTATACCTACGAAATTCCACTGGCTTTGAGTAAAGCTAGTGTGTCATGGCCAGCAAAGAGCCTGGATCTCAATCCCATTGAGCACGCCTGGGACCTGTTGGATCGGAGGGGGAGGGCTAGGGCTATTCCTCCCAGAAATGTCTTGGATCTTGCAGGTGCCTTGTTGGAAGAGTGGGTTAACACCTCACAGCAAGAACTGTCAAATCTGGTGCAGTGCATGAGGAGGAGATGCACTGCAGTACTTAATGCAGCTGGTGGCCACACCAGATCCTGACTGTTACTTTTGAGTTTGTACCCCCCTTTGTTCAGAGACACTTTATTCCATTTCGGTTAGTCACATGTTTGTGGAACTTGTTCAGTTAATGTCTCAGTTTTTGAATATTTTTATGTTCATACAAATATGTGCACATGTTAAGTTTGCTGAAAATAAACACAGTTGACAGTGAGAGGACTTTTATTTTTATGCTGAGTTTATAACGTTGCTTCCCAAAAACAAATTGTTGATGAACCTGACAAACCAGTCCTGTTTACATGTATTTTCGTCACACCATTTTGTTATTCAAACTACTCAACACCAAATAAAACACAAGCAATGGACATTAGACATTTGTCCTTTGGTCTGGAGTCCAAATTGGAGTTTTTTGGTTTCAATCGACGTGTCTTTGTGAGACACATACGGAGATCATCCGTTCACCCACCCGTGTATTTCCCACCGTAAAGCATGGAGGAAGAGGTGTTATGGGGTGGGGGTGCTTTGCTGGTGACACTTTCTGTGATTTATTTAGAATTCAAGGCATACATAACCAGCATGGCTACCACAGAATTCTGCATCGATACGCCATGCCATCTTGTTTGGGCGTAGCGGGACTATCATTTGTTTTTCAACAGGACAATGACCCAACACACCTCCAGGCTGTGTAAGGGCTAGTTTACCAAGAAGGAGAGTAAAGGAGTGCTGCATCAGATGACCTGGCCTCCACAATCCCCCGACCTCAACCAACTTGAGATGGTTTGGGATGAGTCAGACTGCAGAGTGAAGGAAAAGCAGCCTATGTGGGAAGTCCTTCAAGACCGATGTAAAAGAGAGAATGCCAAGAATTAGCAAAGCTGTCATCGAGGCAAAGGGTGGCTGTTTGAAGAATATAAAATATATTTGGATTTGTTTAACACTTTTTTGGTTACTACATGATTCCATATGTGTTATTTCATAGTTTTGATGTCTTCAGTATTGTTCTACAATGTAGAACATAGACAAAATAAAGAAAAACCCTTGAATGAGTAGGTGTTATAAAATGGGCTGCATGGTGCACCTATATTGATCATTTGAGAAAGTAGCAAAACAAAGCTTGTGTTCCTTGCCTCAAGCTGGACAGCTGTACTCTTATCAAGTGATCATATTTTCACCCATAAGACTATTCTCAATTTAATGTTATCTTTACCAATTTGTAAAATTAGTAAAATGAGTTTTGGCCCATTATCAAATGGGCAGAAGCAGGGGGAAAAATACGTAATCTGTATGCCCTTAAATAGCAAATGGAGTTTGTGCACTTTCCTGCTTTTCAGTTTTGTAGGCTACGTCTGTTTTATTGCGGAGCATGAGCTTAATTTGAGCAGCTGAGAAATAAATATGATAACACTTACTTCACACATCAATCACTGGTTGAGGAGCACGCTCTCGCTGCACAACAAGTGATATCCAAACTCTGTATGCCATGGGCGCTACAATATTGTTCCTGCAGCTACCCAGTGCTTAATTTGGAAATCCAAGCTAAATCTGTTCAGTAACATATTTCACTAATGTCACGTTCTGACCTTTATTTCCTTTGTTTTGTCTTTAGTTAGTATGGTCAGTTCGTTCATGTTCACGTTTATTGTTTTGTATTTGATAGTGTTCAGTTTATGCCTTAAAATAAACGTTATGGACACTTACCACGCTGCGCATTGGTCCTCCGATCCTTCTCGCTATTCCTCCTCAGACAAGGAGGAGGAATGCCGTTACAGAAACACCCACCAGCAAAGGACCAAGCAGCATGGTAACAGGCAGCAGCAGCAGGAGAGGGAGCGATACCTGGAGAGACAGACTTGGGAGGAGATTCTGGACGGCAAAGGACCCTGGACTCAGCCAGGGGAATATCGCCGTCCCAAAGCAGAGCTGGAGGCAGCGAAAGCAGAGAGGCGCCGGTATGAGGAGGCAGTATGGCAGCACGGCTGGAAGCCCGAGAGGCAGCCCCAAAAATGTATTGGTGTGGCGAAGCCAGGTTGGAGACCTGCGCCAACTTCCCGTGCTTACCGGAGAGCGAGAGGGACCGGGCAGGCAACGTGTTATGCGGTGGAGCGCACGGTGTCCCCGGTGCGTGTGCATAGCCCGGTGCGGTACAGTCCAGCTCCTCATATCGGCCGGGCTAGAGTGGGAATCGAGCCACGTGCCATAAAGCTGGCTCTACGCATCTGGTCTCCAGTGCGTCTCCTTGGGCCAGCGAACATGGCACCAGCCTTACGCATGGTGTCCCCAGTTCGCCAGCACAGTCCAATGCGGGCTATTCCAGCTCGCCCCACTGGCCTGGCTACGGGGAGCATCCAACCAGGTAAGATTGGGCAGGCTCGGTGCTCAAGAGCTCCAGTGCGCCTGCACGGTCCGGTCTACCCAGTGCCACCTCCACGCACCAGCCCTCCGGTGGCAGCCCCCGCCCCAGGCTGTCTCTCCGTCTTCAGCCTACAGGTGTTCCCGCATGTCCAGCACTGCCAGAGTCTCCCGTCTGTCCTGAGCCGCCAGAGTCTCCCGTCTGTCCTGAGCCGCCAGAGTCTCCCGTCTGTCCTGAGCCGCCAGAGTCTCCCGTCTGTCCTGAGCCGCCAGAGTCTCCCGTCTGTCCTGAGCCGCCAGAGTCTCCCGTCTGTCCTGAGCCGCCAGAGTCTCCCGTCTGTCCTGAGCCGCCAGAGTCTCCCCTCTGTCCTGAGCCGCCAGAGTCTCCCCTCTGTCCTGAGCCGCCAGAGTCTCCCCCGTCTGTCCTGAGCCGCCAGAGTCTCCCGTCTGTCCTGAGCCGCCAGAGTCTCCCGTCTGTCCTGAGCCGCCAGAGTCTCCCGTCTGTCCTGAGTCTCCCGTCCAGAGTCTCCCGTCTGTCCTGAGCCGCCAGAGTCTCCCGTCTGTCCTGAGCCGCCAGTCAGCCAGGAGCCGCCAGAGCCGCCAGTCAGCCAGGAGCCGCCAGAGACACCAGTCAGCCAGGAGCCGCCAGAGCCGTCAGTCAGCCAGGAGCTTCCAGAGCCGTCAGTCAGCCAGGAGCTGCCAGAGCCGTCAGTCAGCCAGGTGATGCCAGAATCACCCTTCACTCCGGAGCTGCCGGAGACTCCCGCCTGTCTGGCGCAGCCGGAGTCTCCCGCCTGTTCGGCGCTGCCGGAGTCTCCCGGCCATTCGGGACCCATTTTTAAACGTTATGAATGCTTACCACTCTGTGCATTGGTCCTCCGATCCTTCTCGCTACTCCTCCTCAGAAGAGGAGGAAGAATACCGTTACAACTAAACTGCTGACAGCCCCTCTTTCCGCGCGCTTGAGAAAGGAATGAAGGAGAGAGGGCAGGTGAAGGAAACTCACTGTCGTGATGTATTCTGTAGCTAAAGGTAATGTGTCACCCAATTAATTCCCTATTACTAGGCTATTCAAAATCAAATAAAATGCACTAATTGTTGGCTAACTGTAAACCGCGCTGCATAATCAATGAACCAACATTATCGCCTAGGGCTATAGATTCTCTCCCAGACTCAAGGATATACATTTTGGAGCATAGCATAAGGTCCATCCAGTATGCATAATAATACAGTCCACACTCAAAGGCGGTTACTCAACAAAAAAACATGTTGGAGTATAGGCTAGACCAATTATGTACCAAGGCATCTTAAATCTGTTTTGTTTTATGTTTTTCTGCCATGCGTAATATACGGTAGGCTGTGTTTTGTATAAGGGCACAGTCATCATTTTATTTCAGTTTATTTTTGGGGGGCTTTGGCGCAGAAGCCTATGTATATGCATATGGGTGTTTTGAATTAATCATCACCTTAGAAAGCACTGTCCATTTCGTTGTTAGGCGTTGAAACATCCATAACAACCACAACTGCTGTTGAACTTCTTTCTTCAAATGGATAATCACAGTGAGGTGAGTTTTAAAAGCATACTGTTTTACGGATAAGTGTTCGATGTGATTTTTGATTGCATTTGCATCGATGTCAGAGTGGGTAGAGGGATAAGAGCCCTGAGTACCAGGCCATTAGGACCTGATGGTCATTAGCAAGTTGTGTACAACAAAAGCATGTCCAGAGTGCATAAGAGGAGATTGCTCGCATGGAATTTTACTGCGGTCATGACTGGTGACTGCTGGTGTGGCAGTATATGGTCACCATAATAGCCCTTCCTGGGACTGAACAACTCCCTCTCCAACTGGACTCTGGACTTCCGAAACTGGCCACCCCAGGTGGTGTGGGTAAGCAAGAACACATCCGTAGACCATCAAAACAAGGGCCCCTCAGGGTGTGTGCTTACCCCCGTCCTGTACTCCCTTTTTAACCATGACTTCGTGGCTGCGCACGACTCCAACACAATTATCAAAGGAACACCTATGTGAGAATGCTGTTCATTGATTACAGCTCAGCGTTCAACACGATAATTCCCACAAAGCTCATGACTAAACAAAGGACCCTGGGACGAAACATCTCCCTCTGCAACTAGATCCTGGACTTCCTGACGGGCCTCCCCCAGGTTGTAAGGGTAGGCAACAAGACATCTGCCACGCTGATCCTCAACACGGGGGCTCCTCAGGGGTGTGTGCTTAGTCCCCTCCTGTACTCCCTGTTCACCCACGACTGCGTGGCCAAGCACAACTCCAACACCATCATTAAGTTTGCTGACGACACCACGGTGGTAGACCTGATTACCGACAATGATGAGACAGCCTATAGGGAGGAGGTCAGAGAACGTTCAGTGTAGAGCTTGAGGCTTGCACATAAATAGTATCACCATAGTCCAACACGGAGAGAAAAGTACAAAGAATCGGCGCCTTTCTGGCGGCTAAGGAAAAATAAACTTTACACGGATACTAAAACCCAATACGCATCTTAATTTTAATTAAAATGTTGTCTACATGGGTAGTGAAGAGCAACTTCAGATGTTTATCCATCTTGATTTGCTCTATGGAAACTCCTTCCAATGTAGTAATAACATGGTTTTCAGAGTGTTTAGTATTGGAAAGCCATGCATTGGGTAGAGAACTGTGTCATTTGCATAAAAATGTTGTCTCAATTTCTCCCAATGTTGTTAATATAGATAATAAACACGGGACTTACATTTGATCCTTGAGGCACACCTGAGGACAGCTCTATGGTGCCTGACAACCATCTGCCTTAACACATTGGGTTCAATTTGACAGGTAGTTCACAAACCACTCCAGAGCATGACCAGTCATCCCGATATTTTCAATCTTTGCACCAAGACAGCATGGTCCACAGCAAGGGTCCACCAAACGAATCCTGATTCAGATAACCATCCTACCCATGCTAGATTATGGAGACGTAATTTATAAATCGACAGGTAAGGGTGCTCTCGAGTGGCTAGATGTTCTTTATCAGTTGGCCATAAGATTTGCCACCAATGCTCCTTATAGTGTCCCTATAGGACACTGTACTCTATACTCGTCTGTAAACTGGTCATCTCTGTATACCCATCACAAGACCCACTGGTTGATGCTTATTTATAAATCCTTCTTAGGCCTTACTCCCCCCTACTGCAGCCCTCATTCTCCACATAAAACACCAGTTCTGCCAGTCACATTCTGTTAAAGGTCCCCAAGGCATCTCTGTGTCGCTCCTCTTTTCAGTTCACTGCAGCTAGCAACTGGAACAAGCTGCAATAAAACTCAAAATGTTTTATCTCCATCTCTTCATTCAAATACTCAATCAAGGACACGCTTAGTGACACTTGTGACTGCTTTGCGTGATGTATTGTTGTCTCTACCTTCTTGCCCTTTGTGCTGTTGTATGGGCCCAAAAATGGTTGTCCTATATGTTTTGTGCTGCTACCATGTTGTGCTAATGCCATATTGTGTTGCTAGTTTTTATTTCGTTCTAGTTGTATAAACATTTTTCGCTGTGGGGCACCCCCTCCGTGGGACAGGGGCAATAAACAGACCAGAGTGGCCCGTCCTAATCAGAAAAAAGTGTTTCGCTCTCTCTACTCTCTCTGCCTCGGATTTCTTCCCTGTTGTTAGAAAATATCTATTATATTGACAAGATGTTCAAGTAACCACTCTAACATTGAAAATGCATCCTCAAAGATGGAAGGCAGGCGGGAGGAGAAGAGAACAGGTGGGACCATTCTAGCCAATGAGAGGGCAGATACGCGTGTGAATTACAGGCACAACTAAGTTGTTTTTCTCAAAGTTGCCGAATTCCCAGTACGCCCACTTATATCAAGACATGTTACAACCTAAACATTACTGTATTTAGCATCATTATTGATATTTTATTGTGTAATGTAATTTTTTATATTAGTTTATTTGGTAAATATTTTCTTAACTCTTTCTTGAACTGCACTGTTAGTTAACGGCTTGTAAAGTAAGCATTTCACATGTTGTATTGTATCGCATGTGACAAATGAAATTTGATTTGATCAAATAAGCCTCACGTAATTTATACTCTCATAGACCTCCATGCAAAAAGGTCTGCTCTGGTGATAGCTAGGGATGCACAGGGATGCACAAGCTAGGCCTATTTGTAACATTGTCATCTACTGGGTGCATTTACCCCTCAGAATCAGAATCTCGAAAACCCCATTCGAAAAAAAGTTTGAAAACCCCATTTTATTTTTGACCAAAGTATAAAACTGAACATACGTTTATGGTTTTTATTAGATTTTTGTTAGTTTTTCAGTCAAAGATAACAGTTTCAGTATATTTTAGTTTTGCCATTTTTTTCTTAATTATTTTATTTCAGTCTAGCAAATGGTTTCCAATTTTAGACAGATTGTACAATTTTAGGAGGAAATATATATTATAGTGTCGTGACGTGACTACTGCTATTTATCAAATAATGACCTACTTTGTTTAATTACTACTCTATTAAAATATTAATGTAACAATTACAGTAACTCATTAGGAACTTGGGACACCACAGGAAAAAATGTTTAAAGAGTGACTCTCTCCCAACTTAAACTCTAAAGATACATAGATATATCTTACATCACTCCAGTCAATTATTAATTATTACCTCTTCAGTCTCATTCTCAACATCGCAAACATCTTAATCCGCAAGAACCCTAGCCTAAGTGATGAATCAGTAATACACAAATTGGCTAAATTAATTATTTACTAACTAATCACACAGAAATACATAAACACACAACAAGGTATAGGTCATCGATTACTAACATAATGCATATGAAAATTCCCTAGTGGACTAACCTGATATGACGACTTGTTACACAATGGAAGTGGGGAGAATTTATCGATTCTGTGTCTAAGTCTATGAGCCAGCTGCATCTGGAAAAAACGTAGTGCCAGTAATATGGTCACAACTTTGAACGGTTTTGAACGGTTTGGGGTAGGGATCGATAAACTTACACAAATGCTTGTCTTGCTTTGGCCATAAAACATCATTTAAAACATCATTTCAAAATATGAGATGACAGGGTGATTAACAAAAGGCTAAGCTGTGTTTCACTATATTTCACTTGTGATTTCATGAATATGAATATTTTCTAGTAATATTTTTTGTCCGTTGCGTTATGCTAATTAGTGTCAGTTGATGACAATTCTCCCAGATCCGGGATGGGTAGTTCCAAGAGGTTTTAACCACTTGAAACTCTGGGGGCGTAATTTCATTTTTGGATAAAAAAACGTTTCTGTTTTAAGCGGGATATTTTGTCACGACAAGATGCTCGACTATGCATATAATTGACAGCTTTGGATAGAAAACACTCTAACGTTTCCAAAACTGCAAAGATATTGTCTGTGAGTGCAACAGAACTGATGTTACAGGCGAAACCCAGATAAAAATCCAAACAGGAAGTGCCCCATATTTTGAAAGCGCTGCATGCCAATGACTCCTTATATGGCTGTGAATGGGCTACGAATGAGCTTACGCTTTCTACGTATTCCCCAAGGTGTCTACAGCATTGTGACGTATTTTTACGCATTTATGTTGAAGAATAGCTGTAAGGGACCACATTGAGCAAGTGGTCACATGATGGCTCCCGCAGAAAATCTTGCGTAAAGTACAGAGGTAGCAATTATTCCAATCGCTTCTAATGAGAAACCAATTGTCCCGGTGGATATATTATCGAATAGATATGTGAAAAACACCTTGAGGATTGATTCTAAACAACGTTTGCCATGTTTCTGTTGATATTATGGAGATAATTTGGAAAAAAGTTCGGCGTTGTAGTGACTGCATTTTCCGGTTGATTTCTCAGCCAAACGTGAAGAACAAACGGAGCTATTTCGCCAACAAAAATAATATTTTTGGAAAAAGGAACATTTTCATTTTCAAATTAAAATGATTTAATTTGATTGCTTTTCTTATTTTCGTGAAAATGTTGCCTGCTGCTAGCAGGGCATAATGCTATGCTAGGCTATCGATAAACTTACACAAATGCTTGTCTAGCGTTGGCTGTAAAGCATATTTTGAAAATCTGAGATGACAGTGTGATTAGGAAAAGGCTAAGCTGTGTCTCAATATATTTCTTTTGTGATTTTCATGAATAGGAATATTTTCTAGTAATATTTATGTCCGCTGTGTTATGCTAATTAGTTTCAGGCGATGATTACTTTCCCGGATCCGGGAAGGGTAGTATCAAGAGGTTTTAA
Organism: Oncorhynchus tshawytscha; assembly: GCF_018296145.1. Taxonomy (NCBI): domain Eukaryota; kingdom Metazoa; phylum Chordata; class Actinopteri; order Salmoniformes; family Salmonidae; genus Oncorhynchus; species Oncorhynchus tshawytscha. Next base: position 9,728,885 of record NC_056452.1, on the reverse strand, counting down.
GGGTCTATTTTCCAAGCTTAAAAGGATAAACATTCAACATTGGCCATGCTGTCGATCCAGCATGACTTCTTCCGCTTTCAAATCAACTGGAAAAATCTCAGACTTCAGTGCGTTCAAGACAACAAGGAAATAGGGAAAAAAATTGGTCCGACTGGGAAAATACATTTTGAACGATCATCCAACTCGGAATTCCAAGTCGGGAACTCTGGCCTCTTTCTAGAGCTCCGACCTGAAGATGACTAACGTCGACCTTGTTTCTCCCCCCCACCCCCAGAGTTCCCAGTTTGTCTTGAAGAATGCCAGACTTTGATGACAAAGTCTGATGACAAAATTTGCCCACGAAGGATCGCCACACCACCTTCCTGTTCAAAAATGTCTTGTCTGCTGCTGCAAAACTGATGTAATATGCCAGGGAGATATGTATGCTGTAGCTAAGAAAGTAACACTAAGGGTATGTTGTGTGGTAAGCTGTTAGTAGCTCATGTGCCTCACCCTAATAATTTGGTCCCTTTTCCATTCATAATTTAGCCTACTGTTCTGACTTGGTGGTGCACATGTAGCCTATAGCCTGTTCTAGAGAAATGTCATCAAATATTGTAAGAGCTTTCATTGTCTGCTTATTTGCCCCCTTTATTTATCCTACGGTTCTGACTTGGTGTATAGGGAAAACACTAAGAAAGGCCCATCTTCTGAAATCTGTCGCTGTACATTTGAAAAGTGCTGAACAAATAGTTATATTGACTACGTCCGTCCAAGCTCGCTCATTAAGGTCTTAATCGAAAATACAGATTGCCTCTCATCTGCTCGTCGTCCCCTTATGCCATAGTTTGTACATCTCAATTGTCAGAAGAAACCACATTTGTTTAAGCAAGTCAACCAAATCAACAATGTTATTCTGAAAGGCAGTGAATGAGGCTGAATTAACTTTTTCACTGCTAGACAAGGCTCCACTGATAGCCACGTGTAGCGGTGGTAAGGTGTTGGGACTGCTGTTGGGGCAGTGTTATGTAGGCCCTAACAGTTTGTGTGCACCGTTTGTCACCTTCATAGTCCAATTCATGTATTGTTTAGTGTTGTGTTGTGTAGTGGCTTTGCTGGGATGCATCTAAATATTTTTGCTCCACCAAGATTTACATGCTAAAAATCACCAAAGCCTATACACGTAAACATTAGTGATCTGACATGTTGCATTGCATGGAAACAATATCATTTTTCAGTCTGATCACCTGTGGGCTACTAACAACAGCAGCTGCGTAGTTTAGCCTACTATGCGTCCTCTCCCTCTGGCCAGGGTAAACAAAGTGGTAACGTTGTGTATTTGACAAAATGTGAATGGGATCAAATGTAGTTTATATTCAGACTAGACTAATTAAGCTACTGTTCCTAAACTTTTTCAATCCAAAATTGTAAATTTTAACGTTAATTAATCAATAAACACAGTAGATGAAATAGACAGAGTTCATTTTAAATTAGGCCTACAGTTGCTCAGGGCATGACCACGCGATGCAAACCTGCATAAATCATGCTCAGCCCTGAATATTTTAATGTGGGGCGCCATCCTCAAACAATCGCATGGCATGTTTTCGCTGTAATAGCTACTGTAAATTGGACAGTGCAGTTAGATTAACAATAACTAATAAGAGACTTATGTGTACCTCAATGTTTAATATCTATAATTTTTATGATTATTTATTTTAATTGTGCGCCAGTTTCACCGGAAGTTGTCCCGCTAGCCCTATTGAGAATATAATGAATAAGAACAAGTACAAGGTTACTGCAGTTTGACATGTTTTTCCTCCTCCCCAAGGCCTGGGAACATCATTGCCAATATAATTGATAAATCTGTTGTAAAAAAAAAAATATATATATATATATATATGTATATATATATATATATATATATATATTTTTTTTTTTTTTTACAACAGCTTAATTACGACATACCCCAGATTTTTTTCCCCCGCCACACCACCACCTTTGGAGGGAATCAGGTGCAGGATCGTGTGAGGTCAAACATATTTTTATCTCAGGAAAGACATGAGGTGTATAGGCCAAAATTCAAACTATTGCTGGATGCAACTGGGAAGTGATTGAACCTGAAACCCATTTTCATATTAGTGTAATAACCATTATGGAAACAGGAAGCTAATTAGCCAATGGCATTGTGAGTTGGTCCAACTTGACAATGCTTGGTTGCACTGCAGTGCACAAGCTGGAAACTGATAAGAGAATCTGACATCCAATTAAATCATTTCTCTGTAGTTTTCAGCAACCTGTTGATTTATTTCACAACTTTCCCAAAAGTTTCTTATACCATTACACTAGCTATTGCCACATCAATAGAGCACATAATTGTCATCATCATACACTGAAGGTGCTACAATTTACCTAATGACTTAGAGAGGTCACACAGAGAGCAAGGCCAGTTGAATTACTCTTTCTTGGTGAGACCTACTGCAAGGGCTCTAAATGAATGTATTTCATTGGTAGCACCACATCATTTAGGAGCACCAGAAAATAAGATGTTTTAATTGATTGAAATCCATACATTATTGGGCCTATATGAAATTCTATCTATAAGCAAATGTTGTGCCTGAGAAACTAATATGTAACCCTGTACCAACACCTGTCATTGAAATTACAAAGTCATTTGTGGAATATTAGGTTTCTACATTGTGTAATGATGCATTACACTTAAAATTGTACACTGTCTCTTTAAGAATGTCAAGTTTTTTGTTGTGTTCCAAACTCAATCAAGCTCAATGTGCTGGAATTCTCACAATATGAATCATTGTTTTTTTGGCAGTGCGCTGGAGAGGTTCCAACCAACTCAATGCACCATAGTACACCATAGTACATATATCAATCATATCAATATCAATCTCTCCTTGGACAGTCCCAGCAGTTGTCTTATATAAGTTATATTTGCATGATTTCGCATAATTAATTAATCATTGCCACTTTGTTTCATTCATGTGACCGACCAATACCACACGAGGCTTGAAACTGCAATATCTTTCGTTCTCGTTCTCAAAACAAGGTCTAGGCGTACTGCTAAATTGCAGCTACTGATAGTGAGGATTCATTTAGTCAGCCACTTGCATGATCACAGAAATTGGTTTATAGAACAGCACATAAATAGAACAGAAATGAGTTAGAAGAAAAGCACAAACATTCAAATTCCCTCAAATATATTTGGACGATATCTATGCTCCATGGGCCCTATGTTTGCTCAACCTGAGTTCCCTCAGCCCTATGATCATTGATCTCCTGAAGAAGCTATGCCTTTACCATTCTTTCTGTGCCCCCAAATGTTAGCTAGCTAATGTAGTAACATGAATGAACATGCTATTAATGGGCCGCAAAATGGTTTATGAATGTAAAACACGGCCTGCCAATGGAGAGACGTGCAGATCATAGAGGTAGATAGAGGAAGGACTCTAGTGCCCAAAAGCCTGTTTTAACATGGGCAGCACCATTGAGGACTCACCATTTTGAAGTAGTGAACTGGGTGGGACTTCCTACGCGTAAGGAAGGATCACATTATTCCATCCAGGTCACCAGGAGGGATCACCCAATGAATTATACTTGTGAGAAAACATTCCATAACTGTAGGTGGCAGTAAATCAGGAAAACCTGGCTATATACCCTTTCAAACAATACACTCCAGGTGGCAGTATGCACCCTTTGTTTGTTTGACATATCATAGAAGTAGTAGAAGAAAATGGAGATGGTGGCAATGGTACTGCCCATGCTCTCACAAACGCCAACATGGGACAGATATAATGATTCTGTGTCTAAGTCTATGAGCCAGCTGCATCTGGAAAAAACATAGTGCCAGTAATATGGTCACAACTTTTGAACGGTTTGGGGTAGGGATAAGCGGATCTCTGTGTAGTAATGGTGCAACCACCACAGTGGTTTATCCAGGACACTCAAAGCCTAATAATTTCAACAACAGTGGCACTGGTGCTCCCAAATTAAAATGACAGGTTGCACAGCAAAATATTTAGGAGCATATGCGACCAAACTGGTTGCACTTTAGAGCCCTGCCTACTGCTATATGTTTGCTTCTTGTTTTTGCTCAGTAACACATAGGCGGTCAAGATGTCAACGATTGAAATTCCCTTCAATGTCCAAGCTAGGTCACTCACACACACAAACAGCCCAATGAGCTACACACACACACACACACACACACACACACACACACACACACACACACACACACACACACACAGAGCATACTTTTGGACTTGTAACACAAAACCTGAAGCAAAACGTTAAGCGCTGAAACCAGAACCATCTGAACCAAGGCACTAGGCAGTCCATCGGCGTGCCGGTTGACGTATCGCATTGGTCACAGGGACGTGAGGACATGGACAGATGTTTGCCCTGTAACATCTTAGCAAAGTCTCAGCAACCAAGTGTTAACATCCTGAGTGGAGACAGGCCTATCAATATTCCCAAGCCTCCACACCCCAACATCGGCATCCATTAATCACAGCCGAGCCTTGGCCAGCGCTAGTGACACACCGGGACTAGAGTTGTCATCAAGGTAATACATTGTCAGTTAAAGCTGTTTTTATTAATGGCATGACTGATGGATTTTTTATTGTTTAATTGTCTCTTGTTTCTGCTCATGTGGGAAGAGATTGGATGAATCGTGGGAATCGTTGGACTTAAAGGCCGTGGAGACCCTGGGGAAGAGAGACGTGAGCTGCCTTTTATTGCCGTCAATTTGTTTTAATTGAAAATAGAATATTAATTTATTTCGTTTGGCTTTATTCAGGGGGATGATATCACAGCCAGGTGCCTCGGTTGAAGTGTTCTTATGACATTTCGACTTGGACCGTGTCTCAGTTGGTTATCTGAACCATAGCTTTAATATACTGTAAATAAATAACAAAAATCAGGGTTTGGCCAACTCTCCTCCAAGGTAGGTGTATTGATAAAACATCTGCCGTCAGTGTTTTGCGCTCTGGCAACGATGTTTGTGGGTGAAAGTTTGGATGTAGTGTCACCTGGTGATGAAGAGTTTCCTTTTTTTTAATGTTTGCTGTGTTCACATGTTTTTAAATATGTTTGCGGTGCCAACCTATTCACGAGTGCTGTGTGAGAAATCTTGCATGCTACCCATATGCATGTCCTAAATTCTCCCGGGTGCTACCCTTATGCATGTCCTAAATTCTCCCGCGTGCTACCCATATGCATGTCGGAAATTATCCCGCGTGCTACCTTTATGCATGTCCTAAATTCTCCCGCGTGCTACCTTTATGCATGTCCTAAATTATCCCGCGTGCTACCCATATGCATGTCCTAAATTATCCCACGTGCTACCTTTATGCATGTCCTAAATTATCCCGCGTGCTACCTTTATGCATGTCCGAAATTCTCCCATGTGCTACCCTTATGCATGTCCTAAATTCTCACTCGTGCTATCCATATGCATGTCTGAAATTCTCACGCATGCTACCCATTAAGCTTGTTCACCAAGCGCACAGCCAGTGAGTGAGCCGCTCTCCCAGCATCCAAGGGTGAGGACACAAAGCTCTCCGGTTCTGCCTGAGCGTAGGATGCAGAGTCTGTATCCACGCCTGTCTCTGAACACTCGTTGTTCCCAACACAAATACAAATTAACCAAAGTTAAGTGCTCTTTTCCTCTCATCCACACAGTTATCTACAGGTTATTGTCACTTCTGTAATGTTTGTACTTTGATTCTGCAGGATATGAGCTAACATTGTGCTGAAGATACTTGTGGCATTCCTTACTTGTCTTTTGAAAGGTTTTAGATCTATTCCAAGCTCTTTTCTAAATTGGATGAAAGAAGGGAATATGACCTGTAATTTTTATTTGTGCCAGATCACAAAGTATACACTTAAACTTTCCAAAATGATTAGAAAAAACAATCATGAGAAAATGGTGAGTATGAATCATCTTAGTCAGTATTAGCGCATGTTTTTCAATCCAATTTGGGCATACCCAAATATCTCTTTCTAATATGCCTATAAATTACATTTTTATAGTCCTTCAATAGGAAATGCTACTACATGAGGGAGTGCTTCAATCTGAGAAAGCCTTGACTTCTAATTTTTAAGAGCGCTCTGTTTGAAACAAACATCACTGCATTCTATTGACATCAGTCAGTGCTGAGATCGGCCCAATACCAATAACGCCCGAGTGGCACAGCGGTCTAAGGCACTAAATCTCAGTGCAAGAAGTGTCACTGCAGTCCCTGGTTTGAATCCAGGCTGCATCACATCCGGCTGTGATTGGGAATCCCATAGGGCGGTGCACAATTGGCCCAGCGTCGTCCACGGTAGGCCATCATTGTAAATAAGAATTTGTTCTTAACTGACTTGCCTAGTTAAATAAAAGTTAATTTTTAAAATAAATAAATACAAGCAACGATTTTTCCTCTGCAGGCTCAGTTGCAAGTAAAATAAACGTCAAGTGCTCGCCTGGGCGTATGGGTGGTGTTATACCAGGAAAGCAAATCAAGACGTGCTGACAGAAATTGCCTCTATTTTCAAGTAAGTGATCCCCAGGTGATGGGACGCCATGACATCATAACTCGTACGGGCCCAAGAAAGTGTAGCCAGCCTACTACAATTCAAATGCCAGGCACAGTGAGTGTATACCATAGAGACAGAGAGTGAATACCATGTTAGACTTTTTTTCTAATATTTACAAGATGATATTAGCTTATTATCAATGTATTGCTGCCGGGAAGATCCAATTCTGAAAGGACACCACATCAAGAGATCCTGTCCACCTCAGGAATGTCTCCAGTACCAACGATGGAAGTGATAGTGTAGACCTGGGAATATGTACTTGGCCACCTTGGGCTTCATGTGCTTGGTTTATTTTCTTAAGAACTTAGACAGTGAAGAAAAAAAGAAACGGTGGGAATTGTTTAATTTGAGGGGAACATATCTACAATGTCTGGGCTGGAGCGTAAGGCTACAAGCTGCCTTCTACAGAGAGGGTTAGGGTGGAAATTCCCAAAGAATGCAAATCAACATTTGTCCTACCTCTACTGAACAACTATTGGCCCATATCTAAATGGTCTGTTTTGGCAAAAGTATTGGAGCTTAAAGGGATACTTCGGGATTTGGGCAATAATGACCTTTATCTACTTCCCCAGAGTCAAATGAACTTGTGGATAACATTTTTATGTCTATGTGTCCAGTATGAAGGAAGTTGGAGATAGTGTCGAGAGGCAATGCTAACAAGCGTTAGCGCAATGACTGGAAGTTTAGGGGTATCTGCTAGCATGTAGATACCCGTAGACTTCCAGCCTTCCAGGAAGACAACATTTGGAGTGGTAGGTCAAGCCACAGCACTGTCACAGCAACCTTGAAGGTTTTGAATAATATTCACTGTACCCTGGATAAGAAGTTGCAATGTCTATCTGTTCATAGACTTGTCAACGGCTTTTGACATTGTGGACCAAAGTTATTACACTAAAATGAAAACTAATCATGAACTATTTAGTAAACCGAAATAAAATAATTACAAACCTGTTTGTTAGTCTATATTTGACTCCAAAACAAACTAAAAGCCACTGTGAATGATGTTCAGTTTGAGTTTTTTTCTCTCTTAACTTTCAGCAAAAATCTAATGGGGTTTTCAAGCTACTGAATCTGGTTAGTAAATGTGGCCAGGAGATGGCGATGTTTCAAATAGGCCTAGCTTGTGCATCACTATCACCAGAGAGGACGCTAGAAGATTACCTCCGCCCAAAATCTGTCCCTATTGGTCTATAAGAGTGTAAATTACGTGAGTAAATATTGAAAAGCTTGTTACGTTGTGGCCATAGACATAATCCAGGGTTACCCAAACTCGGTCCTGGGGCCTCCGCTGGGTACACATTTATGTTTTTACCCTAGCACAACAAAGCTGATTCCAATATCCAAAACAAGCTTTGATTATTTGAAACCTTTCCTATATGCTAGGAAACCACAAGCAGAGCTATGCCTCGTAGTCGTGTGATTAGCTAAAATGAGATCCCTCCCATTTATATGAGAATTACTTTCTACATGTAATCGTTACAGTTGTATTGAACATGAGGGAGACAAAGAGCTGGTTTCAAGCGCAGAGCACAGCAGGTGTTTAATCAAAGGGACTATCTGAGAAGGCAGGTAGCTGGGTCCAGGGGCAGGCAGAAGGTCATGCACGGTAGGTCCAAAAACAATATGTTCCGGGGATCTAAGTGTTTGGGAGTGTGAATTGGACGCAGGCGTTACATAAAGTGGGGAGAACAAGTATTTGATACACTGCCAATTTTGCAGGTTTTCCTACTTACAAAGCATGTAGAGGTCTGTTATTTTTATCATAGGTACAATTCAACTGTGACAGACGGAATCTAAAACAAAAATCCAGAAAATCACATTGTATGATTTTTAAGTATTTAATTTGCATTTATTGCATGACATAATAAATCGTCACCCCGCCTATGTTTTGGTAAAAAGCTGAGGGATGGGCCTGTAGAAATGTAACCACTCTCAGATTAATAGACGGAGCTATGGATGCAAGGACTGACCATAAATGATATCAACATGATTGTTTTGACCATGTTTTGAGGCATTTAAAATGTTTACAAACATTGGAGAAAAACAAGCTTATTTTTGGGGTTCTCAAGGAGTGGGACGGTTGAACAAAGCTCATGAGGCATTTACAAGTTCTATTCTTCAAGAATCAATGGATATATATTTTATAAGTCCAAAAATTGATGTAGCAACTACAGATTGCCCCTTTAAGTCTATCAAAAGTGTGTGAGTTTGAGCATGTCCATTTTTTGTTTTGTTTCATCAGCATGAATTAGATTGAGCAATAAAAGCCCCACTTTCATTCCATAGGCTGGGATCCATACTATGCAGCTGTTGCAAGAGCACATTTTTCAGTGGCTATCCATTGGTTTTAAAAACAATGATTATTGAGTTCAAATACACATTTAAATTTGTGAACAGCCATCCACAACAACAACAATCCGTAAGGCGCAAATAACTAAATGAGAGAGCAGCATTGTGATCCACATCATTGCGCTTTGTAGATATCAATAATAAGTGATATCTGTATCACCGTAGACTAGACCACTGTTGTCATCCTTACCTCTGAGCGTTTATTCAAGTTGGATAATCTTTGAATGCAGACAGCAGTCGCACCATTGGAAGACATAGCTTGGACTGTATTCCTGCTCTTTTTCCATGATCCAGCAAACACATTTGGTGTGTCATCGTAGTGGTCTCTGACTTGTGGTCAGAGTCTGGGGCGGCAGGGTAGCCTAGTGGTTAGAACGTTGGACTAGTAACCGAAAGGTTACTGACAAGAGCTGACAAGGTACAAATCTGTCGTTCTGCCCCTGAACAGGCAGTTAACCCACTGTTCCTAGGCCGTCATTGAAAATAAGAATTTGTTCTTAATTAAGTTAAACCCAGACTTGGACCACACATCCACTACACTGAATAGCAGCCTAGTGATTGCTTTTCAATACTTGCAGTTAACCACGGATTCCTTCCAAACCACTCATTGTTGAATGTGCGATTTCCAACTTGTTGTGTAATGGTCATATCCAATGGCCGATTAGCACATTTTACATTTTATCTATCATTTCTCTTCATAAGACAAGGATTGAAAAGGATTTGCCAGTAGTTTGTCGACTTGATTCATGATGATGACTGCTAGCTTGCAAATAAGATTTTGACAGTATGATGTTGACATGATCAATCAAAGCTATTGTCTAAATATTGTGATTTGAAGTTTTGATAATGTGATTTTATCTGTGGCCAATGACCTTGAGCCTTCTTGGATGGGCACTTCTACTGTAACTATATGGCAGCACCGAAGTGGCTTGAATTGTCAGGCTTCCCCTGTAGATTTTGCGGTGACGTAGTGTCCCAGTGAGTGACAGAACACTGAGCCAATCACGGCACAACTACAGAACATTAGCAACCCCTACACTCCATATTTTCCGCTGGCAGCCAAACCACCAAAGAAAGCACTGAGCTAGGCTGAAACACCTGTATTTTGGAGCTGCCTTACGCAAAAAAGAGACTGTTTGTATGCGGCTTTATTAACCCCATTTTGTTTTATTCATGTGACACGTATTAATGCCAAAATAACATAAAAAATAGACAACAGACAGGTGATCAGACTGCCCCACCTGCCCTGAATGACGGGTCGCCCCTGTATATGATCTTGTTTTCTTCTGTCATGAGTGTTATCATGCTCACTAAATAAATGCTGGAGGAAAGTAGAGAGCATGCCTTGAACTTTGTGCGTTGTGCCCGGCTTGCACATCCTACGATTTCCGTGAATCTGATTGGTCAAGATGTGCACAGAGCCTGCAGCAGCACTCTGATGTGAAGGACAGAGAAATTATGAGGCAAATCGGTCTAAAAACAGCAGTTATTTTTAACGCTTTGGATCAATATATTTTATTAAACTAATTCAAAAGTGGTGTGGATTGAAATGTGCTGGGGCAATGACGCCTCACCACATGTTTTCCTGTTCCCATCCACCGGGAGGTCTTGGAAACCTGAGACCATTGGAAAGAGAGTGAGTGTGAAAAAGAACAAACGTTCTACCATACTGTTTTGAGAGGTGTCACATTATTATGGATACAAGTGTTACGGATACAAGTATCCTGTGTGTGTTTCTTTTCTCTCCTTCTCCCCTCACAGGTGAACATCATCACTCCCCAATCAGTCAACAATCAATCATCAATCAGAAGACACACCTCCTCCTGTTTCCTACCCTATCACAGTTCCTTTCCCTTGGTTTAAAAACCCCAACAGTTGTTTGCTCTAGAGCTCAATCTCTCTATAAATGCCATGTATGTAGATCTCTGCGTTTCACTCTCTCTTTGTGTCTTAACCTCTCTTTTGTTTGAGCACCTCCAAATCACTTTGTCACCTCCTGTGAGTATTGTTTTTGGTTATGGTGTTTGTGTTTGATTGCTGGTGGGAAAAGGGGAAACCAAGACAAGTCGCCCATGGGCATACACTACCCGTAGGTAGACTTTGTTAAAAACACTAGTTAGAACTGGGCGGACCACCCACTGTATTTTTGGTTAGTTAGTTAGCTGTTTTTAAAATTGGCTAGTCTAGCTTAGGGGTGTTTTGGATGCTTATTGTTTCTTTCCTTGGGTCCAGCTCAGCCACTTTTCCTGCTCCCCCCATTACCGTGTGTTTTACAATAAACCCTGAGTTTGACGGTATAATTTCAGTTATCGTGGTTATTTCGTTCACACTTTTACTTTGTCACAATTATAATTTGCATGAGTTATGTTACGGGTCTCATTACCATCCCCCCCTAGACTGTCGGGCCAAAAGGGATTCGTAACACGCATTAATATGGCGCATCCTTCTCACACAGCAGAATTTGATCCACATTGTTGCATGTGTGTGTCTCTACCTTTTTGGGCTGGAGAGGCCAGTAGAATAAAGAGTCAAGCCAAACGAAGCAATATGTTTTTAAGGTTAGAGCCTTAAAAGCAGTTTAGTCTACAAATGTATTTAACTTAGAAGACATAAAGGACAAGGCCCCATGCAGCTCATGAATAACAGGCTTAAGCTCTTTCTTAGCTGAGAAAACAGAGACTGGAGCTGACATTTCACTCTTCAGTTGCTGTCTACAGTGTAGTGTGCAAACAAAAGGACAGTATTGGGGGCCTCCCAAAATGATCAGCAACTCAGTGGTTATCAATGAGAGCGGTGTGCTGGGGGAAGGCCTAGGGTTGTGTTACACTATCCGCCAGAAAAGCATGGGAAGTTTAAACTTTGATGCAACGAAGGATTTGTAAATGTTTCTCCTCCATAGGGTCTCCCCAATACACCACACCCATGTGTTATATTGTTTTTAATGTTGGAATTTAAATTTTAAGGACAGTTTGTTCAATTATCCTCATGAAAAACAATTTGAAATACATTCCTGAACTGAATTAAGGTGGAGGTGACCTCAACCCTGCGTAGAGACATACTGTATGGCAGGGTTGAATTTGGCCCGCGGGTGGTTTCATTTGGCCCCCCAAGTTTTTCTGGGCTAAAAAAATAACTTTTTTAATATATGAAATCTGTTCCCATGTATTCCCGTGTGTAATTGAGAGACGTGATCATATACAAATGTAGGTAAGGTTTGAAATTATGTTTTAGTCAAATATTATATCTGTTTGGGCTTCTTGCGGTCAATTTGCAGTCTACAAATGATTTGTAATTATGTTCCGGCTCCCCAACCATCTGCTCAACAAAAAAATTGCCCTGTGGCTGAATGTAGTTGATGAGCCCTGCTCTATGGGCTCAAGTGGCTCTCTATGTCTCAAGTGGCCTTTACATCAAGCATTTGCGCTGTGCCTTGTTTTGGATGAAAGTGAGAACTATACATTGCAAGGCACAGTGCAAGGCACAATTAGGGAGTCGTAATTGGCCTACCGGGCTAATCCATCATGGGGAATGTAGTGTCAGCCTGTGCTACATCAGGACCTAACGGCGCTGCCCAAATCTCTCCCTCTTGCCTCATCTATTAGTGCTTATTACCCCCTACCCAGTCGTTCTCGGGATATGTAAACAACTTAACAATGGGCATGTTCCTGTACTCTGCACTATATTGGGATGACTGATTGCGGTTGGGCTGATTCTAAAGTGTCGTTAGGGCAACGGATTCTGGCTGGGATGTAGAACAACCCAAACACCCCTTGCAAGGCACACAGACACACACACACACACACACACACACTGACAGTAGTGATGGGAAGTTCAGCTCTTTTTACTGACTTAGATCTTTTTGTGTCGTTCAATCAAAAGAACAAATCTTTTGACTAATTTCATTCTTATGAGTCAGTAATGCCCAGAGTATTCAGGACCCACGACTGGCGAACAATGAACTGAAAACTCGAAATAGTAATGATTCTACAAGCCTCTTCTCATCTCATTCACCATAGCATAGGGGGTTTATTGGAGGTATCATTTGCGTAAAAGTGTGCTTTAAACCATGTACATTTGTTGATTCTACAAAGCTGTCTCCACCATGACATTCAATAATCAATTAATTGCATTCATTCTTGCACTATGCAATCAATTATCAGTTCTAAACATGTCTTTTTGTTCTCTGCAGCCTGCAGAATGATCTATATTTATGCACGCATATATGACAGACTGGGTCGGAGCACGTCTCTGGTGCCGCTGAGCCAGAGTAGTGTGCATTAATCCTTTTGTACGACTCATTGCGGGCCAGCAGTGCAAACGAACGACTAAAGTAAACGAGTCACTCAGAAAAACTAATCATGACTATCGAGTCAGTGAAAAGAGCTGTTAAAAACGATGAGATCGCAAACTGCACATCACTACTCTTAGAAAAAATATGCTTTCTAGAACTTAAAGGGTTATTTGGCTGTCCCCATAGGGAAACTCATTAAATAACCATTTTAGGTTCCAGGTCGAAACCTTTTCACCGAGGGTTCTGCATGGAACCCAAAAGGGTACTAATTGGAACATAAAAGGGTACTCCTTTGGAGACTGCCGCAGAACCCTTTTGGAACATTCTAAGAATGGACTAAACAGGCACACACAACCACCACCACCACTTCCTTGCCACACAGCACAGTATGAGGAGGAAGTGGGGACCCGACTGAAGTGTGGTAGCCATTTTCCGCATTAACACACTGACCTTCATGGTCACTTCTGGTTCTGATGTTAATCAGGTTTATAGGCCATGGAAACAAATCAAGGGAAAAGAGCGAGCGTATATACTGTGTGAGAGCATGGGAGAGTACAAATCCAACCCGTTGCTTACAGAGGGAGTCCCATTATAACTCACCGTGCCATTCATCATGGCGAACAACAATAAGGGAGATATGGAATATGGATGGATGGAGGAGGAAACTTAACCTCCTTCAGTTCTCCCCCTCAGCGGTGCTTTGCCTAACTGTGTTTACCTTCTCCCCGCTTGTCTTTCTTGGCACCGCTGACCGCAGGAGCAGCCATGAATTACATTTTAAACTTTTTCTCAGCTGCAGATACCCAATTGGACCATTTAAAAAAAAATCATTGTCATAATTGCCCAGAGACTGAATGGTTGACAAGGCAGCCTGCCACCTTTCACCATCTGAAATAACTTTTGAAAAACGGGTTATCTATTGGATAGAATTAAATGCATAGAAATGTATTGAATAAAATAGACAAATCATTGACTTGAATGGGGCCTCCTGTTCTATTCATTCTGTCCCCATGCATTTAATCCTATCCAATAGCTGTATTTTTTTAAAGACTGTGCCCAGGTTTGCTTTTTCTCCCCTTTCCGCCCCAAAAAATATTTGGGGAAGATGAGTGAATGCTCTCTGACCGGTTGCTAGGCTATGGCAGATACAGTACAGTGGTGTCGTCATTGTGAGTAGCAGGCGGTTGGTCAACCAATCTCCTTACAGAATGTGGGATGAAAGTTATGAGGTACTGCAGAGCACTCCATTTTAAGGCTAGTTTACAGTTCATCAATCAACATGTCTGTAGATATTTGTCGCAGCCAACTTTCTTTTGCGTACCGCCTTCAAACTTGTCATAGTGTCATGACTTCCGCAGAAGGTGGTCCCTCTCCTTGTTCGGGCAGCGTTCGACATCGCAGACCTTCTAGCCATCGCCGATCCACTTTTCATTTTTCATTGGTCTTGTCTTCCATCACACCTGGTTCCAATTCCATCAATTACATGTTGTGTATTAAACCTCTGTTCCCCCCCATGTCCTTGTCTGTAATTGCTGGTATTTACCGGGATTTTGTTTGACCCATTTATTTAATTATTTCTGTTGACGGTGGTTTATGGTTATTAAACACAACCGCTGTAAATCAGTTTCCGCTCTACTGCGCCTGACTTCTCTGCCGCCAGGAACATTGCATTACAGAATTACGGACCAATACTATGGAGTCAGCAGGAGCAGGTTCCCCAGGTATAGGGGTGGAGGAGCGCGTCCGGGAGCATGCAGCAATGCTCCAACATCTTGGCACCACCATGGACCACGTTGTTCAGACAATGGATCGCTGGGAGCGACAGGGAGTTATTCCAGCGCCTCAACCAGTACAACCGGGGTCTCCACTGAGCGCCCCTCTTCATCCTGGTCCCAGTGGGATTCGTCTCTCCCTGCCCCAGGAATACGATGGGAAGGCTGCGAACTGCCAGGGGTTCTTCCTAGAACTGGACCTATACCTGGCCACCGTCCACCCAGCTCCGTCGGGCCCGGAGAGGGTGTCCGCCATCATCTCGTGGCTCACCGGGAAAGCCCTTGAGTTGGACCAGATTGAGGAGTTCACCCACCGTTTCCGGGCCGTCTTTGACCACCCGCCTGGAGGTAGAGCGGCAGGTGAGCGCCTCTTCCATCTGAGGCAGGAGACGAGGAGCGCCCTGGAGTTTAGGACCCTGGCTGCCTGCGCGGGATGGAACGACAGGGCCCTGATTGACCATTACCGCTGCAGTCTGTGCGAGGACGTCCTTCGGGAGTTGGCCTACAGAGACACCACCCTCACGTTTGACCAGCTGGTGGACCAGTCCATTCGGCTGGACAACCTGCTGGATACTCGCGGACGTTCAGATCGGGGTCTGGTGGATCCACCCCCCACGCACCCCCTCTCCGGGAGGGGCAGGGAGACTGGAGGGGGTCACACTGCCGGTCGGTGCCGGGTTGGTTCCTCTGGGGATCGAGGCAGCAGGCAGGGCGATCTGGTGTCACCCCAGGTGAGCCGGCACCATTCTCACCCAGAGCCTTCTGTTGCACATATGTTTGTCTATGTCTCTTTTTCTGAGTTTATCCCACATTCCCAGCATAAGGCGCTCGTCGATTCAGGCGCGGCTGGGAACTTTATAGATAGATCGTTTGCCCATAGTTTAGGGATCCCCATTGTACCCGTGGCTGTGCCCTTCCCCGTTCACGCCTTAGATAGTCATCCATTAGGGTCAGGTTTGATCAGGGAGGCCACGGCGGTGGCCTCTCTGATCAAACCTGACCCTAATGGTACAATGGGGATCCCTACACCATGGGAAAACGATTTATCTATAAAGTTCTTCCTTATTGACTCTCCTGCGTTTCCTGTGGTGCTAGGCCTACACTCTGGTTAGTTAGTGATGAGCCCACTGTTTCTTGGCCACAGAGGGCGGGGTAGTCAGGAGAGTGCTCAGGGGTTTACGTTGGTGCTACTACGGTGGAAAGTCCAGACCAGGTCTCCCCCGTGCGCATTCTCCTTGAATATTCCGGTTTGGCTCTCGCTTTCTCTAAAAAGGCGGCGACTCAATTACCACCCAATTGACGGGGCGATTGTGCGATAAATCTCCTGGTAGATGCTGCACACAGGCGGAGACCGAGGCTATGGAAACATATGTCTCTGAATCCTGGCATCAGGGGTACATTTGGTTCTTCACTTCACCCGTCTCCTCGAGTTTCTTTTTTGTTAAGAAGAAGGTGGAGGTTTGCACCCGTGTATTGACTATCGGGGTCTGAATCAGATCACTGTGAGGTATAGTTACCTGCTACCACTCATAGCCACAACGATTGCGTCAATGCACGGGGCACGCTTCTTCGCGAATCTAGATCCCAGGAGCACTTAGAACCTGGTGCGTATCCGAGAGGGAGACCAGTGGTAGAAGGCTTTCAGTACCACCTTAGGCATTATGAGTACCTCGTCATGCCGTATGGGTTGATGAATGCGCCGTCTTCCAAGCCTTTGTAGACAACATTTTCAGGGACCTGCATGGGCAGGGTGTAGTGGTGTATATTGATGACATTCTGATATACTGCGCTACAGGCGCCAAGCATGTGTCCCTGGTGCGCAGGGTCTTTGGTCGCCTGTTGGAGCATGACCTGTAAGTCAATGCTGAGAAATGCTTGTTTTTCCAGCAATCCGTCTCCTTCCTAGGTTTTCACATTTCCACCTCAGGGGTGGAGATTGAGTGACAGCATTTCAGCCGTGTGTAATTGGCCGACTCCCACCATGGTAAAGGAGGTGCAGCGGTTCTTAGGGTTTCCCAACTACTACCGGAGGTTTTGGTCAGGTAGCAGCTCCCATTACCTCACTGCTGAAGGGGGGCCTGGTGCGTTTGCAGTGGTCGGCTGAGGCAGACAGGGAATTTTTTTGAGGGCTCTGTTTATCTCGGCTCCCGTGCTGGCCCATCCAGATCCCTCTTTTGCGTTCATAGTGGAGGTGGACGTGTCCAAGGCTGGGATAGGAGCAGTGCTCTCTCAGCACTCGGGTACGCCACCGAAGCTCCGCCCCTGTGCCTTCTTCTTGAAGATGCTCTGCCCGGCGGAGTGAAACTATGAAGTGGGGGACCAGGAGCTGTTGGCTGTCGTCAGGGCCTTGAAGGCGTGGAGAAATTGGCTTGAGGGGGGCTAGACACCCTTTTCTCATCTGGACTGACCGTCGCAATCTGGAGTACATCCGGGCAGCGAGAAGACTGAACCCTCGCCAGGCAAGGTGGGCCATGTTTTTCACCCGTTTTGTGTTTACCCTTTCCTACAGACCAGGCTCCCAGAACGCTAAGGCAGACGCATTGTCCCGGCTGTATGACACAGAGCAGCGGCCCATGGCTCCCACTCCCATACTGGGCATCTGTACGTCATGTCTGCTGTCCGTGACCAGTTAATCTATTGGGCCCACACATCACCCTCCTCTGGTCCTCCTGGGATCGGTCGGACAGTGCCTCCTGCCTGGTGGCACCGGTAGTGTGGGAGCTGGACACGGACATAGAGCAGGCGTTACGTGCAGAGCCTGCTCCCATCCAGTGTCCCGCTGGGCATCTGTACGTCCTGTCTGCTGTCTGTGACCAGTTGATCTATTGGGCCCACACGTCACCCTCTGGTCTTCCTGGGATCGGTCGGACAGTGCGCTGTTTGAGTGGGAGGTACTGGTGGCCTACCTTGACTAAGGACGGGAGTGTTTATGTTTCCTCCTGCTCTGTGTGCACCCAGTGTAAGGCTCCTAGGCACTTGCTAGGAGGTAAGCTACACACCTTACCCGTTCCACAACGGCCTGTCAGTGGATTTTCTGACTGATCTTCCACTCTCACAGGGTAACACCGCGATCCTGGTCGTTGTGGATCGTTTTTCTAAGTCCTGTCGTCTCCTCCCTCTGCCCGGTCCTACAGACTGCGGAGGCCTTGTTTACACACGTCTTCCGGCACTACGGGATGCCTGAGTATATAGTGTCTGATCGGCATTCCCAGTTCACGTCAAGGGTATGGAAGGCATTCATGGAACGTCTGGGGGTCTCGATCAGCCTTACTTCAGGGTTTCACACAGAGTAATGGGCAGGTGGCGAGAGTGAACCAGGATGTGGGTAGGTTTCTGCGGTCTTATTGCCAGGACAGGCCGGGGGAGTGGGCGCTGTTCGTGCCCTGGGCCGAGATGGCACAGAACTCGCTCTGCCACTCCTCCACTAATCTCTCTCCTTTCCAGTACGTGCTGGGCATCAGAGTCAGACCGAGGTTCCTGCGGTGGACGACTGGTTCAGCGTGCGGAGGAGAAATGGGAAGCCGTCCGTGTCCACCTTCAGCAGGCCTGGGTTCCGGTCGAGGATGTGTTGGACCCTTCAATGTTGCAGGAGTTCCACCGTCTTCATCCGGATCGCTCTGCGCCTTGCCCTCCGGGTCGTCCCAGAGGCCGACGTCAAGGGGGGGGTACTGTCACGACTTCCCCCAAAGTTGGTCCCTCTCCTAGTTTGTGCGGCGTTCGGCGTCGACCTTCTAGCCATCGCCGATCCACTTTCCATTGGTTTTGTCTTGTCTTCATCACACCTGGTTCTAATTCCATCAATTACATGTTGTGTATTTAACCCTCTGTTCCCACCCATGTACTTGTCCGTAATTGTTTTGTTGTAGTGCTTGTGCACGGTATGCTGGTATTTACCCGGTTTTTGTTTGACCCATTTATTTAAATATTTCTGTTGACGGTGGTTTATGGTTATTAAACACAACCGTTCTAAATCAGTTTCCGCTCCTGCGCCTAACTTCTCTGCCGCCAGTAGCATCACATTACACATTGTCGTTACGAAAAAGTATCGTAACCCAGTGCTCCAAATACTTTCTCTATTTTAACACCTATAAACCCATCCATTTTAAAAAGTGATTCAGTAAATGTAAACCTAGCAAGCCAGGAAACTAAAAGCAACTTTCTAAAAAATGTTTTCGTTCGCTGCTAGATTGTTAGGTAGGTAGCTAGCTGGCTAGCCAGTTCAAATAATGACCAGAGCAGAGTCTTAACCTTAGCTACTTTTTATCGATTATTAGTGGAAAATAAACTCACAACAGCATTAATTACAAAGTAATGGTGAGTTTATAGGAAATAGTACACGGTTATGAGTGTGATGAAATAAAAGCTGGTCAACAACTGGAGATTTTTAGAACTCATGCATGGTCTTGTCATAGTAGGATTTGGTCTGGTGTGGCAGTCCGATAACCATTAAAATGGACGTTGTGACATTCGCAGAGACATTCAACTTTTTATTAATTTCTCTGCGACAAGGAATCCGACAGTTGCGGCGACATACTACAGACATTCCACTGGAGTATAAATGTAATGTTGTTTGGACCAGCGATACTTGTCACAATCTAATTTTCCACAGAATGTCGTTAGACAGTGGTTCGTCTGCGGTTCTACTGCAAAAATGTAAATGGTGAAACCTTATGTATTTTCTGGACATTTCTGTGCGGGCGAGTGAGTGAGAGAGTGCATTGCATGACTGTAATACTCCCATACACTGACCAGTGCATGCACTACTTTTGCTTGACTAGTTGACTTGAAGTAATAGTACACCTGTGATTCTGCCACTCTCCACTTATCCAAGGTCAACATCTTCTGTTTTTTCAGCTTTGGATATATTTGATAGACGATATACCATCAGGCCGCGCTGGTTCACTTTACATAGAAAGAAAGGGTCCAGATTACACTCTTTTTAAAGATGAAATGGGATGTTGTATTTATTTTCTTTCTCTTACTGTGGTTTCAATTTAAGTCGTTGTGGTAATGACCTGGTGTGCATATTGCTTAATTGTTTACATGTTAATGAATGATGGAGTGAGAACTAAATGTATAGAGCAGTTAGTACGTTTCCCAGGATACTCTGGTATACAGTAAGAGAGGGATCCTGATTTGTGACCTTACCTCAATTTACTGCTACCAGAGTAGGGGAAAAATAAGCTCCCTGTCCTAGTACAGTAGGCAAGCTAAGATGTGCACTGCAGCATGTCCTGGATTGAGCTAGAAAGTTGACACTTGATTTAGAAATTGTGCAACTGGGACAGGCATACTAAATGACTTCTCAGCCAGGTGTGCAACCGTATCCGAACAGGAACTTATCTGATTGGCTTGGTTCAAGTAATGGGGGAATCATGTTTTTATATTATCCAATCACTCACAGATCCAGTTTGATCCAACATGGATCAGTTTGGAGTGTGTATGCCCTTGTGTAGTGTCAAACTGAAACCCCATAGCGGCGACATACCCTTTTCTTGTTTATGTTTTCCAGTACTTAGTCTGCACTTACCCATAATGCATAAATCAAACAATTGTATTAGTCTACACCTGTTGTTTACGAAGCACGTGAAATACTTACTTACTCGCCCTTTTCCAATAATGTAGAGTTAAAGATAAAAAAAGATTACAGTAAAAAATAGTGAATAAGAACAGGATAGACAGTTGAAGCGGCTTATGTGGTGAGTGTCAATGTGTGTGTGTGTGTGTGTGTGTGTGTGTGTGTGTGTGTGTGTTTGGGGTTCCAGTGTGTGTGCATAGTACACTCAGACCAGAAGTTCCCCAGAGGATAATAAAGTACTTCACTCTAATCTAACCAGTGACTTTCTGGTCAGGGATCCTACTTATGAAAGCATCTCTCACTCTCTCTCACACACATACACTCTGTGTGGATACTGTATTTCTCATTCCTCTGTGACTTTGGGAGAGCCACCTGCTAGCCATGCAGAGCAGACGTGACCCGGCCTCCTTTCTCTCCCCCTCATCCCATAATAAACATGGGCAGTTTTATCTAAGGGGCTCTTGGCTGTTTGGATGACAGGGAGGCCCAAGAGTTAGCCCCCCATCTGCAGCTGGAGGATTGGGGGCTGAGGGGGGAGGGAGAGGCAATGGAATTTACATGAGATCTTGGTTTTGGGTCAAAATAATTTCAACTAATTTATACACTATTACCATGTCATTACAAAACAGTTACTACGTAACTACATGTAAATACAAGGATGTTACTAAAGTTATTACTGGGTAGTTACATGGGCATAAGGGCACCTTAATGTAGATGTTACCAATGGGGCTTTCAATTCATCTCCTGAATAGAGTTGCAATGAAATATAATTAATCCCAACCTGTTTAATACCATTGTAGTCAATGTAATATACAGTAACTGTGACCACCCACATTTATGTTAATGGATCTGATTTCCCCCTTCAGACTACTAATTTATTTCATTCTCTTAAGTTCCCCCACATGGGTGTCTATTGTCTACTCTTTGCTGTGTGATATTTTTGCGCCTTCCAATGAAACAACAAATGACCACATGTCATGATGGAGCATTTTGAGGTCATCTGAAGGACCATATCGTTTAGTTCCAATAGTTAATAATGCAACAGGAAACTGGCGAGGGAACTTAACTGAGCATTGCCATGAACAAATTCTTAAGACTCCAAACCAAACAAGCGGGCCGCAAGGTGAATAAACTTGCTGAATTACGAAAAATTCATGATTTGGGCTTGTAGAAGTTGAACATGCATCTGAAATATGCCCTACCCATGGAAACGCACTGGTTAAGTCAACACGTTAACCCAGAAACCTGGCAAATGAATGGGGTAAAAATTACTGATGTCTGTCATAACACAAATGGTGGATTTCAAGACGAGTGCTACCCCATTTAGTTCTGAATATCACCATTAATCATATGGTGACAAAGCACTCCAAATAACATCAGACTACATCGCTGTGCAATGTGTGCATTTCACCTCAGATGAGTGCTTTTCGCTTCCACCAAGAATGAACTAAATACAACATATATGTCTTGGTTAAATTCAGCCCTGTATTTACCCTCAACTGGTCATTTCAATGAAGATTAATTTTGTTTGGTTGAATAATTGCCCTTGTTACAATTCTTTCCAGCGTCATTATTCACAAAGCTAAAATGTACAGTCAAGCTGTCTTTTGAGCACGTCACTGGGTTCCAGGGAGAGACCTTTATAGTAAGTAAAATAACAACAAATGCTTGAATCACCCCCTTCAGCAATGACAGCCCTTCCGCTCAGGGTAATGTGCTGGCGGAACAGAGGCATTATAAACACAATTGATTAATGAGAAGTGGGTCACATTTTTATCATGTCTTCATAAACCCTTTATAAAGCAACTCATTTATGAGCAAATGTTATAAAGGTTAATAACACCTGTCCTTTTGTCTTGTATGTTTGCCAAATGTGGCAAAAACCCTTATGCCACCCCTGTTGTACTTTCTCAAATTATTTAATAAACATCTACATACACCTTATAAAGAGTATATGAAGGCTTTGTTAGCATTACTGTACTAGTTGGTCAGAGAGACCTAAGTTGGTCCTAGTAGCTGTAAACCTATAGCATGCTCACATCAGCAGGTTCAGAGGAGGAAGTCTAACAGGAAACTTCTGACTCCACCAGGTACATGGCATGGGTTAGAAGACCGGGGTTCAGATTCATTCAAACCATCCACTGAACCGTAGAGTGTTTCCCATAGCAATCAGAACCGGTCACACTTGTGTGTAAACCGTCCCAGTCTGGAATCACTACGGACAACACTGACCACACCTGCAGCGGGTTGAAAGGATAGGATGGTGGTGCTTTCCAGTGACTCAACACAACCTTGGATGTTCCCCCTGTCATATAACACATACTCTGCTTTTTCCAACTGGCTGTGGACAGAGGAGACCAACATTATGTCCATATTCTAGTCGGCAACAAGCAGCAAGACTCTCTGGAGCCAAGCAGACCGGGCTTTTCTAGGGGAATCTCTTGCTTTTGATCCATCACAGATGTCTGGTTTGACCACTTCAAGGCTTTATTCGCACAGAACCATTTTAAATACACCCCGTTGTTCCTTGTTGCATTTCTGAGGCTTCCTTATGTGTTGGTCTGTCCTCAAATGATGCGTTTCAAACATTTTGGTTGCAGGAGAAACATAAAATGACTGCCAAGGGGCTTTTGAAAAGGAAAAGCTTTCAGTCATCAGTCAGTCACTGGTAGTGTTGCCAGTCGGCTTTGAGGTTTAGGCATATCTAATAAAACCACACTTAACTTGTATAAGGAACAAAAAGATAAATTGGAACAAAACTTTAGTGCTCTGGATGATTGTCATGAAGACAGAAGTGAGGTTCTGGAAGACCCTCAATACTGGTGATATTGTCAAAGAATAGCACGATACAAGTGAGGAAAATGGCATTTAAACATGATAACTTTTATGTTCTTTGAAGACAGCTCCTGAACAAATAAGTCTCTTTAGATTTGGTGAGTGATCATTACGGAAAAAAAACAACTCTGAATCAATACACACAAGCATTTCATGTCTCGTTGTTACTTCTCAGGACGTTTCCCCAAAGTTGGGGTCTCAAGGTTTTCTATACTTTATTTGAAAAAAGAACCTGTGGACGTATTGAGTTATTACAATAATTTCATATTGAGGGCTAATGTAGTCTAAAAAAGAGAGGACATCACACACATTGTGTATATTTATCACAAAAATGTACCTCATTTTGTGTTTGGTTTCTCACAATTACTCACATTCGGAAAGTATTCAGACTCCTCCATTTTCCATGTTTTGTTACATTACAGCATTATTCTAAAATGATTTAAATGAAATGTTTACCTCAATCTACACACAATACCCCATAATGACAAACTGAACACAGGTTCTTTGAAAAAAAAAAACTGAAATACCTTATTTACATAAGTGTTCAGACCCTTTGCTATGAGACTCGAAATTGAGCTCATGTGCATACTGTTTCGATTTATTGTCCTTGAGATGTGTTTACAACTTGATTGTAGTCCACCTGTGGGAAATTCAATTGATTGGACATGATTTATAGACGCCTGTGTATATAATGTCCCATAGTTGACAATGCATGTCAGAGCAAAAGCCAAGCCATGAGGTTGAAGGAATTGTCCGTAAAGCTCCAAGACAGGATTGTGTCGAGGCACAGATCTGGGGAAGGGTACCAAAACATTTCTGCAGCATTGAAGTTCCCTAAAAACACTGACCTCCATCATTCTTAAATGGAAGTTTGGAAGGACCAAGACTCTTCCTAGAACTGGCCGCCCAGCCAAACTGAGCAATTGGGGTGAAAGGCCTTAGTCGGTGCCTTAGAAAGGCCTCTGTCAGTGACCAAGAACCCAATGGTCACTGACAGAGCTCCTCTGTGAAGATGCGAGAACCTTGAAGGACAACCATCTCTGCAGCACTCCACCAATCAGGCCTTTATAATAGAGTGGCCAGACGGAACCACTCCTCAGTAAAAGGCGCATAACAGCCCACTTGGAGTTTGCCAAAAGGCACCTAAAGGACTTTCAGTCCATGAGAAACCAGATTGTCTGGTCTGATGAATCCACACAGCCAAGACAACACAGGAGTGGATTCAGGACAAGGCTCTGAATGTCCTTGAGTGGCCCAGCTAGAGCCCGGACTTGAATCCGATCGAACATCTCTGGAGTGACCTGAAAATATCTGTGCAGCAACGCTCCCCACCTAACCTGACAGAGCTTGAGAAGATTTGCAGAGAAGAATGGGAGAAACTCCCCAAATACAGGTGTGCCAAGCTTGTAGCGTCATATCCAATAGGACTCAAGGCTGTAATCATTGCAAAAGGTGCTTCAACAAAGTACGGAGAAAAGGGTCTGAAGACTTATGTAAATATAATATTTAATTTTGGTATTTTTTTTATACATTTGCAAACATTTATAAAAACCTGTTTTTGCTTTGTTATTATGGGTTATTGTGTGTAGATTGGAAAGATGTTTTTTTAATAGATTTTAGAATTAGTTTAACTGTACTTGGTATTCTGAGCTTGGTATTCTGAGTTCTCTCTTAAAGATAATATTAGTCTGCGTGTTGACCTCTTGGCAAATCCTCAATATAGATGGTGTTTTCAAAGAACCGCATAATACAGGTGAGGAAAATGTAGTGTGTGTAATGCTTTCCTCGTCCTGATTGAAACCCATTGAGAGTGTAAATCTAGCTCCATTGACCTCTGTTTAAACTCTGGTAAAAAAAAAAATGTAAGCCCTCCATAGAAAACTTATATATAACATAGCCCAGGGGAGCATGAACAGATAATCTCTTGCAGTAGCAATTGATGGCTTTTCCATTCAATCAAAGGACTGAATGAACTCACATACTGTTGCCTACATGCCTGGTTTAGGCATAAATTAGGGAGATTTTTCATTAGTCAAGAATGGATTTAAATGTTTAAGGCTAGTAAGGATACTATAACAGGCACATTTCACAGTGGAGTTTGTTCTGTCACCTGAGTATTAATTTCCAATTGGGTGTGAGTCTCCCCCTGCTGTGGGTTTTCTATAAGCAGTATTTTTCCTTGCAGTGACTTTGACATTACCTGTCAGTAAACAGGAAGTTTGTTTCTCTAATGGAAGAATATTCTGCATAGTACCTTTGTTATCTCCATCAATCTACAAGTCGTATGCCTTTTGATAGCATTGTTGGTACGTAACACATTCTTTAACTACTTACCGGAGGTTGTGAAATACCCTTTTCCAAGAATACCTGTGAATACCCTTTTCTAGTTAATAAACCATAGGACAAACGGATATCCTGTCTCCTGAGTCTTGATGACGAGAGAGGGTGTTTAGCTGCCTGTCAAGTTATACGCAGCTCTGTATAAGGAGGACAGGACAGGCCTGGGTTTCCAAAAGCATCGCAGCACTAAGATCATCTTAATTCCATTGAAACTAAATGGAAGAAAGACGATCTTAGTGTTTCGATGCCTTTGGCAAATCCAGCCCAGAGTTGTACAAAAAACGACACACATGAGCTTGTAATCTGGTGTTATTTACGTGTGGCTTGCTGATGCGAGACGTAAACAAATACACATGGGTGCCGTATTGTTGTTTTGCGCAATTTCTAACAGCTTGATTAGAAAGTTATTTTTCTCCAACTAAGCTGCCATTGCGTCATATACTGTAAGCTCTCTACATCCAAACGTAATTAATCTATCATAGCATTTTACCTACATTCATCCATATATTTATCCATCCCTCAAACCTACCATATTCTTCTATCCACCCTGGCTTTGTCTTTATATCCATCCCTCCAACCTTCCTTCATCCATTCATATCTGTAACTCCCCACGTCCATCACCATACCTCAATTGCAACTGCCCTTCATCCCTTCCCAATCAAGCATCAATACTCCACTCATTACATGCTGCTGTTCAAATGAAAAACTATTTCCAGGATCCTCAGACTTGCTGAAAGAACATATTGTGGCTTCTATTAGTAATGGAGTAAAGTTGCACATAGATGAAATGCATAAACAATGCCGTCAAAGTGGTTTCATTACTCTGTAGCATTCATCGTGGTGCTCTAGCTGTTCCTGGCTGCAGTGGATGATGCTCCTCTTTCCCAGTGCTCTTTGTTACGGCTTTCTTCCAATGAAAGAGAGTCGGACCAAAATGCAGCGTGGTAAGTTAGATACATATTTAATGATGAAGAAAAAACGAACAAAACAACAAACGTGAAAACCTAAACAGTCTATCTTGTGCTAACACACACAGAGACATGAACAATCACCCACAAACACACAGTGAAACCTAAATATGGTTCCCAATCAGAGACAACGATAATCACCTGACTCTGATTGAGAACGCCTCAGGCAGCCATAGACTTTACTAGACAACCCTACTCGGCCACAATCCCAATACCTACTAAAACCCCAATACAAAAACACAACACAAAATAAACCCATGTCACACCCTGGCCTGACCAAATAAATATATAAACACAAAATACTAAGACCAGGGCGTGACACTCTTCCAATAAACTTCTCAGGAACACCACGTAATTCCCAAATCACTCAGTTTGGTTTGACCACCATATCGATCTTGAAGAAATTAGTGATATTTCCAACTTTTCAAAGTATAAGTTCTGTTTCTTTTATCAGGGAGGCTCAGCCAAAGTATACTAATGCTGTGATTAACAGCCTAAATAGACACTTGTTCATAAGAACAGAGCTTTATTTTGAATACAGGAAAATGTATGAATGACAGATGGTGGATAAAACATTTTAAAAAATTGAAAAATAAAACAAATAATCCAGGTACTGGAATAGAAACCCTCAAACGAAAGTGATTATCACCAAAATGACTATCTCCCCCAGCACATTGTTTGTGAGCCAGTTGGAAGGGACCCAGATTGGTGACAAACTACAGAATTGTTTGTGTGTGAAGGTCTTCCAGGGACCAAGACAGATGCTCAACCTGTATCTACTCATGACACAAATGCTGACCTTTACCCTCCCTATCCCTGTCACACAATTTGGGAGAGTTTGTCTTTGTTACCATTTCGTGTGTTTCTTGACTCCTGACTCCTGATATGTTTATTGTTAGTCTCACAGTGGTCATAGGGAGTTAGGTGAACTAATTATTCACCATAAATCAAATTGAGTTCTGACCTTGCTAAAACATTTATACATCTGTAGTGAAATTCACACAATAGGGTCGTCCGCCACCTTAGGTTAGAAGACAGCATACAGTGGAATTTGAAGACATTTCTGTTAAAAATTACCATAGAACATTTCAGTGAAAGTTCTACCGTCAACCAAGTCCTGATATACCCATGATTAACATCCACATCCAGTGCCAATAGATTGGGCAGGAGTGGGCACAACATGAGGGTATGTGAGAGGGGAACAGCCTGGGGTGAAAGGTCATCTGTGGCTCACAGTCTGAACTTCACGCCAAGCCTCCTGAATTGCACTTGACAAGCTACAGCTCTGTGGCGGAATACGTCTCCAGCCAATTTGGGAGCCATCGTATCAATCACACTTCTCTATGACTCATTTCTACCTTGATATATGGACAAAATAAAGTAGCTACTTCAATATGGGGTGGCAGGGTAGCCTAGTGGTTAGAGCGTTGGACTAGCAGCCGAAAGGTTGCAAGTTCAAATCCCTGAGCTGATAAGGTTCAAATCTGTCATTCTGTCCCTGAACAGGCAGTTAACCCACTGCTAAGCTGTCATTGAAAATAAGAATTTGTTCTTAACTGACTTGAGTAGTTAAATAAAGGTTAAAAATAAATGGACAGGATGCCACTACAAAATGTTGAATGTCAGTTTGTGTTATTTTGCCAGCCGTGGCTAAGCCTGCTCATGCAATGATAGATAAATAGGACGCACCACAAAAATATGGAAAAACTGAGTTATGGCAAGCAAAGAGGTGGAAAGTCTCATTGATTGTGTTACTTTCAAATCCTGTTGACACTAGCGCTAGTGCTTGATGATTTAAGGCCACCCTTACCCTGAATCTTGAAGTTACACCACAAAGATGATTCCTATATTTCTCATATTTTAAGCTCCAAATCACAAATTCAACCAGGAAAAGCCCATTGAGACTGAGACAAATTTAACCATGAAAAGACCATTTACAGTATTGGGTAAGACTGCCTTCTAGTCTTGTATGTTTTAATTATGTAATGTCTTGATTGTTGCTGCCTTGAAAAAGAGACCCAGAGTCGCACCCCCGTTCGACCTCATAACAGCCTCAATTTGTCAGGGCATGGACTCTACAAGGTGTCGAAAGCATTCCACAGGGATGCTGGCCCATGTTGACTCCAATGCTTCCCACAGTTTTGTCAAGATGGCTGGATGTCCTTTGGGTTGTGGACCATTCTTGATGCAAACGGGAAACTGTTGAGCAGGAAAAACAGTTCTTGACACTCAAACCGATGCGCCTGGCACCTACTACCATACCCCGTTCAAGGTACTTAAATCTTTTGTCTTACCCATTCACCCTCTGAATGGCACACAAACAATTCATGTCTCAATCGCTTCAAGGCATAAACAAGGCATATTTCTTTAACCAGTCTCCTCCCCTTATTGAAGTGGATTTAACAATTTACTTCAATTAGGGACCATAGCTTATAGACTGACCAGGTGAATCCAGCTATGTCATGGAAAGAGCAGGTGTTCCTAATGTTCTGTACACTCAGTGTATCGAAATTGATTACTACATTGCCCAACATTGCCCAGCTCTACTGGCTTAGACACCCGTAGCATTACACACTGCTTTAGTCCTAAACACGAATGTTCCTAATTTTCTTGGCAGCCTGGCCCGGCCAACCTGACAAAACGACAAGAAAACAAAGACCATCACACACCGCCGTTATTTTAGGTAAATGCAATTTCGCGGCCTTCAAAAAATTAAATCAGCATAATTGCCAAATTAAAAAAGAGCCACTTTTTTTAATTGTTTGCAGACTTTGTGGAGATCGGCTGATATTTCAGCAGTTTTTCCCCCTTGACTGTAGCGTGCACCCTTGAACATTTCGAGTCACTCAAACGCAACGGTTATGCTGCAATTATGCCACCTGGCTCCTTGGTAGTTCACACCGAAGGCAACGGACTTGTCTCCATTTTCTCAGGCAGGCAACTAACTTGTCTCCATTTTCTCAGTCAGGCATTCACGCAGAGCGGCATCATTATAGGGCCCCACTAACTTAAATTTGAACAGATAAGGCCTATCTGATTCTTCAAGGGGGTCTCAATAGCTGAGAGGAGGGATACAATTTCACAAGTTACTACATTGTTTGACATATTTCCAAGCCAGGCATTTGTAGACATGCATCTAATGGAGTACAGTAACACTGAGATGAAGGGCCATGAAAATGTAGGAAAATGTAGGTAGTAGGAAGGCAAACATTGTACAGTCCAAAAAAGTTCCTGCAACACTCCTTTCACGACACATTAATATCTTGTCGCCTATTGAAACCTGGGCTTCCTACGTTACTCTTAACATTACTGACCTTTACTTTCAATGAAAATTAACCTCAAACGCGCTCGTCAGAATTTCCTTGATTCAATTGCTTGAAAGTTGCATGCTCACTATTAGTGAGACTGGGGGAATACTTTGTCTTTTTATCTTTTATATACATGTACAGTGTCACGTCCGGGCCTTAGTTCCTTTTTTATGTCTCTATTTTTGGTTTGGTCAGGGCGTGAGTTGGGGTGGGCATTCTATGTTTTGTATTTCTGTGTTTGGCCTGGTATGGTTCCCAATCAGAGGCAGCTGTCTATCGTTGTCTCTGATTGAGAACCATACTTAGGTAGCCTGTTCCCACCTGTGTGTGTGGGTAGTTGTTTTCTGTTTTGTGTGTCTTCCCCTTACAGAACTGTTTCGTTTCGTTCACTCTCTCTCTTTGTTGTTTTAGTGGTTATTGCAGTGTTCAGTTTATTTATTAAAATTAACATGGACATTTACCACGCTGCGTTTTGGTCTGATCCTTCCTATTCCTCAGCCGAGGAGGACAACGATCGTTACAGAACTACCCACCACAAACGGACCAAGCAGCGTGGTAACAGGGAACCGAGGGTTCAGGACTCCTGGACTTGAGAGGAGATATTGGACGGCAAGGGACCCTGGGCACAGGCTGGGGAATATCGCCGCCCCAAAGAAGAACTGGAGGCAGCTAAAGCTGAGTTGCGGCGATATGAGGTAAGGCAGCACAACAGGCACTAGAGGCAGCCCCCCAAAAATGTTTTGGGGGGGGGGGCACACGGGGAGATTGGCAGAGTCAGGCGATAGACCTGAGCCACCTCCCCGTGCTTACCAGAAGAAGCGTAGTACTGGTCAGGCACCGTGTTATGCGGTGAAGTGCACGGTGTCGCTCATAGCCCGGAGCGCTATAGGCCAGCCCCCGGAAGTGCCTTGCGAGAGTGGGCATCCAGCCAGGGCGTATTGTGCCAGCTCAACGTGTTGGGTCTCCGGTACACCGTTTCGGCCCAGGGTATCGTGCGCCGGCTCTGCGTGCTCCGTCTCATGTCTCATGCTGTGTCTCATTTTGAACTCTTATTATGGTGCCGATTTGGCACAATTACATCCCATGGTCTGGAATTAGGCTCATATTTTTCTTGTCTCTGTCTTGGTCTCCAGTGCTTCGACCCCACCCCCTCCTATTTCGGTCTTGAATCATACTCGATTTTCTCTGGTCTTGGTCTGGAATCGGTCTTGAACACAACACTACTACAAGATGTATTGACTTATACAGTTGAAGTCGGATGTTTACATACACCTTGGCCAAATACATTTAAACTCAGTTTTTCACAATTCCTGACATTTAATCCTAGTAAAAATTCCATGTCTTAGGTCAGTTAGGTCAGTTAGGATCACTTTATTTTAAGAATGTGAAATGTCAGAATGATTTCTTTCATCAAATTCCCAGTGGGTCAGAAGTTTACATACACTCAATTAGTATTTGGTAACATTACCTTTAAATTGTTTAACTTGGGTTAAACATTTTGGATAGCCTTCCACAAGCTTCCAACAATAAGTTGGGTGAATTTTGGCCCATTCCTCCTGACAGAGCTGGTATTACTGAGTCAGGTTTGTAGGCCTCCTTTCTCGCTTTTTCAGTTCTGCCCACACATTTCTACAGGATTGAGGTCAGGGCTTTGTGATGGCCACTCCAATACCTTGACTTTGTTGTCCTTAAGCTATTTTACCTCAACTTTGGAAGTATACTTGGGGTCATTGTCCATTTGGAAGACCCATTTGCGACCAAGCTTTAACCTGACTGATGTCTTGATGTTGCTTCAATATATCCACATATTTTTCCTCCCTCATGATGTCATCTATTTTGTGAAGTACACCAGTCCCTCCTGCAGAAAAGCACCCCCACAACATGATGCTGCCACCCCTGTGCTTCATGGTTGGGATGGTGTTCTTCGGCTTGCAAGCATCCCCCTTTTTCCTCCAAACATAACGATGGTCATTATGGCCAAACAGTTCTATTTTTGTTTCATCAGATCAGAGGACATTTCTCCAAAAAGTACAATCTTTGTCCCCATGTGCAGTTGCAAACCGTAGTCTGGCTTTTTTATCTAGGTTTTGAAGCAGTGCTTCTTCCTTGCTGAGTGGCCTTTCAGGTTATGTTGATATAGGACTTGTTTTACTGTGGATATAGATATTTTTGTACCTTTTTCTTCCAGCATCTTCACAACGTCCTTTGCTGTTGTTGGACCAAAGTACGTCCATCTCTAGGAGACAGAACGCGTCTCCTTCCTGAGCGGTATGACGGCTGCGTGGTCCCATGGTGTTTATACTTGCGTACTATTGTTTGTACAGATGAACGTGGTGAAAGTTGCTCCCCATGGATGAACCAAACTTGTGGAGGTCTACGATTATTTTTGATTTTCCCATGAAGTCAAGCAAAGACGCACTGAGCTTGAAGGTAGGCCTTGAAATACATCCACAGGTACACCTCCAATTGACTGAAATGATGTCAATTAGCCTATCAGAAGCTAAAGCCATGACATAATTTTTGAAATTTTCCAAGCGGTTTACAGGAACAGTCAACTTAGTGTAAACTTCTGACCCACTGGAATTGTGATACAGTGAATTACAAGTTAAATAGTCTGTCTGTAAACAATTGTTGGAAAAATGATGTGTCATGCACAAAGTAAATGTCCTAACCGACTTGCCAAAACTATCGTTTTTTGCTTTATTCAAAGTTGTTCTGGTACGTCTGAATAACTCAACATCTTTCGATGTGATGTTATCCTAATATGGACACAATACAACAGTCAATTGAGTTGCATTTCGGTACGTACACTTCACATGCACAATATACCGAGTGAATATTTCAATGACAGACTTACCAGCTAAATCCAGGTAAAAGCTATGATACCCTATTGATGTCACCTGTTAAACCACATCATTCATAGATGAAGGGGAGGAGACTAATTAAATTAGGATTTTTAAGTCAGACATTTGAGACATGGATTTTGTATGTGTGCCACTCAGACGGTGACTGGGCAAGAAAAAATATTGAAGTGCCTTTGAAAGGGGTATGGTAGTAGGTGCCAGTCGCACCAGTTTGAGTGTGTCAAGAACTGCAACGCTGCTGGGTTTTTCACACTCACCAGTTTCCTTTGTGTATCAAGAATGGTCCACCACCCAAAGGTCATCCAACAGCCAACATGGCATAACTGTGGAAAGCATTGGAGTGAACATGGGCCAGCATCCCTCCATGCCCCAACAAATTGAGGCTGTTCTGAAGGCAAAAGGGGGGGGGATCATAATGTTTTGTACACTCGGTGTACTTCAGTGAGCCAATGTTATTAGATGGACCCATATCAGAGATGGATTATTGAAACCATGTGGCGAGACCGCGAGGATACTGTTTTTTTTTTCCCTGAGGTCAGTCAGAGCAGGCGCATTAACCGAGAACTTCCCTCATGTGCATTATTAGCGAATGCATGTCCAAACTAGGCATCGGGAGGCCATGTCATGCTCAATCAGCCCAGTGTGAAGACATATTTGGAAGCCAGACCCATCTCTCGTCAGAGGCCTGTCCTGTCGAGTTGTGCGTGAAATTGGAGCCCTGATTGGAAACAGCGGCTGCTCTCTCAGTCCAAAAGCGGTGACTGCTGTTTAGCGTGTTGAAAGAAACTGTTTACCAACCACCATCAGGTTTTAATGGGTTTGTTCACACTTGTAATAAACAAGACCCAAATGTTACTCTTCACACCTTATTACCTCCTTGTCACCTCCCAGGTGATAGCAGTAGTGTTTTTTGCTACTACAGGCACAGAGACATCACAGGTATAGTTTTGTTGTCTGGATTGATGGGTAAACTAGGCCTTCACAGTGTAAATGCAGCATCAGGCATCTAATTAATTGATATGAAGCAGATGAATGGCTCTGATTTGGCTTTTGTATAAACTGTGCATTTGCAAGGACATGAGAAAGTATGTATTTGTCTTTTGTATAGATTTTTTCATATTTTGAAGCTTTAAGATTGTAGTAGAATGGGAGAAACAGTAGGAGGGTCATTCCCTGAATACAGTGCATTTGCCATCCCTTTGATATTTTAAATAGAAATTGCATTTAAAGCCTGTTATTTTAAAGCAAGTGCCCTTTAATATAGACCTTTTGAAAAATTTAATAAATCAGATTTTTTTATATGAATAAAGACAGCATTTTGACCTGTCCCTCAGCATGTTTTTCCAACTAATACGATTGTAACCCACTTAGCCAAAATAATTCTTCAAGTTTTTAAAAACTCTTTGTAAAGCCCTAGTTATGTTCTTGCTTTGACAAAGTCATTTCTGAAGATTGTTATTTATTTCATTTGAACAGTGATTCATTTACATCCGTCCCTTATTTTAAAATGAAGGTCAACCCTGTTACGTGAACTTGATTTAATATGGCGAAACTATATTTTTGTTCTAAAGAAACATTGAACATATAAGTAAAATCATAGTCTAAAAGCAGATGAGCTTATTATGCTCTTTTTGACCATTTTCTAGTGTTTTGTGGTGGAACACTGAGCATGTTGAGAATAACATGTCAACACTGTTGCCCATAAATAGATAAACTAGACATGTTTTAATAATTGTCATGTTTTTTTGTGAAGCTTGCATTCAATTGCTTTGTTGCACACAACAAGCTTCCATTTCCCCTGTCACAAGGGGATTCATGGCTGTTTAAGACACAAATCCTGTTAAGTGCTCTTTATGACAGAATGTTAGAAGTATGTGACATTTATAGTTATTTTTTATCAAGTTACACTACCCAAAATCTACTATATTTGTGGTACGACCCAGGATGTTTTAAGGGAGTAGGAATCATCGAACTCTGGTTATGTGACAAGTGCTGGAGCCAGTAGGGTTACCACTTGCCCACGACTCTGCACAAGAAAGCATGTGTTTTTTAAATTAGAATTAACGTAAGGAAAGTCGGAAGTCCAGAAAATTTGCTTAGCCAATATCCCACATTTTCTTCTTAAACATAACTTAAGCTGTTTATGTATGGTACTGTATCAATCAATTAAAGGAGAACGCACAAAAACAACCACAAAATGGAGATAGAGGGGAAAAACCCCACCTGTTACCATGAAAACAAAAATTGTACAAACATTTTTGCATAAGGTGAACTTGCTATACCAGACACAAAGGTTAAACAAAGGAATTGGAAACAGGTGGTCGAGATGGAGCTACACAAAACTTACTGACGGTAGATAAAAGAAACGTTATGCAGAGAATGAAAATGTGTAACACTGCATCCATCATGATGGTAGTAGTTTGAAGTGCACCAGTACTTAGGCACCAGCACTGGTGACAGCATAAATAGTTCCTCTGAAATGATGTTACTTTAACGAAGTTCTTGATAATAATTATATTCTGCTGCATTTTCTGTTAAGTCTGGTCATGGTGTTTTCGTGCTTTAGTTCACTCAGCCGACCTAGGCTTTTTTCCACTAATTGTTCTTTTGACAATCAAATCTTTTGACATCAGATCTTTTTCAGAGTTGATCTGATTGGTCAAAAGAACAATGAATGAAAAAAATATCAGAGTTGGGCTGGCTGTCAAAACGCAGCCATACTACAGTACATTTATGTAACTTCATTTATACCTATGGGGACAGAAGTCAATGCAATTGTGTTTATAACCCTTTTAACAAATATACGTCAAAGTGCTTTACAGTTTCCAGGCTTAGACTCCCAAAAGAAAGTGGCAGAGGAACTCACTAGAAGAAAGAAACCTTGAGAAGAACCAGATATGTCTTTCTATCAAAGGATTTAGCTCACTGACATGAAGACAATAAATCATTGTTGGTTCTCAGGTTGTATGACTACCACCTTCATGATTATTTGTTTAGACCCACCTAACATTTTTGGATATGCACTTGGGGCCACACATCGGCAAGCTCCCAGTGGACATCAAAGGGTGTCTGTGTATGTTTTCTTAAGCCTTGCTCTCGGCAGCTAAATCGTACTATTACCGTTTGAACATATGTGTGTATGATTTCAGCTGCTCCTGTCCTCGCTCTTCTCCTCCATTGATGCCTCAGTGAAATGAGCAGGTGGTCATTGTGGTAGATTGGTGTTCCAGAAGACCCAGGATTGCTATGAACTCCAGGGTTATGTTCACTAGAACACAAACAGCTTTTCAAAATGTGCAACTGAAAATGTCTTATTGACAAAGTTAAGATAGTACCTCCCCATTTCAGACCGTTTCCCTATAATTCGAGCCTACTGAACACGACCCTGACCAGCAAAAGACAACCCCAGCTCCCCACCACTCCAAACAACCATTCCCCCGTTTCACTTCCACCCTCCCATTACAAACACTTCCAGAGGGAGCGCTAGGACAAGAGGAAGCTGAATCAACATCAACGTAGCGTGGCCTCCTTGCCATGGTCTCTGTCTCGTCTCGGTCAGATGCACGGGGCGCACAACAGAGGCCAAGAGACAGGTGGGTAAACTTGAAGGGATTGCATTACTTCCAGTTCCCAGGAGGAAGTGACACGGTGGCCCTCGGAGGCAAAGGGGAGGAGGGATTGGGGGTGAAGGGGGGTAAAGACTTAATGTTTGTGGATCTACTCTGTCAGGCACGCCTCCTTGCATCTAGTCATCAAACAGTGGAATCTACTCGAGTCTCTCTTTGAAGATGGAGTAGCGTGCATTTGGAAGTGGCACCAGACAAGCATACTTCAAAACTACTGTTGGTTTACGTTGAGATTTGGAATTGACTGGGCGAATCCTTGGCACACAAAGGAGTTTAAAACATAATACACAGTATTGTCATTTAGCAGACACTAGCAGAAAATCCAAATTGACTTTCACTTACCAACATGATGTTCAGTGTATGTGGCTAGTGCAGGAAAGACAGACAACTATCATTGTTGCATTCACCATGCTCAAAACTAACTGAGTCTTAGACTCAACTAGCTTACTTAATGCTGTTATAGACAATCTATATTGATATCTCTACATTGTTCAAACCTGAGTGTGAGGACTGAACGTTACACCAGTAGTTCAGGGCATAAAAAGAGCAGGGGTGAGCACATGATGAGCTGAGCCACAGGAGTGAGCTGTCACCCCGCATGACACGGGCCACATGACTGCAGTTGAGAAACACTGCTTCCATGCAACTGGGGAAAACAAGGCCCACCTAATACAAATAAACTCCTTCACATCTGCAGATAGAAGGGATATTGGGGAGTTAATTGTATCTCCCAAAGTCATGGAGGCTGAACGGCATGTGATCGGAGAGTAAATAAAACAAACTGTCTGTGTCAAGACGACGTGGTGGAGGAATTTGGCCCCCTCAAACAGACGGATGCTCGGGCCCCCACAGTAGAGACTGCCCTTCCACAGGACTCTGAGGCCACAGCTGTGTTTTCATAGTGTATGCCCCTGATGGGCACATGAAGTGGCTTAAATAACTGGGCCCTAATTATTTTCTTTCCTCTTTTGAAAGGACAGCAGCTTGAGTGCAGATGCGTTAAGAGACTGTGAGGACTCAAGGACATGCAGGGTTGGGGTATCTGATTCCATGTGAGAAGTTTTTAGTTCATTTCATGAAAACAGCTAATGTATTGAATAAATGAATTAAAAATGTAATTGATATCAAGGAACTTTGTTTATTGACTACCACAGATATATTATTGTCATTTTTGGCTATTTGCAGATGAAATTGTTGCATAATGCACCTTTAAATTATGAAAAGTCAATGACAACTACAATACTCAACATCAAGTGTTCATTCCCTCCACCTAGCAACTAGCAGTGGACAAGTCAAGGTAACAACTACCCAAACAGCATACAGTAGGCGATGCCAGCCAAGTTTAAGAAGTACATGCCCCATGCCCAAGCAATTACACAGAACAATATATTCGACGGCACAGTCTGGCTTGAGCTCTGCTGCCACATTATCCTTGGTATTTATGTACAGAAGCTTCCCACAACACTCTTAATGCACGCAACCCGGGGCCTTTTTCTGGCACGCCGTAGTCTTCTGGTTGTACTCGTAATGGCCATTTAATGAGTATCTCTTTTTAATATGGCTGCCCTGAACAGTGGTTTGTGAAACGTCTCTGATGTGTGAATGGCCTCCCAATGTAGCGTGTAATGGCTCTCAAGTGGGTACGCCACAGTCCTGGGAGTGCCAAAAGAGAACGTCATCATGTATCTATGTGCACTGAATAAATGGATTGATGCAAACATTTAACCTGAGCCAAAAACAGCAGGTCCATGTCGTGGGTCTGTCTGGGTGTCAAAGTGAACTTGTACTATAGCGACT
Source organism: Oncorhynchus tshawytscha (assembly GCF_018296145.1). Taxonomy (NCBI): domain Eukaryota; kingdom Metazoa; phylum Chordata; class Actinopteri; order Salmoniformes; family Salmonidae; genus Oncorhynchus; species Oncorhynchus tshawytscha. Next base: position 9,690,581 of record NC_056452.1, on the reverse strand, counting down.
GATGTTCCACAAGTTATGGTTTTGACTATATGGTGACTCAGTAGAATCCCCTATAATATAGTTGTAATATACTGCACTTTAAGTGGCATATGTTTTGCAGCTCAATGCATGCTTTGGCATCATTCTTGAGTCAAAGAATATCTAATAAAATGCCTGGGCTCATTCTGTCACCAGTTGAGGGCATCCTTTCCCAGAGTTTGAGGGAAAGTGAGACCATAATGCAAGTCAGGTAATACAGTCTCATTTATAGTAGTAAAATATTACAGTTTACATTAACTTGTGCTTATACCTGTGCTAATGGAGTTGAGCTGTATAACAAAATGTTCCACTGATCAAATGTAAGGTCTCCTGAGCACCAACTTGAACATTGTGAAAATTCTGGCATGCGTTTACTGTGAACACTGAGACTGTACCCGCTTTAAGTTAAAGTTATAACAGTGGCCAAGTAAGCTACTGTGGCTATTTAATCATAACGTAGGCCTAACATATAAAACAATGGAGAAAATGCATCCCATGACATCAATTTTTACCCCCTTTTTCTCCACAATTATGTGATATCCAATCAGGAGAGGTGAAGGTCGAGAGCCGTGCATCCTCCAAAACACAACCCCGCCAAGCCACACTGTTTCTTGACACAACGCTCTCTTAACCCGGAAGCCAGCCACACCAATGTGTCGGAGGAAACACTGTACACCTGGCGATGGTGTCAGCGTGCGTTGTGCCCGGCCCGCCACATGAGTTGTGTTGCTAGAGCAAGATGGGACAAGGATAACTCGGGCTGGCCAAACCCCTAACCCGGACGACGCTGGGCCACTTGTGTGCTGCCTCATGGGTCTACCGGTCGCGACAACATTTTAACATGGAAATAGCTATTCAGTCTATAGTAGCAGTCAATATGTTGTGTTCAATGTTGGCCAACATTCCCTCAGACTTTTGAAACAAACAGTAGGGATTGACATTAACCTGTTTATCCACTTGTCCTTCAGACAAGGAGGTGACTGAAAGTCTTGTGTTGTTTGATGCAAGAAACCATTTTACAAAATAATATTCATTGTTTTTCCAACACCATTTTTATACAGGGAATCAGACAAATTATGCTACCCTCTGCCTAATGGCTACTTATCTTTATCAAGCATGTCTCAAAATACAACACTGCCCATTAAGACTGACTTGCTTTTCAAAGGTGGCTAGAAATGTGCATGTTTTGTGCACTTGTAGGAAGCAACCACTAGAACTAGAACTTAGCCATAACTGGGCTAATAATTCACCTGCTAGCAAAGAATGTGAACAAATGTACGCACAGGTTTCATTTCAAGTTGCTTGCTCCTATGTAACTACATTATCCTTACATTGCACTTGATCTGTTATAGCCTTTGAGCCAGATCATAACAGAGAAATAAACTAAATGAAAATGACCAGTATTTAACGACAATGTTGTTACCACACTAATTACAGCATTACTTCACAAGAGAAACTTCATGTAAAGTTTTACCCTGTCTTCAGAAAAACATACTAGTAATTGTTTGACAAATGATCGATAATGCAGCAGCTAGGTGAACCCTCTGAAGATGCACAGCTGTAATTTTGAGAAACTCAGTCATTCTGTCATTCCCTGTTTGTGTTTACATTGATTTTCCTTGAGGATTCCCTGAAGCAGGCCAATGATTCTTTGTGGGACATCGAACCATGCATCATCAATTCATTTTTATGCTTTCTGAGTAAGTGTGACCAACATGGTGAACCTGGGACATCTACATGCCACAAGACTGTATTAACCTGCTGAGCTTAAGCCTAAGCATTAGCTCTGGGAGCTAACACAAGTCTTCAGGACTTCATATAAGGTTATTCATAAAAGAGCATGGTTCACCAAGCCCCTAAAATGTCACGCCTTTTGACTTACTCCTCAACCACAAAGGCCCCAGCAGCTGACAGGCATCAATTGATCAAATCAGTGACAGCACCAATGTGACTCTCTTGGTTTGAGTCTGGGTTGGCACTACATGACTGTGTTAACCTGTTGAGCTAATGCCTAAGCATTAGCTCAGGGAGCTAAGTGTTTAGATTCCAGGCAGGGTTACTCGTCACGTGTGGTTCCTTAAACTACCTCTGTTACCAATCAGTGGGCAAGTATACAGTTTAAATACTAGTATAGCATTTAAGAGTTTGCTCATTTGTTTATTCTTTTGATGGTAAACATGAAAGAAAGGAACATCTGCTCCAGCCAGAGGATATGAAGCTTTCCCTGCCCTAACCTCTTGGAGTAGCCAACAGTACTTCATTTGTTATTGTTGCAGACATTCCTGAGAGGGATCCTCTCACACTCGTGAGTATCCTCTCTCGGATTTGAATTTATGTGGAAGATTTATGCGCAACGGGGGGGATGGGTATTTTCACACATACTCTCCTATCCCCCAACTGCACCCCCACGCCATTTAAAGGATGAAGGAGAAAGTAAACTGGGATATTGAGGAGGACTTTCTCTTTGCATCCCGGCAGTAAAGCAAAGGAGAGCATTGCATGAGCTCCCCCATTCCTAAATCATGACGTGCGTCTTCATGTAAATCCTTACTGCGTTGAAAGGCCTGTTTAGGAAAAAGACTGCTTTGGTGGCTGAATCCCAGACAAGGAAAATCTCTCCTAGTTCTCTGTTCCGATAGCTCTTGATTTTTTGAGTTTCCGAGTGTTAGGGAGGTGGAGGTAATGGTGTGTTAGTGATGTTCTGAGAAAAACAGGGACCTCCGTGATGGAAACATGCAGGAGACAACTCTGGAGTACTGGCAGAGTCTCAGGAATCTGTTTATTTATATAACTAATAACGACGACACGTACATTCTATAAGTTCAATCAGAAAATAAAGAAATAATTGAGTTTTCATTCAATAGCCAGGAAATTCCCAGTGGCAGTGACCACTACAAGCATGTCAGTGTATGTAAGCTCATCCAGACGTGTAATGAATTAATCAAACGTGCAGTTGAACAGTGAAAATAAAACCAAAATGAGGAATAGCTCTGCATTAAATCTGGAGAGAGAAAAAAAACATACAAGAAATGCCAGTTCTTCCAAACTGGGAGCGTAAGCAAATGTGATCTTTTCAGATCTGTGTGCTGTTTTGAAATGTGCTCCAAACACAGCTTGAAACTCCAAAGCCATCTTTTCCCCAGCAAATAAACAGATCTTGTGTGTCCCATCTTGCTTTGCATAAACCACCACTAAATAACATCAAACTGCATGGTGTCCACATGAGGACAGCCTCAGAGTCCCAAGGAGTTTGTCAATACCACTCTGACATGTTAGTGACACAGGAGTTGATGTCATTGACTCTGAGGCTGTCCTACTATGGATACTGTGAAAGTGCCATTGTCCACAAAGTGCTGTGTTCTCAAACCAGCCTGATAGTTCAGACGCTTTGACAGAAATTATTTTGCCAACGATCAACAGTAGCGGAGTCAGAAAGGCCAGAAAACCTAACCAAAAACCACCATGGAAAACCAGCTGCAGCTCCTTGGCTCTTTGATTCGAGTTTGGTCAGAAACCTCAGTGTCTTCAATGACGCAGGGTGGACCTGCCAGGGACAGTACACCACCATCAAACAGTGCAGGCTAGAGGAGCATTTTACACAGAGGATTGTGATCATGCACCAGGAATGCCACTGTAAAGTTAAACTTCTAAAATGGGTTTTTGGTAACACTTTAGTTGGATAGTACCAAGTAGATGGTTTGTAGATGTTCAATAACTGTCAACACTTATCCTAACCCTAAGCAAACCCTTACCCTAATTCTAAACCTTTCCCTAATCATAACCTTGGCAACCAGTTGGTTATCAACAGTTTGTTGATAGCATGATAATCTATATGGGACTATCCCAAATAAAGCGATCCCTAGGCATTTCCTTCTTTTATCTGACATGGTGCTTTTTAATTAGAAAACAGTTGATTTATTCGGATTATCTTGACATCTTTTATGTGCTATACACTTCTGCGCAATCTTCTTTGAATGAGGTTGAGGAGCACGCTGTATACTTTCTGTATACAGTACACACATACTGTAGATCAATATTTAGACTGAAATTGCTTTCTCCATCCTCAATCTAGGCCTAGTAAACTGATCTGTCTCATTGCATGCACAAGATAATCCAAATTGCTCCCCTGTTTATGGCGTTTACAATGGCTTGAGTGGCACATACAGAGATCTTGTTTTTGGGAGCTGTGGCAAATTTTTGTCATCAACATTGTCAAAAGAGACTCCTTGTGATTTCTCTCTCAATCTCTGCCTCGAACTTCACCCGCTCGTTTCCCAAGTTGGGTGGCTAATTAGAGGGCCAAATAAGCAGTTGCTTCCTGCCGCACAACCCAGAAGCCTCACTCCGGGGAATTTACTGGGGCTATTGTGATTTAGGGTACGGATTGTTTTACATCTCTGTTGGCCAAACTTCACTCCAGATCCAGGGGCTCAATTTATGATTCCCATGGGACTGCCTAGCAATACCCGACTTGGTCAGAGGCCACTGTCAGAGATTAAACAGACAGAGACTACAAACAGGTTCACTAACTGTTCTCCTTTGTGTTTCTATTGTTGTAAAGGACAGGAGAACTTATGGGGATTCAAACAGAATAAATAAAAGGATATGTACTATAAGTGCGTAGCAATTAACTGAAGTTGACCAATGTTGGTTATATTAATTTAATTCCATTTTTTCCTGTGAATTCAATGCGCACATTGCACAGTTTCTCTAGAGATAAATCAGGTCAAGCTCAAACTGTGCGATGTAGTAAGGAGACCAATATTATATATAGTTTGCGCAAAAAATATGGCAATTAACTACAATCCATTACGCGCCTACTTGTCCTCTCTGTGTTTCTTTTATGTTAAAGTGACAGAAGAATGCCAATCGAGAGGGATAGAGAGCAGTTGCTTCACGAGGTATCTCTACCTGAAAATACATTATGGAAATGATTGATAGTTGGTATTCAGCAGTCATAAAAGTATGCCTTGTTTACTCTGAAGAACTACTAAAAATAGTGATTTTGTCAGACAGCAGGTCTATAGGGATGAGATGATGACTTGGAATGAAATAATAAAGTAATCAAATAAAACAAAGGTAATTTACACACCTGAAATGTTAATAAATTATGGTTAATAAGTGATAAGCAGTAATGGGCAGACACTACCATGATGGGACTTTTATTAATTGTTTTATTCTGTGTTGTTACAGCATTCAACCCACATAATGCATAGTGCATAACAACAACATAAATCAAAACTGTAATTGAAAACTGTGATAAAGAAAAATCATAGAACGAAACCGAGCTGACCTCAAAAAGCATTAATCACTCAGCATCCCCAAATGGGTCTCAACTAGACTTGAACTCATACACTTGTAACCTTCAAACCATTACAGTTTGTGTTCAGCACATTTGAACGTCTACTTCAGGTAATTTGCGTTTAATGCTATTTATTTTTTGATAACATTTTATTGTTTATTCGAATACTGTTTAATATTCAAATGTTATTGTTGGGGTAAAATGGACATACTCCTGAGATTTGCACTGATCAATCAAATATATTGAATAGTATTGAAAGGTATGCTCAGACCTCAGACCTACAACATACTTTTGGTTATGTAGTGTATGTGGACAACTGTTCATCAAACATCTTATTCCAAAATCATGATTTACATTGGCAATGATTTACAATGCCAATCACGTTTCCAATTCACAATAAAAACACTTATAGTTGACCGGGGCAGCTCTAGCAGGGCAGAAATTTGACAAACCGACTTGTTGGAAAGGTGGCATCCTATGACGGTGTCAGGTTGAAAGTCACTTAGCCCTTCAGTATAGGCCAGTCTACTGCCAATGTATGTCTATGGAGATTGAATTGTTGTGCGCTCAATTTTATACACCTGTCAGCAACGGCTGTGGCTGAAATAGCCGAATCCACTAATTTGAAGTGGTGTCCCCATACTTTTATACATATAGTGTACATTACTTGTGAGAAGATTGAGCGGGCGTTAGCTAGATAAAACAATGAAAGGGCTTGGTTGTACATGAGAAATCAGAGTTCAAAACATTCCAGTCATTCAGATTAAATATATCACCTCTCATTGCTCAACCTTGATTAATCAATCACGAAATAATCAAACAGGTTTTGTTTTCATAGCGTAAAGGTCATCATTAGTTCCCACTTAAAGAGCATCGTTAGTACCTTTTATAATTCCTCTCAAATGTTTTTGCACCAAAACTGGTAATAAAATGTATTCACTGTACGTCAAAACAGCGACATAAGAGTCATAAACATAATCTAAACCACCTTTGGGGTTGATGGTGAGCAGAGCCTGTTTGCAAAGTAAGTAGAAACAGGTGGTTTAGCATTTCACGATAAAACCCCCACATAGTATTCAGTAGATAACCTGTTACTACAAACAATGTTCTCAAAATGTAACGCCCATAAGAATATTTCCTACTATACCAAAGTAGGTTTATTCCGTTTAATGATCCCGCCAATGTGCCCCGCACACTCACCTTGTCAAGTTCCTGAGACACTGTATTATGTCACTGGAAGTTCACACTGCAATGAACCATGTAAACAAGCTTGATTTGTTGGAACCTAATTACAAGGGGTTTTCAGAGTAAAAGAAAACAGTTGCATGTATTACAGTTTTCCCTTTCATCACAATGTCTGCTAGGCCCAAGAATGTGACCCTCCCCCATTATATTTTATGGAATCATTCTTCCAAAAGATACGAAGAACCATGAATTTCAATAAGGGAAGTATATGGCACGCGTTAGTAAATGTGTTGCACAACATGAAAAATATACACTATCACACATCGAGAATTTGGAACTCGCTGATATGTAACTCCAACAAGTGAATCGGTTACACTTTATTTGAATGTTCTGTCACGATGACAGCATAATGATGTCATGAACAAACAGCCTCATGTGATTTCTGGTACATCAACTGAGTGAACATGGATGTTGGTTTGCAGTTAAAAAAAGAATGGCATTGGCAACAGCAAAAACAATACAGCTTCTGCTACTCTCAACACATCTCTTGACCCAGTCCAGAGTCATGTCCCGATGCGTGCTCTGTGCAGCCCAAACAAAACTTGCTCTTATACCTGTGCACGAACACTGTAATTGCGACAGCACAGTAAGGGATAGTGTTAGCAACGTAAATCATGTCACTCTCCTTTTCCTCCATACATTTTTTAATAATTTGTCAACAATTGCTTCCAAGTCTGTCTGTCAGAAGCTAGAACAACCAAGTAAAAGCATCCCATTTTTCCTCTAGTTCGAATCGAGAGAAAATTCAAAGTGACGTCTCCGAAAGGCTCTCCTGTGGAATTACTCCATATAAATAAATAAGCGGCAGATCCCGTGGAAGATAGCCGCTGTGCTATCAAACAGGAGTGGCCAGCTGGTTGTAATTGAGGACCAAAGGCCCGCCACAAGGAACTAGGAATGTCCCCCATGCCTCAACACATAACACATAACAAAACGTAACCCAACACATGCAACATGAATATGCAATGTGGCTTTATGGGGTGCCATTTGTAACATGATGTATTTTGTGGCACAAAATTAATATTTTTCACAAATTTAGCATGCTGCAAAACATTTTATTATTATTATTATTTTTTTAACCTTTCTAACTAGGTAAGTCAGTTAAGAACAAATTCTTATTTACAAAGACTTCCTACCAAAAGGCAAAAGGCCTCCTGAGGGGACGGGGGCCTGGGATTAAAAAAATATATATAAATATAGAACAAAACACATATCACAACAAGAGAGACAACACAACACTACATAAAGAGAGACCTAAGGCAGCAACAAATAACAACACAGAATGGTAGCAACACAACATAACAACAACATGGTAGCAACACAACAAGGTAGCAGCACAAAACATGGTACAAATATTATTGGGCAGTCAACAGCACAAAGGTTAAGAAGGTAGAGACAACAATATATCACACAAAGGCCGCCACAACTGTCAGTAAGAGTGTCCATGATTGAGTCTTTGAATGAAGTAAAACTGTCCAGTTTGAGTGTTTGTTGCAGCTCGTTCCAGTCGCTAGCTGCAGCGAACTGAAATGACGAGCGACCCAGGGATGTGTGTGCTTTGGGGACCTTTAGCTGAATGGGTGTTGTATGTGGAGGATGAGGGCTGCAGTATCTCAGTTAGGGGGGAGTGAGGCCTAAGAGGGTTTTTATAAATAAGCATCAACCAGTGGGTCTTGCAACGGGTATACAGAGATGACCAGTTTGCAGAGGCCGAATGGTAAAGCACATCTAGCCGCTCGAGAGCACCTTTACCTGCCAAACTATAAATTATGTCTCTGTAATCTAGTATGGGTAGGATGGTCTTCTGAATCAGGGTTAGTTTGGCAGCTGGGGTGAAAGAGGAGCGACTACGGTAGAGGAAACCAAGTCTAGATTTAACTTTAGCCTGCAGCTTTGATATATGCTGAGAGGACAGTGCACCGTCTAGCCATACTCCCAAGTACTTGTAAGAGGTGACTACCTCAAGCTCTAAACCCTCAGAGGTAGAAATAACACCTGTGTGAAGATGGGCATTCTTCTGACCCAACCTCATGACCTTTGCTTTGGAGGTGTTCAGAGTAGAGAAAGCTTGTTGGACACCAAGAAAACTTTGTTGTAGAGCATTTAACTTCTTGTTGGCCGGTGGCAGGATTCAGTATTTCGGATGACTGACGTGCCCAAAGTAAACTGCCTTTTACTCAGGCCCAGAAGCTAGGACATGCATATAATTGGTAGTATTGGATAGAAAACACTCTGAAGTTTCCAAAACTGTTAACATAATGTCTGTGAGTCTAACAGATGTAGCAGGCAAAAACCCGAGGAGAATCCTTCTGGGAATGTTTTTTTTTAAACTCACCACTCATAATGGCTGTCTATAGGTATATTAAAGGAATAACTCCCATATTACAGTTCCCAGGGCTTCCAGTAGATGTCAACAGTCTTTAGAAAGAGTTTCAGGCTCGTTTTTTGAAAAATGAGCTAGAATTTGTAGTTTTTCTAAGTGGCTCCAATTTTTGCTGTAGTGTTGTGTTGAGTATCGGGTGAGGGTGCGCACTTCATTATTTATCTCCGGTAATGACAATTTATCCATTTTAGACAATAAGCTTTTTCTGTTAACTTGCAGAAAACCCAGACTTTCACGAGAGCAGATATCAGAGCACAAGTCAGAATTGGGGCTAGCAACAGTAGATGGGCCAGGGTGTACATGCACACTTTCAGATATCATCAATATGTAATACAATCAAGGCATAGGACAGGGAGAGCTCTGACAGTGCTGATGACAGCAATTTCATCAGCTAACATTAATACGAAGCCGGCGAGAGGTGGTTAGAATGGAGGACAAAAGTCAGAATAAACAACAGAGTCAGAGTCCCAAGTGTGGGAACAAACAGTCTGTCCCACGGTTGGGTAAAGACCGTTTGTAGTCAACAAAGTATACAGGAGTCATAAGGCAAATAGCAAAATGCACAAGAAAAAAAATATATATATAACGACTAGGGGCTAGCCATGTTCAGAGTCACTCGCCCCAACAGTGCGTGTGTGCTGGAGGCGAGCGAAAGCTCAGGAGAGAGGGGTTAGTGTGGTGGAGGAACCTGTACAAGATAGGGGGAGACAGGCCAGAGCAGATGGTGAACAGATCGCCAGGTAGAATCCAAGCAGCAGTGCAGCAGGCAATGGGCCTAGGTGTCACACCCACTTGGGAGAAGCTTTTATTTCTGTAGGCAGATTTCTTGTAGAAAATGCCAGTGAATGGTCTTTGAACAGCAGAAGGGGCATGATGAGAAAAGAGACTGGGGAAAAGCAGGAGCTGATACAAAAAACACTGGTTGACTTGACAGGAGACAAAAGGCTGTGAGACATGGGTTTAACTCGGGACACATGAAAGGTGGGGTGTATACAAATGTGCGGGACAACAAAAGATGAACAGAAGAGGGACTAAAACTTTTAAAGATGGGAAATGGGCGAATAAACTGGGGGGAGAGCTTGCGGGATTCCACCCGGCGGTGCAGATACTGGGTGGATAGCCATGCCTTCTGCCCGAGACTATACCGGGGAGCCGGGGTCCGATGGCGATCCGCTTGTCATCGATACCTGGAGATGGTCTTGAGGAGGGCCGACCGGGCTCTCCTCCAGGTACGACAACAGTGGCGGACAAACATCTAGGCAGAAGGTACGCCGACCTCTTCCTCCTGATCGGGGAAGAGCGGGGGCTGATACCCCAGGGAACATTCAAATGGCGATAGGCCCGTGGCAGAGCAGGGAAGGGTGTTGCATGCGTATTCCACCCACACAAGCTGCTGGTTCCAGGTGGTGGAGTTGGCGGAGATCAGGCAGCGCAGAGTTGTCTCAAGGTCCTGGTTGGCTCACTCCGACTGGCATTTGGTCTGGGGGTGGAACGCAGAGGACAGCCTGGCCGACGACTCAATGTGGGTGCAGAAAGCCTTCCAGAACCGGTACAAGAACCGAACGCCCCGGTCGGAGACCACATCCACGGGCAGTCCATGGATCTAGAAGACGTGCTGCACCATGAGCTGGGCCCTCTCCTTGGCTGAGGGTAGTTTGGGGAGAGGAATGAAGTGGGCGTCCTTGGAAAACCGGTCGACCACAGTAAGAATCTGTCACAACTCTCATGGGTTGAATAAGGAGACCAAGGTGCAGCATGGTAGGCGTTCATAATATTTATTAAACTGAACACCGCAACAAAATAACAAAGTAGAAAAACGAAAGCGCACAGTTCTGTCAGGCAGCTAAACATAAAATAACTACCCACAAAACACAGTTGGGAAAAAAGGCTGCCTAAGTATGATTACCAATCAGAGACAACGATAGACAGCTGTCCCTGATTGAGAACCATACCCGGCCAAAACATAGAAATAAAGAAACTAGAATGGCCACCCTAGTCACACCCTGGCCTAACCAAAATAGAGAATAAAAAAGCCTCTCTATGGCCAGGGTGTGACAGTACCCCCCCCAAAGGTGCGGACTCCGGCGCCTCTGGACTGGGGATCCTCGCTGCAGGCCCCAGACTGGGGACCGTCGTTGGATACTCCGGACCGGGACCGTCTTTGGATACTCCGGACCGGGACCGTCGTTGGATGCTCCGGACCGGGGACCGTCGTTGGATGCTCCGGACCGGGGACCGTCGTTGGATGCTCCGGACCGGGGACCGTCGTTGGATGCTCCGGACCGGGGATCAATGCTGGAGGCTCCGGACCGCGGATCAATGCTGGAGGCTTCGTGTCATGGATCATCACTGGAGGTTTCGTGCCCTGGATCATCACTGGAGGATTCGGGCCATAGATCATCACTGGAGTAAGGAGAGGTACAGGCAGCCTGGTGCGTGGAGCTGCCACAAGGCTTATCAGGCTGGGGAGACATACAGGATGCCTGGTTCTGGGAGCAGGCACAGGACTCACCAGGCTGGGGAGACATACAGGAGGCCTGGTTCTGGGAGCAGGCACAGGACTCACCAGGCTGGGGAGACATACTGGAGGCTTGGTTCTTGGAGCAGGCACCGGATACACTGGGCCGTGGAGGCGCACTGGAGGTCTCGAGCGTAGAGCCGCCACAACCCGTCCTGTCTGGATGGTTACTTTCACCCGGCAAATGCGGTCCGCTGGCACAGGACACACTGGGCTGTGCAGACGCACTGGATGCCCACTCTAGCCTGTCCAATGCAGGGAGCTGGACTGTAGCGCACCGGGCTGTGAACGCGCACTGGAGACACCATGCGCTCCAACACATAACACGGTGCCTGACCAGTACCACGCTCCCTATGGTAAGCATGAGGAATTGGCCCAGGTCTGAACCCTGACTCTGCCACACTCCCCCGAAAAATGTTTTTGGAGCAGCCTCTCGTGCTTACCTCATTGCCGTGACTCCTGGAATCGCTGCCGTTTCTCCCTTGCTGTTTCTGCCTGTTTCCATGGCAGGGTCCCCTGCCATAACCTCCTCCCATGTCCATGAGGTCCTCCACTCCCTCTTCTCCCAGGCCAGGATCCCTGCTCCTCCTGGCCACGCTGCTTGGTCCTTAAGTGGTGGGTTGTTCTGTCACGACTCGTGTGGGTTGAAGAAGGAAACCAAGGTGCAGCGTGTTGAGCGTTCATGATATTTATTAAACTGAACACCGCAACAAAATAACAAAGTAGAAAAATGAAAGCGCACAGTTCTGTCAGGCAGCTAAACAGCTAAACAGAAAATAACTACCCACAAAACACAAGTGGGAAAAAGGCTGCCTAAGTATGATTCCCAATCAGAGACAATGATAGTCCCTCACTGAGAACCATACGCAGCCAAAACAGAAACTAGAATGCCCACCCTAGTCACACCCTGGCCCACCCTAGTCATACTCCAGGTTTTTGTGGTCGGTCCATACAATGAACGGTTGTTCCGCCCCTTCCAGCCAGTGCCTCCATTCCTCCTACGCCATCTTCACTGCGAGAAGCTCACGATTTCCAACATCGTAGTATCTCTCCATGGCGTTGAGGCGATGGGAGAAGGCTCAGGGATATAACTTCAGGTCCAAGGGACAGGACCGCCTCCACTCCTACATCCGACGCATCGGCCTCCACCACGAACTGACAAGAAGGGTCAGGATGAACCAGGATGACCCAGGATGGAACTAGTGGTGAAGCGGTGTTTGAGGTCCAGGAATGCCCGGTCAGCAGCAGGGGACCACGTGATCGGAGCCTTGTGAGAAGTGAATGCTGACAGGGGAAAAGCCATGGTGCTGGGATCCATCTGGACACTCCCAGCGGAGATGATGTACCCCAGAATGAGGATGGTGGAGTGATGGAACTCGCACTTCTCTGCCTTAGCCTGAAGAAGTTTTAAGGTCTATTTTCCTCCACTTCCTGTCTGACTGACATGCCCAAAGTAAACTGCCTGTTACTCAGGCCCAGAAGCCAGGATATGCATATAACTGGTACAGATGGATTGAGACTATTACACAATTTATATGGTAGGAGAAAATACAAAGAAAAAACAACCGTAATTGTTTTTTTTACAATGGAAAGCTATGGGTCATATGCAATTTCATCTCCGAGAATGCAATTCCCATGGCTTCCACTAGATGTCAACAGTCTTTGTTCAAGGTTTCAGGCTTGTTTCTTCCCAAATGAGGAAGAATTTAGAGTTTAATTACATTTTAGAGTACTTGATGATTGTATAGAAACGTATCTTGATTTGTTTTAAAGTTTAGCAGTAGGTTTTTGGATTCCTTTCTCTACATGTTGAACGAGTGGATTACACAAATCGAGGGCGCCAACTAAACAGACTTTTGGGATATAAAAAATGATTTTATCTATCAAAATGACCATGCATATTGTAAGTGGGACCCTTGGGATTGCAAATTAGGAAGATTTCCAAAAAGTAAGTGAATATTTAAATAGCTATTTGTGATTTTACGAAGCCTGTGCTGGTTGAAAAATATTTTGATGTGGGCGCCGTCCTCAAACAATTGCATGGCAAGCTTTCATTGTAAAACCTATTGTAAATCGGACAATGCAGTTAGATTAACAAGAATGTAAGCTTTTAACTGATATTAGACACTTGTATGTACCTAGATGTTTAATATCCATAATTTTTATGACTATTTATTTGAATTGTGCACCCTCCAATTTCACAGGAAGTTGTCAACAGGTGTTCCGCTAGCGGGATGCCTATCCCAGAGAGGTCATTAATTAACAAACAGCTGGTTCTCTAGGAAGCGTTGAGCAGGTCGGACGTGGCACACATATTCTTGGGGGGGGAGACAAGGATGTCATCAATGTAGAAGAAGACGAACCGGTTCAACATGTCGCGGAGAACATAAGCGAAGTGGCCTGAGCCTTGTTAAACACCTCCCAAATAAAATAAAATGTATTTATATAGCCCTTCGTACATCAGCTGATATCTCAAAGTGCTGTACAGAAACCCAGCCTAAAACTCCAAACAGCAAGCAATGCAGGTGTAGAAGCACGGTGGCTAGGAAAAACTCCCTAGAAAGGCCAAAACCTAGGAAGAAACCTAGAGAGGAACCAGGCTATGTTGGGTGGCCAGTCCTCTCCTGGCTGTGCCGGGTGGAGATTATAACAGAACATGGCCAAGATGTTCAAATGTTCATAAATGACCAGCATGGTCGAATAATAATAAGGCAGAACAGTTGAAACTGGAGCAGCAGCACGGCCAGGTGGACTGGGGGCAGCAAGGAGTCATCATGTCAGGTAGTCCTGGGGCATGGTCCTAGGGCTCAGGTCCTCCGAGAGAGAGAAAGAAAGAGAGAAGGAGAGAATTAGAGAACGCACACTTAGATTCACACAGGACACCGAATAGGACAGGAGTAGTACTCCAGATATAACAAACTGACCCTAGCCCCCCGACACAAACTACTGCAGCATAAATACTGGAGGCTGAGACAGGAGGGGTCAGGAGACACTGTGGCCCCACCCGAGGACACCCCCTGACAGGGCCAAACAGGAAGGATATAACCCCACCCACTTTGCCAAATCACAGCCCCCACACCACTAGAGGGATATCTTCAACCACCAACTTACCATCCTGAGACAAGGCTGAGTATAGCCCAAAAAGATCTCCGCCATGGCACAACCCAAGGGGGGGGCGCCAACCCAGACAGGATGACCACATCAGTGAATCAACCCACTCAGGTGACGCACCCCTTCCAGGGACGGCATGAGAGAGCCCCAGCAAGCCAGTGACTCAGCCCCTGTAATAGGGTTAGAGTCAGAGAATCCCAGTGGAAAGAGGGGAACCGGCCAGGCAGAGACAGCAAGGGCGGTTCGTTGCTCCAGAGCCTTTCCGTTCACCTTCCCACTCCTGGGCCAGACTACACTCAATCATATGACCCACTGAAGAGATGAGTCTTCAGTAAAGACTTAAAGGTTGAGACCGAGTTTGCGTCTCTGACAAGGGTAGGCAGACCGTTCCATAAAAATGGAGCTCTATAGGAGAAAGCCCTGCCTCCAGCTGTTTGCTTAGAAATTCTAGGGACAATTAGGAGGCCTGCGTCTTGTGACCGTAGCGTACGTGTAGGTATGTACGGCAGGACCAAATCAGAGAGATAGGTAGGAGCAAGCCCATGTAATGCTTTGTAGGTTAGCAGTAAAACCTTGAAATCAGCCCTTGCTTTGACAGGAAGCCAGTGTAGAGAGGCTAGCACTGGAGTAATATGATCAAATTTTTTGGTTCTAGTCAGGATTCTAGCACCGTATTTAGCACTAACTGAAGTTTATTTAGTGCTTTATCCAGGTAGCCGGAAAGTAGAGCATTGCAGTAGTCTAACCTAGAAGTGACAAAAGCATGGATTAATTTTTCTGCATCATTTTTGGACAGAAAGTTTCAGATTTTTGCAATGTTACGTAGATGGAAAAAAGCTGTCCTTCAAATGGTCTTGATATGTTCTTCAAAAGAGAGATCAGGGTCCAGAGTAACGCCGAGGTCCTTCACAGTTTTATTTGAGACGACTGTACAACCATTAAGATTAATTGTCAGATTCAACAGAAGATCTCTTTGTTTCTTGGGACCTAGAACAAGCATCTCTGTTTTGTCCGAGTTTAAAAGTAGAACGTTTGCAGCCATCCACTTCCTTATGTCTGAAACACATGCTTCTAGCAAGGGCAATTTTGGCTTCACCAAGGCTTCACCATGTTTCATTGAAATGTACAGCTGTGTGTCATCCGCATAGCAGTGAAAGTTAACATTATGTTTTCGAATAACATCCCCAAAAGGTAAAATATATAGTGAAAACAATAGTGGTCCTAAAACGGAACCTTGAGGAACATCGCAATTTACAGTTGATTTGTCAGAGGACAAACCATTCACAGAGACAAACTGATATCTTTCCAACAGATAAGATCTAAACCAGGCCAGAACTTGTCCGTGTAGACCAATTTGGGTTTCCAATCTCTCCAAAAGAATGTGGAGATCGATGGTATCAAAAGCAGCACTAAGGTCTAGGAGCACGAGGACAGATGCAGAGCCTCGGTCCGATGCCATTAAAATGTCATTTACCACCTTCACAAGAGCTGTCTCAGTGCTATGATGGGGTCTAAAACCAGACTGAAGCATTTCATATACATTGTTTGTCTTCAGGAAGGCAGTGAGTTGCTACGCAACAGCCTTTTCTAAAATTTTTGAGAGGAATGGAAGATTCGATATAGGCCGATAGTTTTTTATATTTTCTGGGTCAAGGTTTGGCTTTTTCAAGAGAGACTTTATTACTGCCACTTTTAGTGAGTTTGGTACACATCCGGTGGATAGAGAGCCGTTTATTATTTTCAACATAGGAGGGCCAAGCACAGGAAGCAGCTCTTTCAGTAGTTTAGTTGGAATAGGGTCCAGTATGCAGCTTGAAGGTTTAGAGGCCATGATTATTTTCATCATTGTGTCAAGAGATATAGTACTAAAACACTTGAGCGTCTCTCTTGATCCTAGGTCCTGGCAGAGTTGTGCAGACTCAGGACAACTGAGATTTGAAGGAATACGCAGATTTAAAGAGGAGTCCGTAATTTGCTTTCTAATAATCATAATCTTTTCCTCAAAGAAGTTCATGAATTTATCACTGCTAAAGTGAAAGTCATCCTCTCTTGGGGAATGCTGCTTTTTAGTTAGCTTTGCGACAGTTTCAAAAAGAAATTTCGGATTGTTCTTATTTTCCTCATTAAGTTAGAAAAATAGGATGATCGAGCAGCAGTAAGGGCTCTTTGATACTGCACGGTACTGTCTTTCCAAGCTAGTCGGAAGACTTCCAGTTTGGTGTGGCGCCATTTCCTTTCCAATTTTCTGGAAGCTTTCTTCAGAGCTCGGGGAATTTTCTGTGTACCAGGGAGCTAGTTTCTTATGATAAATGTTTTTAGTTTTTAGGGGTGCAACTGCATCTAGGGTATTGCGCAAGGTTAAATTGTAGAGTCCAAAACACTCTCATCGTCCCCAGAGTCAATGAGGACCCGGGGAGATTTAGACTGGCCTCTCCACAGCAGAATGGCATAAACAGGGGTGTGAGCAAGGGAAGCAGGAAAGGTATCCTAATGGCCCACCACAGTATTCGCTCCTACCAGTGAGCCTGATCTATTTAAAGGATAAGAGGAAACAAAATGACCAAGAGTCCCTCAATACAGACAAGTCTTTCTGTAGATCCTGTATTGCCATTCCACTGGCAATAGCCCAGCTGTACCTAGTTGCACAGGCTCGGGAAGTGGTGACTCAGCCGTCTTCGGCGACTCTCTGGGAAGGTTGGAAAGCCTCGGGTTCTCTCGGCAATGGGATCGTCGGGGACTTCCAGGATGACTCCGAGGCAAGGTGGAATCCCTGGACATGCAAGCGAAGTCAAATTTCCTCTCCCTCCGTCATTCGCGTAGTTGCCCATCGATTCAGGTTGTCAAAGTGATAAGGGAATCGAGATTCGTAGGTAACTCTCGAGCAGCAAGCTCGTCCTTGACCTCCTCCGAGATGCCTTGCAAGAACATATCAAACAGTGCTTCCTGGTTCCAAGCACTCTCCCCCACAAAGTGCGGAAATCCACTGCATAGTCAGCCACACTGCAGGAGTCCTGCGGAAGCTGGATTAGCTTCCGGGCAGCTTCATCCCCGGAGAACGGAGTGTAAAAACTCTTCTTAACCTCTCCCGCGAACCCCTCCAGACTAATGCATATGGCCAGCTGCTGTTCCCATACAGCAGTAGCCCAGGTGAGAGCCCTCCCAGACATCAGCGTGATGAGATAATCTATCTTGGAGCGATCCGAGGTGAAGGAGGAGGCCTGAACCTCGAAAATGATGGCAAACTGAGCTAGAAACGCCCGACAGGTGCTCGACTCTACACTGAAGCGTTCCTGTTGGGGCTGGGGGGGAGGTGTAAATGAAGGTGGAGTGGTCAATGAGATGGCTCAGCTAGCAGCTGGGTTACTGAGATGCTGTGGGGTTACCACCGTGGTAGGCTGCCTCCCAGACAACCTGCAGAATTGCTCCAGCAGACTGTCCAATGCCCGGTCATGGCGTTCAGCCAACGTTTTGAACCCCTCCATACGGCCACAAAGCAGATTCTCGAGCCTCCCAATGATGGCTCCTTGGGAGGAGATGGCGTTGCGCAGCTGGCCCGGGTCTGCTGGATCAGTCATGGCCAGTTCATACTATCAGGAATCAGGGTAATACCGAGATGCAGACCGTGTAGAAGTAGCAATGTTTATTACAGCAACAGGGGCAAAGGTACAGGATGGCAGGAAGGCTCAGGGTCAGGTCAGACAGAGGTCGGTATTCCATAGGTGGGGCAAAGGTGCAGGACGGCAGTCAGGGTCAGGCAGCATTGTCAGGTGGATGGGCTCAGGGTCAGGACAGGCAAGGGTCAAAACCAGGAGGATGAGAAAAGAGAGACTGGGGAAAAGCAGGATCTGATACAAAAACCCTGGTTGACTTGACAAACAAGACGAACTGGCAACAGACAGAGAACACAGGTATAAATACACAGGGGATAATGGGGAAGATAGGTGACATCTGGAAGAGGGTGGAGACAATCACAAAGACAGGTGAAACAGATGAGGGTGTGACATCAGTTTACCAGAAGGAGAATATAAATGTTCAATCTGTGATATGAGAGGTTGGGGGGAGAGTAAACACAGCAGAACTGGGCATGCTAGAAATAGATAGGCCTGTCAAATTGAAATCACCTTTGTCACTGTTTGACTTGGGTTTTTTGACACTTTCAGGCCATTGTAGTCCCTTCCTTACATGCTAAGTGTGCACTATTGTGCGCATGTTGATTTTGTATCCACACCAGACCATCAGGACACACAGGTTGAAATGTCACATTGAACCAATTCTATTAATTAGGGGACAGGTCGAAACACATGAAACATGAATAAGGTCCTATCTTTCCTGGATCTTTGTAGAATTTTGATCCATTTTGAGTCACACAAAATCGTGTGATCTCCATTCTGATAATTAATCCACAGATATAAGGGGAAACTTAGTTTGTTTCTAATAATCTCTCATTTATCAGTCTTCTTCTTATATGGACTTTATGTGACATTACCACCACCAACCCACATGGGTATATGCTCCAAAAAACCAAAGAGGAGATGGGAGAGGTGGGACTTGTAGCACCTCGAGTCAAAAATAGTTATATTTTAGCGCCTGGCTACGCAGACGCTCGTTGACAAGTACGAACGGTTTGGATGAATGTGTACATTTATTTTGTAACGTGGTCAGCATGTTAGACCCTAGAGGGCCCTAGTGGTGTATTAAAATGAGAGTACATGAGGTCAATTTGTAATGTATTGTGGGGGATTGTATCGATGACTGCGATGATGGAGGTTGGTGGGGTACCTCATGGTTGAGTACCAGGCCCAGAGTAAAATAATTATAACAATTCAAGAACTGTTTAGTGCCTAATCATATAATTGTAGGATATCCTCTGTCATAAGGTCTACGACACAGCACAACCATTGACCTTTTTGACCCCTGTTACCCTGGGAACAGAGGTCTGAGGAAACAGATTTGACCTTTGCCATTTATCCATCAGTTGAATGTTAAATCATGTGTAATTGGTTGTGGTAATGGTTATAGATCTAAGGGAAACTGTCAAGACTTTTTTTATCCTTAAGCTAACCTGTATGTTCTGCTATGTTGATGTAAGATGAGTTTGTTTGTATTTCTTTACCGTTTTATGTTTATTGCTTAAATTGAGAGTGCCTTCAACGGCTCCCGAAAATGCCATCTCCTAATAGCAAGACATGAAATTATCTATCATTATTATTATGTCATTTGGAGGCAATTTGAATATTATACACCAGATGGTTGGACAAAAAATGAATAAAACTCAATTGAAAAAAACAAGATAAAAACAAATTAAGCTAAAGACCGTATTCTGGGACTAATAAAATGTTGAGAAGTAGATACATTTCCTTGTTGTTTTGTATATGTTTCGTTTCTAGATGAGGAGAAAGACGCAAATGAAATATGACAAATAAAAGGACAACCTTTCCGATCTCAGTGAGCATGTCTATTCCTCCAATCCTCCCGCCAGGATTATTTCTCTGGGAATAGTCTACTGCTCATTCAATTGAGGAAAACACATCAAAGTATTGTGTTACGTGAGCTATTTTTCAAAGCTGGCACGGTTGTGAAGTTCTAACTCTTAATTTAGTTCCTTCTTCTGACTCTCATGGCACAGAGGAGTTTGGCAGCCTAGGAGGGACCACTATCCTCTTAAAGTGTGGGTGGTGGAAACGTGGCTGTTGGGATTGAGACGACAGGCTCAAAAATAGCTCCAAATGGCTTGAAGGATTTGCTCTGCTGACTGCCCCGGCCTCTAGTCAACATTTGATATGAAGCCATTACCAATAATGCCGCTGACGTTTGAGTATTTGTTTTGAAATCAATATTGCCTCATTCTGTGGTGTGCGCCGGCCACTTTGGGATATTTATTATTTTTACAGCTTACTTAAAAGCTCCCCGCATGTTGGTGTGATAGAAGCCAGCCTCCCGGCTGCTTCTGCTGGGAGCCAAAGGCGTAGCGGGCCCACTCTGTCTCCGCCATTAAAGTCTGTTTACGGTTGTTTAATGGCACCAGCCCTTGTCCTTTAGCTCTCTTCTTCTGACAGGGAGACTGTTTTTGTTATTGATGGTGGAGAATGACTCGGACACTCACGCTGACCTCTGAACTAAAACCTTTTCCCGAAGGGAGGTAGAGAACATGCTCCCACACCTCAGTTCACAGATAGTGGAGTAGTGTTAGGCACTACTAGGTTGTGTTCATTAGGCACCTAACAGAAGGAGATGGACTGATAACAAGTAGGGAATACTTGGACCAATAAGAAACAATTTTTGTTTTCTGTTTTAAAACTTTTTCTGTTGCATGCACTATCAAACACTACCGTGGTACAGAGCATTGGATCCCGTAAGGTATAAGCGATCACTTCAGGTATATGGAGTAGGATGAAGTTGCCTGTCAATGCAAGCTCAGTTTTGAGTTTTCCCCCCCATTGGATTTAGATTAGGTTTGGAGAAGAAGGAGCTGATCCTCGATCTAAGCCTCAGCGGTAACCTAACATAGAATTCAATATCAACTTTCCAAATGCAAGTTGGCCATAACAAACTGTATCACAGCGTAACAATGTATTCATACTACTGAGGCCTTTAGTTATCCCACCATCACCAACCCTCTGTGGGTATCAAATAACCACAGAGTCGCCAAAGCGTGAATCCCCATCAGACACAAACTACTTCAAACATTTCCATGCACAACCAAATGAAAGGGTCTGTAACTGGGCGCTGGCCTAAACATTCAATAAACATGTCACAAAGCATTCACTTCATTCATCTTTCCCAGTGTTTGACTATGCCTCGCTAGTTCTCAAGCCGCTTGTATCCCAGGCAAAGAAGGGAGCGGTGGTAATGTATGAAATTTTTACCCAGAGGAAAAAAGGGGAGGGTCATGCTTTTTCAATTTCAGTCAGGGGGATAGTTTAGTATTTGTTTTATTTAATCCAGGGGAGGGTCATGTAATTTGTAATCGATTAAATGTCAATATTATTCAGCATTTTGGAATTTACTTATTGAATTCGACTATATAAGTTTGGTGTACAACCCTGTTCTCTCTCTCTTATTCTCTTCACTGAGCCCGGCTGGATAGGCATTTCACTTTTACCTTTCCAATGGCTGTTTGATCAGTCCCTCTTTGTACTTGCTGTATTCAGAATGTGGGCGTGTACAGTATCTGACGACTAGCGCTTATGGTGATGACGTAGGGAGCTAGCTCACAACAAGAACAGTGGTATAAATGCTCCAATTCAAAACAACTGGGAACTTGAAATGTCCGACTTTCGACTTCAGAGCTCCGACTGGTCATCCAACTTGGAATTCAAAGTCTGAAACTCTGGCATCTTTCTAGAGCTCCGACTTTTTCATCTGACGTTCACTGACGTCATGATTTGACCATGTTTTTTGTTGTTGTCTAGAAAGCACCAACAAACTGTTGTTTATTACAACAACAAGCATGGCGTCGCACAATTAGGTCCACAGCTCGTGAAAAAAGTTTTCACAATAATTTAAAGGTTTCTATGCAGTCTCTGTCTGCTGAAGAGAGTCTAGAAAACAATTGTATTTTGGAGACCAAAAGGGTTCCCCAATGCAGAAAAATGTGAATGGATTAAATCTAGTGTTGGAGGAGTTGCTACCAAACGGGAAGGACAACAGTTCATCTGTATGCCTACGAGTTGTTCTCCTCTGTTTTTTTTAGACATGTTTATACTAGGCTGCCTGCCTGTCATCTAATCTTCCTGCAACACTAACTCAAAAAAGTTCTGGGACACTGTAAAGTCCATGGAGAATAAGAACACCTCCTCCCAGCTGCCCACTGCACTGAAGATAGGAAACACTGTCACCACTGATAAATCCACCATAATTGAGAATTTCAATAAGCATTTTTCTACGGCTGGCCATGCTTTCCACCTGGCTACTCCTACCCCAGTCAACAGCACTGCACCCCCAACAGCAACTCGCCCAAGCCTTCCCCATTTCTCCTTCTCCCAAATCCATTTAGCTGATGTTCTGAAAGAGCTGCAAAATCTGGACCCCTACAAATCAGCCGGGCTAGACAATCTGGACCCTTTCTTTCTAAAATTATCTGCCGAAATTGTTGCCACCCCTATTACTAGCCTGTTCAACCTCTCTTTCGTGTCGTCTGAGATTCCCAAAGATTGGAAAGCAGCTGCGGTCATCCCCCTCTTCAAAGGGGGACACTCTTGACCTAAACTGCTACAGACCTATATCTATCCTACCATGCCTTTCTAAGGTCTTCGAAAGCCAAGTCAACAAACAGATTACCGACCATTTCGAATCTCACCATACCTTCTCTGCTATGCAATCTGGTTTCAGAGCTGGTCATGGGTGCACCTCAGCCACGCTCAAGGTCCTAAACGATATCTTAACCGCCATCGATAAGAAACATTACTGTGCAGCCGTATTCATTGATCTGGCCAAGGCTTTCGACTCTGTCAATCACCACATCCTCATCGGCAGACTCGACAGCCTTGGTTTCTCAAATGATTGCCTCGCCTGGTTCACCAACTACTTCTCTGATAGAGTTCAGTGTGTCAAATCGGAGGGTCTGCTGTCCGGACCTCTGGCAGTCTCTATGGTGCCACAGGGTTCAATTCTTGGACCGACTCTCTTCTCTGTATACATCAATGAGGTCGCTCTTGCTGCTGGTGAGTCTCTGATCCACCTCTACGCAGACGACACCATTCTGTATACTTCCGGCCCTTCTTTGGACACTGTGTTAACAACCCTCCAGGCAAGCTTCAATGCCATACAACTCTCCTTCCGTGGCCTCCAATTGCTCTTAAATACAAGTAAAACTAAATGCATGCTCTTCAACCGATCGCTACCTGCACCTACCCGCCTGTCCAACATCACTACTCTGGACGGCTCTGACTTAGAATACGTGGACAACTACAAATACTTAGGTGTCTGGTTAGACTGTAAACTCTCCTTCCAGACCCATATCAAACATCTCCAATCCAAAGTTAAATCTAGAATTGGCTTCCTATTTTGCAACAAAGCATCCTTCACTCATGCTGCCAAACATACCCTTGTAAAACTGACCATCCTACCAATCCTCGACTTTGGCGATGTCATTTACAAAATAGCCTCCAATACCCTACTCAACAAATTGGATGCAGTCTATCACAGTGCAATCCTTTTGTCACCAAAGCCCCATATACTACCCACCATTGCGACCTGTATGCTCTCGTTGGCTGGCCCTCGCTTCATACTCGTCGCCAAACCCACTGGCTCCCTGTCATCTACAAGACCCTGCTAGGTAAAGTCCCCCCTTATCTCAGCTCGCTGGTCACCATAGCATCTCCCACCTGTAGCACACGCTCCAGCAGGTATATCTCTCTAGTCACCCCCAAAACCAATTCTTTCTTTGGCCGCCTCTCCTTCCAGTTCTCTGCTGCCAATGACTGGAACGAACTACAAAAATCTCTGAAACTGGAAACACTTATCTCCCTCACTAGCTTTAAGCACCAACTGTCAGAGCAGCTCACAGATTACTGCACCTGTACATAGCCCACCTATAATTTAGCCCAAACAACTACCTCTTTCCCAACTGTATTTAATTTATTTATTTATTTTGCTCCTTTGCACCCCATTATTTTTATTTCTACTTTGCACATTCTTCCATTGTAAAACTACCATTCCAGTGTTTTACTTGCTATATTGTATTTACTTTGCCACCATGGCCTTTTTGCCTTTACCTCCCTTCTCACCTCATTTGCTCACATTGTATATTGACTTGTTTATACTGTATTATTGACTGTATGTTTGTTTTACTCCATGTGTAACTCTGTGTCGTTGTATCTGTCGAACTGCTTTGCTTTATCTTGGCCAGGTCGCAATTGTAAATGAGAACTTGTTCTCAACTTGCCTACCAGGTTAAATAAAGGTAAAATAAATAAATAAAATAAATAAATAAATAAATAATCAAAATCATATATACAGTTGAATTCGGAAGTTTACATACACCTTAGCCAAATACATTTAAACTCAGTTTTTCAAAATTCCTGACATTTAATCCTAGAAAAAAAATGCCCTATCTTAGGTCAGTTAGGATCACCACTTTATTTTAAGAATGTGAAATGTCAGAATAAAAGTAGAGAGAATGATTTATTTCAGCTTTTATTTCTTTCATCACATTTCCAGTGGGTCAGAAGTTTACATACACTCAATTAGTATTTGGTAGCATTGCCTTTGAACTGTTTAACTTGGATCAAATGTTTCGGGTAGCTTTCCACAAGCTTCCCACAATAAGTTGGGTGAATTTTGGCCCATTCTTCCTGACAGAGATGATAAACTGAGTCAGGTTTGTAGGCCTCCTTGCTCGCGCATGCTTTTTCAGTTCTGCCCAATGTTCTATAGGATTGAGGTCAAAAGCTATAGGAGATTCTTTGTTTGAAATTGTTATACTAGGCCTAACAGGCTTTTTGTGGAGAGAAGCAGACTTGCTCTTGCTAATTTCTGAATGTAAAATAGATCATTATGAACTGTCGGGGAAAGTTGCGGAGAGAGAGTGCATCACTGGCCAGTGATGATAACATTGTTTCACTGATATAGCTTATTAAATGGCTGCACGGTGAATAAAAATATCAAAATTAATTTAAATCCATTCGAAAAATGGTATCACTCGCAAACCACTTGAGCAATGAGGCAAGCAATGACATGATATAAAAGATGTGCCGGCTAAACAGCGTTTTTTTTTGTTGAATTTCTACATTTAATTTAAGGACGAGTTTCTATATATATATTTTTCATTAGGCTACATGTAGCCTAGATTGAAGTATTATTTGCAGTTGTCATTAGGACAATCAACACACCCTGAATCCCTGATGAATGGTCTTTGTTACCACCTTAGTATTAGGCCTACAGCGTGCATTAGGATAATTTGATCAGTTGATTGACAGGTGTAGGATACTGTAGAATGATAAACTTTCTTCTAGTGCGGATGCTCGCCAATGTTTTATAGTTATGTATCATTTATCGTTATAGTTATCGTTCTTGGTGTGAATGGCCCTTAACACTTAGATTGGTAAATGTCGCCCTCTAGCGAATAACATGAATATGTAATGAATACAGCAGTGGTTCTCAACCAGGGGTTGATTTGATGGAAATCGCGACTTCAACATTGGTAGCATACTAAAAAGGGATTTCATATTCCCTGCTATTTTGTTTTAAGGATCATTTTTGAGGGGGAGGGTGTAACGTCAACACAGGGAGTCAGGAAGCAGGTCCAGTTAGTGAGTTTAATAATAATGAACATAGAAAGATACAAAACAAGAGAAACGTCTGACAAGGAAACATAACCAATAATGCCCGAAGAGTTATGCTGGGGAGTAATCAGGGTAGTGATGGAATGAGGGTTGCCAGGTCTGCATAATGATGGGTTGCCAGGACAGGTAGTTAGTAGACCGGCGACGTTCAGCAACGGACAGGGGGAGGGGGAGTAGACGTGACAGAGAAAAATTCTACGCTCGGGGAGGGCCAGGTAAAAATACATTTTCATTTCAAAGAGGTCTGATTATCTCCAGGTATCCTTGATTATGAATAATGTTTACTCCCTGATACCAGATGATTTATGGGATGGTAGAACGGGGTCTCGCCAGCACAGTAAAGACACTAGCCCCCATAGTAGCCAACATTGTGTGACCAGCAATGTAATAGAGTAGTGAAATTTAGGCCTAAGCATTTACAGAATATGGAGCCCTACGGTCAAAATAGAAACATACAATTGCTTTAGTTAGAACCATGATAGCCAGCATAGACTGAGCATGGAGAAGTGAATACATTTGGGACTACTGATTTCAAATAAAACAATGACAAGACAGCCTACAGGGAGGAGGTGAGGGCACTCGGAATGTGGTGTCAGGAAAACAACCTCACACTCAACATCAACAAAACAAAGGAGATGATCGTGGCCTTCAGGAAACAGCAGAGGAAGCACCCCCCTATTCACATCGATGGGACAGTAGTGGAGAAGGTGGAAAGTTTCAAGTTCCTCGGCGTACACATCCCGGACAAACTGAAAGGGTCCACCCATACAGACAGTGTGGTGAAGAAGGCACAACAGGGCCTCTTCAACCTCAGGAGGCTGAAGAAATCTGGCTTGTGACCTAAAACCCACAAACTTTTACAGATGTACAATTGAGAGCATCCTGTCGGGCTGTATGACCACCTGGTACGGCAACTGCACCGCCCTCAACCGCATCAATGACAACAACCACCCGAGCACCCCGCTACCATCCAGGGGACGAGGTCAATACAGGTGCATCAAAGGAGGGACTGAGAGACTAAAAAACAGCTGCCTACATACAGACTAAAATCATTAGCCACTTTAATAAATGGATCGCTAGTCACATTAAAAAATGAGTAATGTGAGTAATGTAAACATTATTAATCTCATATGTACAATATATACTGTATTTTTATACTTTCTACTGCATCTTGCCTATGCCGCTCGGCAATCGCTCATCCATATATTTATATGTACATATTCTTTTTCCATCCCTTTACATTTGTGTGTATTAGGTAGTTGTTGTGAAATTGTTAGATTACTTGTTAGATGTTACTGCACTGTCGGAACTAGAAGCACAAGCATTTCGCTACACTCGCATTAACATCTGCTAACCATGTGTATGTGACCAATACATTTTATTTATTTTTGGATTTGAGAATATTAATGTTAACCAATGTTTACATGCTAATGGACAGCTCTTTCTCAGTTTTAAAAATGGGTTTGTCCACAGTGCTCCATTTCATTCCAATCCATTCTGAGATGTGATGTTTGAATGTCTAAACAATCCAATTGCATAGATAGGCTGTTGCCAGTCCCCTTCTCCTGGACTGTGATATATAACCCTTATCTCGAAATGTTTCACATTTCAAATGTCATATTTACGTTGGCTTGTTATCTAGAAGCAAGCATTGCAGAGTAATAGTTCCCTCAATCATTTTGCATCAATTTAGCATTCTAAAATGTAGCACGCCAGTAGTTACGCCTGTTTTCCCAGCCAAACTGCGGATGGTTAGCTAATTGAAATAATATGGCATGGGTTCACCAAACTGTTCCACTTTGATAACTCTGGTCATGTTATGTTTTTCCAGCTAATTATAATAAAATACCACGCATGGGTAAGGGCCACTGTGGCTACAAGCAAAATAGTTTTAGGCATCAGACATAAATATTTTTCTTTTGGTTATGAACAATGAAAATTCCTGGTTGGCAGCATCCTTGACTGCAATCAACTCACTGTAATTGTCAGACATTTTGTTCCATGTCAACACTCTGAGCTCTACGTATTTCAGTGGGACTGGACTCTCCTCACCAAACATGCCATTACTCAGTGCAGGATGTAACCAACCAAAAGGAGAGCCTTTTCTTAGTACACAGTTACCCAACATTAACAGGCCCAAATTACGCTTTGACTGATTCCCCTAATTTGGGGGGTTTTCCTTAGACCAAGACATTTGCTTCTGGTTTGGGAAACTTGCTTTACGGAACACTTGGGGTGGGTGGGATGAGTTTTTAAATCCAGATATAAACAACAGAAGAGCTATTAGTGTGTGTCTGTGTGTGTGTGTGTGTGTGTGTGTGTGTGTGTGTGTGTGTGTGTGTGTGTGTGTGTGTGTGTGTGTGTGTGTGTGTGTGTGTGTGTGTGTGTGTGAGAGAGTCTCTGGGAGTGAGAGATTGTGCTAGTTGTAGCGCTTTTCTACACCTCCATCTCTGGACCTGTATGTCCCATTATGCATAACATGAGCAGGAAATTATTAAGCACCTCCCAAAGTATCCCTCAACATGGCCTGGGCCTGAGGGAAGCTCTGTAAATCCCATATCACATTGTATATGGTTGCAGTTGAAAAGGGCACTCCAAGGGTTGGCCCTCAAGAGCCAGGGTTGAGCACTTGGAGTATGACTGATTACGTAAGTGGACAAAGAGGCTATTCCTCATGTCGCTCTTTGTTTTTCTTCATGTTTAAACACTCTGTACTTCAATGATCAAGCCTGTTGACCATGAAGGTAATGATTGATTTGCATGTGTCAAAAGACACAGATAGGGGAGATTGTGTGTGTCTGTGTGCACAAAAAGGGGGGTTGTTGAGTGACGGAATTGTTATGAAAACAATACTTTGGTATAATTCACCACACATTACATTTTAGCGGCATAATTCTTTGGCTTGCTCAATTTCACCATTTGATGGAACCCATATTACCCTTGTAGACAATTTCAAAAATGTTATCTCTTTGCTCATCCTACTTATTTGACAAGAGATGCAGAGCAATTTGTTCCATTGGTCCCCATGCACCTCATAGTATATAGTAGCGGTAATTTTGAACCATGTACATAAGAAGCTCATTTGGGGTGAGCATTTATCAGTTTAAGATCTTTTTTATTTTTGAGTGGTAGTGAATGGCTTTGCAGCCACACCTACAATCAACTGCTCACACTCTTCCTAACTAATTTCTTCATGACTCTCTTGAGCAAACACAGATGGACAAATAGACGAATGCATGCACACACGCAAACACACACCCATGCTGGCTGTTTTTACAAGTCAAATATCCTTGGGAGTTGACTTCTTCGACCAAGCACCCTCACCTCTGTGCACTTTTAACCTCTGTGCACTTACCACCCCCACCACTCAGCAAGCTCCACACCACTAAACCAATGTCACCCCTGCTTGTCTGTCTATCTTCTATCCTTTTCACCCATGTTTGTTCTTAACCAGGCCCCCTTGTCCATATATCCACATTTCCCAATAGGCAGTAGTCAAGGGAGCCCCAAGGAGATCAAAGCACCCTGCCAAGGACCTGATTATGGGGCCTAGGAGGTCATAAGTAGAGCCGTCATATACTCAAGAGAAGACGCAGGTCCCCTTCACTTGTGCAAACAGATGGGCTGCTCACAGGGCCGATCCATTACCCTTATCTCAGAAAGATGTCATGTTTGGGCTATTTTTTATCTTCAGAAAAATCGACCCCTTCCATTTGATTGGATGAGGGAACCAATAAATGGGCCTACATTTTGACGCCTTGAGGTTGCGACGACCCTATAGTCAGTGGGCCATCCCGGATAATACCTGTGGTAGCTGAAGGTATGACTTCCCCTTATTGTCTGACAACATTGAGAGATGAAAGAAAAGCTTGAAAATAGTTGTTTTGAGGTGATTCTCTTAAGATAGCATACTCCTTCTTCCTATCAGAGGATGTAGAAACGTCTAGGGCCAATCCATCATGGAGAGAAGCCTTTGACTTGATAAATAGTACACTCTTAGAAAAAAGGGTTCCAAAAGAGTTACTTCAGCTGTCCCCATAGGATAAATATTTTTGGTTCCAGGTAGAACCCTCTATGGAAAGGGTAAAACCCTACCTGGAACCAAGAGGGTTATTATCCTTATCGGGACAGCCAAAGAACCCTTTTAGGTTCTAGATAGCACCCTTTTTTTCTAAGATTGTAGTGTACAAACACTTGAAAGTTTGATGGTGCTATGACAGGCCATTGTTTGACAGTTTGATAAGGACTCACATGACTTCTGTTGGATGCTTTGTTTCACAGAAAAGGAATGGCACAGTGCAAACGTAATATTCCAATATTGCAGTTCTTGTGCAAAGCTTAAAAACAAGCTATTTATTTTGTTTAGAGACTGATGGAATTCCACTCTGAAAGACCAAGGAACTTTTTCTTCTCAAACATTGACAGGGAAACTTGTTACCCATTGGTAATGACCTACCAGCATCCACCATCCATCGCCATTGCCGTAAAAACAAACAGGGCTGCTCGACACAATGATGGAGCACATGTTGAAATGGCAGGTCAGGTACCTCCGAGAAGGGGCAGTAAAATTGGAGAGATTAGACAAGAGATTTAAGTGTTTATTTTTCACAACTGGACAGATATTGACTGCCTAATCTACGGCAGCTACAATGACTTGGATTTCTGTTTACTTATGAAATTAGGAACACTCAATTAGCAGAAAGGGGTATTTAAAGATTAGGGACGTAAGGGTCAAACTGAATTATGGTTAGTTTAGGAATTTTATCAACCACGGGGTGGGCGACAAAATTGTTTGGTTAAGTAGGCAGCAGCATGCACATGATTAAGTAAATAAAGTAGAACACAGATCAGGTGAGTTTGAGAGAAAGATAATCATCAGGCTATTGTCTAGATGTGATTTTGGGGAATATCCACCCTCATAAAGGCACAACACATACTCAATCACCAGTGTTAACTTCACTGTGTCAAAAGTGATAGACTCCCATAGAGTTGTTTTAGCAACTGGCAGTGCCAAAAGACCCCTAGAGTCAGTGCTGATAACTGGTGTTAATTGCTAAGGTGTAAAATGACCTGACACTTTTGACTTGTGGGTGATGCATATAGATACCTATTGTGGCCATTGCATCGGCAGCTAGCTAGTCTAGATAACTGTGTTTCCCACTCGCTTTATCACCAGTTGATTTTGGCCGGCTTGTAAGACTGCTCCCAGAACATGACTAGCTGAAAGGATGAGTGTATTTTACTGGACTAACCAGGATGTCAATATTTTGGGACAGTGGATGTGAGTTGAATAGTCTGTTTGCTGTAGTTTGGGACCTGCTTCAAGTAATATCAGAGAAGTTGTGGTCATGATCCAATATTTTCATAATATACTTTGAAATTAGCATTGCAGGAGTATTGGTGAAAATATTTGTAGTCATCCTTATATAATGTGTCATGATTGAAATACAAATGTAATGCTTTTACATCCATGTTGCGTTATATTATACCATTAACTGCTTTCAGACCTAGTCATGCTAATCAGGGTTAAATTCAATGGTGAACAAAAATATGTCAAGATCATTGACCTGACACTTGAAGACCTTTTTATTGGAGGTAAACTTTTAATTTGTGATTGGAAATAAATGTATTGTTTTCATACCAGTCAGTCTGATTACTCTTACCATTAGGGTTGCAATTCTAATTCTAGGTTGTTGTTTTAATTTTTTTTGTCACAGCTTGTTTGTCACAGCTTTCCTGAAATTTGAGATCCCACTTACTAGTTTATCAGAGGCAAAGCTGTATGATGGGTCTGGAGCTGAAATTCATGGGGATGTGTTTGAGGAGGTGGTGACACGGCCAGATCTGGGTGTTTTCAAGCTCACACTGAACAATGATGCTAAAGGTATGTGCTGGTTTTCAAGTCCTGGTTACTTGTGGCATCACTTTCAATATAACCATACATTTGACATGCCTGTATTCTCATCGTTGTGTATTTCAGAATCTTCCCTGATGAGTCCTGTCTCTGCCAGTTCCGTGATGGGTGGTTCAGACCATAAGTCGGATGATACAATCATTTTGAGCGAGGATGGAAGCCCCTCACGAAAGTGTCAAAGATCTGATTACAAAGCAAAAAATGTATGTTTGTAATTCATTCTTCAATTCAAGTGGCATCAAATGGATTTTTCACTGCTGTTTTTTTTTTTACAGCTAATAGAGAGCATACTGAAGAAAAAGCCAGGTGGAGAGGTTGCCATCAAGGGATACGCCAAAACTAAAAGCCTGACTGACTGCACCAGACAAAAGATGATCAACATTCTTGTTTCGGCGATGACAGAGACTCATGGGTAAGTTTAAAGGAAAGATTCATAATGAAAATTGTTGAGCATTACTTGCTCCCATATCTACTGAATGTTAAAAATGACTTCTGTATCAGTATCTGATTGGATAGGCTACTGCTGACCATCCACTGCTATTGGTAGAAGATTTATCTTGTATCAAACTCGATGGACATGATACTGATTCAAAAATGACTGATATTTAGCTGACTGGGGACCAATGCTGCTTGTGGAGATTCTGATTGCCGCCTAAACATAACATTATATTCTTGCCAGGACATCACCACCGCACAGTGTGAGAGAAACATTTGCACAAGGCATCGTCTCCTTGTTCCCATACCTGAAGGATCCCTACACTGCAAATGGATATGTAAGCATACATTACCACTGATGAAGGGCATCTGCGTTTAATTCGTCTGGTATGGTATCGGAGTAAATGGGACTTGGTTATTTGTTTTTACTTTGAAGATTAGTAACCATGTTAATTTTCTTAGGAACATTATTACGATCTAATAGTGGAGAAGGGTACGTCTTGTATAGAATCAAAACCATTCAGAGGAATTTGGCTTCATCCGAGAAACTGCCCACTCAACTATACTCTAGAGGGCCAACTGCTGAGAGGGAGTCCAGTCCATCCACTTTGGCTACCCTGAGTGAAGACCAGTGCCGAGAGGCCATTTCTCTTATAAAGCATTCTTCTGATGAAGAAACAGTCAAACAGAGGATGAAATTGACCTTTGAGTACAGGAAGAAGATGACCCATGACCTGAGTAAATGCTCCACCATCCTAACTGAATTTCCACGCTTTCTTGATGTGAACAGCTGTTTTAAGTTGTTTAAATTGTGTTTAATCTCTAGATGCCAATTTAGGTTGGCCAGTAATAGTAGTTCAATGAATGTGTAGGCTGGTGATTTATTTAAATGCTTTTGGAGGTTAATGTGGAATGTTTTTGTCTTATTTGTTTCAGATTGAACAGGATTTTGTGCTGCTGTTTGGAGAGGGAACATCAGCCACGTTTTTGGAGAGGTGGCCAACTACATTCAAGCAAAAGATCATCATGCTTAAGCAAGGCCACTCAGAATCTGGCAGAATCTGCAGTTGATGGGGGAGCTGACACGAATGCTGATGGTTAGAAGATCATAAATTTATCATTTATATTTCAAATAACTCTGAAATGTTAATGTCACTGATGGAATTTCCTTCGTTTCAAGGCCGCAAAAGACCAGGCAAGATGTTTACATCCCAAACTGAACAGCATCTTGTGATATTCCAAAAGGTTTGTATTAGCATTCTTATTCATGGACAGTGCTGCTGCCGTTATGATGAACTAACGATGGTGTTTGCTTTTGTCGTCTTCAGGCAGGAACCAGTATCCAGGAGTACCTTGGTGCGATTAACCAGAGCCGCCAACCATATCTTCTTGCAGTCGGGACCAGAAAGAGCAGCATCCATGCTTACGTCATCATCCTAGACAAGCGAGCCTTGCCGTGCAAGTCAACGAGCGCTCGAGTGCCTTCGATGAGTTTTTCAAGACTCACTTTGTTTTTGGTACTGCTTACAATACAATGCTGCGCAACATGTACACTTTCATTCAGACAACTGTGTACAGCATAGACATTGGGAAGGTTAAGGAGAATCCAAGGGTTGCTTAAAGATGAAGTTTACTTTGATTTGGAAGATGGACTATATATGAAGAGACATCCTCTCTTTCCTAAAGAGAAAAATGCATTGCAAATTCAACTCTTATGATGACTTTGAGACTGCTAATGGTATTCACGAGTTGGGAGGTAAATACTTTACTTTGAGAAATCTTACCCTAAAGTTTAATTCAATTTGGGTAAATGTTCACTTATGTGCACTCTTCCATACCCAGGACCTTAAAACAAATGGATTTGATTCCATTCTTGAGCCAATAGTAAGCGATTTGAAAGTGCTTGAGACTGAGGGTATTGTAGTTCAAATCAAATCAAATGTATTTATATAGTCCATCGTACATCAGCTGATATCTCAAAGTGCTGTACAGAAACCCAGCCTAAAACCCCAAACAGCAAGCAATACAGGTGTAGAAGCACGGTGGCTAGGAAAAACTCCCTAGAGAACCTGAGCCCTAGGACCATGCCTCAGGACTACCTGGCATGATGACTCCTTGCTGTCCCCAGTCCACCTGACCGTGCTGCTGCTTCAGTTTCAACTGTTCTGCTGTCTTATTATTATTTGACCATGCTGGTCATTTATGAACATTTAAACATCTTGGCCATGTTCTGTTATAATCTGATTTGGGTCTAAATGCTATTCAAGTCTTGGTGTCTTCTCTGTAATTTGCCATTGATATTTGGTGATCTGGTACAAAAAGATGATAAATACTGGCAGCTGTTTCTGTCATATTACAAATGGTAAATATTGTGTTATATATTGTGTTATTTTCTCCTATACTAACAGAGGGCATGACTATCTTTATGAAGCACTTAATTGCTGAACATCATAGGCTTTTCATTTATTTATGTTTCCTGATAGAAATGTGTTACCGAAATACCACTTCATGATACATTATCCTCATTGTATAAGGAACATCGGGCCCATTCTTCATTCGTGGTGTATGCGCTACGAGGCAAAACATAATTTCTTTAACTTTGTATGGCTGCAGGGGCAGTATTGAGGTGCTTGGATGAAAAGGTGCCCATTGTAAACGGCCAGCTCCTCATTCTCAGTTGCTAATATATGCATATTATTAGTAGTATTTGATAGAAAACACTCTAAAGTTTCCAAACTGTCAAAATATTGTCTGTGAGTATAACAGAACTGATATTGCAGGTGAAAGTCTGAGAAAAATCCAATCCGGAAGTGACTCATGTTATGAAAGCTCTGCGTTCCGATGCGTCCCTATTGAGCAGTGAATTGGCTATCAACCAGATTACTTTTTCTACGTATTCCCCAAGGTGTCTACAGCATTGTGACGTAGTTTTACGCCTTTATGTTGAAGAATACCCGTAAGCGGCTACATTGTGTAAGTGGTCACCTGATGGCTCTCACAGTGATTCTCGCGTAAAATACAGAGGTAGCCATTTTTCCAATCGGTCCTACTGAAAAACCAATTGTGCCGGTGGATATATTATCGAATAGATATTTGAAAAACACCTTGAGGATTGATTATAAACAATGTTTGCCATGTTTCTGTCGATATTATGGAGCTAATTTGGAATATTTTTCGGTGTTTTCGTGACCGCAATTTCCCGTCGATTTCTCAGCCAAACGTGAAGAACATTTGGAGCTATTTCGCTTACAAAAATAATATTTTGGGAAAAAAGGAACATTTGCTATCTAACTGGGAGTCTCGTGAGTGAAAACATCCAAAGCTCATCAAAGGTAAACGATTTAATTTGATTGCTTTTCTGATTGGAGTGGATTAAAGTGCACCAAGTTACCTGCTTCTAGCTGGACATAATGCTATGCTAGGCTATTGATAAACTTACACAAATGCTTGTCTTGCTTTGGCTGTAAAGCAAATTTTGAAAATCTGAGATGACAGGGTGATTAACAAAAGGCTAAGCTGTGTTTCAATATATTTCACTTGTGATTTTCATGAATAGGAATATTTTCTAGTAATATTTATGTCTGTTGCATTATGCTAATTAGTGTCAGACGATGATTACGCTCCCGGATCCGGGATGGGTAGTATCAAGAATTAACCTCTCTGTGCACGGAACCCGGTAGCGGGCTGAAATTCCACAACATACGGTGATCGCTACATAAATAGTCATATTAAACATTCATGAAAATACAAGTGTCTCACATGTATCGAAAGCATAGAATCTTGCTAATCCAACTACGTTGTCAGATTTAAAAAAGGATTTACTGCGAAAGAATACGATGCGATTATCTGAGCATAGAGCCCCATAAAAAAATAACAATTTTAACCAGCACAGGCGTAACATAATCACAAACTGCATTAAAATAAATTGTTTACCTTTGACGATCTTCATCTGTTTGCAATTCCAATGCTCATTGTTACAGAATGAATGATCTTTTGTTTGATAAAATCCGTTTTTATAGCCTAACACGAAACATTTTGTGAACCGCTTGTGTCGTGAATTCCGTCTCATTCCATTTTCGACGACACATTCCAGGTAAATAACCCACACAGAACGTGACTTTTCCAGTCATGTTTGGTTTCACTGCAATCAACTGGTTTGTTTGTAACACAATCAAACCTGATGGGCCATTTCGCGGGACGTATTGTCTGAAAGAAACCGATTTGAAGACAACAAGTCATGACATCATTGTGCACCAATGATTTGCCCGCTGTTTTGTTGATTGACTGTCTTTTAACCCAATGACCACTGATCGTTTTGAAATCTAGCTGGGTAGATAGCCAATGAGCTGGGGTAAACGGCAATAGGTCAAGTTTATGTGTTGCAAGACCAACCCAAGTAGTAAGCTCCAGCGTAAAGAGAGTCATTCGCTATTGAAGTTTCATACCGGAAGGAGAAACACATATTGCGCACTGCATTGCTTGGTAAACGCGCAGATTCAGCTGTTTATATATCAATCAGTATGGCGACTAAGTCAGGGAAAGCTAAATCTAAGTCTAGATATACAGATGTACACACGATTTTAGAATAAATTGATTGGGAAAGTGAGACAGAGATTGTTGTAGGACGATTCATTTAGCGATTGTGGAGGAATATTTTTGAATGGGAGAGGACATCGTTTTGGACTGGTAAATTCTTATCATGCTAATGCCCTTGTTTGAAATTAATAATATAAAATATTATTTGTGATTTTTTTATTTATTTTAGAAGCAATATATTAACATGTAATGTCATGAAATGTGAGATGCGTGTGTCTGCCGCCCCACCCCAACCCACATGAAATAGCCTATTTTTTTTAACCTTTATTTAACCAGGCAAGTTAGTTAAGAACACATTCTTATTTTCAATGACGGCCTGGGAACAGTGGGTTAACTGCCTGTTCAGGGGCAGAACGACAGATTTGTACCTTGTCAGCTCGGGGGTTTGAACTCGCAACCCTCCGGTTCCTAGTCCAACGCTCTAACCACTAGGCTAGGCTGTTGAGGGGAGGGCAGGCCCACAACAATTGCCAAAGTGAAATGGAGACAGTAGATACAGCTGGTCTGTTGTAATATAATAAAGACGGTAGATATAGCTGGTCTGTCATAAAATAATAGACAGTAGATCTAGCTGAAATGTCATAATATAAAAGAGAGGAGGTCATAATAATATATTCAACCTTATGTTCCCTGTACTCTATACAGTAGGGCAAAAATGTATTTAGTCAGCCACCAATTGTGCAAGTTCTCCCACTTAAAAAGATGAGAGGCCTGTAATTTTCATCATAGGTACACTTCAACTATGACAGACAAAATTAGAAGAAAAATCCAGAAAATCACATTGTAGGATTTTTAATTAATTAATTTGCCAAAACTATAGTTTGTTAACAAGAAATTTGTGGAGTGGTTGAAAACGAGTTTTAATGACTTCAACTGTATGTCCAATAGAAACTCTCATTTTGCAACTGTTTGGACTAATGATTACACCTCAGATAAGCTAGATGCAGGCAAGATTGTGCACGGTGGTATTCACTGTCACCTTGATTACTCAAATTTGCCTCTCGACCTGTGCCTCTACGTTATACACACTCATTTGTTATGCTAGGTTGTAGCAACCTCATGATGGGTATAGGTCAAATTCGAGTATCATGTGCACACAAAAAAATGAGGTTTCTCAAGGGTTCTTTGTGGGCGATCATACCGACCCAAAGAACCCTTTGAACCTTTCAATGGTTCTTTGCAAAAGAAAAAGGGTTATTTCGTCTTATAGTGATAATTCAAATGTAGGGCAAATTTTTCTATTTTAGGGGCGTGGTTTGCTCACAGCTCTTTTTGTGCAAGCATTTGTTTTTAGTGTGTAGTAGACTACCACAATCAATGTTATATTGAGCTGGGTGATTGGAATATAAATGACAGTCATCCAATATTCTGTAATAGAAATATCGCCATGCTCATTAACAAAGTTGTCCTCCCTAATCTTAAACGGCCCAATCGCCACTGATTCAGAGTAGTGGAGGAAAAAGGTTATGTATGACTGACTCGTCTTGTATTTTCTGAACAGAGGCGGCTACTGCTTCTGAAGATGATGGTTTGCAGTCTGTTTACATGGAAAGGCTCCATTGCTTTAGGCCCTTTTGTGTAGTCCTCCAAATGGCTCACTGTTTTGTTCAATTATTCCAACCTCTTACACTTGTTGATGGAGGAAAACCATAATGTATACATTTATTTTTCAAAGACAATGAAAAAAAGGTTGGTGAGGAGTCAAGATGGAAAGAACACTTATCTAAATGAAATATGTCTGGGGTTCTGGAAGATGTAGATTCCAAAGCAAACTCTATAATTATAAAACAAAAAAACATCCAGTCAGTGGAAATCCTGTGGGCGAAAACACCTCTTTGATGAGAGGTTGAAGGAGAATGGCAAGAATCATGCAAGCTAATAGGTGGGCCATAAATGGCAAAGTATAACAGTGGTGTGCAGAACGGCATCTCGGAATGCACAACTCGTCTGCTCTTATCACGGATGGGCTATTGTAGAAGGTCACACTGGGTTCCACTCCTATCAGCTAAAAACAAGAAGAAGCGGCTCCAGTGGGCACGCAATCACAAACACTGGACATGTTTGTCTCGAGGTTCGATTTTTTGGGAAATATATGAATGCTACAATGTTACACAATGCCAGTACTTACACATTGACTAATATCATGTGTGCATTGTGAAACCTGATTCAACTCATATCAGCCACTGTGCTTAGCTGGACTGCTTAGTGCATTACATTTATTAGTTTCTTTACAAAATGGGAGGGGGAGCCAACATAATACAAATAGCTGGTGTCACATTGTCACATTGTGGAGCAGCAGACAGGGAGATACCTGTATACGATGTGTCCTTTCTAGCTATCCTGTAGCCGTTGAAGAATTCAAATAAATATAGACATGTCTATCCAGTTGTATCTATCAACAGCCTCAAGTCAAATTATAGTAAGTTTGTTAACAAGTGAAGAGTTTAAATCAGGGATAAGCAATGCGTCAAGTTAACCTCTTGGAACCACCCACCCAACCCACCCAATTGTCATCAACTACGCTAAATAGCATAGCGCAACGGTCAAATAATCTTACTAGAAAATATTCATATTCATGAAATCACAAGTGAAATATAGCGAAACACAGCCTTTAACCTTTTGTTATCCTCTTGAAACTAGGGGGCACTATTTTCATTTTTGGAAAAATGATGTTCCCAAAGTAAACAGGCTATTTCTCAGGAACAGATGCTAGAATATGCATATAATTGACAGCTTAGGATAGAAAACACTCTGAAGTTTCCAAAACTGTAGGAATATTGTCTGTGAGTATAACAGAACTGATATTGCAGGCGAAAGCCTGAGAAAAATCCAATCAGGAAGTGACTCTTATTTTGAAACCCGTGTCTTTCTATGCATCCCTATTGCCCATTGAAAGGGATATCAACCAGATTCCTTCTGCGTTGCCAAGGGCTAAAATAGAATTCAGTTATATTTCTGATGCAGATCACGCTGCAAGTCCTCCCTCTCCCATCTCCTCATTGATTTATAGAAGCAGGTACCCACGTGCCATCTCCACATTGGTTATACCCACGTGGGTGACTGTAAGACGAACGAGGTCAGTGGCGGTAATGCACCTAATTTATGAAAGTTGCCGATCGCAATATAAAGTCAAGAGAAGAGAAAGCCTGGCAGGAAGAGAGATCACTAGAAACGATTCGCTTGACCGTTTTATGTGTGGATTAATTGGCGGAGTAGAGGACCTTGTGCATTTCAGGTAAAATAACAACTCAATGTTTATATCCCAGGACAACAGCAAGCTAGCTAGCTAAATTGCCACAAATGTTTAATGCTTCTCGACCTGTCCCCAAATTAATATAATCAGTTCGATTTTGTTTTGATATTGTAACCTCCGTGTTGTGATGGCGTTTAGTGTGGGGGGACATTATACATTTATGCACGATGGCGCACGATACACAAATGTGCAGCCGGTTTGGGTTTCGTGTAATGCTGGAACTTTTTCCCCCCTCAGAAGTATAAATGTCCATGGGTCTTGATTACCCCTAGTGTCATAGGTCATTGGCCCAGAGGCACAATCAGATATGATTGTGGTAATAATCAGTCAAAGAAAAAAGATGAGCCCTCCAAGAATAAGAAATTTTCGGCCACTCTCCCGCTGCACAATCCCTCCCCTCTTTGCACAGACAGCTTCTTCCACTCTCGTTAGTGGCAAAAAATTCAGTAGGAAAAGTAGCTAAATGCGATCAAAACCATAGAAATCTTCTGTGTCAAACCTATAAAAGTAGCTGAAAATTCACAAAATATGCTGTAAAAGTTGCTAAATTGGCAACACTGTCTGGAAGGAACATTATTAGAACATTGACAAATAGTAAAATGTCTATGAAGGTCTGGATCGCACCAATCTCTCCATGACATTGGTATTTTTGTAGCATGGCTCTGGTTCTTCTACATACTGTTGGCTGAGAGGGCCCCACTTCCCTCAGAGCACAAATGGAACGCTGATTAAAGGGTGGGGCACAACAGATACCAATTAGGTTGTACCGTAAGAGCCTGGCCATGTCAGCAGACACTGTCAAAACAGGCTGTCAGCTCACTGTCAAAACAGGCTGTAGAAATGTACTGTCATTTCACCTCTCTTTCATTGCAGGTTGTTTTTTTCCTCAGAGGAGAAAGTATGACATTATGCGAATGAACATTCTTGAAGTGTATTGAAGTGCAATTTCCCCAGGGAGATGAACCAGTGTGTACTTCCATTATCTGCAGCAACATAATACAAATGAAACCCACAGAGATAGTAAAAGAGCCTTGCCAACATGGTGAGGATTAACATGTTATATGGGCAATATTTGTTATATTATATACACTACCGTTCAAAAGTTTTGGGTCACTTAGAAATGTCCTTGTTTTTAAAAGATAAGCACATTCTTCGTCCATTAAAATGTCAAATTGTTCAGAAATACGGTGTAGACATTATTAATGTTGTAAATGACTATTGTAGCTGGAAACGGCTGATTTTGAATGGAATATCTACATAGGCGTAAGGAGTCCCATTATCATCAATGTCACGGTTCTCTTTTGGTGAAGGAGAGTCGGACCAAAATGCGGCATGGCTATTGAGATTCATGTTTAATAAACAAAGTAAACACGAATCAATACAAAAACAATAAACGCAATGTGAAATCCGAAACAGCCTAAACTGGTGCAAACTAACACTAGACAGTTACAAGGACAATCACCCACAAAACCCAACACCAAACAGGCTACCTAAATATGGTTCCCAATCAGAGACAATGACTAACACCTGCCTCTGATTGAGAACCATATCAGGCCAAACACAGAAACAGACAAACTAGACACACAACATAGAATGCCCACTCAGATCACACCCTGACCAAACAAACATAGAAACATACAAAGCAAACTATGGTCAGGGTGTGACAATCAACCATCACTCCTGTGTTCCAATGGCACGTTGTGTTAGTTAATCCAAGTTTATCATTTTAAAAGGCTAATTGATCATTAGAAAAATATTTTTCAATTATGTTAGCACAGGTGAAAACTGTTATTCTGATTAAAGAAGCAATAAACTGGCCTTCTTAAGACTAGTTGAGTATCTAGAGCATCAGCATTTGTGGGTTTTATTACAGGTCCAAATGGCTAGAAACAAATAACGTTCTTCTGAAACGCATCAGTCTATTCTTGTTCTAAGAAATCAAGGCTATTTCATGCGAGAAATTGCCAAGAAACTGAAGATCTCGTACAGTGCTGTGTACTACTCCCTTCACAGAATAGCGCAAGCTGACAAACTTCACTCGCTCATGAGCAGGGGGAGACTTGCGCTGCTGGTGCTGGCACATGTGCCGATCAACTACATAGTCTTGCAAGCCAATCGCAAAATGTGACCACAAGACTGAAGCAAATCATACAATCTGGCCGAATTGATATTGTGATTTTATTTGCTAACATGTACTGTAATACTTGTAAAAGACTGAATCCGACATAGTGAGTGAAGGCCTTCAGGGCCTTTTAGCATTAACTCTACATGTCCTAGAGTTATCGCAAAATACATACACATATTTCAATAGTGTAAAGATGCAAATCTCTATACTGTACATTGACTTCTCTATGCCATTTCTACGTGGAAAAGTTCAAATCTGTTGACCTGCGAAGACGACGGCACAGAGACAAGTTTACTGAATAATGAGGCACTAAATATCCCATGGCACTTATCACAAAGTGGGATGAGATCGTGGCACATTTGGGACTGCAATTGTTAGTTTGATCATGTACAATGTAAATGATCAACTCCTATATTGACATACTAGGGATTCCTTGCCTGTGACTCAAGCAGAGCTTCCAAATTCACTGATTTGCAATTGAATTCAGCACAGCTGCAACGTAAACCCTTCATCTGTTGGAGTGAATCACAGAGGCAATCCATTCACTGCACAGAGCACAAGGTGAGGGGCCCCTAAAAAGTCCACACAAGTTTACTGGACTCTCTTTGTTCATGCCCATGATTGTAATTAGGTTATAATAATGGAAATGGGGAGAAGAAACCAATAAGGACCAATAAGGACAACTGTAAATGTGATAATATCTGAAAGGTGAAGTTACGATGTGTGTGTGGAAGAGGGAATGAGAATATAGTTCATTCTTAAAGTGCTAATCTCATTAAAAAGAGGGACGATTTCCGTTCAGTAAAACATGGTCTCATTTGGATTTTACCTGTTGCGACGAGCAATCCCGTATCCAGGAGCGTAATTATAGCCTCAAGCTCATTACCATAACGCAACGTTAACTATTCATGAAAATCGCAAATGAAATGAAATAAATATATTGGCTCACAAGTTTAGCCTTTTGTTAACAACACTGTCATCTCAGTTTTTCAAAAAATGCTTTTCAACCATAGCTACACAAGCATTTGTGTAAGAGTATTGATAGCTAGCATAGCATTAAGCCTAGCATTCAGCAGGCAACATTTTCACAAAAACAAGAAAAGCATTCAAATAAAATAATTTACCTTTGGAGAACTTCGGATGTTTTCAATGAGGAGACTCTCAGTTAGATAGCAAATGTTCAGTTTTTCCAAAAATATTATTTGTGTAGGAGAAATCGCTCCGTTTTGTTCATCACGTTTGGCTGAGAAAAAAAAAAGAAAATTCAGTCATTACAACGCAAACTTAAAGGGCTGAATAATTTTGCACGCCCAATTTTTCAGTTTTGGATTTGTTAAAAAAGTTTGAAATATCCAATAAATGTCGTTCCACTTCATGATTGTGTCCCACTTGTTGTTGATTCTTCACAAAAAAATACATTTTTATATCTTTGTTTGAAGCCTGAAATGTGGCAAAAGGTCGCAAAGTTCAAGGAGGCCGAATACTTTCGCAAGGCACTGTACCTGTTTATTATACCTGTTGATACAGGGCTCATATGTGAAACTATTCTAACTGAACATTTTCTT
Source organism: Oncorhynchus tshawytscha (assembly GCF_018296145.1). Classification (NCBI taxonomy): domain Eukaryota; kingdom Metazoa; phylum Chordata; class Actinopteri; order Salmoniformes; family Salmonidae; genus Oncorhynchus; species Oncorhynchus tshawytscha. The sequence goes on along the minus strand of NC_056452.1, from coordinate 9,646,831 downwards.
TCACAGTGACACTGACTCCAAATGGGAGCCCCCAGTGCCAAGGTGTCCATCCCCCACTGAAGCTGGTTCATCCAGCCGGACACCTGTCTGGATCCACACCTCCCGGGCCATCTAGAGGTGGGGAAGTGTGCCACCTGCTAACGAAGGGACAGAAGGGCGTTGGCACACTGTCCTAGAAGATGATGTGAAGCCACCTCAACCAACATTTAGGCCGAAAAGGGAGCCAGGACCTCAGTTGAGTATCAACTTACAGCCCCCTTCAGCTTTTTCAGCTGTTTTCCACCCAATCCGTTGTCGAGTCGCTCGTGTCTAACACAAATAAGTATGGGGAGAAGAAGCAAGCAGGCAAAAAGGTAGCATGGAAGCCCATATCCATATCAGACTTTTTCTGCTACCTTTCACTGGTCGTCTACATGTGGCTGGTGAGGCTGAAATGCCTGAAGGACTACTGGAAAACATCATCTCTCTACCAACGGCCTTTCCCCATAACTGTTATGTCTTGCAAAAGGTTTCTGGTTATTTCACAGGCGCTTCATATCAGTGACCCAAAGGATGATGAAGCGAATGACAAGAAGAGAGGCACAGCAACATTTGATAGACTGTGCAAATTAAAACCTCTCTACTCCAACATTGTTGAGGCCTGCAAAACCTACTTTCAGCCAGCCCAGAATGTGTCAATAGATGAGAGGATGATAGCCTCAAAGGCCAGAATTGGCCTTAAACAGTACATGAGAAACAAACCAACCAAGTGGGGTTACAAGCTGTTTGTGTTGGCTGATTCTGTGTGTGCCTACACATGCAATGTTTTTGTCTATGAGGGGAAGAACAGTTTTGCTACTGGTAAGGGACTTAGCTATGACTGTAATTTTAATTTTTTATTTCACCTTTATTTAAACATGTAGGCAAGTTGAGAACCAGTTTTCATTTACAATTGTGACCTGGCCAAGATAAAGCAAAGCAATTCGACACATACAACAATACAGAGTTACACATGGAGTAAAACAAACATACAGTATATAATACAGTAGAAACAAGTCTATATACGATGTGAGCAAATGAGGTGAGATAAGGGAGGTAAAGGCAAAAAAAGGCCATGGTGTCATAGTAAATACAATATAGCAAGTAAAACACTGGAATGGTAGATTTGCAGTGGAAGAATGTGCAAAGTAGAAATAAAAATAATGGGGTGCAAAGGAGCAAAATAAATAAATAAAATAAATTCAGTAGGGAAATAGGTAGTTGTTTGGGCTAATTTATAGGTGGGCTATGTACAGGTGCAGTAATCTGTGAGCTGCCCTGACAGCTGGTGCTTAAAGCTAGTGAGGGAGATAAGTGTTTCCAGTTTCAGAGATTTTTGTAGTTTGTTCCAGTCATTGGCAGCAGAGAACTGGAAGGAGAGGCGACCAAAGAAAGTATTGGTTTTGGGGGGGACCAGAGAGATATACCTGCTGGAGCGCATGCTGCAGGTGGGTGATGCTATGTTGACCAGCGAGCTGAGATAAGGGGGACTTTACCTAGCAGGGTCTTATAGATGACATGGAGCTAGTGGGTTTGGCGACGAGTATGAAGCGAGGGCCAGTCAACGAGAGCGTACAGGTCGCAATGGTGGGTAGTATATGGGGCTATGATGACAAAACGGATGGCACTGTGATAGACTGCATCCAATTTGTTGAGTAGGGTATTGGAGGCTATTTTGTAAATGACATCGCCGAAGTCGAGGATTGGTAGGATGGTCAGTTTTACAAGGGTATGTTTGGCAGCATGAGTGAAGGATACTTTGTTGCGAAATAGGAAGCCAATTCTAGATTTAACTTTGGATTTGAGATGTTGGACAGGCGGGCAGGTGTAGGCAGCGATCGGTTGAAGAGCATGCATTTAGTTTTACTTGTATTTAAGAGCAATTGGAGGCCAGTTGTATGGCCTCCAATTGAAGGAGAGTTGTATGGCATTGAAGCTTGCCTGGAGGGCTGTTAACAGTGTCCAATGAAGGGCCAGAAGTATACAAAATGGTGTCGTCTGCGTGGAGGTGGATCAGTGACTCACCAGCAGCAAGAGCGACATCATTGATGTATACAGAGAAGAGTGTCAGTCCTAGAATTGAACCCCATTGCACCCCCATAGAGACTGCCAGAGGTCCGGACAGCAGACCCTCCGATTTGACACACTGAACTCTATCAGAGAAGTAGTTGGTGAACCAGGGGAGGCAGTCATTTGAGAAATCAAGGCTGTCGAGTCTGCCGATGAGGATGTGGTGATTGACAGAGTCGAAAGCCTTGGCCAGATCAATGAATACGGCTGCACAGTAATGTTTCTTATTGATGGCGGTTAAGATATCGTTTAGGACCTTGAGTGTGGCTGAGGTGCACCCATGACCAGCTCTGAAACCAGATTGCATAGCAGAGAGGGTATGGTGAGATTCGAAATGGTCGGTAATCTGTTTGTTGACTTGGCTTTCGAAGACCTTAGAAAGACAGGGTAGGATAGATATAGGTCTGTAGCAGTTTGGGTCAAGAGTGTCCCCCCTTTGAAGAGGGGGATGACCGCAGCTGCTTTCCAATCTTTGGGAATCTCAGACGACACGAAAGAGAGGTTGAACAGGTTAGTAATAGGGGTGGCAACAATTTCGGCAGATCATTTTAGAAAGAAAGGGTCCAGATTGTCTAGCCCGGCTGATTTGTAGGGTTCCAGATTTTTCAGATCATCAGCTGACTGGATTTGGGAGAAGGAGAAATGGGGAAGGCTTGGGCAAGTTGCTGTGGGCGGTGCAGTGCTGTTGACCGGGGTAGTGGTAGCCAGGTGGAAACCATGGCCAGCCGTAGAAAAATGCTTATTGAAATTCTCAATTATAGTGGATTTATCAGTGGTGACTGTGTTTCCTATCTTCAGTGCAGTGGGCAGCTGGGAGGAGGTGTTCTTATTCTCCATGGACTTTACAGTGTCCCAGAACTTTTTTGAGTTAGTGTTGCAGGAAGCAAATTTCTGCTTGAAAAAGCTAGCTTTGGCTTTTCTAACTGCCTGTGTGTAATGGTTTCTAGCTTCCCTGAAAAGCTGCATATCACGGGGGTTGTTCGATCCTAATGCAGAACGCCATAGGATGTTTTTGTGTTGGTTAAGGGCAGTCAGGTCTGGGGAGAACCAAGGGCTCTATCTGTTCCTGGTTCTAAAATTCTTGAATGGGGCATGCTTATTTAAAATGGTTAGGAAGGCTTTTTTTTAAATAACCAGGCATCCTCTACTGACAGGTGAGATCAATATCCTTCCAGGATACCCCGGCCAGGTCGATTAGAAAGGCCTGCTGAAGTGTTTCAGGGAGCGTTTGACAGTGATGAGTGGAGGTCGTTTGACCGCTGACCCATTACGGATGCAGGCAATGAGGCAGTGATCGCTGAGATCTTGGTTGAAGACAGCAGAGGTGTATTTAGAGGGCAAGTTGGTTAGGATGATATCTATGAGGGTGCTAGTGTTTACGGCTTTGGGTAGGTACCTGGTAGGTTCATTGATAATTTGTGTGAGATTGAGGGCATCAAGCCTAGATTGTATGATGGCTGGGGTGTTAATTAAGCATGTTCCAGTTTAGGTTGCCTAGCAGCACGAGCTCTGAAGACAGATGGGGGGCAATCAGCTCACATATGGTGTCCAAAACACAGCTGGGGGCAGAGGGTGGTCTATAGCAGGAGGCAACGGTGAAAAACATGTTTTTAGAGAGGTGGATTTTTAAAAGTAGAAGTTCAAATTGTTTGGGTACAGACGTGGATAGTAGGACAGAACTCTGCAGGCTATTTTTGCAGTAGATTGCAACACCGCCCCCTTTGGCAGTTCTATCTTGTCTGAAAATGTTGTGGTTTGGGATGAAAATTTCAGATTTTTTGGTGGTCTTCCTAAGCCAGGATTCAGACACAACTAGAACATCCGGGTTGGCAGAGTGTGCTAAAGCAGTGAATAAAACAAACTTAGGGGGAGGCTTCTAATGTTAACATGCATGAAACCAAGGCTATTACGGTTACAGAAGTCATCAAAAGAGAGCGCCTGGGGAATAGGAGTGGAGCTAGGAACTGCAGGGCCTGGATTCACCTCTACATCACCAGAGGAAAAGAGGAGGAGTAGGATAAGGGTACGGCTAAAAGCAATGAGAATTGGTCGTCTAGAACGTCTGGAACAGAGAGTAAAAGGAGGTTTCTGGGGGCGATAAAATAGCTTCAAGGTATAATGTACAGACAAAGGTATGGTAGGATGTGAATACAGTGGAGGTAAACCTAGGTATTGAGTGATGATGAGAGAGATATTGTCTCTAGAAACATCATTGAAACCAGGAGATGTCATCGCATGTGTGGGTGGTGGAACTAATAGGTTGGATAAGGTATAGTGAGCAGGACTAGAGGCTCTACAGTGAAATAAGCCAATAAACACTAACCAGAACAGCAATGGACAAGGCATATTGACATTAAGGAGAGGCATGCTTAGTCGAGTGATCAAAAGGGTCCAGTGAGTAGTGAGGTTGGTCGGGGTCATGGTCATTTCAGACAGCTAGCCGGGCCATCGGTAGCAAGCTAGCATAGGATGGGGGTCTGTTTTTAGCCAACTCGTGCATTTCCGTCGGTAGGATTAGTGGGGTTCCGTGTGGTACAGGGGATCAATCCAATTCGCAAAAAAAAATATTGATATAGTTACAGAGGCCCAAGAAAGAAAAAAAAATTGTCCGATAGGTCTATTCAGATAGCAGCCGATAAGACAGCTAACGATTAGCGGACTGCAGATGGGCGTTCAGGTAACATCGCGACGGAGGAGCCAGCTGGATAACTCCCTCGGGCAGATAACATCGGTAGTCCAGTTGTGAAGGCCCGGTGGGGCTCCGCGTAGGCAGTAAAACGGGTCCAGATAGGTGATTGTAGCCCAGGAGTGACTGATGGAACTCTTCAGCTGGCTAGCTCCGGAATAATTGATGTTTGCTCCGGAATCGACGTAAGCCAATAGTCACATGGATAGCAGCTAACTAGCTGCGAGATCCAGGTATAAATGTCCAGACCTTGCGGTTGAAATCCGGGGACATGGAGAGAAAAATAAGTCCGGTATGTTCCGGTCCGAGCCGCGCCGTACAAAACTGGCGATAGATTTTCGAGCTAAAGGATAGCTGATGACCACAAACCGTGGTTAGCTGAATACTAACAATTAGCCAGTAAAGAAGCACGGGGGACCATGCGATGGATCCGTGAAGATGGCCTGCTTTTTGTAAAGTGGATGGATACCAGAGAGGTGGTGATGTGCACAACAATCCACAAGTCCTTCAGTGAGGATTATGTCGTCAGACGTGTGAAGGACGGTGCTGGGGCATGGACCACCAAAAATGGTGCCATGGTGGTCCATGTCCATGGTCTATTTTACCCTTGCACATCATTCATGGTTGGACGCGTATCCTGGCGGATGCCATAGTTGCCCTTAGTTTGAAGATTTAATCTGGAGACAGGTGTTTTCTCTATCTCCTTAGCTATCGTACTCTTATTCCACTAATTTAAAAACTCAGTCCTCCGGAATGTGGAGAGCAACACTTATGCAGTTTTTAATACACGAGACATAAATAAAGCCCCACTAGACAGGAATCCCTAGACATACTGACCAGCTCAAATAGACAGAGGCGTGCTGTATGTCAGACCAATCCCAACTCATCTCTCGGCATGTCCAGGTTACTCATTATCTCAGCCAATCATAGCTAGCTGGAAGGTTGCATAATTTTTCTGTGGCTAAACCAACTATGCTCGTAATTTAACAATTTGTGTTTACGTTCAAACGGCTCTCCTGTGAAGGACTGACCCGCGATGACATACATATTTTGCCAATCTACCAATTGTAGAATACATACTGGCATTTGAATATAGCGTGAGGAAAGATCATTTGGACATGGTAAACATATTTAAATGTAGGTGTTTCATGCATGATGTGTTCGGTATTCCATGATCGAAACTTTATGAGAATACTAAAGCTGCATGAACTGTCTAGACATGACCTATGAAGCAACCTTAAATGGTGTGACAGTGTTCTGTAACCAGTCAAAATAACTGGCAACTATAAAAAAGATAATGCTATTCTTGCAGGAATTACAAAAATTAAGAATTATCCACTAATATTTAAGCCGTGGTATCTATAACCAGTTTCCCCTCTCTAACCAGTGGTGTCCTATAATAGTACAAAAATATATGTTTTAATCATATTCATGCTAGCAAAGTAAATGCCATACTGCTCAGTTTCACTATATTCCCTAGAAGAAGAAAACAACCTGGAACTTGGACCTGATTGTCCTTCTCATAGCTTCTGGTATTTGTCAGAAAACATGCTTGGTGTGACCTTCGCTCCCTCACATTATTGCTGTGACTACATTTGCCCCACCATGCCACACACACACACACACATCTTATTTAAAAAAAGTTTTACACCCTTACCATCTGAGAATTATGTACATGAAAATTCACGAAGGCATTCATTTCTTAGCGGATCATTTCAAATCAAATTTTATTAGTATGTGCCGAATACATGCTTACTTACAAGCCCCTAACCAACAATGCAGTTAAAAAAATATATGAATAAGAACTAAAACAAGTAAAATAAAAATAAAACAAGTAATTAAAGAGCAGCAGTAAAATAACAACAGTGAGACTATATACAGGGGGGTACCGGTACAGAGTCAATGTGCGCGGGGCACCGGTTAGTTGAGGTAATATGTACAGTTGAAGTCAGAAGTTTACATACACCTTAGCCAAATATATTTCAACTCAGGAATTGTGAAACTAACATTTAACCCACGTAACAATGCCCTATCTTAGGTAAGTTAGGATCACCACTTTAATAGTACAGAGAAAGATTTATTTCAGCTTTTATTTATTTCATCACATTCCCAGTGGGTCAGAAGTTTACGTAGCATTGCCTTTAAATTGTTTAACTTGGGCCAAACATTTCGGGTAGCCTTCCATAAGCTTCCCAGTGTCAGTTGGTGGGTGTAGCTGGTGCATGAAGTCAGGCACAGGAGAGCAGAGATAAGTGAACAACGCACTTTAATAAAAGGCAAATGGACAAAGTAACAAACCCAATGTGCGAACAAAATAACGGTTGCCACTAAACACGGGTAAAACAACACCCGGGAATAAACCAGCCGGAAACGTACCGAACTAACAATAAACAATCACGCACAAAGACATGGTGGAAACAGGGGGCTAAATACACAACACATAATGTGGGAAAACAAGACAACACAAATGGAAAATGGATCACCGATGGCTAGAAGAAGGAGAGGCAACGACTTTGGCAGAAGTCGTGAAAGTATCCCCCCCTTGACGACACCTGCCTCTGGGTCGACCTAGAGGGTGAGGCGCAGGGCGATCCGGACAGAGACGATGGAACTCCCGCAGCATTGAAGGGTCCAACACATGCTCCACCGGAACCCAGCATCTCTCCTCCGGAACATACCCCTCCCAGTCCACGAGGTACAGAAGGCCCCTCTCCCTCGATGTCCAGAGTGGGTGGAGGAACCTCCTGCACCTCAAACTCTTGGAGCGGGCTAGCCACCACCGGCCTGAGGAGAGACACATGGAACGAGGGGTTAATGCGGTAATCGGAGGGAAGCTGTAACTTATAACAGACCCCCAGACGTTCCATGAACGCCCTCCAGACCCTCAACGTGAACTGGGGAATCCGATCAGACACTATATCCTCCGGCACGCCGTAGTGCCGGAAGACGTGTGTAAACAAGGCCTCCGCAGTCTGTAGAGCTGCAGGGAGACCGGGCAAAGGGAGGAGATGACAGGACTTAGAAAAACGATCCACAATGACCAGGATCGTGGTGTTAGCCTGTGAGGGGAGAAGATCGGTCAGGAATTCTACCGTCAGGTGCGACCACGGCTGTTGTGGAATGGGTAAGGGTGGTAACTTACCTCTGGGCAGGTGCCTAGGAGCCTTGCACTGGGTGCACACCGAGCAGGAGGAAACATAATCCCTTACGTCCTTAGCCAAAGTGGGCCACCAGTACTTCCCACGAAGACAGCGCACTGTCCGACCGATACCAGGATGACCAGAGGAGGGTGACGTGTGGGCCCAATAGATCAGCCGGTCGCGGACAGCAGACGGAACGTACAGATGCCCCGCTGGACACTGGAGGGGAGCGGGCTCTGTACGTAACACTGACTCAATGTCCGCATCCAGCTCCCACACGACTGGCACTACTAGGCAGGAGGCCGGGAGAATGGGAGTATGATCCATGAGCCACTCCTCTGTGTCATACAGCCGGGACAGTGCGTCTGCCTTCACATTTTGGGAACCTGGTGTGTAGGACAGGGTAAACACAAAATGGGTAAAAAAAACATGGCCCACCTTGCCTGACGAGGATTCAGTCTCCTTGCTGCCCGGATGTACTTCAGGTTGCAGTGGTCAGTCCAGTTGAGAAAAGGGTGTTTAGCCCCCTCAAGCCAGTGTCTCCACGCCTACAAGGCCTTCAAGACAGCCAACAACTCCCGGTCCCTCACATCATAGTTCCGCTCTACCGGGCTGAGCTTCTTCGAGAAGAAAGCATGGGGCGGAGCTTCGGTGGCGTGCCCGAGCGCTGAGATAGCACAGCTCCTATCCCAGCCTCGGACCCGTCCACCTCCACTATGAACACCAAAGAAGGATCCGGATGGGCCAGCACAGGAGCCGAGGTAAGCAGAGCCTTTAGGTGACCAAAAACCTTGTCCGCCACAGCCGACCACTGCAAATGTACAGGACCCCCCTTCAGCAGTGAGGAAATGGGAGCTCCCACCAGGCCAAAACCCTGGATAAACCTCCGCTAGTAATTGGCAACCCCTAAAAACCGCTGCACCTCCTTTACCGTGGTGGGAGTCGGCCAATTACGCACGGCTGAAATGCGGTCACTCTCCATCTCCACCCCTGATGTGGAAATGCGGTACCCTAGGAAGGAGATGGCCTGCTGGAAGAACAGGCATTCTCAGCCCGAACAAGGAGAGGCATCGACTTCGGCAGAAGTCGTGGCACCCAGAATAAGTTGGGTGAATTTTGGCCCATTCCTCCGGACAGAGCTGGTGTAACTGAATCAGGTTTGTAGGCCTCCTTGCTCACACACGCTTTTCAGTTCTGCCCCCAAATTTTCTATAGGATTGAGGTCAGGGCTTTGTGATCAGTGAGAAATAAAAGGTTAAAAGGATACATCTTTTATAGGGTTAGTTTTCCCACACGGTCATATCTCCATGTAACAGAGCATGTTTAAGGAAGATAAACAGAGAGGCCACCTGTGCTAATCAGCACTCTAGCATGCTCCAAAGAAGGCTGCCGTCAGAAACGTGTTGTCACTGAAAAATACTGTTATCTCGAACTGTGATAAAGTCGGTTAAAACCGTATACAGTTGTAACGTAGACACAGGGAGTCCGGAATAGAGTTCAATGAAAAAGAAACATGGAAAAATTCAAAACGAGCAGTGTCTTAATTAACAAGGAAAAACAAACATTACTACCTGATGACTGAAACAGAGTGATAGATAAATGGTAGGTAATCAAGGTAGCAATGAAGTCCAGGTGTGACTGATGATGGGGTGCAGGTTTGAATAATGATGGGTTGCAAGAACTGGTAGTTAGTAGACCAGTGACCGTGAGTAGAAGTGACAGTACCCCAGATGCACAGCTACAGCCGCAGGACGACGGTGAAGGTTGAAATACCAGATGATGTTGGGATCTAGAATGACGTACACCGGAACCCAACACCGCTCCTTTGGACTGTACCCCTCCCAGTCCACCCGGTATTGGAGACGAACCCCACGATGTCGGAGTATAGGAGGGATCTGACGGTATAGGCGGAACTCCCATCGATGTCCAGGAGAGGCGGAGGGGTTTCAGCGTTTCAGGTAATATTCTGTAACATAGACACAGGGAGTCTGGAAGCAAGTGTAGTGTGAGTTTAATGAAAACAAAACAAGAGAAGTGTCTAACAAGGAAAACATTAACAATACTACCTGATGACTGAAAGAACAGAGTGCTAGATAAATTATAAATAATGAAGTACAGTTGTGACTGATGATGGGGTGCAGGTGTGCGTAGTAACGGTTGCCAGGTGTGCGTAATGATGTGCTGCCTTGACAGGTGATTAGTAAACTGGTGACAACAGTAAGTGTATATTTTGCATTTGTGAAATTATTTTGATGTGACATGAACGTAAAGGGCTTCATGTAGATGGACCATAATGACTAACTGTAGGCTCCTTAGGATTATATGTTGGGCTAAATACATCAAGCTAATGTGTAATGTATAGCATGTCTGAGAAAGCTGTGCATAGCTCATGTTAGCTAGCTAACTCGCTAACAAGAGATCTAGCCATTTGCATTTAGGGTCAATAGAGGGCAGGCATTGGATACTACCTTGCTTGCTAATCATAGGGTGTAGCCAGCTTGCTTTTGTGGGAACACCCCCTACCATATCAGGAGCTATTACAGAAGGCTGAGGCAGTGGCCAAACATCAGTACTGCTTCAGAGTAATGGAGGACACTTGAATCAGGTTGATAACATTTGATCTGGTCAATGGTCAAAACACTTATCTGTCCTGTAATTCACCTAAGCACCATTGATCCTGTAATCAGTGCTGTGTATGTTGTAAGAAGGTGTCCCTTTCCAATGTGCCAATGGAATACACCTGGGCCCGAGTAAGTAATGCCAACCAGTCAGTGTCATGCTGGCACATGACCCTTGTGAATTAGCTGTGAATCAAGATCTCTGATTGGCTATGTTCAACCATGTATTTACTGAAGCATATTTCCACTCCTATTTGCTTCCATGACTGTATGGTGACATTCTTTGTCTCCCTACCTCTGTGATATAAGAGCTGGACAGATATAGAAGCAGAAGCCAGTATCTGTGAGGAGAGGAGCGTGGAGCTGATAAATCTCACATCTGCCTATAGTTATTTAACTCTGCCTGCTGGACCCATGGGTTGAGGCAAACTGCCATATCCAGCATGGAGTGTCATGTACTCCACCCCTCCACCCACCTGACTGCACCTGTCCATAACATGTAATACATTACATAGATGAAAGGCACTTCATCACCCATTGTAGACTTGAAGACAGAACCTCACCCAGAGAGCTGTGCATGTCAGTGTGTGGTTAGATAGCCACATCCTTAGATTTGGCCAAATAGACACATATAATGCCATTCCAGTAATGGTAACAGCTGAAGTTGTACTCTACACACAACGTATTGTTATTTGCTAGGTACTGTAAGTGTAGGCATACCATCTTTATAAGCACATCAATATGATTTTTACAGCATAAAATCTTTTTTCTTTGTAACACGAACACTCATATCGATGATATTTTCCAAAAATATTTTGATAAATCTATCTACACAAGCTGTGCGATTTGTTTATGCAATGTCCACATGTATCCTACACCTGTAGGGATATTAATAGTTCCGGGATTTGTCCTCGGGTAAGATCGGACATCAGGAGAGATGAGTCAAAACTAGCCAGTTATAGAATATTGTGTTGTAAGACAGCTGAGTCAAGACCAGGCTTTCAGCTCGCACCTGATACCGTTTAACATGCCTTTACGTGATCTGTTGAAACTTTAAAACTACGTTTCTTGCAAATTCTGTAGCAAGGTGTTGTAGAAACACATTCCAGGGCCTCCCGTGTGGCGCAGTGGACTAGAATTCTAGATTTGAGTCATGCTCTGTCGCAAGTGAGCCACGACCGGGAGACACATGGGGCAGCGCACAATTGGCCCAGCGTCATCTGGGTTAGGGGAGGGTTTGGCCGGCAGGGATGTCCTTGTCCCACAGCACTGATTGCACTAGCGACTCCTGTGGCTGGCCGGGCGCAGTGCATGCTGGACAGTGTCCGTACGGGAGTTGCAGCGATGAGACTGTTACTACCAATTGGATACCACCAAATTGAGGACCCCCGCCGCCAAGCACCATGAACCCCCTGCTACGGCAATCCCCAAGCTATGCTAGCTAGCTACTGTCAGCTTGGCTAAACACAAGGTCAGAGCAGGCATTAGCCTACACATAACTGAATTAGCTGAACATCTTGGGATGGTGAGTCAGTAAGGAGGGAAGAAGTCCCTATCTTCAAAACTTTGTGGCACAGGTCTACTCATTTCTCCTATGTGGAGATTTTCTCTTTTCTCCCTATCTCACCTGTCCATCTCGTCACTGTCACTTGTCCACTCAAGCCTTAACACTATTGTCATCCATCGCCCTACAGGTGGCCTGGGAGAGTTCCTCAATGAGCTTGACACCTTGATGACCTCATTTCCTAACGATAGCTCACCACTCTTCGTACTTGCCAACTTCAACATCCCAACGTCTGCCTTCGATTAATTTCTTTCCAACTGTCTCTTTCCCTCCTTGCCTCTTTTGACCTCCCAATCCTCTCCAACTCACAAGGCAGGCAATATGCCTATTAATCCCACTGCAACCCCTCTCCAGGTCTCTGATCACTACTTAATTTTCTTTTCTGTCTCCGTTTCCTCCAAGCTTAACCACTCAAGCCCTATCCAGATGGTCATGCGCCGTTGCAATCTTTGCACTCTCTCTCCCCCACTAATCTGTCCTCTTCTATCCTATCATCTCTCCCTTCTGCTAAATTCTTCTCTCTCCTGTCTCCTAAATCTGCCTTTCGACCTACTCTCCTCCATTTTTCTCGAACTGTCCCTTTTTCTTCCGGCCGGGTCTGCCCTCCCCTCCTGCTGAGTGACTCATTGCGAGCTTAGTGAACAACTCATTGTGAGCTTACAGAACAGGGCTGCGGGCAGCTGAGCGAATATAGAGGAAAACTAAACTTCCGGAGGACCTATCATCCTTTCACTCCCTCCTCTACCTTCTCCTTCTCTGGATTCGCTGCTAAAGCCACTTTCTACCTCTAAATGTCAAGCTTCTGCCTCTAACCCTAAGAACTATTTTACACCTCCTCCCTCCTTAATCCTCCACCCCCTCCCTCCCTGCAAATGTCTGTCATCCACTTTGAAAAAAAGGTTGATGACATCAGCTACTCATACACTCAGCATATTGAGTCCACTTATCCCACTCACACAGAACTATCCTACGCCTTGACCTTTCTCCCTTCTCTCGCCAGATGACATCCTGCGACTAGTGAGGACTCAACTCATCTGACGTAACAAACTATTGACCTGTATCCCTTTCTTTTCTTTCCAAAAAACTTGAGCATGCTGTCTCTGATCAACTTTGTCATTATCTCTCTCAGAACGATCTTCTTGACCCTAACCAGTCAGGCTTGAAGACTGGTCACTTAACCGAGACTGCTCTTTTCTGTGTCATGGAGGCTGTCCCCACTGCCAAAGCTGACTCTCTCTCCTCTGTTCTCTACTTCCTAAATCTATCCACTGCCTTTTACACCGTGAACCATCAGATCCTCCTCTCCACCCTCTCAAGCTCTGCACACTTGGATTGCATCCTAAAAGCAGGCTGCTTGTACCTGGTGTCCCCCAGGGCTTGGTTCAGCCGTAGTGTATGACCCTACCTCACACAGGAAGAGGTGCAGGTCATAATCCAAGCACTTGTCCTCCCCCATCTGGACTATTGCAACTTGCTGTTGGCTGGGCTCCCCGCTTTTGCCATCAAACTCATGCAACTTATCCAGAATGCTTGCAGGCTCCCTGATTTTCAACCTTCCCAAGTTCTCTCATGTCACCCCTCTCCTCCACACACTCCACTGGCTTCCAGTCGAAGCTTGCATCCACTACAAGACCATGGCATTTACCTACAGAACAGCAAGAGGAACTGCCCCTCCCTACCTTCAGGCTATACTCAAACCCTACACCCCAACCCTATCACCCCATTATGCCACCTGGGGTCTCTTGGCCCTCCCACCCCTACGGGAGGGGAGCTCCCAGTCCAGGCTCTTCTGTCTGGCACCCCATTGTTGGAAACAGCTTTCCCCTGAAGCTAGGACGGCAGAGTCCCTGCCCATATTCTGAAACCCTACCTCTTCAAACAGTATGTTAAAGAATCCTCCTCCTCAACTCGACCCCCACCGCCAAGCACCACGAACCCCCTTCAAATATTTACCAGCACTTGCACGTCACACACCCCTTCTATCTCTGACTCTACTGATAGCTACGTTATTGAGGAAAATGTACTGTCTATGCCTGTGATGTGGATGTCCCACCAAGCTATCTTAAGATGAATGCACTAACTGTAAGTTGCTCTGGATAAGAATGTATGCTGAATGACTAAAATGCCCGTGTTTGTTGTGATTGAATGGCAAAGAAACACCCACGCCAAATTACATCCCTAAGACCACTGTCGTTTGGCTTCAATCATGGCCGCTAGTATTTCTTAAAAACTAAGCTTCAAAACGGGACCAAATCAGGAAGTTCAGTCGCTCTTTAACGCCATATTTTTACTTGTGAGGAAAATAACATTTTAACCCCACATGTGAATCTGCAATTCCATATGCGAAAGTGTGATTTGCACGTGAATGTTTTTAACATATGAAATGTAACATTTTCACATGGAGTTTTCTAATTTGAAACGGCAACAACAACAAAAAATCACATTATCGTATTTCACATGTGAACCGTGGTGGCCTCTTACACTCAGCAAACATGATTCAAAGGCTTTAATATCTGCAACAACAACACATTGACCCCAAGTGTGACATGATCAATCCATTCTTGGCAAAAGAAACAGAAGGCTTTATTCATCAGACCGGAAACAGTGGCTAAGGGTCTATGGCCTTGTAGTAGCAAAGAGCGTTTCAATCTCTGGATGCTGGCTGTGAATTTTTGCTCATGTTTTCACTCTAAACAAAATGGTGGGGTGATTTACAGTGCAGGGTTGCACAGTGCAGAAAGCTCATTTGAAACCGTATCTTCCAAGGATGAATAATGCGTGTGTTAAGGATAGAAACAACAATTGGAGAGAAATTCTCTGGTCAACGGCCTCTGTCTCAAGTCCCAATTGCAGTTCACGTTCCAGTTTAATGGCCCCAAAGTTTAAACTGTAACAACAATTTATATGGTCTACTGTTTTTCTTTTCATGTTTTCCATCCTTGCTGTTTTCTTCTCTGATGCCAAACCTGAGTTTAGGTAATTGGGCTACTTGTACTGAGCTACTTGTGTAGACACACAATAACTAATCATATACAATGGTGAGTGATAGGGACTAAACATGACCAATACCATTGATCAAAAATAGTTCATAACTTGACCACAACTGAAATTTGCCAAATATGTTACCAATGAACAATTTGTAAAAACCCTCTGTCAATCGCAACTTTTAAAAACACCAAATCCCAACATCTTTCCGAGTTTAAGGTTTTAATGTTTCAAAGTTTAATATGATTAGAGTGTAGCATAACCTTCAATATGTGAGCAGAGGGAGAGGCAAGAGGTAGAGAGTCAGGCACATAACAGACGTGGTTGCTATTAATTTATGCATTATCATTTTTCATTCTGACACAGAGTTGTTACATGGTGTAAGGGAGAGTGTACATTGTTAGCGGTAATGTGCATTGAGCTGGGCTGTTCATTGCCATAGGAGATGCAGAAACAATTTCGGAGGGAAGGAGGCTACTTTTTTTCAGGATCGAGAAGCAGCTCAAGTATTTAATGGCTGCCTGTGTTAATTGCACTCTCTCAACATGGCCCTGTTAAATTAAACATGCCCACACACCCCAGACCTCACTGTATACAACAACTCCAACCACTCCATTTAAGATGAACGAGGCATTAAATGTTTTTAAAGGTTCTCCCTGTTTGAACATTTCCTCCTCAGTTCCAAGGTTAATTAGGGCCCAATCCATTTCTTGTATCTGGATAGTCTGTAGCCAGTTTTGATTGGCTACAGACAGTTTTGAATAAGATCCTTGCTTTTTACAGACACAAGCACTTGTTTGTTTCCTGGAAATAATAAAACACGAAAGACTTCCAAATGAAATCAAAGCAACCAGAAGGAGAATGAATTAAGGGTTAAGGTTAAACATTTAATGTTTTGCTACATAACAAAGGTTTTATTTATCTGATATCATACTTTGAGATAAAAATATTGAGAAATATGTCCCTTACTATTTCCTTGGCATCAATTGGGGCTTCAAACATGGCCTTTAATACTCAAATAACAATCCAAGATTTTCCTTTACTTCTTCATTTTGATTGTGTTGGAACGTTGGCTTGCTGGTGTAATGCTTTCAGCAAGCCCAAACCAGAACTCTGTCATTCTCATCATCATTGCGTCATTGATTCTTTGGCTTCCCTTTTCCGCAAATGACTATTTTTAAGCACATTCCTGAGGCCACGGACCCACACGGGTCAACCGATCTCCCTCGAAATGGCCAAACAAGTCTGCTACAATCTCTCAGCTCCCCCGTTGATCTGCCAGTATAGCTCTACCTCTTGAATGTGAAATCACAGATGTTTTTTATTTGCGACCACAGCTGCCCAACAACTAAACACAACAAATGGAACGCTTGGAATTTGAGTGGAAAACGGTAGACCTCCCTGGATGGATATGTGAGCCTAACATAATACTGACAGATTGCGGATAAGAGTCCACCGGAGTGCAATTTCTACGCAACATCAGTGTCTTTTGCGTAGGCGTCCCATTATGTTCGTAACCATTGTCTTATGTCTCTGGCAAGTACCAAAGTCTGAAGCTCCTCCAGTTGAACGTTTTTTCAGTCCTATTTTATTCCATACAGTAGTTACTAGCACAGAGGATGAATTGCAAGAGTGAAAATGGGATCTCAGCACTGAGTGAAAGTCAGTGTGCCATGAAGTTTGCCTTTGTACAGTTCATTCCTTTGGTTTTGGCCAAACCCAACTTCTCATGGCCTCCCTTCGATTCGGTAATGGAAAACGGACCTTCCTAGATTCTGATGGTTGATTGCAAGCATGTGGGAACTATATTAGTTTTTTCCCTGTATTTTAATGGCCTACGTCCTCCCAAGGACACGCCATCACTGTTTGTTCTTTTTGTTGAAAACGTGAAGGTATTACATTCGCCATAGTGAATCTTTGAGGATAACATGGTAAAGCCTATACCTAAGGAATAATGACATTAACCTTAGACATTTGGGGAAATGACCCCTGACTTTGACAAATGTGACCATGGTAATCCTGCTTACTGCAGATCTTCTGATTGACTGGATCTGGTCAGTCAGACTTTGGTTTATTCCACTTGAAAGCTCACATTACAGAACTCAAGAAAGCCTCAGAACACAATAAGAGAGACCTAACAGTTATAATTGGAAACAGCAATCTGAGGACACTGGTGAAATTGTGTGGAACTGGGTTCAGGAGAGAGAGCTGTGATGCCCCTGATGATACATGTGATTATGACAGTCACAAACATTCTCAGATTGAGAGGTTCCAACAATGTTTTGCAGGCTGAGCCAGCACTTCCATTACCAGGGTCTTTATACATCACACTTTATACAGCGCTGAGGCCAATGACGAGGGGAGGGAAGCGGTGATAGATATCTCAAGTGGGACCATCTTAAACATTCACAAACACAACATGCTAGCCAATGTACAAGTTGAGTTAAGCCATGGATATTTGGAGGTAACCCTGACTCAAACAAGTCTCATGATTTCCCAATTTTCCCAAGGAATGAGGCCAAACTCTAGACCAAAATTGGCAAGTTATGATCTGTGAAACTATTTTAAACTTCA
This sequence comes from Oncorhynchus tshawytscha, assembly GCF_018296145.1. Lineage (NCBI taxonomy): Eukaryota > Metazoa > Chordata > Actinopteri > Salmoniformes > Salmonidae > Oncorhynchus > Oncorhynchus tshawytscha. The sequence goes on along the minus strand of NC_056452.1, from coordinate 9,629,176 downwards.
GTTTTGTGAAATTAAATGTTTTATCTTTACATTTCAACTAATGTATGTTGTGATGTAGATCTCCAAGGTAAGTTACTTTGTCCAAGGGGGCCACCTTAACATCAGGTAGGCTTATCCAACCTGCTCAAACCACCACTCAAACAAAGGTTAACTCTGTGGGTTGAGGTTAAACAGGACTAGAGGAGAGCTATCTGAAGTGTTTCAACTTCCAGAAACAGTTTAGTACCCATCAATCTCATTAAACTATATAATTGGAAAGCAGAAATACCACATCTTGGAAGAACTTAACAAAAGTGACTTTAACGAGATATCACTTTTTCTGTCTATATCCTGCATTGGCCTTAGTGAGCTCTTCAATGTTGAAGTGTGCTCTACTTGTCTCTATTATTCTGTTTCCTAAGAAACTATCTTCAAAAGAGAATCCCGTTGAAGATAGTCCATTGCCTGGCTGGATGGGAGCAGCTCACACCCAACACATACACACACACACACACACACACATGTAGACACTATCACATGTGAACACACGCACGCACACACACACACACACACACACAACAACCACCCTTCACTTACCCCCGCAACTCTGTATATTCCTAGGCACATTCCACTTTGTTCAGAGATATATTCACTGTCCCAAATGGTGGGATCCAATTATAGTAAATCATGACTTTTCCCACTGGGAAAAAACTGGTTGAATCAACGTGATGACATTGAATTAGTGTGGAAAACTGATTGGATTTGCAAAAAGTCATCAACATAAGGGCATTTTGTCATTTTTTTTCACTAGACTTTTAACCTAAATCCAACATGATGATGATAACCTAAATCCAACATGATGATCATAACATGATGACATGTTTTGTTGAATTCAGTTTAGTTTACATGTCAACCAAATGTAAATCAAAACTAGATGTTGAACTGACGTCTGTTGGCTATTTGATGTGTTGGCAGGAGGAGCAGGGTTCCTCGCAGCGTGGCCAGGAGGAGCAGGAATCCTGGGCCCGGGAGAAGAGGGAGAGGAGGACATCATGGACATGGGAGGAGGTTATGGCAGGGGACAAGACCCTGACATGGAAGCATGCGGAGGCAGCGAAGGAGGATCAACGATTACTCTGGGGTTCGCAACCACGACGCAAGCATGAGAGGCAGCCCCGAAAACAATTCTGGGGTGAGGCACACGGGGTGGTTGGCGGAGGTTTCAGACCAGAGCCAACTCCCGCACTCGCTTTAAGGAGCGTGTAACCGTTCAGGCACCATGTTATGTGGTGATACGCACTGTGTCTCCAGTGCGCATTCACAGCCCGGTGCGCTCGCTGCCAGCTCCCTGCACTTGCCGTGCGAAAATGAGAATCCAGCCAGGACGGGTTGTGCCAGCTCTACGCTCCAGACCTCCAGTGCGCCTCCACGGCCCAGTATATCCTGTGCCAGCTCCACGCTCCCGGCCTCCAGTGTGTCTCCCCAGCCTGGTACGCCCTGTGCCAGCTCCACACACCCAGCCTCCAGTGATGATCCATGGCCTGAAGCCTCTAGTGATGATCCAAGGCCCGGAGCCTGCAGTGATGATCCATGGCACTAATCCTCCAGTGATGATCCATGACGCGAAGCCTCCCTCAGTGAGGGTTCCCGGCGCGGAGCCTCCAGCGACGGTCCCCAGTCCGGAGCCACCAGCGACGGTCCCCAGTCCGGAGCCTCTAGTGACAGTCTCCAGTTCGGAGCCTCCAGCTTCGGTTCCCAGTCCTTAGGCTCCAGCGTCGGTTCCCAGTCCTTAGCCTCCAGCGTCGGTTCCCAGTCCTTAGCCTCCAGCATAGGTTCCCAGTCCGGGAGCCTCCGGAGACAGTTTCCAGTCCGGAGCCTCCAGCGAGGGTCCCCAGTCCGGAGTCCTTGGCCACGATCTATGGTCCCGAGTTCCTGGCGACGATTCACGGTCCGGAGCTTCCAGCGACAATCTCCGCACCAGAGGCGCCACCGAAGTTGGCGGAGCCACGAGCGGAGCGGGGTCTGCGTCCCACACCGGAGCCGCCACTGAGGGTAAATGCCCACCCAGACCCTCCCCTATAGGTTCCGGTTTGCGGCTGGAGTCCGCACCTTTGGGGGGGGGGTAGTACTGTCACGCCCTGACCTTAGAGATCCTTTTAATTCTCTATTTTAGTTAGGTCAGGGTGTGACTAGGGTGGGCAATCTAGTTTTCCTATTTCTTTGTTTGGCCTGGTATGGTTCCCAATCAGAGGCAGCTGTCTATCATTCTGTCTGATTGGGGATCATACTTAGGCAGCCCTTTTACCACCTTAGTTAGTGGGATATTGATTTTGAATAGTTGCTGTGTAGCCTGCAGACCGTTATGTTCTTTTTTTATTTAGTTGTTTTTCGGTGTTCATTTTAATAAAAGTAAGATGTTCGTCTACCACGCTGCACCTTGTTCTCCTCATTCAAACGTAACAAAGGGACCCATATTGTTGACAATTTGTGGAATATATTATAAATTCCAACTGCTCAATACACATATCATAGATTGAATAGGGCCTACAAAATAGGGAAATATGGGTTTTAGAGGGATAGTGCCAAGGAACCATTTGCTCAGGGGTGAGCAGGATAGGGGCCAAACTCTACTTTGAAATTGGCTAGGTTTGAATTTTACAACTTCATTTAAAAAGCTATATTTAGCCAGTCCCTCTCTCTTTCCATCTCTCTGTATTTGTCTCTAAGGCATGAGCAAAGGCCTTCTCTCCTTCCACTTCTTTCCAGATGCCGCTGTGCCGGAGTATCCATAGTCAGGTAATTAACTTATCACCTGGCTTGACAGTCCTGAGGGTGCTGAGCCACAGAGTGCGAGCATCAACCACACACCGAGAGCACTCACCCCTGCTCAGAACTGGCAAAAGACGTTCAAAAGCTGGAAACACTTTTAAGTACATACTCGGTGCATAAAAAAAACACACACCCCCCCCATAGGAGAAAACAACTATTTTTACTATTTGTTTTTGATGGAGCTGAGAGAGAGAGCTACAGTTGTGGCCAATTACACTGAGTATACAAAACATTCAGGACACCTTCCTAATATTGGGTTGCACACCCCAGCCTTAATTTGTCGAGGGATGTGTCAACGGTGTCACGGTGTTCAAAGTGTTCTACAGGGATGCTGGTGCTTGTTGACTCCAATGCTTCCCACAGTTGTTTGAAGTTCGCAGGATGTCCTTTGGGTGATGGCCCATTCTTGATACGCACGATTTGAAAAAAAAAGAGAAATGGCATGGACAAAATGATTGGTTACATCATTTGATGTATCCATTAATGACCTTGCTGCACCGTTCTACTGGCAATTTCACCACTTTTTTGTTGTTGCTTTTAAGTGTTTGGGGTTGTTGTCATGCTGGAAGACCCACAACCTTCAACAGAGACACAATTTTTGAACACTGGGTTGAACATTGCAGTCTATTGATAATCTGCTGATTTCATGGTGTCTTGCACACATTCAAGGCCCCCAGTACCAGAGGCAGGAAATATGTTTTTGAGCCCAATGTTCAACCCAGCCCACATGAAAAAAACTATAGTATTTATATATAGCATACATTGGACTGTTATATTTACTGTAGTGATTTGCGGACTGTAGTATGGTATACTGTAGTATTTACTGTAGTGTTCTTGGGGACGTTGCTGTAGTATGTACTAAAGTGTTTTTGTTTTATTGTCTTTGATATAGAAGTGGGGGTCTTTTTCCTTGAGGAAACCTACCCAGAGAAATACTAAAAGGTAGGTAGGAATGGGTTCTGAACGGAGAGTTTAGAGCTTCTGCTCACTTCGATAACATGTAGGGAATACAATACGGTGGCAAAAATTTGGACATGGGGAGGGGAATGGGCAGGGTATATGCAAAGTAAATACTGTAGTATTTACTCAAGTAAAAATACATTTTTTTCTGACATTTTTGTAGTATTTACTATGGCATTCTAGAGTATACTACACCATTTTAAGAACTACACATGGTCGAGAGATATTTCTTTTTATTTTACCTTTATTTAACTAGGCAAGTCAGTTAAGAACAAATTCTTATTTTCAATGACAGCCTAGGAACAGTGGGTTAATTGCCTGTTCAGGAGCAGAATGACAGATTTGTACCTTGTCAACTCGGGGATTTGAACTTGAACAACCTTCCGGTAACTAGTCCAACGCTCTAACCACTAGGCTACCCTGCCGCCCCAGTCATATTACGGTGTGTGGTATAGTATACTACAGTTTACTACATAATTATATAGTAAGTACTGTAGTATTCTATAGTAAACTGACTTATTTTATGTGGAGTGTCCAAAACCTGGGTCTCCATTGAACTGGGTCTCCCGTGGGTCTTCCAGCAGGACAATGACTCCAAACACGCATTAAAAATCAACCAGAAATTGTTCAGGAAACTCTGGACTGTTTGGAATTGGTCGACAAAGAGTCCAGATCTGAATCACATCCAAAACCTATGGCAAGATCTGAAAACAGCAGTTTGCTGCTTAAGAGTGGGCCAAATTACCAGTAGAAAGGTGCAGCAAGTTATACGAAGCATTTGTTTGCATTCATCTTGGCTGTGCAACCAATACTTTCCCAGGGGTGCCAATAATTTCGTCCATGCCATTTGTGTTTATTTTTCTGATGAAAAAATGATCAACTTAAGTTACAAAAACAAATGTGCTTCTGCAATGTTGAAAATCCAATAACATGGTGTGGAGAACAACATTTTTAAATTTCAACTTATTTTAGAAGAAATGTAGAATTATTTAAAGCAAGAACTTTGCTAGGAGTTGTCTGAGTGGAGAGGGGAAAACTGAAAACTAGCTTGTATTGGCAGAGAGGTTTGGAACTCTCTTTCTTATTGGTTAACTAATTGACCATCTGGTGATATCGCCAGGCAGGCCAAAACTCCATCCCACCAACACAGGCTGAAATTTAAGGGGATCTTTTGAAACAGCTTTTAAGCTAAAAGGGCATTATCATAATTTTCACAATTTCACAGTATTATTTCAACCTCATATATTTAAAACACAGGGAAATAATGATTTTGACTGCACTGGGCCTTCAACTTAAACCACCTGGTGATGTCACCAGGCAAGCCAAAACTCCACCCATGCTAAGGATGTCTAGGCAAAGTAAAGGGTGCTGATGTAGAATATACTTTTTTCTTTAGGGTCTGCTTTTGTTGAGTCTTCTCTTTATCGACACTTACCCATTTGATAACCTTATCTTTGCTCAGCCTGTGCTGCTTATCTCTTCACAGTCTGCCAGTCCAGACATTATCACGGACATTTATCCATGATAAGATCCCCTTTACTGTCTAGAGGGTTAGCATTGTGACCTGGAAAGCTGTTGTATGACATGACAGGCTAATGACTGGAACACTCTTGCCCACAAAGAACACAAACCATCTTCTCAATCCAAGATGGCGTAGCAGTCAGACGTCTTTGTCTTTGTCCTGTCGTGTCCCATGTAGATATAGTTTTCTTCGTATTCTTTTTAAAATTATTTTTCCTAAACCTGAACTTCAAAATACTCTCCTCCAACCCACCTCACCCAATGTGGTGTGGATCAGTTTTTTTTCTAAAGTATTTCTATTTACCTCGGAATTGGAATCCATCAACTGAAGCTAGCCAGCTAACTAGCTACCAGCTATCAGTCAGCTAACCACTGCTAGCGGTCAGCAGCTAACCTTTAGCTCGAAAGCTCTCGCAAGTTCGTACAACGCTTTTTAATCCAGAGCATACCGGACCTATTTTTCTCTCGATATCCCCAGATCTAGAGCATATTGGACTGTTAGCTGATCCGTCGGTCAGTTTCTTGGACCACTATACCCATTTTGTCAATTGGGCTTGGACCCCTCTGCTACTTGGAACCCTTCTAATCCACGACTGGTCTATCGACGTCACCGCACGAGGAGGCAAAAACAGATTTTCCACCATCGCGAAGTCCATCCAAGGCATTTCTGCTAGCTTGCTAGCTCTGGCCTGCTAACTGTCTGAATCACCATGTCCCCAGTCAGCCCAAACACTCACTGGACCCATATGTTCACTTGGCTACGCATGCCTCTCTCTAATATCAATATTCCTTGTCCATTACTGTCCTGGTTAGTGATTACTGTCTTATTTCACTGTAGAGCCTCTAGCCCTGCTCAATATGCCTTAACCAACCATGTTGTTCCAGCTCCTACATATGCGATGACATCACCTGTTTTAAACGTCTCTAGAGACTATACCTCTCTCATCATTACTCAATGCCTAGGTTTACCTCCAATGCACTCTCTTACTACCATACATTTTGTTAGTACATTATGCCTTGAATCTATGCTATCATGCCCAGAACCTGCTCCTTTTACTCTCTGTACCAAACGTGCTAGACGGACAGTTCTTATAGCCTTTAGCCCTAACCTTATCCAACTTCTCCTCTGGTGATGTAGAGGTTAATCCAGGACCTGCAGTGCCTAGCTCCACTCCTACTCCCCAGGTGCTCTCATTTGTTGACTTCTGTAACCATAAAAGCCTTGGTTTCATGCATGTTAACATTAGATGCCTACTCCCTAAATTTGCTTTATTCACTGCTTTAGCACACTCTGCCAACCAGGATGTCTTAGCCGTGTCTGAATCCTGGCTTAGGAAAACCACCAAAACATACCTTCTCCGCTATGCAATCTGGTATTCGAAAGCCAAGTCAACAAACAGATTACTGATAATTTCGAATCCCACCGTACCTTCTCCGCTATGCAATCTGGTTTCAGAGCTGGTCATGGGTGCATCTCAGCCACGCTCAATGTCCTAAAAGACATCATAACCGCCATCGATACGAGACATTACTGTGCTGCCGTATTCATCGACCTGGATAAGGCTGTTTGACAACACAACAGTGATAGTCCTGACCACCAACAACGATAAGACAGCCTCCAGGAAAGAGGTCAGAGACGTAGCAATGTGGTGACAGAACAACAACCTCTCCCTCAATTTCAGCAAGACTAAGGAGCTGATTGTGGACCTCAAGAAAAGGAGGGCCGAGCACACCCCCATCCACATTGATGGGGTTATAGTGGGGCAGGTCAGGAGCTTCAGGTTTCTCAGGAATTATCATGGTCCACACACACACCATCACAGTCGTGAAGAGGGCACGACAACACCTTTCCCCTCAGGAGACTGAAAAGATTCAGCATGGGCCCTCAGATCCTCAAAAAGTTCTACAACTGCACCATTGAGTGAGACATTCTGCCTGTTTACCTTGTTCCTCAACTGATATAATGTGCCTGAGTCATCCCTGCATTTTAAGAAATTATTGTATGTCTAGTAAAAATATGACCGGAGCCTCTTTCTCCTTTAAAATGTCCACCAACCTTTTGTCATCTATGTATATTCTTAACCCTACTGGACTACAACTACCCTGTTTTGAGACCAGGAGTGCATCTCAATATTCTAGAATTGCTGTTTCTTTTCATCCCTTCTTCTTGATCTATAATGATGTTAGTGCTGTGACAGCAATAGGAGACTATGTCAGGGAATTTGCTCACCTGTCCAGCTCTTTCGCTGCAGATAAAGGGGAAGAGGGGGAAACACTTTAAACTATTGAGATAGACCCAGGGTCACTTCTGCAACATCCCTGGTATCAAATGTTAAGACAGACTTTAGTTATTCTGGAAAGAGAATACTGGGATTCCCAGCTCTCACCCAAAGTGATTCAGCTCACCACTCACCTATCCTCATTTACTCATTGATACCCATTAGCAGTGGTGGAAAAAGTACTCAATTGTCATACTAGACAAAAATAAAATTATATACATAAAATTTGTAATGAATACTCAGGGAGAAAAAAATTGTAGATTCACACGCAGAGCACAGCAGGTGTTTATTTCACCTTCGGAGAAGGCAGGAATCATGGTCACAGGCAGGTAATGGTCATACACAGGTAGGCAAACAGGCAGGAGAAGCAAAACTAGGACTGAAGGCTATAACTGGTTCTCACAAACGAGCTAGGAAAAGGCTGAGTAGAGTCAAAACGAACAATACCTTACAAAGGCACAAACAGAATGAACTGAACTAAATAAGGAGCTGATGAGACCAGGTCAGTAACTAACAACGGTGATTTCAATGAACAAAAATGAAAGACGGGGCTGCCTTCAAGAACACAACAAAACAGAACACAATGTTGACTAAGACAATAAATACACAACCTTACAAAAGTCCTTATATCAAGCAACCAGACGGCATTATTTTCTTGTTTTTGTACATTTACTGACAGACGGGCACACTCCAACACTCAGATATAACAAAAAAATTGCTTATTTCTGTTAAGTGGGTCAGATCAGAGGCAGTAGGGGTGACAATATGTGCGTGAATTGTACAATATTGCTGTCCTGCATGAGCATTCAAAATGTATCGTGTACTTTTGGGTGTCAGGGAAAATGTATTGGAATAAAAAGTCAATATTTTCTAGGGAATGTAATGGAGTAAAAGTAAAAGTTGTGAAAAATAGAAATACTAAAGTACAGATACCCAGAAAATCTACCTCTAGTGACATCCCATCCTGGATCCGGGAGCGTAATCATCGACTGACACTTATTAGCATAACGCAACGGACATAAATATTACTCGAAAATATTGCTATTCTTGAAAATCACAAGTGAAATATATTGAGACACAGCTTAGCCTTTTGTTAATCACCATGTCATCTCAGACTTTCAAAATATGCTTTACAGCCAAAGCAAGGCAAGCATTTGTGTAAGTTTATCGATAGCCTAGCATAGCATTATGTCCAGCTAGCAGCAGGTAACTTGGTCACGAAAATCAGAAAAGCAATCAAATTAAATCGTTTACCTTTGATGAGCTTCGGATGTTTTCACTCACGAGACTCCCAGTTAGATAGCCAATGTTCTTTTTTTCCAAAAACATTATTTTTGTAGGCGAAATAGCTCCATTTGTTCTTCACGTTTGCCTGAGAAATCGACCGGAAAACGGCAAAAAATATTCCAAATTAGCTCCATAATATCGACAGAAACATGGCAAACGTTGTTTAATATCAATCCTCAAGGTGTTTTTCAAATATCTATTCGATAATATATTCACCAGGACAATTGGTTTTTCAGTAGGACCGATTGGAAAAATGGCCATCAGGTGAGCTATCAGTTGATCACTTACACAATGTAGCCGCTTATGGGTATTCTTCAACATAAATGCGTAAAACTATGTCACAATGCCGTAGACACCTTGGGGAATACGTAGAAAAAGTAATCTGGTTGATAGCCAATTCACTGCTCAATATGGACGCATTGGAACGCAGAGCTTTCAAAACATGAGGCACTTCCAGATTGGATTTGTCTCAGGCTTTCGCCTGCAATATCAGTTCTGTTATACTCACAGACAATATTTTTACAGTTTTGGAAACTTTAGAGTGTTTTCTATCCTAAGCTGTCAATTATATGCATATTCTAGCATCTTTTCCTGACAGAATATCCCGTTTACTTTGGGTACGTTATTTTTCCAAAAATGACAATTTTGCCCCCTAGTCACAACAGGTTGTTAAGTACTTTACATCTCTGCCCATTAGTGCATATCTGCGGTTTCTTACAGACATGAGTTCATAACCCAAGACCCCTGAGTCAGAGTGCAAAAGCCCCACTCTCTATGTTCATTCCTTATCACCTCACTCAAGTCTTCATCATTCTCTGTGTGATCATCGCTTTCTGGCTCTAGATGCATAGGGCACGGTCACACAATGATAAATTAAGCTCAACCAAGACAACCCAAAGCCACCCCTCTCACTCTATGGACCACTTAATAATCCCCCTAAACCATTTCTGACACGGAACACAATCCAACAGCAACAATGACCTCAAAGGTGTGTGTTTGTCTTGGTGGTTTCTCTGTGTTATTACTTAGGTCTGCATATAGCCATGGAAATGTCGACCGACTGCCCCAGGATGCAACATAAATCTGAATCGAAATGCAAGAAAACCCACAAAGAAAATAGGAATGTCCAATTTGTTTAATTCCAGGGCCCATTATAGAGCTGTGAGGTTGTATCAGATGAGTCCGTCTGTAGGGTTGTTATGTTTTTCCCATCGGGCTGAAGGGGATTTTGGACAAATCCATGGGAATTCTCGAATGAGTGTTAGCAAGGATATCAATCACTTATACTCACCGAGGTATCCAAAATTAGGTGTCTGATTTCTGTGTTCGTGGGGATGGTGTTGAGAATTTTCCCTGGAAATGTTCAATATTTTTCTTGTCATTATCCATCATTATGAGCCATCATAACGGCTTAGCCATTGTAGAGTTTTCATGTCCATGTGAAAGAGATTAAATAACAAAGCAGGTAATCCTGTCATGCAACTTGTGTAATGTGATTTGTAACCTGGCCTATTTGCTTATTCGGAGAGGGTGCCTTCAAAACAAAACACATGAAACATAGTCGCGGGAAGTAGAGGTGCTGAGGTTGCTGCAGCCCCGAAAAATCGGAATAAAAATAAATATGAATGAAATACAAATGATAACCTTTTTTATTTTGTACAAAAGTAATGCACTGGGCCTTTACTAGTCCTGTATTAGCAGACCGATATTGTCGTCTGTAGCGCATGTTGTAGCACCCATAGGCGAAAAATATCGCAGCACCCCCACCCCCAAACATCTTGCCGTGGCTATGGCGTGAAACCCATGTGCGACGCAGTGGGTGTGATGGAGTGGAGGGAAATGATTCGTTATAAACTCTATTCTACGTTTTCAGTTGGTTGACGGATTTGTCTTTGCTACTTTTTTGATGGACAGTGCAATACAAACCATTGAGTTGCTGTATATTTTCGCATCCCTTTGTTTGGTTTGAAGGCTTCTTTAGACAGAGGACAAACCTGATGTCATTAATTTCAAGTGAAGGAAGGTGACATGAGGACACGAGCAATGTAACCGTTAGTGATGTGAATCTGGCTGCAGGAGCAATGAGGCAAAGTCGAGTAAAGTTAAACTTTATGCAATTTAACGGTGGCACAAATCTTACTAATTAGCTTTGACTATAGCTTTGTGTCACGAGTCCGACCGAGGGTCGTTTCCCTTCCCGGGCGTGTGGTGCTCGGCGGTCGTCGTCACCGGCCTATTAGCTGCCACTGATTGTCTTTCCTCCCCCTCCTTGTATGTTTATTGGTAGCACCTGTTTATGTATGATTAGTTTGTCTTTATTAGACAGCCGGCCCGCGTGGTTGTTGTGCGGGATTATTTCAGTGTAACCTTCGGCCCTGTTGTAGAGGTACGTGTTAGTGCCTGGTCGTGATTTTTCCGTTGTACATTTTCATTCCCTGTGTTTGGGGACGTTACTATTTTGAGCACCCTGTGGTGCGTTGGTGCTATTAAAGACGCACAGCATTGAACTCTCTGTCTCCTGCGTTTGACTCCACACCCACGACACCCGGAGCATTACACTTTGACACTGTATAAACTACTGATGAATGCAAAACAAAATGTTGTGTTTAGCATGCTGCTTTGAAAGGGCAAAAATCTTATTAGCGCACCCCCACCCCCTACACACACATAGATATACACCCATTCCATCTAACCCCCCTGTCTCAAAACACACTGACACACACACACACACACACACACACCCTAATGAATAAGGGCTTTCAGTCCTTCCATTCCTGTCCCTCTAATTAGTTGAAAATGTCTCTGTGTTTGTTTATGATGCAAATGTGTCTTAGGTTATGACCTCACAGGCCCTTGAGGAGAAGAGAGAGAAAAAAGAGGCGGCAGTGAAAACACAGGTGCGTTGGGAACAAACCAGAAGTTTCCCGGGCATAGTTCTTAAAATGCTGCTCCACTGCCGAAGAGCATCCAGGAGCCCAATAAAAGAAAATAAAACAACTGGGGAGCTTTTAAGAGCGGTGCCGCTCAGCCAAAGAAAAGCAGCACATGGAATGTCTCGGGTGAAACAGTGTAGCGAGTTTTATTGCAGCAAGAGGCATTTTGAAATATAGTGAGGGGACCTTTCACGCAGTGTGCAAAGTCAAACAGATACAGTGAGCCCGCACGATAAATGTGCATATGCAGGAACATAAACACTTGGTTTATACTGCAGTGATAACCTAATGTAGGGATGAAAAACCTACAGTGAGCGGAGGATGTGCAACTTTTTCACCTTCCCCAATCCCCTCCATGGCAACTATGATGTCAGGAACATTTTTCAATAGTAAGATACACGTGGGAAATACTCTCATTCACTAAAATAGACCATTTCCTCTCCTGGTTTAAGATGTTTTACGAATATGGGCCCTGAACATCAGTCATTATGCAGTATAGTGTAATTTACAGTACAGTGTAAAACAGTATGAACAACTATACCTGTTTGCAGCATAAAAATGCTTCTAGGGAGAGAGAAGTGTAGCTGCAATTAACTTTAGTTGGTTTACAAATGTAATGCATGTAAACATGTCATCATTATGTCAGATGTGCCTATGGCTCTATTAAGTATTTTTATTTATTCCCTCGTGTGCTATATTTTGAATGTATTAACCTAGATGTGCTTTAAATATTTATGTTATTGTGTGCTGTGTTTTGGTTTATTTCATTTTTTATTATTTGAGACCCTTCCTTCACTTTGAATCGGTTAACTTCTTTTTGAGTGTTTGTCTCGTTGTGGAAAGGAGTGTGAATTAGGGACCTGCGCCACGTCGCCCACACCTGAGGTGCATTTGGGCTAAGGACCTGTCCCTGCACAAAGGCATCTCTCAGACATTGTTCAGCAGATTCAAGCCAACAACGGGAGAGGAAGAGTGCCATAGACTGCGCTCAGCCACACCACTACAGCCGCATCTGGGGAGAGGGGACCGGATGAGTGTGACTCTGCTCGGGAAGAGCCAAACGTAACGACCCCGCTCTGGATGAAGTTGGGCCTTTTTTATGACGAGACTGCCGAGGCCGCGACTACCGCATCGGAACCCCATGATGCCTATGCCTAGGCCTGTCCTGGTTTTGTGTTCTGTGTTGCTTTTATCCTGTTTATAATGTGACGTGGTGAGGTTGGACCCAGGTGCAGAGAAGACACCCGGCGAGGAGTCAGTGGTCGAACATAATACTTTACTGAGAATCGGAAGCAGCGGGATCACAGTACACTTGCAAAACAACAACCACTAAGTCTCGAAAACTCACTCAGGAAACGAACGCACATGGTAAACAATTCAAGCTTCTGCAAAGGACAACAGAAAACACACCCTTTTTAACAGGGAAATCTCTAGGACGGTCTCTGCCGCCCTCTGGTGACAGGTGGAACCATGACAGTACCCCCCCCTCCCCTTCTAGGAGCGGCTCCAGCAGCGGAGCCAGGGGGACCACCAAGTAGTTGGTTGAAGTCTTGAACAAGTCCCGGATCCAGGATAACCCGGACAGGCAGCCACGCCCGCTCCTCGGGGCCGTAGCCCTCCCAGTCCAACAGGTACTGCATGGTGCCTCAGACCCGATGAGCCTCCAACAGATGCCGGACAGTGTAAGCCCGGGCGACCATCAACAATTCGAGGGGTGGAGGGGCAGGTGTGGGGGGAGAGAAGGGACTGGTCCTTACCAGCATGAGACGGGAGACATGGATGGACAGGATGGACAGACCCTCATAGACCTGGGAAGTTAGAGATGATAGGTGACTGGGTTGATGCGACGCAGGAACTTGATTGGTCCTATGTAGTGTGGAGCGAGCTTCCGTGTGCCCATCTTTAAGGGAAGATCACGTGTGGACAGCCACACCCATTGACCCGGTCGGAGGAGCCGAAGAGACCTTCGATGCCGGTTTGCCAGGTGTTGGTGTCGGGCAGAGGAGCAGAGCAAGGAGGATCGCACTCTGAACCAAGTGCGAAGACATCGTCGACTGAACTCCTCGGCGTAATGAACGATCTCACATCGTCAATCATGTTGGGCCACCAGAACCTCTGCCTCAGGAACACCAGTGTCTGATTAACCCCTGGATGCCCACCTTGTTCTCAATACCCCATATCATAGGGGCCACAATGTGGGAGCTGGAGATGATGGGCTTGGAGTCCCTCTCCTGGTTAGAGACATCATGTTTGTTGGACAGGACGTCTGCTTTCTCGCTCAGCCTGGCGAGCGTTCAACCTCTTGGCTTCTTGAATGGCGACCAAGTTCTTATGGTCCGTCCAGGTCACGAAAGGTTTTGGTGCCCCTTCCAACCAGTATCTTCACCCGTCAAGGGCCCACTTAACTGCCAAGAGCTTCCGGTTGCCTACATCGTAGTTGCGTTCCGCTGGCAAGAACCACTTGGAGAGAAAAGCACATGGGTGAAGTTACTTGTCCCCCTCATTCCGCTGTGAAATGACCGTCCCTGCTCCGGTGTCCGAGGCATACACCTCTACCACAGAGGGATGGGTAGGATCAGGATGGACGAAGATTGGTCCGGAGGTGAAATGTCCCTTTAGCTCCCCAAATGCCCTGTCAGCCTCGGCGGTCCAGCAAAAACGGTTCTGGGACTTGCAAGGTTAGGCCCGTGAGAGGCGCTGCCACCACACCAAAGTGGCTTATAAAACACTAGTTGCCACTCAGGGTGTTAAAGGCAGTCTTCCATTCATCTCCCTCCCTGATTCTCACCAGATTGTAAGCATTGCCGATGTCCAGTTTAGTGAAGAATTGGGCCCCATGGGCCAACTCCAAGGCTGCGGACATCAGAGGTAGGCGGTAACGATTCTTAATCATAATCCTGTTCAGCCCTATGTAATTGATAAAGGGATGCAGACCTCCATCCTTCTTTCTCAGGAAAAATAAGCCTGCACCAGCTGAGGATGTAGAGGAGCAAATTAAACCTGCCTCCAGCGACTCCCGGATGTAATTGTCCATGACTGCTGCTTCAGGGGTCGAGAGGGAGTACAGATGGCCCCGGTGAGGAGCTGGGTAGGAGTTCTATGGCGCAGTCATATGGATGATGAGGAGGGAGGGTGGCGGATTGCCTCTTACTGAAGGCCTCCTGGATGTCAAAGTACTCGGGAGGGAGAGCAGAAAAGTCATGGTGAGGCTCTCTGTGAGAGTCTGTGGGGGTCTTAGGCAGTTAGTCTGGCAGTTCTTACCCCAGTCTAGTAGGTGTCCTGTGGACCAAGAGAATAGTGGGTTATGTAGCACTAGCCAAGGGTACCCTAGGATAAGGGGGTCCTCGGGAGCAGTGATCAAAAGAAAACTAAGAGTCTCTGGGTGGTTGTGATGCTGACGGTTGTCCCAATGGAGGGTTGCGGGTAGTGTCAGACGGAGACCGGGTAGCTGGGGTGTAAAAGCAAAGCTCATCAGGGTCTCCCCTTGTTCTGGGGAGCCCCAGTGTTTCCCGTCAACTCTAGGCATGTAGAACAGAGATGATCAAGACCTCCGCAATTGGGGCAGCAGCCGTCGCACATCCGCTTGTCACGTTCCTGTGGGCTCGGTGTCCCACCTGCCTGGGCTCCTTAATGCTGAGCTCGGGGATCATGGGATGCTCCGGAATCCGTGATGGTGTCAAAAAGGTGCTGTCTCACACATTCTTGGATGCGGTTGTCAATCCTGATGGTCAGCGTTATTAGGGACGCAAGGTCCCCTCCCAGTTCAGAGCGGCCAGTTCATCTTTAAGGAGTTAGACAGACCCTGTTGGAAAGTGGTGACCAGTGCCTAAGTATTCCACCCACTCTCGCCGGCGAGGGTAGTAACTCAATGGCGAAGTCAGCCACTGGTCTGGCTACTTGGCGGAGGTTGAAATGTTGGCTTGTTGCTTCTCGTCTGCCGAGTGAGAGGTTGAAGACTCGTTGCAGCTCGGCAGTGAAGGCTAATATGGAGCTGCAGGATGGTGGCTGCTGTTCCCATATCGCCGTTTCCCACGCCAGGGCCTTGCCTGAGAGTTGAGGTAAGATATCAGGGTGTGGAACGAGGAGGACTGTAGCTCAAACACCAGAGAGCACTGAGTGAGGAACCCCTTGCATCCTCCCGGGTGGCCGTTATATCACTCGGGGGCTGGAATCTTGCTTCCCCGTGCAAGTTCCCTGGAGGAACTGCGGCGACGCCTGTAGCACTGGGCAATGAGACTTGGGCATTGGCTCCTCCTGGGTTGGGGTTGGTTCGTGGTTGGAGGGAATTGGTAAGTGCCCGGAGGGTCTCTGATATTTGGTAGAGTTGTTCTTGCTGTCGCCCCAGTAGTGCTCCTTGGTGGGTTATAGTATTCTGGATCTGGGTGATCTCTGCTGTGACAAGGTGAGGTTGGACCCAGGTGCAGAGAAGAGACCAGACGAGGAATCAGTGGTTAACCTTTCTAACGCAGGGGTTTCGCTAGCGGAACCCCTCGAAATTCAAAAAACACACAGCCATTTTCCAACCAAAGATAGGAGTCACAAAAAGCAGAAATATAGATACAATTAATCACTAACCTTTGATGATCTTCATCAGATGACACTCATAGGACATCATGTTACACAATACATGTATGTTTTGTTCGAAATTGTGCATATTTATATCCAAAAAACTCAGTTTACATTGGCGCCTTACGTGCAGTAATGTTTTGCTTCCAAAACATCCGGTGATTTTGCAGAAATACTCATAATAAACATTGATAAAAGTTACAAGTGTTATTCACAGAATTAAAGATAGACTTCTCCTTAGTGCAACTGCTGTGTCAGATTTCAAAACAACTTTACGGAAAAAGCATAATCTGAGAATGGCGCTCAGAACCCAAAACAGCCAGGGGAATATCTGCCATTTTGGAATCAACAAAGTTAAAAACAACACCATAAATATTCACTTATCTTTGATGATTTTCATCAGAAGGCACTCCCAGGAATCCCAGTTAGACAATAAATGACTGATTTGTTACATAAAGTTCCATCATGTATGTCTAAATAGCCACTTGTTGTTAATGTGTTCTGCCCAGTAATCCATCTTCATGAGGTGCAGGCACTTCATCCAGACAAAAACTCGAAAAGTTCCATTGCAGTCCTTTAGAAACATGTCAAAGAATGTATGGAATCCATCTTTAGGATGTTTTTAATATAAAACATCAATGTTCCAATTCCTTTGTCTTCAGAAAAGCACTAGAACAAGACGTAACTCTGTCGGGAGCGTGCTTCATGAGACCAAGGCTCTCTGCCAGACCACTGACTCAAAGGGGTCTCATGAGCCCCTCCTTTATAGTAGAATCCTCATTCAAGTTTCTAAAGACGGTTGACATCTAGTGGAAGCCGTAGGACGTTCAACTGTATCCATATCTCAATGTGTATTCATTCGGTAGGCCAAGCTTTGAAAAAATACAAACCTCAGATGTCCCACTACCTGGTTGGATTTTTCTCAGGTTTTGCCTGCCATATGACTTCTGTTATACTCACAGACATCATTCAGTTTTAGAAATGTGTTTTCAGAGTGTTTTCTATCCAATACTACTAAAAATATGCATATATTAGCATCTGGGACAGAGTAGGAGGCAGTTCACTCTGGGCACGCTATTCATCCAAAAGTGAAAATGCTGCCCCCTATCCCAAAAAGGTTAAGGATAAACATAAGACTTTACTGAGAATCGGTAGCCGCAGGATCACAATACACCTGAAAAACAACAAACACTCGAAAACTCACTCAGGAAATGAATGCACATAGTAAACAATTCAAGCTTCTGCAAAGGACAACAGAAAACACACCTTTTATAACAGGGAAATCATGACGAGTAAATAGGACACACATGAATGGCATTAATATCTCTAGGACGGTCTCTGCCGCCCTCTGGTGAGAGGTGGAACCATGACATTTAATACTAAGAACAGAGAAAATAAAGATAGTAAAGAACTGTAGAGGCTGACCGTCCACCTCCTGCCTGTGTCTGTGGATTTAGATAACTTTGGTTTGTGACAATTAGAAAAGTACTGCAAGTACTATGTTCCTTCACATTAATTACACTCGTATATACCTATGTAACTACAAAGGGATGCTTGTAAAGTGGGACTAGACTTTCCAGGGAGGAGTGACTGAGATGAGGACAAATATCTTGGTCAGTATAGGTTACGTCTCCGGAGAAATGTATTACAACTCCCACAGGATAGGATGGATGTATTGGTGGTGATGATGATTTACGCGAACAGATATTCTAAGACCCAACAATGTTAGAAAGGTCGTAATCTGATCTCTCTATTATCTGGGAGTCAGAATGCCTTATCCAAGAGAAAGTTAAGAAAGTGCTAGTAGGGTATGT
Organism: Oncorhynchus tshawytscha; assembly: GCF_018296145.1. Taxonomy (NCBI): domain Eukaryota; kingdom Metazoa; phylum Chordata; class Actinopteri; order Salmoniformes; family Salmonidae; genus Oncorhynchus; species Oncorhynchus tshawytscha. The sequence continues at coordinate 9,611,008 of NC_056452.1, read as the reverse complement.
TCTTGCCCATCCAACACAAAGTTGGGGTCATAATCCTCTTGTTATAGGGTAATTACTAAGGTAAGGTAGTTACCCGGGCCTTTGCTGTAATCCGATTACTTTGCCCCCAAATATGTTACAGCCCAAGTCGACCAATACTATTGTGTAAATTAATTCCGAAAGGGAGACAACACCCCTCCAACACTAAGAGAGCAGTAGAAATCAAACCCATACCGCCACTAAATGTCGACACTTGTGTTTCAATAGTATGGATTGAATCCTTTGTCAGTCGGTTGTGGGAACCTTTATCTCCCCTGGAGCACATCCATCCACACATTCACTGAGTAATCAGTTTGCTCCTCTGGTCAAATATGAAACAGGTCAGTTGTCCAGGGGTCATGTCTTTGATAGCAACTATAACCCAATTGTGAAACATTTATTGTTTCTGCCTCCCAGACATTGCTGAATTGTGGTAGAGCAGGGGGATGTGTGTGGTGATAGTTCACACAATATTTGACCCTAAGGACAGTGTAAGTACAGTGTGAAAAGTGTGAAATATAAAATGTGTTGATAGATTTTAAATCCTAGCTTTTTCCCACCGTTACATACTTTTATAGCACATTATTTTTTTTCATCTTTAAAAAAATGATTGTACTCATGCAGTAAATGTATATTATAAGATAAAGGCTTGACAAAACTACTTGGTCACACTTTTCTTGATCGCCTAGTCTTATAAGCATGTTGGCAGAAATGCCTTTACTAGATATACTTGTAATTGATCACAGAAATCTTAATTTGCTCATCCGTCTCCTAACAAACCACATGTATCATGCCATATGGATAACTGGATTTTCCCAGACATTATGATGTATTCCTGGACCCAGATTAAGCCTAGTATTGTATCAAAAAGCATTCTCAATCGAGATTCTTCATTGAAAATACTTTTTTGTACCTCCAATATGGCAAAAAAAATCCAGGCGATCGGCCATTTTCTACGATTGATCATGTGGACTAGGCGATGAGTGACCCTTTTGTGCACAACACATCTTGACATCCTAAAGGCCTCTTCCTCGCACACCACCCTGCCTATAAATTGGAGGAGCAATGCGAGACATCTGGAATGTTTGGCCCACTCTGTCTATGAAACGCACCGAGAGGTCTTTTACTGTCCACGTTAGAAGATGTTTATGGCACATGCCATCCTCCTCTGATCGACTTCATGCCCTACTTTTACCGTATGGGATTCATAGGGCCGCGATGCGGTCTATAGGTGTCGTGATATGGTTTAGTGATCATGGATTCGTGGATGTTGTCATCCCCTATAACCCATCCTTACGTGTCTCCTGTGGAAGGTGTGTGTGTACAGGCGTTTGCTTTTGGAGGTGACCCATCTCGTTTGATGCGTCTGCACAAGTGGCGCTATGGAGGTTGCAATGAAAATGTCCAGATTTTACCACAACTATTTCCTGCCTATTTAGGCGTTTTATGTTTATTGGTGACTGGTGAGTCAAGTTAAAGCAGTGTTGGGAAAGTTCTCTTTAAGTACCAAAACAAGATGAGGGGATTTACCCACAGTGTAAAACAAACTATGCTGAAGTCAAGGCAATCATTATACATAGGTTGGTTAGAGATAGAGAGGGAAATGCAAGTTGTGAAACAAATATAGACTACTCCTTGATAAGTAATGGCATTTTTTATGAATCACTTTAAACTCTGGACAAAATAATTACCATAAACCGTCCAGATGCATCCTAACTTGACAGTTCCGACTTCCAAAATCATTCATAATGAGCTTCCAATTGGTAAATACGACTGAGGAACTCAAGTTGTACCAGTTGGATATTTTCAAATTTCCTAGTTCTGAGTAGTACATGAATGCAGCATAACTGTTTTGTTCAAAATATGTTTGTTCATCTTTTTAAAATGAGGATTGTCACTTCACTGCAAAAGTGTCCATATTAGGAGAGCCTCAGTCTGAGCAGGATTTTTTTCTCTAGACTCTTTTTTACATGGTGCTAACATGCGTCCTTTGTCCTGATCATCATTCTGATTGTGTCCACATTTTTAGACAGGTATAGAAGATCAGATCTTCCTGATCACCTCCGGAGGTATTCAGGCACACATTGTGTCTGGACAACTTACAAGTGTAGATGGATCTAAACGGTGAAACCATTTAAATCAGAATTATCCCGCCCTCTAAAATAATTTACAGGTTACAACATTGACTTGGCATGAATGTGTCTTCAAATAAATAAATGAATATTGTTTTGAAAGAATATCTGTCAAACAATTTGCATACAGGGAGGAATCACTATGTTCACAATGCGGACAGTGGACAGATAAGAGATACATTTTAATACCATGTTTAGAAAATGTAGGCACAATCAGAATGTGGATGAAATCAAGAAAAGGAAAGCATGTTAGCACAAGGTTTCTGTTGAAACGTTAGATTCTCATTATTGGTCACTTGAAAATGTAAAGAAGACACATTCTCAACTTTTTTAACCCCTCACCCTTCTTTTGAGAAATGTTGGTGAAGATAAACAGAAAACAAAATTAACATGGAATAATCTTCAGTAATCACTGTCTTTTAGAAGAAAAAAAAAATTGTAGTAAGTTCCAGAGTGATGTTCTAATGAGAGTGATGTTCGAGAGTGATGAGAGAGAGAGAGAGAGAGAGAGAGAGAGAGTGATGTTCGAGAGTGATGAGAGAGAGAGAGAGAGAGAGAGAGAGAGAGAGAGAGAGAGAGAGAGAGAGAGAGAGAGAGAGAGAGAGAGAGAGAGAGAGAGAGAGAGAGAGAGAGAGAGAGAGAGAGAGAGAGAGAGAGAGAGAGAGAGAGAGAGAGAGAGAGAGAGAGAGAGAGAGAGAGAGAGAGAGAGAGAGAGAGAGAGAGAGAGAGAGAGAGAGAGAGAGAGAGAGAGAGAGAGAGAGAGAGAGAGAGAGAGAGAGAGAGAGAGAGAGAGAGAGAGAGAGAGAGAGAGAGAGAGAGAGAGAGAGAGAGAGAGAGAGAGAGAGAGAGAGAGAGAGAGAGAGAGAGAGAGAGAGAGAGAGAGAGAGAGAGAGAGAGAGAGAGAGAGAGACACACCAGGGAGATATTTTTTTACAGCCAGTATGACAAGGCTCATTGCAGAAGGAATAGCCTTGATAAAGAGCAGGGACATGGTCTATCCTGTTAGGCTACTTTAAACAAGTTTCCAAAGAACTGGGCATGCTTAATACACATTATCTCTCTCATTTATCACCGCTGCCTTTGTGAAATGACAAGGCCTGGGCCTCGAAACCTTCCCGAAAGGAAAAAAGGCTATTGGGAAGACAGAGAAGTCATTTTATTGAAAAAAGCTCTGACACTGTCTAGGTCTTGTGGTAGACTTCTCATTACAACAAGGTGTCAAGGGGGAAACTAAAAACATGTCTGTTTTCTTTGTTGAATAACTTACTCTTCATTGTATGAGGTATTCAACGTGATTTGTAGTAGAATGGAAATAAGCAGGCATGTAGCAACTATGGCTAGTATAATATTAGATTGAACCAGGGATGCCATATCAATTCCACTATAGTTATTTTAATATGCAACCAGTTACCAGTTGCATCCATGTGCTCGAGTTTTATAAGATCTTTGGGACAAAGTACTGCCATTTTGACAAACTTGTATTCAGATAACAGCTTGTGGCTTATGTCTTTATGTGTAGTGTATAATGATGTAATTCCAATCATTACCACCATGATTATTATCACATGAACTGTGTCAAGCACCAATGTCCATATTAGCATGCAGTACCAGTTATGCATCCCCAAAACATTGCTTCATTCTGTGGTGTGCTAGTATGGATATTGGAACATAGCACGGACTACAGGAGGAATAAGTCAGTGACTTTATTTATAGTCTAATTATTTTTGATTTTCTACTGGCTGTATATAGATTTTTAAAAATATTTTTTAGATTTATCAAATAAATTCAATCAGTCAGTCATTTAGCAAATTATATTGGGATCAGAGTGTGCATTATATTGCGTAATAATACTTGGGGAATCCCCTGTCTTATAGACTAGCTATAAAGAGTTACACATTTGATATGAAGCCAACCCACAACTAAGAGTGAGAGTAATTCCAAAATCTTCTTTGTTGAGAGCCAACAAGAATAGAGGAGGATTCCATGTCTGAAGATTAGGCTGTCCTAATATGGACACTGTACTAATGCAGTCATCTCCTTCTTTCTACTGACATTGGACCTTCTTATTACATAGATGTTATTTTCTTGCCAGTCCGCACTTTAAATCAACATGCGCCAAATAAAACAGTAGACCTTACAGTGAAATGCTTACTTACAAGCCCTTAACCAACAATGCACTTTTAAGAAAAAAATGCCAAAAATAAATGAATAATAAAATTTTAAAAACAATTTTTAAAAAATATATAAATAAAAGTAACACATAATTAAAGAGCAGCAGTAAAATAACAATAGCGAGGCTATATACAGGGGGTACCGGTACAGAGTCAATGTACGGGGACACCAGTTAGTCGAGGTAATTGAGGTAATATGTACATGTAGGTAGAGTTATTAAAGTGACTATAAATAGATAATAAATAGAAAGTAGCAGCAGCAATGCAAATAATCTGGGTAGCCATTTGATTAGATGTTCAGGAGTCTTATGGCTTTGGGGGTAGAATCTGTTTATAGAAGCCTCTTGGACCTAGACCTGGTGCTCTGGTACCGCTTACAGTGCGGTAGCAGAGAGGACAGTCTATGACTCGGGTGACTGGAGTCTTTGACCATTTTTAGGACCTTCCTCTGACACCGCCTGGTATAGAAGTCATGGATGGCAGAAAGTTTGGCCCCAGTTATGTACTGGGCCGTATGCACTACCCTCTGTACTGCCTTGCGGTCGGAGGCCGAGCAGTTGCCATACCAGGCAGTGATGCAACCAGTGCTCTCGATGGTGCAGCTGTAGAATCTTTTGAGGATCTGAGGACCCATGCCAAATCTTTTCAGTCTCCTGAGGGGGAAAATATTTTGTCATGCCCTCTTCACGACTGTCTTGGTATGCTGGGACCATGTTAGTTTGTTGGTGGTGAATCCAAGGAACTTGAAACTCTCAACCTGCTCCACTCCAGCCCTGTCGATGAGAATGGGGGTGTGCTCGGTCCTCCTTTTCCTGTAGTCCACAATCATATCCTTTGTCTTGATCACTATGAGGGAGAGGTTGTTGTCCTTGCACCACACGGCCAGGTATCTAACCTCCTCCCTACAGTCTGTCTCGTTGTTGTCGGTGTTCAGGCCTACCAATGTTGTGTCATCTGCAAATTTAATGATGGTGTTGGAGTCGTGCCTGGCAATGCAGTCTTGATTGAATAGGGAGTACAGGAGGGGATTGCGCATGCACCCCTGAGGGGCAACGTGTTTGAGATCAGGGTGGTGGATGTGTTGTTCCCTACCCTTACCACTTGGGGATGGCCCGTTAGGAAGTCCATGATCCTGTTGCAGAGGGAGGTGTTTAGTCCCAGGGTACTTAGCTTAGTGATGAGCTTTGAGGGCACTATGGTGTTGAACACTGAGCTGTAGTCAATGAATAGTTCTCACATACACTACCGTTCAAAAGTATGGGGTCACTTAGAAATGTCCTTGTTTTTGAAAGAAAATAAACATTTTTGTCCATTAAAATAACATTCAATTGATCTGAAATACAGTGTAGACATTGTTAATGTTGTAAATGACGATTGCAGTTGTAAACAGCTGAAAACTGTTGTTTAGATACTCCATAAAAAATCTGCCGTTCCCAGCTACAATAGTCATTTACAACATTAACAATGTCTACACTGTATTTCAGATCAATTGAATGTTATTTTAATGAACAAAAAATTAGCTTTTCTTTCAAAAACAGGGACATTTCTAAGTGACCCCATTCTTTTGAATGGTAGTGTATGTGAGAACTATTCGTTGACTACAGCTCAGTGTTCAACACCATATTTCTGTATTTCTGAAAACTTTTATGTCATTTTTATCGGCAAAAATGTGCTTTTCTTTCAAAAACAAGGACTTTTCTAAGTGACCCCAAACTTTTGAATGGTAGTATATGTGAGAATTGTAACGGTTCTCTTGTGGTGAAGGAGACGCAGCGTGGTGGTTATTCATGTTTTTTAATGAATAAACTAACAAAAACAATAAACGTGGAAAACCAAAAACAGCCCTATCTGGTGCAAAACACAGAGACAGGAACAATCACCCACAAACACACAGTGAAACCCAGGCTACCTAAATATGGTTCCCAATCAGAGACAATGACTAACACCTGCCTCTGATTGAGAACCATATCAGGCCAGACATAGAAATAGACAAACTAGACAACGAAACATAGAATGCCCACTCAGCTCACACCCTGACCAACCAAAACATAGAAATATACAAAGTAAACTATGGTCAGGGTGTGACAAGAATGCTATTTGTTGACTACATCTAAGCGTTCAACACCACAGTGCTCTCAAAGCTCATCACAGTAGTGTAGGTAGGTGTTTCTTTTGTCCAGGTATGAAAGGACAGTGTGGTGTGCAATAGAGATTACATCATCTGTGGATCTGTTGGGGCGGTATGCAAATTGGAGTGTGTCTAGGGATTCTGGGATAATGGTGTTGATGTGAGCCATGAACAGTTTTTCAAAGCACTTTCATGGGCTACAGACGTGAGTGCACGGGTCGGAAGTAATTTAGGCAGGTTACCTTAGTGTTCTTGGGCACAGGGACTATGGTGGTCTGCTGAAACATGTTGTTATTACAGACTTAGAGGGGTTGAAGAGCGAGAGGTTGAAAATGTCAGTGAAGACACAACAGTTGGTCAGCTCATGCTTGGGGTACACGTCCTTGTAATCCGTCTGGCCCTGCAGCCTTGTGAATGTTGACCTGTTTGAAGGTCTTACTCGCATCAGCTACGGAGAGCGTGATCACACGGTCATCCAGAACAGCTAATGCTCTCATGCATGCTTCACTGTTACTTGATTCGAAGTGAGCATATAAGTAATTTAGCTGATCTGATAGACACATGTCACTGGGCAGCTCGCGGCTGTGCTTCCCTTTGTAGTCTATAGTAGTTTGCAAACCCTGCCACATCCAACGAGCGTTTGAGCCGGTGTTGTATGATTCAATCTTAGTCCTGTATTATTAACGCTTTGCCTGTTTGATGGTTCATCGGAGAGCATAGCGGGATTTCTTATAAGCTTCCAGGTTAGAGTCCCACTCCTTGAAAGCGGCAGCTCTATCCTTCAGTTCAGTGTGACTGTTGCCTGTAATCAATGGCTTCTGGTTGGGGTATGTACGTACAGTCACTGTGGGGACGACGTCATCGATGCACTTATTGATGAAGGCAGTAACTGATGTTGTGTACTCCTCAATGCCATTGGAAGAATTCTGGAATATATTCCAGTTTGTGCTAGCAAAACAGTCCTGTAGCTTAACATCTGCTTCATCTGACCACTTTGTTATTGACCGAGTCACTGGTACTTCCTGCTTTAGTTTTTTGGTTGTAAGCAGGAATCAGGATAGAATTATGGTCAGATCTGCCAAATGTAGGGTGAGTGAGAGCTTTATATGCCTCTCTGTGTGTGGAGTAAAGGTGGTCTAGAGTTTTTTCCCTCTGGTTGCACATTTAACATCCTGGTAGAAATGAGGTAAAACGGATTTAAGTTCCCCTGCTACAGTCCTCGGCCACTAGGAGCTCCGCCTCTGGGTGAGTGTTATCCTGTTTACTTATGGCCGTATACAGCTCATTGAATGCGGTCTTAGTGCCAGCATCGGTTCGTGGTGGTATGTAGACAGCTACGAAGTATACAGATGAAAACACTCTTGGTAAATAGTGTGGTCTATGGCTTATCATGAGATACTCTACCTCAGGCAATCAAAACCTTGAGACTTCCTTAGATTTTGTGCACCAGCTGTTGTTTACAAATATACATAGACCGTCACCCCTTGCTTTACCAGTGGCCGCTGTTCTATCCTGCCGAAAAAGCTTAAAACCCTCCAGCTGTATGTTATTCATGTCTTCATTCAGCCACGACTCAGTGAAACATAAGATATTACACTTTTTAATGTCCCGTTGGTAGGATTTACGTGATCGTAGTTCGTCGATTTTATTATCTGTTGATTGTACGTTGGCTAATAGGACAGATGTTAGAGGTAGATTACCCTCTCGGCGATGGATCCTAAAAAGTCACCCGGATCTTCAACCACGATACCTCCGTCTCTTTTTCCTGTGAATTACGGGAATAAGGGCCTTGTCGGGAGTCTGAAGTAAATCCTTACCGTCCGACTCGTTTAAGAAAAAGTATTCCTCCAGTATGGGGTGAGAAATTGCTGTCCTGATATGTAGAAGCTCTTTAGGTCATAAGACAGAGTGGCAAAAACGTTATGTACAAAATAACTTATAAATGATGCAAAAAAACATACACAATAGTACAAATGGTTTCGGGATCGTAAAACGGCAGCCATCTCCTTCTGCGCCATTGATACGTCCGACTAATCATCCTACGGCCCCAAAACCATGGGTGCATTGCATAGAGCTTCTCTTCTCCCTCACATAATTGTATTATCATCAAGCCGGCTACAACCCGGTACTCTACCCTGCACCTTTTTATTTTTTATTTTATTTCACCTTTATTTAACCAGGTAGGCTAGTTGAGAACAAGTTCTCATTTACAACTGCGACCTGGCCAAGATAAAGCATAGCAGTGTGAGCAGACAACACAGAGTTACACATGGAATAAACAATTAACAAGTCAATAACACAGTAGAAAACAAAGGGGGAGTCTATATACAATGTGTGCAAAAGGCATGAGGAGGTAGACGAATAGTTAAAATTTTGCAGATTAACACTGGAGTGATAAATGATCAGATGGTCATGTACAGGTAGAGATATTGGTGTGCAAAAGAGCAGAAAAGTAAATAAATAAAAACAGTATGGGGATGAGGTAGGTGAAAATGGGTGGGCTATTTACCAATAGACTATGTACAGCTGCAGCGATCGGTTAGCTGCTCAGATGGCTGATGTTTGAAGTTGGTGAGGGAGATAAAAGTCTCCAAATTCAGAGATTTTTGCAATTCGTTCCAGTCACAGGCAGCTGGAGTACTGGAACGAAAGGCGGCCAAATGAGGTGTTGGCTTTAGGGATGATCAGTGAGATACACCTGCTGGAGCGCGTGCTACGGATGGGTGTTGCCATCGTGACCAGTGAACTGAGATAAGGCGGAGCTTTACCTAGCATGGACTTGTAGATGACCTGGAGCCAGTGGGTCTGGCGACGAATATGTAGCGAGGGCCAGCCGACTAGAGCATACAAGTCGCAGTGGTGGGTGGTATAAGGTGCTTTAGTGACAAAACGGATGGCACTGTGATATACTGCATCCAGTTTGCTGAGTAGAGTGTTGGAAGCCATTTTGTAGATGACATCGCCGAAGTCGAGGATTGGTAGGATAGTCAGTTTTACTAGGGTAAGCTTGGCGGCGTGAGTGAAGGAGGCTTTGTTGCGGAATAGAAAGCCGACTCTTGATTTGATTTTTGATTGGAGATGTTTGATATGAGTCTGGAAGGAGAGTTTGCAGTCTAGCCAGGCACCTAGGTACTTATAGATGTCCACATATTCAAGGTCGGAACCATCCAGGGTGGTGATGCTAGTCGGGCATGCGGGTGCAGGCAGCGATCGGTTGAAAAGCATGCATTTGGTTTTACTAGCGTTTAAGAGCAGTTGGAGGCCACGGAAGGAGTGTTGTATGGCATTGAAGCTTGTTTGGAGGTTAGATAGCACAGTGTCCAATGACGGGCCGATTTTAAAAGTATATAGAATGGTGTCGTCTGCGTAGAGGTGGGTCAGGGAATCGCCCGCAGCAAGAGCAACATCATTGATATACACAGAGAAAAGAGTCGGCCTGAGAATTGAACCCTGTGGCACCCCCATAGAGACTGCCAGAGGACCGGACAGCATGCCCTCCGATTTGACACACTGAACTCTGTCTGCAAAGTAATTGGTGAACCAGGCAAGGCAGTCATCCGAAAAACCGAGGCTACTGAGTCTGCCGATGAGAATATGGTGATTGACAGAGTCGAAAGCCTGGCAAGGTCGATGAAGACGGCTGCACAGTACTGTCTTTTATCGATGGCGGTTATGATATCGTTTAGTACCTTGAGTGTGGCTGAGGTGCACCCGTGACCGGCTCGGAAGCCAGATTGCACAGCGGAGAAGGTACGGTGGGATTCGAGATGGTCAGTGACCTGTTTGTTGACTTGGCTTTCGAAGACCTTAGATAGGCAGGGCAGGGTGGATATAGGTCTGTAACAGTTTGGGTCCAGGGTGTCTCCCCTTTGAAGAGGGGGATGACTGCGGCAGCTTTCCAATCCTTGGGGATCTCAGACGATATGAAAGAGAGGTTGAACAGGCTGGTAATAGGGGTTGCGACAATGGCGGCGGATAGTTTCAGAAATAGACTGAAAAACAGGGGGTCCAGATTGTCAAGCCCAGCTGATTTGTACGGGTCCAGGTTTTGCAGCTCTTTCAGAACATCTGCTATCTGGATTTGGGTAAAGGAGAGGAGAGGCTTGGAGACTCCAAGACTGCTTCCATCACGTGGACTGGGAGATGCTACAGGAAGGTATTGCGTCAGGGCTGGCGAGGAGCTGCCGGTGGGGAGGAGATGTTGGCCGAGGTTGGAGTAGCCAAGCGGAAGGCATGGCCAGCCATTGAGAAATGCTTATTGAAGTTTTCGATAATCATGGATTTATCGGTGGTGACCGTGTTACCTAGCCTCAGTGCAGTGGGCAGCTGGGAGGAGGTGCTCTTGTTCTCCATGGACTTCACAGTGTCCCAGAACTTTTTGGAGTTGGAGCTACAGGATGCAAACTTCTGCCTGAAGAAGCTGGCCTTAGCTTTCCTGACTGACTGTGTGTATTGGTTCCGGACTTCCCTGAACAGTTGCATATCACGGGGACTATTCGATGCTATTGCAGTCCGCCACAGGATGTTTTTGTGCTGGTCGAGGGCAGTCAGGTCTGGGGTGAACCAAGGACTGTATCTGTTCTTAGTTCTGCATTTTTTGAACGGAGCATGCTTATCTAAAATGGTGAGGAAGTTACTTTTAGAGACTGCTGCCCTATGTACAAAGAGTCATTGAACACTGTTCACTTCAATAATGTTTACATATGTTTTACCTACGTTATATGTATAACTGTGTTCTAGTCATGACTCATCCTATATAACTATAAATGTAAACAGTTTTTCTATAGATTTACTGTCCATACACACCATTTATACAGTTGAAGTCGGAAGTTTACATACACTTACGTTGGAGTCATTAAAACATGTTTCTCAACCAGTCCTCAAATTTCTTGTTAAGAAGCTATAATTTTGGCAAGTCGGTTAGGACATCTACTTTGTGCATGACACAAGTAATTTTTCCAACAATTGTTTACAGACAGATTATTTCACTTAAAACTCAAAGTATCACAATTCCAGTGGGTCAGAAGTTTACATACACTAAGTTGACTGTGCCTTTAAATAGCTTGGAAAATTCCAGAAAATGATGTCATGGCTTTAGAAGCTTCTGATAGGCTAATTGACATAATTTGAGTCAATTGGAGGTGTACCTGTGGATGTATTTCAAGGCCTCCCTTCAAACTCGTTGCCTCTTTGCTTGATCATGGGAAAAATCAAAAGAAATCAGCCAAGACCTCAGGAAAAAAAATGGTAGACCTCCACAAGTCTGGTTCATCCTTGGGAGCAATTTCCAAATGCCTGAAGGTACCACGTTCATCTGTACAAACAATAGTACACAAGTATAAACACCATGGGACAACGCAGCCGTCATAGCGCTCAGGAAGGAGACGCATTCTGTCTCATAGAGATGAACATACTTTGGTCCGAAAAGTGCAAATCAATCCCAGAACAACAGCAAAGGACCTTGTGAAGATGCTGGAGGAAACAGGTACAAAAGTATCTATATCCACAGTAAAACTAGTCCTGTATCGACATAACCTGAAAGGCCGCTCAGCAAGGAAGAAGCCACTGCTCCAAAACCGCCATCAAAAAGCCAGACTACAGTTTGCAACTGCAAATGGGGACAAAGATCATACTTTTTGGAGAAATGTCCTCTGGTCTTATGAAACAAAATTAGAACTGTTTGGCCATAATGACCATCGTAATGTTTGGAGGAAAAAGGGGGATGCTTGCAAGCCGAAGAACACCATCCCAACCGTGAAGCATGGGGGTGGCAGCATCATGTTGTGGGGGTGCTTTGCTGCAGGAGGTACTGGTGCACTTCACAAAATAGATGAAATCATGAAGTTGGAAAATTATGTGGATATATTGAGGCAACATCTCAAGACATCAGGAAGTTAAAGCTTGGTCGCATATGGGTCTTCCCAATGAACAATAACCCGAAGCATACTTCCAAAGTTGTGGCAAAATGGCTTAAGGACAACAAAGTCAAGGTATTGGAGTGGCCATCACAAAGCCCTGACCTGAATCCTATAGAAAATTTGTGGGCAGAACTGAAAAAGTGTCTGTGCGAGCAAGAAGGCCTACAAACCTGACTCAGCTCTGTCAGGAGGAATGGGCCAAAATCCACCCAATTTATTGTGGGAAGCTTGTGGAAGGGTACACAAAATGTTTGACCCAAGTTAAACAATTTTATAGGCCATGCTACCAAATACTAATTGAGTTTATGTAAACGTCTGACCCACTAGGAATGTGATGATAGAAATAAAAGCTGAAATAAATCATTCTCTCTGCTATTATTCTGACATTTCACATTCTTGAAATAAAGTGGTGATCCTAACTGACCTAAGACAGGGAATGTTTACTTGGATTAAATGTCAGGAATTGTGAAAAACTGAGTTTAAATGTACTTGGCTAAGGTGTATGTAAACTTCTGACTTGTATATACTGTACATATTTATATTCTAGACACTGACATTGTTCCTTCTAATATTTCTTAATTTCTTAATTTGTACTTTTAGAATTATTTGTGTATTGTTTTAAATGGCTAGGTATTACTGCACTGTTGGAGCTAGAAGCACAAGCATTTTGCTTGTGATGACATCTGCAGATCTGTGTACACGACCAATAAACTTTGATTTGATTTGTAATTGAATAGCGATGGTCAACAGGACTGGTCTGATTTCATGCTGTGTATGATACCAGACCCACTATCATGAGGTTCTGCCAGTCCCATCTCTTCTTGTATGCCATTCACATCTCCACAGAACAGGCAAACCCCATCCTTCTAACCCTGTGCCAAAAAGTGCTCAACCACCCACACATACTGTACACATACAAACACACAAGCACCTGTACATGAATATTAGCATTACCACCACCATGAAAAATGTGTGATTTATTTGAAATCGGGAATGCGTAAAAAATGTAAGTACTCACGTGTCAAGATTGATCATATGGTTGGCCAAATAAGATAACCATGGATTTTATAGCGTAATGTTTCCCAAGGTTGTTAAAATATTTTTGTATGCTACCCCTTCAATTTCATGGATCGAAAATACAACAGCATTTTATTACCTTTTTTTGGCCAATCAACACTTAGTTTCTTCTGACCCATGTGCAGTGTATGTTTCAAAACGATATAAATCTCTCACTGAGCGTATCACTTGAGAATGATTTACTCTCAGATCTATTCAAGAACTGCGTCATTAAAATGACTGTTACATGGCTTACTGTGTTTGCAACTGTGTGTCATTTATGAGCAATTATGAAGTCCTAGATCAATTGTAAGACATTTTAAATGTTCATTAAGTTGCTTTTTATGCATTGGTTCAAAGCTCTGACTTACTATGCCTTTAGTTTTATTTTCCACACAATCTCATCCTTTGTTAAGGGCTGTTTTGTATAATGAGGTAAACGTAATCTCATAGTCAGTTTTTTTTATTAGAAACAGTCCTCAAACTACAATCTCCCGCTGAGACAAATAATAACACTGATAACTGTATTACTGTGATATGCACATTGAGGCTGAGTCATATAACAAGCTACAGTATTCACACTGCTACAATTAAAATTAGGGCTCCTGAGTGGCGCAGCAGTCTAAGGCACTGCATCTCAGTGCTAGAGGCATCACTACAGACCCTGGTACGACCCCGGGCTGTATCACAACCGGCTGTGATCGGGAGTCCCACATGCAGCGCACAATTGGCCCAGCATCCTTAGGGGAGGATTTGGCCATGGTAGACGTCATTGTAACATAAGAATTTGTTCATAACTGACTTGCCTAGTTAAATCAAGGTAAAAAAATAAATAATAAGTGGGAGCATCAGAAACAAAATGTTTATCATTTTAGGACAAAAAAAGTCAAGCCAAATGACAAAGGTTTACAAACCTCAGGAGCCTCAAAATAGGGGAAATGCTGCTTAGGGGCCAAACAATATTCTTTATTATAGCCCACCCATCAATCCATCCAAATCTACAGGCCCTGCATAGCATACTGGATGTTTTTTTTATACATATACAGTGAGATGTAGTACTTGATGCATTCTAATGGACACTATAAAAAAATGTAGGATTTTATAGTGGTGGGATGTCAGCCACATCTAACTAAAGAGTAGTCGGAGATCACTGCGGGGTTGTGCCCCAATGAAAACAAAGAGGAAAAATAACAATGTTTGGAAGGGAGAAAAGCTAATAATTACATACTAATAAAAAATAATGAAATATTAACTGGTTACTCTCTCCCCAGGCTTTTAGTTGAAAGCATGGCTACTACAATTCCGTACGGCGGGGACTTAAATGGAATGTTTTTTCTTTTTTTCTTACTGCTATCACATTTTTTTTCCTGTAATAAAATACAGACTACCTATGATGGACTCTGTGAAACAACAGTTTTTGAATTATTCTGTAGTCTGAGGTATTGATGAAGAGTTGGCCCATCCGGAAGCAGAATTGCATAGGGAGACATTTGAAGTTGAGTGAGACATTTGAAGTTGAGTCAACTTTAAAAATCAAGGCAATCAGCTAAAATACGATTCCTAGTTTACTCAACTTTGGGTCTGGAATGTTCTGCTAACATACATTCCTAGGTTTACTAAACACATTTTCCAAAGTTGACCCAGCTGGTCATCTATGAACATTTGAACATCTTGGCCATGTTCTGTTATAATCTCCACCCTGCACAGCCAGGAGAGGACTGGCCACCCCTCATAGCCTCGTTCCTCTCTAGGTTTCTTCCTAGGTACCGGCCTTTCTAGGGAGTTTTTCCTAGCCACTGTGCTTCTACACCTGCATTGCTTGCTGTTTGGGGTTTTAGGCTGGGTTTCTGTACAGCACTTTGTGACATCAGCTGATGTAAGAAGGGCTTTATATATATACATTTGATTGAGTGAGTAAACTAGAAATTTTATTGCAGCTGGTTTCCCTGACTCAACTTTTGATTTCAAGTACTTTCCATTTATAGATGTAAGGATATCATCAGCTGAACTATACATTTTAAGTTGGATGTTAAATGTTTGCTTAACTATGAAAATTATTTTGTTATTGACAAATGTTACGTTATATTTTTTTTATTTTGGTTGATGCAAGTATGGGAAAGGAATAGTTCACTCAAATTACAAAATTAATGATTGGTTTCCTTACTGTGTTAGCAGTTTATAGATACGGTATGACATGAATCCATGCTTTGGCTTTGCTTCCCTGGCCACTGTTTCAAATGCTAACATTTTAGCAAGGCAAGTCAATTCTACCTATACTAGCATTTCCACGCTTCATGATCAGATAATCTACACGGAGTATACCAAACATTAGGAACACCTTCCTAATATTGACCGGTGCATCTGGCACCTACTACCATGTCTCTTTCAAAGGCACTTAAATATTTGGTCTTCCCGTTCACCTTCTGAATGGCACACATACACAATCCATATTTCAATTGTCTCAAAGCTAAAAAATCCCTCTTAAACCTGACTTAATCTACACGGATTGAAGTGGATTTAACAAGTGACATCAGTAAGGGATCATAGCTTTCACTTGGATTCACCTGGTCAGTCTATGTCATGGAAAGAGCAGGTGTTCTTAACGTTTTGTACACTCACTGTAAAAGTAACTTCATTGAGTACACAAACAATTTTTTAGATACTTTAGGAGTTGATCTGATAACAAACTAAATACGAAGAAGACCAGTTGGTTGTAATCTGATTATGACATCTTCTCAACCAGAAAAACAGTTTACAACCAGAAAATTACGTCATATAGAAAACAAGTGTTTTACCATTGTATTTTTTTTATTATCAAACTCTTGAAAAAGGACATGCTTTGCTTCTTACCAGAACACTCTTAGCCAACACAAAACTGACATATCGCCCAGATATCACTGTTCTTCCCCTAAATCCCCATGCAACACTTAACCTAACACTCGAAAATGACATATCTGTTTGCTGCTTTGCCAAGTAGTAAACTAGGAAATTGACGACGAAGAGAGGAGTTCCTTGGAGTTGAACCCTCTCATACCACATCCCTGAGCTAGGGCTGGCCTACAGTGGTACACAGCTACCAATAAAAACACACATGAACCCATGCCCTGTACCCTCCTCAGCCCCTAATAAAAACCAGTGGCCAAAAGCAATAATCCATGTGCCAGTTCCATGCCAAAATAATAAACTTCCCCCTCAACCCATTTTTCTTTCCATATTTTCCTGCGCTAGCAGCTACTCAGCACATTTCAATGGGATACGTTGGAATCAAGTGGGGTAGTTATAGAGTTTGCACTTGTAGTGCACTTCCCCCGGACTGTACTTAACATATCTTTTGGTTGACCATATTTGAGGCAGATAAGCTTTGACAAAGCTCACATCTTCCCATAAGCATCTGATACTGTTGACACACAGTACCTATATGTGCATTATACATGGCCACATGGTGCAAGTACTAGTTAATGTTGAAGTATGATGTAATTCAATGCAGGTGTTATGACAAACCTTTTTAAAGGGGGAATTGGGAAGTTACAGTGGGATGGGCAATCTGGAGATATTGGAAAGTGATCAGTCTTTATGTCCCTTTCTTGGTCTCTCTCCACCTTCCTCCTCTCTCTCTCCATCTCTCAGTATTTTCAAATGGAGGCCAACGGCTTCACAGCAAGCACTTTATGAGCTCTACAAACATGTAACACCAATGTATGGTTGGTCTTATGCTGGCTTTATGTGTGCTGGAGAGCTACCATTTTCTGCACCTGAGTCCTGTGGCTTTTGGTCAGACACAAATTGTTAGGGAAACAGACAGTAGCATTAGGCCTAGAAAGAAATCGCCCTCAAGTCATCAATCTAGGGTCAGTTAACCTAAACTCACCCCGACTCTAGCCTTAACCGAGGTTCTGTGGTTTCCATGGTGCCATGAGGTAGTCTTTTTTTCACTTTCTTTTGTTAGTCAACTTGGTTCTGATTGTTAATAAGTGACCCGTTTCAGGAAGCTAGGCATATGTCACTACTTCACAGGAGAGGCATTTGAATGTGTTTTTTGACAGAAATGCCTTCTAGAACATGTGAACTTTCATGTGACTTAATAATAACTTGGATTCCATCTGTAAATCCAAATAAAATTGTTAAATTACGAGCCTAGATGGTTTAGCCACAGGAAAAAAAGGAACCTTCCCGCTAGCGATGATTGGCTGAGATAATGGATGGACTGTGTCATGCCCTGATCTGTTTCACCTGTCCTTGTGATTGTCTTCACTCCCTCCAAGAGTAGCTTATTTTCCCTGGTGTATTTATCCCTGTGTTTCCTGTCTCTGTGCCAGTTTGCCTTGTATGTTCAAGTCAACCAGCGTGTTTTTTCCCGTGCGCCTGCTTTTTCTATTCTCTTTTTGCTAGTCCTCCCAATTTTGACCCTTGCCTGTTTCTGGACTCTGTACCCGCCTACCTGACCATTCTGCCTGCCTTGACCTCCAGCCTGCCTGCCACTCTGTACCTCCTGGATTCTGAACTGGTTTTGACCTTTTGCCAGTCCATGACCATTCTCTTGCTTACCCTTTTTGATTATAATACATTTGAAAGACTCAAACCATCTGCTTCCCGTGTCTGCATCTGGGTCTCGCCTTGTGCCCTTGTAGACTGGACATACTGGGAGATGAGTTAGGATTGGTCTGCCATGTAGCATGCTTCTGTCTATAACGTAAGCTTCTCAGTATGTGTTGATAGTCTACTTTCTACTGCAGCATTTTGTTTTTAAATATAACATTAGCCATCGAGAACTACAAAAGTTTTGTTACTTTTCTCAACAACATTGATGCCCTGAATTTAGCAGGCGCTATCAACAGATCAGTTGGAAAATGTTTCTGCACACGCCATGGTCAGTGTGAAACGGAGTGACATGACACAATGCTGGCCAAACAAGATGTAGCTACAAACATAACTAAGTTAAATGGTTCCAGTCTGCCATGAATCGTTCATCCATGTAAGAGCTACATTTTCAAATATAACTTTCCAATTTGGTCAGAAATTTGTTTTCATTGCAATTGAAAGCATACTGTTGGCTAGCTAGCAAGTGTTAGTTAGCTGGCTCTCTTGCTAGCATTACATGTATGATCTGTGTAGTAATATTATTTGAATCAGAAATCCATTTCCATTGCTAGTTATAACCTAATGTTAGATAGCTAACAATGAACCTAGTTGGTTAGCTTTAGCAACCTGCAGATTCATACTACCGCTATGACAATGTTTGTGTTTGTAGTAGTATAAATTGGGATTATGATGGTTCATTGTTAAGTTAGCTAACTAGCTACATGTCTAAACAAATTACTCTACTTTTCCAGATGATTACATGACATAAAGTTAACCAGGTGTGTCTGGGGGTGATTACGGCCATCTAATGTATTTCATGAACATGTGTACATGTCTAGACAATAGTGACCCACCCACTTAGCGTGTTGTGGCTGGGGGGTGGTTATAATATTTATTTCACATGACCCATCAATTTAGACAAATGTGTCCGGGTAAGAGTCATCTAATAATTATAAAATATTTATACATGTTTTTATCTGGGCACTTTCTTTATTTGATATTTCTACTATGCAAGTAACCATTTTACTATACCGTTTACACATTCTGTATCCTGTGCATGGCATCAATAAACAGATTTTATTTGACATAGTATGTGTTTACCAGAGACGGTAATCTGAAGAACAACATTACCTGCACCAACGTCAGATTAGGATATAGGCCAAGGACTAGATAAAGTGGTTTTACCTGGAGTTTTTCCTTATTATAGGCCACTACTTTTACCACTTTTTAAAATCTTTGGTTGTTTACTACACTACTCACTGTTTAGCACTTGGCCTCACATGTGAATCCTTAAAGAGGTGGGTGGAGCTAAGGCTTAAAAGGGTGTGAATGTTACTGAATGGGTGTAGAAAAAGAAGAGCTATTTACTAGATACCAAAACATTCAAGGGCCCTGGGGGTTATCGACTTTCAAAGCTGAATTACTTTACCATTGTTCCTCAACTGCAGTGTATGATATAGCATTTTCTTGCTCTGAGTGACTATTTTTATCCAATGTAAAAAACACAATTTAAAATTTTGCTAAGTAGGACCGAATTCAGGTGGTGGTTCACATATGCTAGTGCAAGACTGCATACCAGACGAATTCTCTCTCCATATCCCCAGATTCCTACTGCAAGCTCTGAACCTTTTCACCTGGATCACCACAGCTAGCTAGCTGCAATCCGAGTGATTATTCCTGGTTTAAAGTCACGTCCCTGTCCCGAAGCTAGCACCAATTAGCCTGGAGTTAGCCTATGCTAGGCCCATATCCTGGCTAGCAGAAGAAGCCCAACAGCCACTCCTGGGCTAAAATACCCTTTTTTCCAACTGGCCTGGACCCCCTTCTACTGCTGAAACGGGGCACGGAACCCCGCTGATCCTTCACGACTGGACTACCGATGAAATCTGCTCAAGGGGGTACTCAAACTGGCTCCACGGCCCTGCTAGCCGTGGCCCGCTAACGTTAGCTGTCTAGAGCACACCGGACTGTTAACTTAAGAGGCTCATTGGACAAATTCTTCGGCCACTATACCTATTTTGCCAATTGTCTTCATTTACCACACGGAGCCTTGCTGATCCGTCTGCCGACGTATTCAGCACATGGGGGCCACAACAGACTTTCTTCAGTTTCGACGTCCTTCTAAGGCCCATCTGATAGCTGCTAGCCCGGGCCTCTAACTGACTGAAGCCCCTCACTGGACTCCCATGATTACTCGGCTATGCATACCTCTCCCTAATGTCAATATGCCTTGTCCATTGCTGTTTTGGTTAGTACTTATTGCCTTATTTCACTGTAGAGCCTCTAGCCCTGCTCAATACGCCTTAGTGAACACTTTAATTCCACCTCCAACACATTCGGTGACATCACTTGGTTTAAATGATATTCCTAGAGACAATATCTCTTTCATCGTCACTCTTTGCACAGGTTTTCCCACACTGTATTCACGTCCTACCATACCTTTGTCTGTACATTATGCCTTGAATCTATTCTACCGCGCCCAGAAATCTATTCATTTTACTCTCTGTTCTGAGCGTACTAGGTGATCCGATCTTTCAGCCTTTAGCCATACCCTTATCCTACTCCTCCTCTGTTCCTCTGGTGATGTGGAGGTTAACCCAGGCCCTACAGTGCCTACCACCACTCCTATTCCCCAGGCACTCTCATGTGTTGACTTCTGTAACCGTAAAAGCCTTGGTTTTATGCATGTTAACATTAGCAGCCTCCTCCCTAAGTTTGTTTTATTCACTGCCCTAGCACACTCTGTCAACCCGGATGTCCTAGCCATGTCTGAATCCTGGCTCAGGAAGACTACCAACAAACCTGAAATTTCCATCCCTAACTATAACATTTTCTGACAAGATAGAACTGACAAAGGGGGCGGAGTTGCAATCTACTGCAGAGATAGCCTGCAGAGTTCTGTCTTACTATCCAGGACTGTACCCAAACAATTCAAGCTTCTACTTTTAAAAATCCACCTTTCCAGAAAAACAAGTCTCTCACCGTTGCCGCTTGCTATAGACCACCCTCTGCACCCAGCTGTGCCCTGGACACCATATCTGAACTGATTGCCCCCCATCTATCTTCAGAGCTCGTGGTGCTAGGTGACCTAAACTGAGACATGATTAACACCCCGGCCATCCTACAATCTAATTTTGATGCCTTCAATCTCACACAAATTATCAATGAACCCACCAGGTACAACCCCAAATCTGTAAACACGGGCACCCTCATAGATATCATCCTATCCAAATTGCCCTCCAAATATACACTGCTCAAAAAAATAAAGGGAACACTAAAATAACACATCCTAGATCTGAATGAATGATATTTTCTTATTAAATACTTTTTTCTTTACATAGTTGAATGTGCTGACAACAAAATCACACAAAAATTGTCAATGGAAATCAAATGTATCAAATCAAATCAAATCAAATCAAATCAAATTTTATTTGTCACATACACATGGTTAGCAGATGTTAATGCGAGTGTAGCGAAATGCTTGTGCTTCTAGTTCCGACAATGCAGTAATAACGAGCAAGTAATCTAACTAACAATTCCAAAAAAAACTACTGTCATACACAGTGTAAGGGGATAAAGAATATGTACATAAGGATATATGAATGAGTGATGGTACAGAGCAGCATAGGCAAGATACAGTAGATGATATCGAGTACAGTATATACATATGAGATAAGTATGTAAACCAAGTGGCATAGTTAAAGTGGCTAGTGATACATGTATTACATAAGGATGCAGTCGATGATATAGAGTACAGTATCAACGTATGCATATGAGATGAACAATGTAGGGTAAGTAACATTATATAAGGTAGCATTGTTTAAAGTGGCTAGTGATATATTTACATCATTTCCCATCGATTCCCATGATTAAAGTGGCTGGAGTAGAGTCAGTGTCATTGACAGTGTGTTGGCAGTAGCCACTCGATGTTAGTGGTGGCTGTTTAACAGTCTGATGGCCTTGAGATAGAAGCTGTTTTTCAGTCTCTCGGTCCCAGCTTTGATGCACCTGTACTGACCTCGCCTTCTGGATGGCAGCGGGGTGAACAGGCAGTGGCTCGGGTGGTTGATGTCCTTGATGATCTTTATGGCCTTCCTGTAGCATCGGGTGGTGTAGGTGTCCTGGAGGGCAGGTAGTTTGCCCCCGGTGATGCGTTGTGCAGACCTCACTACCCTCTGGAGAGCCTTACGGTTGAGGGCGGTGCAGTTGCCATACCAGGCGGTGATACAGCCCGCCAGGATGCTCTCGATTGTGCATCTGTAGAAGTTTGTGAGTGCTTTTGGTGACAAGCCGAATTTCTTCAGCCTCCTGAGGTTGAAGAGGCGCTGCTGCGCCTTCCTCACGATGCTGTCTGTGTGAGTGGACCAATTCAGTTTGTCTGTGATGTGTATGCCGAGGAACTTAAAACTTGCTACCCTCTCCACTACTGTTCCATCGATGTGGATGGGGGGTGTTCCCTCTGCTGTTTCCTGAAGTCCACAATCATCTCCTTAGTTTTGTTGACGTTGAGTGTGAGGTTATTTTCCTGACACCACACTCCGAGGGCCCTCATCCTCCCTGTAGGCCGTCTCGTCGTTGTTGGTAATCAAGCCTACCACTGTTGTGTCGTCCGCAAACTTGATGATTGAGTTGGAGGCGTGCATGGCCACGCAGTCGTGGGTGAACAGGGAGTACAGGAGAGGGCTCAGAACGCACCCTTGTGGGGCCCCAGTGTTGAGGATCAGCGGGGAGGAGATGTTGTTGCCTACCCTCACCACCTGGGGGCGGCCCGTCAGGAAGTCCAGTACCCAGTTGCACAGGGCGGGGTCGAGACCCAGGGTCTCGAGCTTGATGACGAGCTTGGAGGGTACTATGGTGTTGAATGCCGAGCTGTAGTCGATGAACAGCATTCTCACATAGGTATTCCTCTTGTCCAGATGGGTTAGGGCAGTGTGCAGTGTGGTTGAGATTGCATCGTCTGTGGACCTATTTGGGCGGTAAGCAAATTGGAGTGGGTCAAGGGTGTCAGGTAGGGTGGAGGTGATATGGTCCTTGACTAGTCTCTCAAAGCACTTCATGATGACGGATGTGAGTGCTACGGGCGGTAGTCGTTTAGCTCAGTTACCTTAGCTTTCTTGGGAACAGGAACAATGGTGGCCCTCTTGAAGCATGTGGGAACAGCAGACTGGTATAGGGATTGATTGAATATGTCCGTAAACACACCGGCCAGCTGGTCTGCGCATGCTCTGAGGGCGCGGCTGGGGATGCCGTCTGGGCCTGCAGCCTTGCGAGGGTTAACACGTTTAAGTGTCTTACTCACTTCGGCTGCAGTGAAGGAGAGACCGCATGTTTCCGTTGCAGGCCGTGTCAGTGGCACTGTATTGTCCTCAAAGCGGGCAAAAAAGTTATTTAGTCTGCCTGGGAGCAAGACATCCTGGTCCGTGACTGGGCTGGGTTTCTTCCTGTAGTCCGTGATTGACTGTAGACCCTGCCACATACCTCTTGTGTCTGAGCCGTTGAATTGAGATCAACCCATGGAGGTCTGGATTTGGAGTCACACTCAAAATGAAAGTGGAAAACCACACTACAGTCTGATCCAACTTTGATGTAATGTCCTTAAAACAAGTCAAAATGAGGCTCAGTAGTGTGTTGGCCTCCACGTACCTGTATGACCTCCCTACAACGCCTGGGCATGCTCCTGATGAGGTGGCGGATGGTCTCCTGAGGGATCTCCTCCCTCAGCCTGCTCTCTTCTCTGTATACAGTACATCAATGATGTCGCTCTTGCTGCTGGTGATTCTCTGATCCACCTCTACGCAGACGACACCATTCTGTATACTTCTGGCCCTTTGTTGTACACTGTGTTAAAACCTGTTGTGACTCAGGGGCAGTATTTTCATTTTTGGAAAAAAACGTTCCCGTAATAAACAGGATATTTTGTCAGGACAAGATGCTAGAATATGCATATAATTGACAGGTTAGGATAGAAAACACTCTAACGTTTCCAAAACTGTAAAGATATTGTCTGTGAGTATAACAGAACTTATGTTGCAGGCGAAAGCCTGAGAAAAATCCAATCCGGAAGTCCCCCATGTTTTGAAAGCGCTGCGTTCCAATGAGTCCCTATTGAGCTGTGAATGGGTTATCAACCAGATTACGCTTTCTACGTATTCCCCAAGGTGTCTACAGCATTGTGACGTAGTGTTACGCATTTATGTTGAAGAATAGCCGTAGGCGGCTACATTGCGCAAGTGGTCACCTGATGCCCCCAGAGAGATTCTCGCATAAAGTACAGAGGTAGCCATTACTCCAATCGGTCCTACTGAAAAACGAATTGTCCCGATGGATATATTATCGAATAGATATTTGAAAAATACCTTGAGGATTGATTATAAACAACGTTTTCCATGTTTCTGTTGATATTATGGAGCTAATTTGGAATATTTTTCGCCGTTTTCGTGACTGCAATTTCCGGGCGATTTCTCAGCCAAACGTGAAGAACAAATGGAGCTATTTCGCCAAGAAAAATAATATTTTGGGAAAAAAGGAACATTTGCTATCTAACTTAGAGTCTCGTGAGTGAAAACATCCCAAGCTCATCAAAGGTAAACGATTTAATTTGATTGCTTTTCTGATTTCCGTGACCAAGTTACCTGCTGCTAGCTGGGCAAAATGCTATGCTAGGCTATCGATAAACTTACACAAATGTTTGTCTAGCTTTGGCTGTAAAGCATATTTTGAAAATCTGAGATGCCAGGGTGATTAACAAAAGGCTAAGCTATGTCTCAATATATTTCATTTGTGATTTTCATGAATAGGAATATTTTCTCGGGATATTTATGTCCGTTGCGTTATGCTAATTAGTGTCAGGCAATGATTACGCTCCCGCATGCGGGATGGGGAGTGAGTAGTCAGTACCTCATCACTATACTGTATTTATTTATTTATTTTGCTCCTTTGCACCCCAGTATCTCTACTTGCACATTCGTCTTCGTCACATCTACCATTCCAGTGTTTACTTGCTATATTGTAATTACTTCGCCACCATGGCCTATTTATTGCCTTAACTCCCTTATCTTACCTCATTTGCACTCGCTGTATATAGACTTGTGTTCTCCTTTTTTTCTATTGTATTATTGACTGCATGTTTGTTTATTCCATGGGTAACTCCTTGTTGTTGTATGTGTCAAACTGCTATGCTTTATCTTGGCCAGGTTGCAGTTGCAAATGATTACTTTTTCTCAAGTAGCCTACCTGGTTAAATAAAGGTGGAATATTTTTTTGTTTTTAAGTCTGTCATGTCAGTTTTTTTACCAACTGAACTGAGAAGTCATTTTGCCAACTGACCAGAGACCTAGCCAGCTTCCTGTTTTTATTTTAAACAACAAGAAATGGCAGAGGCCTGGAAATGGATGAAGATGGCAAAGGATCACAAAAGTTCTTCCCTTGTGGTTAATTTCAAGGTGGACTAACCCTGTTGACTGTAGGGAGCTTCATGCAACCTATAAGCTTAGCTGCATGGCTTCACCCAGATGGGTGCTACATGTTTTTTTCCGGCCAGGTATAAAGTTACGGCTGGGGCAAGAGGTGACCTGACAACTGACTTGTTTTCTCCCTGGATCTGATCATCATTTCCCTTGGTCAAGCCTTCATCTGGGCCTCGTTTGGAAAAGACGTGGACGGCATGGGTGAGGAATTCTGGATCGGACACAGGATGTGTCACGGTCTGACCATTGTTCGTATGTGTTTTCCTTGTTTTAGTGTTGGTCAGGACGTGAGCTGGGTGGGCATTCTATGTTGTGTGTCTGGTTTGTCTATTTCTATGTTTGGCCTGATATGGTTCTCAATCAGAGGCAGGTGTTAGTCATTGTCTCTGATTGGGAACCATATTTAGGTAGCCTGTTTTGTGTTGGGTTTTGTGGGTGATTGTCCTTAGTGTCTTGATGTCCTTGTTCTGTGTGTATGTGCACCAGTATTAGGCTGTTTCGGTTTTCGTTACGTTTATTGTTTTGTAGTGTTTGTATTTAGATTCGTGTTGCTTCAGTTTAATAAACATGGATCGCAATCTACACGCTGCATTTTGGTCCGACTCTCCTTCACCACAAGAGAACCGTTACAGAATCACCCACCACAACCGGACCAAGCAGCGTGTCAACAGGCAGGAGCAGCAGGGGAGGAGGCAACAGGAGCAGCCCAAAGAGGAGTACAGTATGGAGTATACTTCTTGGGAGGAGATAAACAGGTGGGCGGTCGACCCAGGGAGAGTGCCAGAGCCCGCCTGGGATTCGATGGAGCAGTGCGCGGAAGGTTATCGGAGAATGAGGTTGGCGAAGCAAGCATGGTGGCGCGGACGGAAGCCCGAGAGTCAGCCCCAAAAATGTCTTGGGGGGGGGCTCACAGGGAGTATGGCTATGCCAGGTAGGAGACCTGCGCAAACTTCCTGTGGTTACCGGGGGGCTAGAGAGACCGGGCAGGCACCGTGTTATGCAGTGGTGCGCACGGTGTCCCCAGTGCGGGTGCATAGCTCGGTGCGGTATATTCCAGCTCCGCGTATCGGCCGGGCTAGAGTGAGCATCGAGCCAAGTGCCATGAAGCCGGCTCTACGCATCTGGTCTCCAGTGCGTCTCCTTGGGCCAGCTTACATGGCACCAGCCTTGCGCTCGGTGTCTCCGGTTCGCCTGCATAGCCCAGTGCGGGCTATTCCACCTCGCCGCACTGGCAGGGCGACCGAGAGCATTCAACCAGGTAAGGTTGGGCAGGCTCGGTGCTCAAGAGCTCCAGTGCGCCTGCACGGTCCGGTCTATCCAGTACCACCTCCACACCCCAGCCCTCCGGTAGCAGCTCCCCGCACCAGGCTTCCTGTGCGTGTCCTCGGTCCAGTACCACCAGTGCCAGCACCACGCATCAGGCCTACAGTGCGCCTCGCCTCTCCAGCGCTGCTGGAGTCTCCCGCCTATCTAGCGCTGTCAGAGCTTTCTTCATCTCCAGCGCAGCCGGAGTCTCCCGCCTGTTCAGCACAGCCAGAGCTGCCAGTCTGCATGAAGCAGCCAGAGCTGTCAGTCTGCATGGAGCAGCCAGAGATGTCAGTCTGCATGGAGCAGCCAGAGCTGTCAGTCTGCATGAAGCAGCCAGTGTGCAAGGAGCTGTCAGTCTGCAAGGAGCTGCCAGTGTGCAAGGAGCTGCCAGTGTGCAAGGAGCTGCCAGTGTGCAAGGAGCTGCCAGTCTGCACGGAGCTGTCAGTCTGCAAGGAGCTGCCAGTCTGTAAGGAGCTGCCAGTCTGCAAGGAGCTGCCAGTCTGCACGGAGCCGCCAGAGCTGCCAGTCTGTAAGAAGCCGCCAGAGCTGTCAGCCTATATGGAGCAGCCAGAGCCGCCAGTCAGCGTGGAGCAGCCAGAGCCGCCAGTCAGCATGGAGCAGCCAGATCCGTCAGTCTGCCAGGATCCGCCAGTCAGCCAGACTCTTCCAGATCTGCCAGTCAGCCAGACTCTTCCAGATCTGCCAGTCAGCCAGATTCTTCCAGATCTGCTAGTCAACCAGACTCTTCCAGATCTGCCAGTCAACCAGAATCTTCCAGATCTGCCAGTCAACCAGACTCTTCCAGATCTGCCAGTCAACCAGACTCTTCCAGATCTGCTAGTCAACCAGACTCTTCCAGATCTGCTAGTCAACCAGACTCTTCCAGATCTGCCAGTCAACCAGACTCTTCCAGATCCGCCAGTCAACCAGACTCTTCCAGATCCGCCAGTCAACCAGACTCTTCCAGATCCGCCAGTCAACCAGACTCTTCCAGATCCGCCAGTCAACCAGACTCTTCCAGATCCGCCAGTCAGCCGGGATCTGCCAGATCCGCCAGTCAGCCAGGATCCGCCAGTCAGCCGGGATCCGCCAGTCAGCCAGGATCTGCCGAAACCACCAGCCAGCCAGGATCTGGTAGATCCATCAACCTGCCTGAGCTTCCTCTCACTCCTGAGCTTCCTCTCACTCCTGAGCTTCCTCTCACTCCCGAGCTTCCTCTCACTCCGAGCTTCCCCTCAGTCCCGAGCTTCCCCTCAGTCCCGAGCTACCCCTCAGTCCTGAGCTACCTCAGTCCGGAGCTGCCCCTCAGTCCAGTGGGGCCCGTTGTTAGGTTTCCTAGGCCAAGGTTCGCGGCGAGGGTCGCCACTCAAGGGACGCTAAGGAAGTGGACTAAGACAATTATGGAGTGGGGTCCACGTCCAGCGCCAGAGCCGCCACCGCGGACAGATGCCCACCCAGACCCTCCCCTATAGGTTATAGGCTATAGGTTGTGCGTTCGGAGTCCGCACCTTGGGGGGGGACGGGGGGGGGTTCTGTCATGGTCTGACCATCGTTCGTATGTGTTTTCCTTGTTTTAGTGTTGGTCAGGACGTGAGCTGGGTGGGCATTCTATGTTGTGTGTCTGGTTTGTCTATTTCTATGTTTGGCCTGATATGGTTCTCAATCAGAGGCAGGTGTTAGTCATTGTCTCTGATTGGGAACCATATTTAGGTAGCCTGTTTTGTGTTGGGTTTTGTGGGTGATTGTCCTTAGTGTCTTGATGTCCTTGTTCTGTGTGTATGTGCACCAGTATTAGGCTGTTTCGGTTTTCGTTACATTTATTGTTTTGTAGTGTTTGTATTTAGATTCGTGTTGCTTCAGTTTAATAAACATGGATCGCAATCTACACGCTGCATTTTGGTCCGACTCTCCTTCACCACAAGAGAACCGTTACAGGATGTTACCTGCCAGAACTTTCAATAGGTTAACTGAAATGTTTTTTGTTGTTGTTTTAATTAAGTGTATTTGAAGTTCTTGATGTAATGAAAGGGCAATACAAATTAAATATGTTACTATTAACGTGTACATTTAAGGACATCCTCATCCTCATAAAGCTTTGATCAGCACTTACTATATGGGTAGCTTTTACACACACTGTGAGGACATGATGCCGTTAGGAGTTCTACACTGTATTTCTCAAGCTGCTCTGCATGTATTTCCTGGGCTCTAGGAAATAAACCCTGTACACAGCCTGTAGTGAGTCTGTGCACGCCCCGCCACACACACACCCACCACACACTCAGTAACTACAGTCCCAATGAGGAGCTGTGTTGGAGCAGAGGAGAGAAGGCTGAAAAGAAAAACACAAGAAGTGGGGGGAAAATTCCTGATATGTGCCTAGGCTGGATGAGGTGTTATGACGTGTTCATCTGTCTCTCAATTTATTGATTAAATGATTTTATTTAACATGTATTTACCTAGGCAAGTTAGTTAAGAACAAATTCTTACCAAATCCCTACCAAAATGCAAAAGGCCTCGTGTGGGGGACGGGGGCTGGGATTAAAATGAAATATTTAATAACAATATAGGACAAAACACACATCCCGACAAGAGAGACAACACAACACTACATAAAGAGAGACCTAAGACAACAACATAGCATGGCAGCAACACATGACAACACAGCATGGTAGCAATACAACATGGCAGCAGCACAACATGGTAGCAGGACAAAACAGGTTACAAACATTGTTTGGCACAGACAACAGCAAAAAGGGCAAAGCAGCCACAACTATCAGTAAGAGTGTCGATGATTGAGTCTTTGAATGAAGAGATTGAGATGAAACTGTTCCATTTGAGTATTTGTTGCAGCTCGTTCCAGTCGCTAGCTGCAGCGAACATAACAGATGAGCAACCCAGGGTTGTGTGTGCTTAGGGGACCTTTAACAGAATATGACTGGCAGAATGGGTGTTGCATGTGGAGGATGAGGGCTGCAGTAGATATCTCAGATAGGGGGGAGTGAGGCATAAGAGTTTTTTTTTAAAGAAGCACCAACCAGTGGGTCTTGGGACGGGTATACAGAGATGACCAGTTTACAGAAGAGTATAGAGGGCAGTGATGTGTCCTATAAGGAGCATTGCTGGCAAATCTGACGGCCAAATGGTAAAGAGCATCTAGCCGCTGGAGAGCATCCTTACCTGCCGATCTATAAATTACGTCTCTTTAATCTAGCATGGGTAGGATGGTCATCCGAATCAGGGTTAGTTTGGCAGCTGGGGTGAAAGAGGAGCGATTACGATAGAGTCTAGATTTAACTTTATCCTGCAGCTTTGATATGTGCAGAGAGAAGGACAGTGTACAGGCTGCGGTATAAGTGGCCGAAAGATCAAATACTTCACGAAAACACATAACTGAACACTGTTTAAATGAGTTGTAATGAAAATCAACAAAGCTGTGCCAGGTCAATCCCATTTGTCCAAGACCATTGTGATTATAATTAGGAGCACCTTGTGATGACAAGGCTATGTCAGGCAGAGCATCTACGCCACCCCCTAGTGGTCAGTTATCTACATACATGGGCTGGGGTAATGGGCTTCTCTGTAAAAACAAATGCATCTCAATGTGCTTCCTTCTGTCTCGCAGCCAAGCAAAACAGATTGCATATTTTATTGTAGGTTCTGTTTTCCAAAGGGGCTGAAATAAGTTCTCTGGTGGGATGAGGGAATTTTATAAATCTGAATATGGCTAATTAGTATGACTTTGAAACAAACAATCCCTTTGGCTCTGCACACTGAGGGCTAAAGAGATGTTTTTGGACAAGTAGCTGCTCAGGCAATTTGGCAAAATCCATTTCAAAGTGTATTTTCTGAGGCCCAAAGCATAGATGTTGTATACAGCAAAGTGACGGTGCATGTGATTTATATGTGAAATTGTCTATAGTACAAAGCAATATCTCACATATATGTTTATTTTGTACAACATTTTCTTACTTGTTCAAGGCATTTATGTTTAATGGAATGTTAAGAATTGTTAAAACTGTGTTTTGATATGTTTAAGGAGAAGCCTGTGGAGATTCTCAGGAAGTGTAGAGAGTGTACTCCAGTTCAAGCCATACGTACTTCAATCAATTCTGTGTAATTTGAAAGACTGTTTGCTCCCCATGCCTCATAAAGAGAGGGAGGAGAACTCTCTTGTCTCAGTGAGACAAGGGAGACTGGATAAAATAAAATCCACACAGAATACACACACAGCCAGCCAGGCACCACCTCAAGTGGCACGTTCCGCAAAATCAATAAATTATGAATAAATACAATAAAAGGTGCAAGCAATTGCACCCCTTATAGGCGTACAAGTACTTCACATCCTCTAATTGCAGCTGTGAGGCCTGCACAGCGGCACACACACCACAGCTGGGATGCTATTCCAAGCAGAATGTTCAGACACACAGCACTACAGCACCCGTGATATCTGTCCCAGCAGTGAACCGAGGCTACACCACCACCGAAGCCTGTGGTCCACTTCATGAAGGCCCTGGGTGGACGAGGAGCTGACGGACTACATGAAAGGGTGACACAGCTCGGCTGGAGACAAGACACTATATTCTGCTGATTGGGACCAAGCTTTCTCCGCTCTGCTGTGCTTGGCAGCCGATCACAAACACACACACTGCTGTCCTGGCCCAACGCCACCAGCCCCCATCACACACACACCCCTCGCCAACCCCCCAGGCCTCCAACTCCCTAAACCCCTGCATAGCGAGTCATGGTCGGGAAGCTTTGTAAATTAAACGACATTAAACACACTCTGGGAAAAATAATAACAGAGTGAGCAGATGTAAACAAGCAAACAGCGCCGCGAGAGTCGCCCACTGAGGCGCACTGTGGAGAGACCGGTCCTTGCTGTGAAGTTGAGCTGACAGCCCTGGGCCGTGAGCCTAAGAGACTTTCGTAACTGCATCGAGACCCTGTTGGGACTAACCATATCTCCAGTAAGAAAAACTAATTTTGGTTTTCCATTTCACAACATTTTGGAATGTTTTGATATGATGTGCCCTAATGAACATGATCCTGGATTTTAATATAAGCTGGTCTGGCACAATGGAACCAATGGAATAGTCCCAAAAGTGCAAATACCACCCATCTGGCACTCAAGGCAGGCTCAAGAAAACGCTCAAACTATTTGAGAGATACTTTTTAAACCCGTGTTCTTCATGGATTACAATGAGGAGGACTCAGCACCCTATTTTAAAGAAAATAGTTTGAATGAGCAAGTTGTTTGCTTTTTCTTGGTCCTTGGTTAGAACATGTAAACAGCGATGTGATGGTCTGAGTTAGGGGTTAACCTCAACCAGTGGAAATGTCCCTGAAGCCTCACTGATATCTCTAGATCTGAGGCTCCAGCATCTCTTGTCCTACAAAGCAGGGGAGCTGAGGGCTTCGCCAACAATGTGGAATAATGGGAACTTTGTTCAAAAGCAGTGTACACGCATCCAACAGATCTCCACGGATGCAGGTTACATATACGAATGGCATAGGAAAAGGAAGGAAGAGGAGAAGTTTAATAGGAGTGAAATGTCAGGAGCGATCAAACAGTGTGTTGGGTACTATCTTATTTTTCATGATGTGAACTTCAATCCCTGAGACAATTTTGAAAGGCCCACTCCATAACACTGCTCATTTTAACTCTTGAAATCATGCAGATGCTAAAGTGTGTCACTTCATTAGAGGTACAATCTGTAACATTTACTGCTGTTCAATGTTTATTTTAATTATTGATGCAGTGGAGGTATAACCATCGATTCTTGAATAATCCAAAATATAAGGCAAAGCGACTCTGAAAATATAGTTTACCAAGCTAACGTTTACTTCACACCGAAAGACGTTACACTACACCTACGAAAAATTAATTATTGGCTAACTTCACCGAAATTTTATTACATTTTTGCAAAAAAAGTAGTTTGTAGATCCAGTAGTTAGCTACACCACTATATGGCAAAAAAGTAGTTAACTACTGAAAACGCTATCGAGATTTGAATTTAGTTAAATTACTAGTTGAACTACATGTATTACACAATACACTGAGTGTACAAAAGATAAGGAACACCTCTCTAATATTGAGTTGCACCCCCTTTTGCCCTCAGAAGAACCTCAATTCATCGGGGCATGGACTCTACAAGGTGTGGAAAGCGTTTCACAGGGATGATGGCCCATGTTGACTCCGATGCTTCCTACAGTTGTGTCAAGTTGGCTGGATGTCCTTCGGGTGGTGGATCATTCATGATACACAAAGGAAACTGTTGAGCGTGAAAAATCCAGCAGCGTTATAGTTCTTGACACACTCTACCACACTCCGTTCAAAGACACATACATATTTTGTCTTGCCCATTCACCCTCTGAAAAGCACACATACACAGCCCATGTCTCAATTGTCTCAAAGCTTAAACATCCCTCTTTAACCTGTCTCCTCGCCTTCATCTATGCTGATTAAAGTGGATTTAACAAGTGACATCAATAAGGGATCATAGCTTTCACCTGGATTCCCCTGGTCAGTCTACGTCATGGAAAGAGCAGGTGTTCCTAATGTTTTATACACTCAGTGTAAGGTTATTGGCAAGGAGCTGGAAGGCATTAGATATTGGTTTGATGTTTCAATGTACATTACAGCATTACAGCATATCGCTTTAGAAGCGTTAAGTCACAGTAGGAATCAATCAATCAATCAAATTTATTTATAAAGCCCTTTATTTACAAAGCCCTTCAGCAGTCACAATGGACTACTGTACCACAGATGTAGTAAGAAAATATGTGCATACATAAGTGGATGCATTTTTATAAGGCACTATACAAATGTTTTATATACTTGATATTCAATACTCAGTCATAACAGGAATAAGTGGCCATTACTATTACTTCCTTTTCAAAGTGTATTAAATCATTCAACATTGAATGTGTAAGTAGTTCCCATCTGGATTATGCGGTGGGGAAAGTACCAATGAACATCCAACCAATCCAGGATAATTTAGTGAAACATGGTTGCAAAACTGTTTAAGACAAAGTGGCTTTTTTGGTGGAAGACTTCCTGTTTTTTGTTGTGGTGGGGTGGTCAAGCTAGCTCAGAGGACTAGTCCATCGAAAAAATTGTTCTATAATGGAAAACAAAATAATGCATGGGTGTGGGGGTTATGAAAAAATAGTGAAAGGGCTTCATTTAGAGTGATTAGGAACATTAGAACATCTTGGCCATGTTCTGTTATAATCTCCACCCAGCACAGCCAGAAGAGGACTGGCCACCCCACATAGCCTGGTTCCTCTCTAGGTTTCTTCCTAGGTTTTGGCCTTTCTAGGGAGTTTTTCCTAGCCACCGTGCTTCTACACCTGCATTGCTTGCTGTTTGGGGTTTTAGGCTGGGTTTCTGTACAGCACTTTGAGATATCAGCTGATGTACGAAGGGCTATATAAATACATTTGATTTTGATTTGATTTGATTTGATTTTGATTCACCTTTCAATTCATTGTTTCATCACACTAGATCGAAACGTTTTCCTTGGATGACTTACTCAGGCAGGGACGGGTTCCAATTCAAAGCATTTTCAGGACATTGTGGTAGTAAAATTAAATGTCCCCCTTTGTTTTTAAGCTAAGATGCAGGCATGCCATGCTTCTCTCTATCTACATTTTCCAATTGTTCAATTGACTTTTACAATGGGTAAACAATGCTTAAATAACATTCATGAGCATCATTAATTGGTGTACTGTATGCTATTAATGTACTGTAAACCTCTCATGAAACTTGTGTTTTGATGTTGCAATATTTTTGATAGGTTTCAATATTAGTAGAAATAGGCTATTTCATGTATATGTACTGGGTTGGACCAGGAAGCATCGACATAAGAACATTTACATTGGTGTGTCAGGCTCCAAAATATTGTACGAATCAAAGGGAAGGTATGGTACACATTTACATTTACTCCGATTGGCAAACCCTATCAACTGTTACATGTACAGAATGCAGGTTCTTGTTTTGATCACTCTATTACAGGATAACTTTCCTGCAATGGAGGAAACGTAAAACTTGTAGTGTATTTGAGGTTTAAAAATGCTTCTGAAGATCGTAATTTCCACATTGAAATGTCAGACTTGATTTCCCCTTATGAAAAATCTATCCACCCCTACAAAAATGTCCATTAACTATAATCCACATAATAATTCACATTTCCTGTTGCTGTAGGATTATTTTCCTGCTGTAGCAAACTGGCTCTGTATGTCCATAAACCTGCTGTAGATTTCCTTCATCCATCAAGGGAGCATGACATCAAAGGGTTTTCTTTCCATGTATGTGTCCTCCATTGATTTATAGAATAGCATTCGGAAGGAAAATTGATACAGCATACTCTTTCATTTGTTTATTAATTTGACAAAAACATAAATTCTGTCGTCAGTGCATAGTCCAATTATATGGCTGTGGTTTGTATTCAGATTATCAATTGTCTGCAATGCCTGGTGACTGATGAGTTAAGAAATCTATGTCAAATGAGACAAGCTAGGATGCTGCAGGACATAGAAGGAACTGTAAGCATTCCACTGGCATTTTTTACAATACTCCCTCTATTTAATGTTCTCTTGAAGAGAGCAAGTTCTAATACCATTCCCACATGTATCTTTAATTAGCCATTCATTCCAGCACTGACACTGGCTCATGACCGTCTTCTTCCCTCCCTTAGCCCTGTTAAATCAGTATACAGAAAACTTGTCCCCACTTTCTACTATCTTATCAGGAGCTGGTCTCTGTCTGTAACCTCCACTGTCTGCTTCTCATCTGCTCTGACTTCAACAGCCAGTGTCACCTTGCCTCTCTGCAATTCACATTTGGAAAAAATCGAACCTTTTCACATATCTGAAACACAACTGGATCGGTATAACTCCAGCAGCTCTATCACTATTGTCCAGCTACATTGACATCCTGTCACCTATCCATTTCCATCAGATCCATGAAGCGGATTGAACGAGGGCAGAAGGGAGGAGGGAACAATCTTCTGGAATGAAACATAGCCCTGGTTAATCGGGGTGAAGGAGGGAACGAGGGAGAGGGGGAGTTACAAAGCTGACCCGCCGCTGCTTCGCCTCTTCTTCCCAGGGTCCCCCTTTGTCTAGACAGCACCCTGCTATCAGTCCCGCCGAAACACTAATCAGCGAGTGTTTCCTTTCTGGTCCCAGCTTCCAATCCACTAGCGACAAGACAGGAAGCAGACTTTTACGGTCCTCCCTCAGAATAGAGGAGGTGTGCGCTTTCTCAGCGTCCTCCAACGATGCCAGACTAAGATGAGAGGGAAGAGAAGCTTTCGCTCTCAATCCACTCACCTTCTAGTTTTATGACAGTGATTATTATTGTTAATAATCTTCTTCTGGGCTGACGACCTTCGGTTAACCTGTCTGGTTCTTAAAGCATTTGGCGATGCATGGCTGTCTGCATACTTTCATAAGCATGGTTGCTGCTATGAAGTTCATGTGTGCAGCAAGTACTGTGCAGAGTAAAGTATTGGATTATTAAGATGACATTGGTGAAGAGTTTTCTAATGACATATAAGGTACTTATACGTAGGTAGTTAAGCACATTTTGTATCACTTATAATGGCTTATTAATTCATTTGTGAAGTTGTTTATTAATTCATTTGTTAAATTAAGTTGTTGTAATGTCTTCTTGCTACATGTCAGCACTGTGACCTCTGACGTAGCCCTTCCCAAGAGGACCCCGATGACACTCCTGTCACCAACTCAACATGTCTAATCTCTCCCCTTGATCTGAAGTCTAGGTGATCAGCAGTAGTTGTCTGCTGGTGGAGTATATTTCAGACCCATACTTGTTTACTCTTTGCCACTGAAACTCAAACACCAAGAACAAAGTGAAGTGCTAGTAAAACTTGCCCCTCCACACCCAGATGATGCCTAGCCATTTGGATCTGTAGTGACTCAACAAGGGCAAGTCATTCAAAACTGCATCCCTTGAAAATAGATTTTACTCAAACACGGTTAGAAAGGCCATGACATCAACTGGCAGTAGAATCTATGTCGTTGTCGTCGGCATCTATCACGCACAGGGTATAGACTCCTAGGAAATAATGAGCCTTCAAATGTAGTCTGAATGGAACCAGCGGTTCAGCCAACCTCACAGTCAACGTTTCTTTGCCGTCTTGACATTCTCTAGGTCTTAACCTCTGGTCGTAAGGAGGCATCCTTTATGTCTTAATCCCTGGTCGTAATGAGGTTGTCCTCTAGGTCTTAACCTCTGGTCGTAAGGAGGCATCCTTTATGTCTTAATCCCTGGTTGTAATGAGGCGTCCTCTAGGTCTTAACCTCTGGTCGTAATGAGGGAAATCAGAGCAACCAGCATGGACAAGGAACATTGTTTCCCAGAGTTGCTGCCGCCCGATGACGCTGAAACAAACTGGAGAAACAATCAGCAATGTCACAAATTGTATTATTAGTAGTATTAATAATTTTTCAGGGCTGGTATGGACATTACTTTCGGAATAATGGAAATTCCTCATGGAGGGAGAAAAAAAGAGTCTTAAATTGAGGTAACAAGTAAGACCATGGACCAAGCCCGCGGAATCATTTTCTCGCATTTCATGTGAGGTACTTCATGGGAACTTGTTAGGGTTGGAAGTGGGTGTGTCCAGGTCACTACAACCTGATGG
Organism: Oncorhynchus tshawytscha; assembly: GCF_018296145.1. Classification (NCBI taxonomy): domain Eukaryota; kingdom Metazoa; phylum Chordata; class Actinopteri; order Salmoniformes; family Salmonidae; genus Oncorhynchus; species Oncorhynchus tshawytscha. Next base: position 9,573,560 of record NC_056452.1, on the reverse strand, counting down.
TTGAGCTTAAAGGTGTCCACTCCCAGCTAGTGTGCAGCCACCATGAATTTGAATTTCAATATATTTGAGATATTGTCCTTTATTTTCAATGGATTCTTGTCAATACATACATTCATCAATGCTCCCCTGATTTGAGTATGTTATAAAGGAATCTACTCCAAAGCCTAAGAGAAAATTCTGCAGCCATATTGTGTGATTGCGCACCATTGAAACACAGGTTGACAGTGGAACACGTCTCCCAAAAGACTATTTACTGTTTTTTGTCCATGTCAAGAGCACCATTTTTATAACGACAATGTAGGGCAGTTCATGTCCCAACAGGAGCCAATGGTTTTGAAGGGTATAAAGTTCCTGTCTACTTAAATGTTAATCTAAGCACCACTGACGTCACTCCTTGACACAAAGAAGGTCTCCGAAAACTGTACACCTGTGCATAATCTGTCCACCAAAAACAATAACAGAAACAATAACAATAATATTGGACGTCTCTCTGATTGTGAAAGAGCTAGTTTTGTCCCAATGTAACCAAGCCACCGGCCATGGAAGTAAACACACCGACCCAGCCTCACAGCAGCGAATGTGTAAGACTGGGAGGGTACTGCAGGGGAACATTCTTGTACACTTTTTATGTGCCACATTATAATTACAAACCTTATTTTATTACACTTCGCCAAAGTGACAACAATAAAAGCCAAGCGATTTTGACAGGCGCTCTGCGGGGCATCCGAAAACACGGTCCAAAACCCAAACCCCACCTTCCCTAAGAATGTATTCTGGACCCAGTTCATCTTGAGGGAACCATATCCTTGAGAGATTGGGAACCTTATGCTGCACCAACAAAAACAAACACAGACATTACAGTAGCTGTAATGTGAAAGTTAACAAACAAACACAATTTTTCAGTTTTTGATATGTTAAAAAAGTTTGAAATATCCAATAAATGTCGTTCCACTTCATGATTGTGTCCCACTTGTTGTTGATTCTTCACAAAAAAATAGAGTTTTATATCTTTATGTTTGAAGCCTGAAATGTGGCAAAAGGTTGCAAAGTTCAAGGGGGCCGAATACTTTCGCAAGGCACTGTATCTTTGCTTTCTTGGGTACAGGAACAATGGTAGACATCTTGAAGCATTTGGCGACAACAGACTGGGATAGGGAGCGATAAAATATGTCTGTAAGCACACCAGCCTGCTGGTCAATATTGTCCTCTGAGGCTGATCAGAAGATATCCCAGTTTGCGTGATCAAAACAATCTTGGAGCATGTCTTCCGATTGGTCAGACCAGCATTGAATGGTTCTCGTCACTGGTACATCCTGTTTGAGTTTCTGCCTATAAGTCTGGGTATGCGAGATGGCGTAGTGGTCGAATTTGCCGAAGGGAAGGCGGGGGGGGGCTTTGTATGCATCGCAGAAGTGGTGTCCTCTTGAGGGTGGATGTACACAGCTGTGACTATAACTGATGAGAATTCTCTTGTAGGTAGAATGGCCGACATTTGAATGTAAGGAATTCTAGGTCGGGTGAGCAGAATGACTTGAGTTCCTGTATGTTGTTATGATTACACCAAGAGTTGTAAATCATAAAGCATACACCCTCACCCTTCTTCTTCCTAGAGACCTGTTTATCTGTCGGCGCGATGCATGGAAAAGTCCGGTGGCTGAACCGATTCCTACAACATATCCCGTGAGAGCTATTTTTCCGTGAAACAGAGAATGTTACAATCTCTGATGTCTCTCTGGAAGGCAACCTTTGCTCAAATTTCATCTACCTTGTTGTCAAGAGACTGGGCATTGGCAAGTAATATACTCGGAAGCGGAGATCGATGTGCCGGTTTTCGAAGCCTGACCAGAAGACCGCTCCGTCTGCCCAATCTGAGTCGCCGTTGTTTTGGGTCAGCTGCTGGGATTAGATGCATTGTCCTGGGTGGTGGTCCGAAGAGAGGATCTGCTTGGGGAACGTAGTATTCCTGGTCATAATGTTGGTAAGTTGACGTTGCTCTTATATCCAATAGTTCTTCACAGCTTTATATAATAAGACTTAAGATTTCCTGGGGTAACAATGTAAGAAATGATACATAAAAAACTAAATACTGCATAGTTTCCTAAGAATGCGAGGCGAGGCGTCCATCTCTGTCGGGGCCATCTTGTATGGCATTATAGTCGAACAATTACGTTTGTTGGATAAGACCAACCAAGTGTGATAAGTAAGTGTACTAGTAAAGATACTGCATGTTGGAAATTGGAGGTAATGTTATCAAGCTGATATCAAATCATAACTGCATTATCGCATGGAAGGGACTCCACTGAGAACCAGAAGACATTTCCAATGGAAGCATCCCAAAAGTTGGTCTTTCTGTGAAGGAATGTACTTTCAAAACACAGGGTCTCCTGACACAAACCTGCCAGATGCGCTCAGTGTCTTGATTTGTCAGAAAGAATCTGTGTGTGCGAGATCTAAGTAAGGCCCTATTGTACACAGAAGTCAGGAGATCAATCTCCAGAGGCTGAATCTCAAATCTCAGCTCTTTTTTTCTCCCCTCTCTTCGACTCACTGCTGCACTGTGGAGAGGTTACAGCAAGATGAGTTGGAAGGCTGCCCGCCAAAAGTGATCCACTCTAAAGGGGGACTGATTCAAACTCTGTTTCCTGTTTAGACAAGGGCCTGAGGTATGCAACATGGATACAAGAGCCAAGCACGTCACGCCGTGAATGCAGTGTGGCAAGGGATGGATGGGAGATGAGAAATGTGGTGGGACTTTTGGAGGGGAGGGAGGGAGAATCATTGTCTTATTAAAATGGTATGTTGCTTCTCCATTGATATGTCATTCTGCAAACAAAACATTTCAGTGTAAATAGTAGATTTGATTGGCTCTGATTTGTGCAGTGAAAATGTTGTTCAGAAGAACTCTCTCTTTCCCATATCCTTCTGTTCAGTTCTCTGCTGTTAGTCATGTTAAAAAGCATTTACATGTTTCAGAGAAAACTACTTCCTTGTTCCTGGTACCATGAAAAAAAATCATCCTCAATTATCCTTTTTCGTACCCTTAGTTTACACATGTTTTGTTTTTGTTTTTATCCGAAGAGCACTAAGATCTGTGTCTCCTACCTCCCACAAAGGCCCAACCAGTTTGGGGGCATTTATAGGGAAGCTGCGGTCTTTTGAGAAGTATTTTATCTGAAGTTTAATATCTAACGACTCCAATCCTCCCATCTCTCTTGGATATAACTTTTATAGCCAATGAACACAAAGTTGAGTCAATGTTATTTGTAACAATAATTTATTCGGCCTCGTTCTTGGTGGCATGTTGAGAGGATGAGTTCACTACTCTCTGATGTGCGGGGATAACTGCTGAGAGGCAGGGGTGGGAGACGTCATTTCCAATGGCTGCGGGGGTGCCGGCAACAATAACGGTCATCATCAGCGTGATTCCCCCTGACAGGCTCAAATACTTATGTGTGACTCCTCATTAACAGGATCACATGGCACAAGGCATGCATTAATAAAGAGGCAGATTATTCTAGGAGGGTGAGAATAAGCCAACATTAAGTGTCGGTTGCACCAGTATTACTGCCCTGAATTAACTACCTATATTTAATTAATGACACATATAACGCTACAGAGTAAACAGATGAAAGACCAAGACTAACTTTTTATAAAGTATACAGCTACGCCAGAATTTCATGAAATGCTAATTGTACAGCCAGTGATTGCCCTTGCAGTTTAACCTGTGAAAATCGCATGAAATAGCTGTTTTCACAAGTTGAGCCTAAATTTCACGTGTTAACACCACCATTCACATGAGTAAAAAAACATGTTTTCACCTCACGTGAATTGCAGTTCCACATGTGAAAAACTTTGTCATGAGAAATCACAATCACATGAAAATCAATCACGTGAAACTATAATTTGCAGTTTCACATGTAAGAAAACTCCATGTGAAAATTTCTCTTTCACATATGGAATTTCATTTTCACGTGTACAAAAACATAATATGTAAAAAATCACATTTGCAGTTTTACATGGAATAAACATTTACATGTGAAAATCTAACATTCACATTTGGAATTGTAAGTTCATATGTGGTGGTGAGATAGTGTTATTCTCCTTAAGTGTAAAGGAGGTGTTAACATGTTGCACTAGCAATGTTTCCACATATGGAATTGCAAATTCTGTAATGCCATTCTGTAAAAAGATAACTTAGCCTACCTGAGTATAATAATTCCAGTATGTCAAAAATAATGTATTATTTTTGAACCATCCATTCTGGGTGTTACTACTGCTGCAGGCGCAGGCCTCTCTTCATTTGTTGGTCAGTGACTGCTGGAAGAAGTCCAGTGAAAGAACAGAGAAGCTAGCACTCCGTGTCTCCTTATTTATCCTTTTTAACATGTAAAAATGTATGCTGCCAGAGTTAATCAGTTAACTCAAGCTAACTTTTTGTAATTTTAGTACATCATTTCCTTTTCTTGTCGGAAAGCATTCATTTCTTGTTTCTTGTCGGAAAGCATTCACAATACACTGAAAACATCCCAAATACATCATCTATACAGCTAAAAACAACAATGCAATGTGGGAAAACGTTGACTTTGAGGTTAAAGAAAGTGTGTATATCCTTTTACCAGATTTTGCTTACAGTTACTTTGGACAAATCAAAACGACAATATTCTTGTCATGCTTTTTGTATGAAAAAAATCTTAAATTACAGCTCAATTTGAGCAAACTATGAATTTGTGATTAATCTGGATTTAGTCAAAGCAAATCCTGCGATAAAAGGAACACAAGATTAAAGTGTAGCGGACATGGGTTTGTCATGAGTGATGAGGTAGCCCCGCCTGCGACTTCCAAATGAGTGGTGTTCCTCTTGGGATCGAATGGTCAAGACATTGGCTTCTCACCTGGGTGACCTGGTTTCAAATCCCTCCAAGTTACATGTGCTATCTTGGGCAACCACATGTATCTGAGTCATGTGAAACTTCACACATGTCTACATATATATATATTTGTTCACGTAAAGAATTTCCTGTGAAATGTCACGTGTCTGAAAACCACATTTATTAATGTATTCTTTTCACGTGATTTTTCATGGTTGATTTTTTGCAAGGGTGGTAAGATGAGAGGATTTAAGAGGGTGTGTTTCTGGGGGATATTTCTGTACATTAAACCCTTCCGTTCAACAGTCACCTGGGCAAAAATTATGCATAGGTTCTTTGAAACTTTATTTCTAGTCATATACAGAACATAATATCGTGTGAATGTGTCTTGTGAAAGCTTCCAAGCCTTAAGACACTTACTATACCTGCGTACACCCACTCAGATGACATTCCTTGCACACTCTAATTAGCAGGTCAGCGGTGAAAAACTGTTGGGTGTTATTAATTGAGATCTCTCAACAGTACATTCCATTGGAGCGAAACAGCTTAACCACAATACAACTTCTGTTCTGTTGATGAACTAGCTGTCTTTCAGGGAAGTCTGAACTGCCTGGAGGGAATTTTTCATGCGGTCGACACACTGTTTTTTTTACATAAGAGATAAGAGAATCACATTGTGGAAGACCTACTGGGTCTTCAAGTCAAGCTATCATTGCAACACATTTGGTAGTCATGTCTGACAGAAAAAATATTGATTCAAAAATTCAAAAATGTAAGGCAATTGGTGTCAGCAGTTGCATATTTACCTGGGTCTGTATTTATAACACTTTTCAGAGTAGGAGTGTTGATCTAGGATGAATTTAGACGTTTAAATCCTAATGCACAAGGGTTCATTAGGGACCTTGGGGACCATTAGGGACCTTATCCTAGATCGGAACTTGTACTCTGAGACACTTTGTGAATACAACCCTGATCTGAGCGTCAGTGAGAGGTGGAACTCACTCTCCTTGACAGACAGCTGGCTACAAGTGACAGCGGAATGTCACATTGTTGCTTGAGGGGAAAACAGCGTCAGGGAGCCCAGTCTGACTCGTGCCCTCCCATCTGCAACTCATTGACGCCATCCCATGTCTACAATTCTGCTAATTACATGTAAGCCAATACTTCAATTGCTTGAACTATCTTTCCAATGATGCTAGGTGTGTTGGGGGTGTCGGCCACATTGTTTTCACCTGCCCTATCCTGTCTCACCACACACTCCCCACACGGTGGAGTCAACGACGGGAAACGAGAGGGAGGAAGAAGGGAACACCTTTGTGAATTGTAGAACTGTGAATAACTGTACCCGCTTCCATACACCCCACCTCCTGACAAGGGTATGTCAGGAGATGTCTGGCAAAGGCAAATCTCTTACAATAACAAACACCTGGATTTGTTCACTCACCATACAAGGGATTAAAACTATGTTTGTTTTTTTCATTGGATTCGTTTTCGCCTTGACGGAGATACGCACGACTGAACACGTTCGGCCTCTCTTCGGTCCAAAAGTATGTTTCAATTGGAAAAAGATTAACCTTTGTGACTGCCTTCCCGACCATGAATGAATGTCTATTGATCATTTGGAAATGAATGAATCCAAGAAAAAGAACACTTGAAATATTTATTAAAATAACTATTGTTAACCAAATAAAATGATTAGCACGTTACAGAGACACATTTATTATTGAGGCAAGACATTCAAATTGATACGCAGAACGGCACCAATGCTGATGTCCAAAGCTCACAGCACAAAATAACCTTGACTTTGTAAATGGAACTAACATTGTCAGATCCTATATTCAATTAACACCATGACCATTCATTGTCTATTTCATTCCTATCGTTCCTCAGCAAAGGCATTCGTTGACCAAGAGTACCTCTCCTATTTTAGACTATCGTTGATCTCTTCCAATACCTCTGCATTACTGTTTCCTGTTGCACACATTTCAGAGACAATGTAGCACATGATCGATTTTCACAGCAGACAACCACCTTTTCCAATCAGTAGAGCAAAATGTATTGACTGAAACCAGTTGTGTTTCTCTTATGATTAAGGTATGATTAACGTTTTCAGTATTCATTAAGGAATCCAGTGCCACATTATCTGAAGAATACCCTCTGGAGTTGCATTTGAATGATTATCCAGGATAAGGGTATCACAGAACGTGAACATAGAGGTGTTGTACAGACATTTTGGTAGCACTAAACTTGGGTGTTACATCACGGTCCCCTGACAATGATGTAATAGATGCCATTAGCAGTTATAACATTAAAGACTGTCAGGTACTTCACCAAAACAACTGTGTCAGTTGTCAAGAGCTGTACCATCCAGTGTTACTGAAATTATCTCACTGTAACCTTATCTGCTACCACATCTGTTTACTTGAACTGACTCGTATTTTGTCAGAGGTCTAAGTTCACACCCGGCTTTGTTGACATTAATGGACATTATCTCCATGCGACAGATATGTACAGCACTGGCTCCTCTGGGAGTTCACTTCACCCACCCATGTCTGTTTACATCACCCTTGTTAAACATTTACAACTACTTATAATTGTGTATATTCTGAGTTATACAGTAATCATTTTGTATTGCTTTCTAAATAAACTGTCATCTTATCAGGGTGTGTCTCTCCAGTTATGTTTTATGTTGTCTGACTGTGTCTGTGTCTGTGTCAGCAGATCGCTAGCCTTGTGTACCCGACAGGGTTGTGGTACTTAAGGGTAGTTAAGTAAGTTTAGCTTAATTTTTGTTATCATTTCAACTTTCATCCAAACTGTTTTGACTACGTTAGTTGGTCATTTAACAATGTCCAGAATCTTAAGGCTAGAGCTTAATACATTTTAAATGTGAATTGAATGCCTCTCTATTTCCAAACCCCATATGACACCTTTGTTTGTCTCTTGCTCCTGGACGCTGCTTATCTCCCACCTTTATCTCGGAGATGGAGAAATAAAGAAGACGAATAAGACAAAAGCCACATTGTCCACACTTGCAACAGACAGGGATCCCAATGTACTCGAGAAAGAATGAAAGGTGTTTTCCAAACACAACTCTTACAAGTATGCATTGTTAAAAAATTGGCAACTGGCTGCTGCCGCAAAGGAAAAAAATTACTCAGCACACATAACATTCCTCTTTATTGTCACCAACCCCCACCACTAACACCTGACTCTTGAGCTTCCTTGCCTTATTAAAACTAATAAATCCTCTCGCCTGTGACATCATGAAATATGAAAACGAAAGACATCAACAGAGAAACACATCATTTGGATTGCAAATGAAGATCTACACCTGGCTATTCGTTGGACATACTGATCATTGTATTGAGAGCAACACAGCTGTGTGCCTTTCAAATCTCACTTTGGCTGTCAACGTATTCACACCTATCAGTTTCTTTGCCAAATTGCTCCCACACACCAAACATTTTCAATTAATTTGAGCACATATGCATTGCAGTTGCGATATACAACGCTCTCTCTCTCTTTCAATGTTACAACACAAAGCAGGGCCAATGGGAATCTGTTGGGAATTTTTACTCATCAATAACTTAGCAGTTTTTGTTAATAAGAAACATTATAAATTAGTTGGCAGTGGGTTTGACTATGCATTAATGTCTCAGATATTTTGAAGTTGTAAATTATTTCAGCAAATTTAAGATAGGAAATCATACTAGATGAAGTGGTATGTCACAGAAGTTTCAATGGAAAGAACCCACTGAAGTGCCACACCAGTGACTGTGGCTTGGAAATTGGATGTCAATCCATGTTCCTGAGGAAATCAGGAAGTGCCTTCAAAACCATGACTCTGGATCAGAAGGTTGTGTCTTCAAACCTAGTGGTGGACACTCGTTCTGTATTTTTCTGTTTAGGTATTTTATTAGGATCCCCATTAGCTTCCTGGTGTCCACACAAAACAACAAAACATGACATAAAACAGAACATTAATAGACAAGAACAGCTCAAGGATAGAACCTCATGAATTTAAACAGCACACAAAGCCTACACATCAATACATATACACAAAATATGTAGGTTAAATAGGAGAGAGTTGTGGTGTTGTGCCCGTGAGGTGTTACTTTATCTGTTATTTGAGCAATATGATATGGGAGTTCCATGCAATAATGTCTCTATATAATACTGTACACTTTCTTGAATTTGTTCTGGATTTTGGGACTGTGAAAAGACCCCTGGTGGCATGTCTGGTGGGGTAAGTGTGTGTTTAAGTTGACTTTTCAAACTATTTGGAATTTTAACACATTAATGTTTCTTAGAAAAATAAGTACTCTTAGCCAAAAGAGACTGGCATGCATAGTATTTGTATTAGCTCTCTGATTACAATGAAGAGCAAGACCTGCAGCTCTGTTCTGGGCCAGCAGCAGCTTAACTAGATCTTTCTTTGCAGCACTTGACCACATGACAGGACAATAATCAAGGTAAGACAAACTAGAGCCTGCAGGACTTGCTTATTGGAGTGTGGTGTCTAAAAAGCAGAGCATCTCTTTATTATGGCCCATCTTTACAACCATTCAATCTATATATTTTGACCATGACAGTTTACAATATAATGTAACCCCAAGTAATTTTGTCTCCTCAACTTGTTCAACAGCCACACCATTCAAAACTAAACTCAGTTTAGAGCTTAGGGTATGATTTGTACAAAATACAATGCTCTTAGTTTTAGAGATGTTCAGGACACGTTTATTACTGGCCACCCATTCCAAAATTGACTGCAACTCATTGTTAAGGGTTTCAATGACTTCATTAGCTGTGGTTGCTGACACATATATGGTTGAATCATTAGCATACATGGACACACAGGCTTTGTTTAATGCCAGTGGCAGGTCATTGGTGAAGATAGAAAAGAGGAAAGGGGCTTGAAAGCTGACCTGTGGAACACCACACCCTACATGTTTGACATTAGAGAAGCTTTCATTAAAGAAAACCCTCTGAGTTATATTAGATAGATACAGTAGCTTTGAATCCACGATATGGCAGAGGTTGAAAAGCCAAAACACACAGGTTTTCTTAACAACAGGTTATGGTCAATAATATCAAAGGTTGTACTAAAATCTAACAATACAGCTCCCACAATCTTGCTTATTATCAATTTCTCTCAACCAATCATCAGTCATTTGTGTCAGTGCAGTTCACGTTGAGTATTTGGTCAAACAATTTTTTTCATCAGTTTGGTAAGAGCTGGTAACAAGCTGATACTGTAGGTCTGCTGTTAGAACTAGTAAAGGCGGATTGACTTTGGCTTACCTCCAGGCCTGAGGACAAACACCTTCCTCTAGACTCAGATTAAAGATATAACAGATAGGAGGGGCCATAGAGTCAGTTACCATCTTCAGTAGCTTTCCGTCTAAGTTGTCAATGCCAGGTTTGTCATTATTCCTAAATAATGCATGAACATAAGTTTGCCCACTTTGCCAATTAAGTAATAATTAAAATAATTGGCAACATCAAATGGTTTTGTGATGAATAACATCAAATGGTTTTGTGATGATTAAGCCATCTAATTCGATCAAAGATGGCATTGAATTAGTCTTTCTGCCCATAATTTCATTTAAAGTATTTCAACGGTTTTTTTCATCATTCTTTATGTCATTGAGCTTGCCTTCATAATACAGTTTATTCTTATTTTTGTTGAGTTTAGTCACATAATTTCAAAATTTGCAGTAAGTCAGACAGTCAGATGTGCAGCCAGAAATATTAGCCACTCCTTTCACCCCATCTCTTTCAACCATACAGCTTTTTAATTCCTCATCAATCCATGGAGCCGTAACAATTTTTAACATCATCCACATACAGTAAGCGTCACAGCAAAATCTTTTGTATGATATTTATACACTATTTTAGGCCCAGTTTTTGGAACTTTGGCTTTCCTGGATATATCCACTATATATTGTGATCACTGCATGCAATGGGTACGGACGCAGCTTTAGACCAAAGTTCTACAGTATTAGGAAAAACGTGATCAATACATGTGGACGATCTTGTTCCTGTAGTGTTTGTAAACACCCTGGTAAATTGATTAATAACCAGAACCAGATTACAGGCACTGGTTACAGTGAGAAGCTTCCTCTTGAGCGGACAGCTTGATGAAAAACAGTCAATTTTCAGATCCCCAAGAAAGTAGACCTCTCTGTTTACATCACATACACTATCAAGCATTTCACACACATTATTTAAATACTGACTGTTAGCACTTGGTGGCCATTAGCAACACCCCCAAATAATAGGCTTTAGATTAGGCAGGTGGACTGGCAACAACAGCACTTCAATAACACTTGACATGAAATTTTCTCTAGGCATTACACGGATATGGTTCTGAATATATAATGCAACACCTCCCCCATAAACATTCCTGTCTCTTCTATATATGTTATATCCTTATATTGCTACTGCTGTGTCATCAAGGGAATTATCTTCGTGAGTCTCAGAAATAGCTCATATATTATATTAATATGGGCTATTTTTAGCCCTTTCATGGGTAGCTTCTCAGAGATAGACATAATATTGAAAAGAACAAACAAAGCAAGAGAAGAAAAAAAACTGCAGCCCATTAATCATTAATTGATGTGTTTAATTTTGTGTGTGTGGGCTGTGGGGTTGAATCTACAAACCCATAGGCTGGGATCTCTCATCCCTTCCAGGCTTTTGGGAGGGAGGATGGACAATGAGCCTGTCATAGCGAATGTAAGCAATGTCCCACGCGCTCTGGCAGCTTTCATGGCCGGGATAAGGTATTTTCTCTTCTGGCACACAGCTTCAGAATAGCCCTTGTTGAGGAAGATATACGTTCTTCTCAAGTTCTTGGCTCGTTACAGAACAGCTATCTTGTCCTTGAACATCAGGAACTTGACCACTCTCGACCTGGGCCTGTCACATGGGCCGGTGGTGGGTTTTCCAATCATGTGGGTGTGCTCTACCTCAGTCTTCCTGTGGTTCATCTTCAGTTTCTCTGAGATAATTTCCTACACTTTGTTCTCAGATTCCATCCAGGTCTCATGTGGAGATTATGCAATTCCATCCACAACAATGTTGTTCCGCCTTGATTGTCCCTCGAGTTAATCTGATTTCTCTGTCATTGTTATCAATGGATTCACATACAGAACTGATGTCCTCTCTCAGTGACTTACAGATTGCTGTCATCTTGCCATTTTCCTGTTTAAACTCTTTGAGCCGATCATGGGAGAACTGCAAACTGTTCTTCAGGTCCTGGACCTCTCGGGTCATGTCATTTATTATTTTATTAGTTGGGTCCACCAGTATTTGGAAACAACACTTGAAGCTATTTTCTTGTTGTAACGACTGCTTGTAAAACTATTTATGATTGTTAAAAAGATCTTTCACTTGTGACAGAGAGACAACACTGTCCTCAACGGTACTCCCACTGTCTTTGGTCTATGTCATGTTAGCAATGTAGGCTACGCTGTTACTCCTCGTATTTCCAGGCAGTGCAGGTCGCAGGGAAGATGGAAACAAACAGCAGGGATCTAGACAGTTACAAGCACGGGACAATCCGTGGTCCCAGCCACAAGGGCTAACTCCGTCGCAGGCTGCGTTCAAGACCTCAACAAAACCCCACTAGCTTGACAGGCAGCTAACAGTGGCAGCTAGGCTAGTTGCGGTGGCAAAGACCGCTCATGACCAATCAATAAACCAGATAAACATTGGAACTAATTTTGAACGGTGGAAGAGTGATGCCGAAATGGCCACCATTCTCATGGACTGGTAATGTTAGCTAAGTGTGGGGCGGCAGGGTAGCGGCAGGGTAGCCTAGTGGTTAGAGTGTTGGACTAGTAACAAGGTTGCAAGTTGAAATCCCCGAGCTGACAAAGTACAAATCTGTCGTTCTGCCCATGAACAGGCAGTTCATCCCACTGTTCCTAGGCCATCATTGAAAATAAGAATTTGTTCTTAACTGACTTGCCTAGTAAAATAAAGGTAAAATAAAATAAATAAAAAGATATGCACATTGTTGACATGTGTTTCATTTGTAGATGATAATGCTAGCTAGCTAGGTGGTCGACAGCATTTTCGGCCCAGGACCACCCCATAAAATGTATCTGGCTATAAAATTCGGTACAGTGACAATCTAGGGCTGTGGCGGTCATGACATTTTGTGTGCTGGTTATTGTCATGTAAAAGATTGCCGCTCTCACGGTAAAGTAACACCACACAAACATGTATTTTCCAGGGAGATGCTGCAGGAGACAAGTTGTGGTTATGCAAAGCTCAACACTGAAAGAGAGATAAGAAATGCTCTATGCATTTTCTGTTATGCTTTGTGATTCAGTAATTATTTTCTTGGTTATCGACCAAAATAGTTAGCTATGTTTACCTGTTCAGCACATTGCCTGCTTATATACAGCATTGATTCCTACCTAGTGGGAATTACCCACCAGAAAGACTGAATGAATATCCAGCGTGGTCAGTAAAGTAAACAATAGCTCATCTGCATAACATATTGGTGGAGTATGGTCCATTTAGCCTGAAGATCCGACGTTGAATTACATAGAATTCTACGTTTGGCAGAAATTAGCGTTTGGATCAGGAAAGTTTCCTCTTACAACCTCTACATACTACAGTGCTGAATAAAATTATACTTTACCGGTTATCCGTGGGATTAGTCATTTTGCTGGTACTAATGTGAGACAAAATACCCACAGAGTATCTACCCGACCTTCAGTATGCTGGTCTGTATATTGATTCGATTTCAGTTGTTTATTTTCAATACTGAAGAAATTTGCATGTGACAAACACATGCACAATACGGCCAAGCCCAACTGAACTGCGAGGAAACATGTTTTGGTCGACTACATTCGGTTTCACTCAGCTATTGTTTACATATTGAACCTACCGGAGCCGCAAAAAGTCAGGTAAACAATACTTTCCTGTGGATACTCTATCACCACCTACTGCCAAAAGCACCAACAGCATCTACAACCGGTAAAGTAATTGAACATCCTGCCTTGTAGAGACTATTGCGTATTTTTCAACAGCGACTTCTTTCAGACTGATATCCAAGGAGTAACCATAGTAACAGTCAATGGGCCATCATGTCATAGGATGTTAAAATCAGCATGCTACACTAGTTACAACACCACATATTCCATCCATATTATGTTGTAAAAATCTATGTTTATTTGGCATATGCACAGGATGCAGTGGGGAGTATAGAGGAATAGGACATTCCATTGTACTGTGTACTATTGAAGTAACAATTCGTTTTATGTTTTCCCACAGTGCCGACACACCCCAAAGACTCAGACTCGTCTCTCCTGTCCTAACTACCAACCAAGCAAGAGTTGCTCCATGAACATCAGTGAAACAGACTTGGTAGGAAACTTTTGTTCATACAGCATGGCAGAGCATAACATATTTCACCTTTTCCTGATGAAACTTGAGAAATTAATATCCAATTACCTTGAGTTAAAATCAAAACTATGAAAACTTTGGAAAGGCCATTGACACTTGCGTTAGTACAGTAAGTGATTTCAATACATTTCAGTGAGATTATTTTTTCCCCCTCCCATCAGGTCCTAGGGCTCAGGTTCTCTGAGAGAGAGAAAGAAAGAGAGAAAGAGAGAATTAGAGAGAGCACACTTAAATTCACACAGGACACCGAATAGGACAGGAGAAGTACTCCAGATATAACAAACTGACCCTAGCCCCCCGACACATAAAGTACTGCAGCATAAATACTGGAGGCTGAGACAGGAGGGGTCAGGAGACACTCTGGCCCCATCCGAGGACACCCCCGGACAGGGCCAGCAGGACTAACTGCTGCATGATAAAAGACTGACCTATGTTATGTTAAAATCCATATTAATTCAGAAGGAAGGTAAAAGTGACTGTTTTCGACAACAACAAAAATAGACAATTACAACTGAATACTTGTAGAACTTATAGAAAACACCCATACAAGACAGGACATATACAGCAACCTACCAGCTCCCAGGAAAAAAACGTCTACATGGTGCCACATCGGATCACGGGAGTCCAGTACTCACCACACACAGCAGCCTGGAATGCGTTGCCAGGTCCCACACCTCCAGACCACAAACTGTAATGTGCTGCTCCTGGTTCCCACACCCACTACTAGGAGGTCATCAGAGCAAGTATTTAAAAAATGTTTTTATTTAACCCTTATTTAACTCGTCAGTAATGAACAAATTCTTATTTACAATGACAGCCTAGGAACAGTGGGTTAACAGATTTGTACCTTGTCAGCTCGGGGAGTCGATCTAGCAGTTACTGGCCCAACGCTCTAACCACTAGGCTACCTGCAGCCCCCGCAATGCATCCTTATGACCTTGCTACAGAGGTTCAATTATCAATGACTTTACACACGAGTTCATTCAATCTTGTGAATTGAAATAATGAGATATAATGTTGATTTGGTTGGTTTCTGGTGTAGCAGGTAGAATGTCACATGGACACTGCTGGTGATGACGCATGTAGTGTAGCTGGAGGGTTAGGATGTTCGTCATCATCTATGGCTGACTTTGTTTCTTCCAACCAACAGGTCCAAGCTATCCGGTGCATTATTGGTTGACATTGGGAAAACATTAAACAAATTGTTACTTCAATAGTACACGGTACAGTGCAATGTCATATTCCCGTATACATCACACTGTATCCTGTGCATATGCCAAATAAACTTTGATTTTGATTTGATAACATCATATTTTTGGAATATGAGTACATTATAGTGATAACAAATGCACCGTTTAGGAATTCAACGATAACTTATTCAATGCTCTCCAGGGTTGTGAATCACCATAAATGCTCTGTTGACTACAGCATTACTACCAAATACGTCAGTGTCACAACAGTGTCCTTTACATAGATAGCATGTGGTGTTGTGCTGTAACCAGTGTAACGTGTCATGCTACAACTTGTATAGCCTCAGGTTCCCTCAAAATCAGACCCTTTCCACCGGTATCTCCCTGAGAAATACATGCTTGTGTGATGTTACTAGAGTTGTTGCGGTGACAGTATTACTGCCACACTGCCAGTCATGAGTCATGAGTCATGACCACAGTCAAATTCCACGTGACCGTTGAGTCATGGTAATCTCCTCTTATAAAATTAGACATGCGTTGGTAGTACCTAACTCACTAAAGACCATCAGGCCACTGATGGCCTGCTTCTTCAGGGCTGTATTGTCCCTCTAACCACTCTAAGGTCAATGCAAATGCAATCAAAAATCACATATATAAAATATACATTTTTAAATCACATCAAACACTTATCATCAAAACAGTATAGTGCTTTTAAAACTCACCTCACTGTGATTGATCAATTTGAAAAAAAAGAAGTTCAACAACAGGTTGAAACTGAATGGAAAACATGGTCATTGTGGATGTTGTTTCAAAGCCTAACACAACAAAATGGACAGCGCTTCTAAGGTGGTGATTCATTCAGAACACCTATATTCATATTAGAGCATATACATATGCATAGGCTTATGAGCCAAAAACCTGAAAAAAAACCCAGAATGAAAATAATGATGTACTAAATTAAATTGAGAATAGTGAAAATTTGATCACTTGATGAGCTGTGCAGCCTGAGGCAAGGAGCAGAGCACAAACTTTATTGCGACTTTCTCAAGTCATAATCAGCTTATAGCACACCATGCAGCCCATATATGTATTGATTGCTAAGACAATCTAAGGATTGTATCATTCACAACTTAAGTTGCCAAATAACTCTAAATCTAGCGCATAGCACCAATTATCACTTTTACACTCAACATAACCCATTTAAGCTCGGTCCTTTTGATTTTATAAAGCTAAGTTCAATTATATTCTTCTTAATATAAAATCGTATTATATATAATAATGGCACAGAACTTATGCTTCTAAATGAACAAGCCTACAGCCTATGGCATGGCACATAGCCAGAAAACATACAGTAGACCAACTGATATTCTGTTCTTCAAATCATTGATTCTTTAGAAATGCATAAAATAAATAATGGATTAATTGTGATGGTGTATATTATATTGATTTATTGATTTATAAAATGTAGATGTTCCAAAGGCTCGCACCAGCAGCTGGTGTGCGTGGAGGCCTGGAAATGCTAAACGTGTTTATGTTAATTAACGGTCAGTTACAGTGAGTCACGACTTCTGCCGAAGTTGATGCCTCTCCTTGTTCGGTCGGTGTTCAGCAGTCGACGTCGCCGTTCTTCTAGCCATCACTGGTCCATTTTTCATTTTCCATTTGTGTTGTCTTGTTTTCCCACACACCTGGTTTCATTTCCCTCATTATGTGTTGTGTATTTAGCCCTCTGTTTCCCCCATGTCTTTGTGCGTGATTGTTTATTTGTCAGGTCGGTACGTTTCCTGTTTTTTTCCCAGGTGCTGTTTTACCTGTGTTTTGTGGCAACCGTATTTTGTTCGCACATTGGGATTGTTACTTTGCCTTTATTAAAGTGCATTGCTCACTCATCTCTACTCTCCTGCGCCTGACTTCATGCACCAGCTACACCCATCGCCTTACACCGTGAGACCGGCAGTCTTTTACATGACATTAACCAGCAGACAAAATTTCTGGACTGCCACAGCCATAGATGTTACTGTGTCGACTTTTATAGCTATATTGATTTTTTTTAGGTGGTCCTCGGACGAAAATGCTATTGACCACCTAGCTAGCTAGCATTATTAACTGCAAACGAAATACACTATCATATCAACAATCTGCATATCTAGATTTAGCTAGATAACGTTAGCTAGATTAAATAAAGGCATTGGGCATCTTGTGGGGTTTATGCAGTGTAGCTACATGATGCTATCATTAGATTCCTTTGGGTACAAAACAGTCAGAATACAGAAGATGTTAGCTAACTAGATAAGTAGCCTTGTCAGTGAGCTTGAATATTGACCACACTAAGGTTAGCAGCTAACATAGCTTGCAGACTAAATACGCAACCCAACACTTACGTAATGTTACTAGTCCATTTCGGCATCACTCTTCCACTTTTCAAAATGTTTTCCAATGTTTATCTGTTTTTTGGATTGTTTGTTCGTATTTTTCTCCTCGCTTCTTTTTTTCTTTAGTTGATTCAGACCCAAGAACAGAGAATGATGCTTGTTGGCTTCTTCTGCTCTGTTTGTTTCTGGCGTCTATAACGTTAGGTTACAAGTGACATTCACTTCCTCTCCAGCTCCGGGGCAGCAGGGTCATTCCAGTAGACAGGATTAACGCAAAGACACACCTATCCTAGAAGGCCAGCCCACGGCAGTTTAGGGCTCAATCCCCATGTTTTTGTTCAAAGTGAAAGCACTACACAAGAAGTGGGGCGGCATAGGAAGTGGGGCCCACAACCTACGGATTTTGGCTTTAACCATTCGGAATGAGTGCCTATACTTAATGTTTTACTCCTATCAAAAACTTTTACCCTTAACCTCCTACATTTTACGTTTGGACGAATTTAGAAATTTAGCTTTTGGAGAAATGTGGATAAACGCCTAATTCTGCAGTAAGACTGTGAGAACAAACAAACAGAAACACACACAAACATACATGTGTAGACATGTCATTTTGGTCACGTCAAGACAATTTAAAACAGGTTGCAGTATGTTTGCTTTGGTGTCCTTGTTCCTGAATGAACAAACCCTCTTTCTCCTCTGGTGAAGTCAAAGGGTTACCACTTCAGTACACATGTGCGGCATTTTGGAGCTTATTTGATCTGATTGAAAGAGAAAACTTTGAAATTCATCAACAACAAAAAATCTGGAAAATACAAGGACAAAAGGGCTGTCATAAAGAAAAACAACTGAATTTATTTGAAACTGATTTCTTTATTTTCTCTCCCTCATATAAATACCTTAATACCACAGACTGCAAAACACTTACCCACCCATGCGTGTAAAACGGGTTACATCATCGAATACTGTTCTCTCCAGCTCTGTCAGTCAATGCTAAAAGGAGGTTGGGGACTTAATCAGTCCAGCATGGCAGAGCCCTTCAGTACTGTTAGCTTTGGCACGTACTCCCCCTTGACAGCTGCCGTCTGTATAGTCCTACTCCGATAGGGTCTGTATCAGTGTTTCCCCTATATCACTAACTCTGTAGGCTCCCGCCTATACGAGTTTGGCATCTATTTATTTCAGTTGATGGTTGGCATTCTGAGAGAAAAGATGAGCATGGCCAACAAAAAAATGTAAAACGTGAAAAGACTTGTGTACTCCTATAACACCTGTATAACACCTAGAGGACAGTGTTTCTACAGTACTATAGAGGGAGTACACAGCCCCACTCATCTCATTATGATGATGTTTGCTAGCTCTACGAGTTCACATATATGGCTACAATTGTCTGCCTCAATCTATGCTTATTGCTACCACTGACAGCTGTTTTACATTTGCAACTCCTTTGTTGTAATTCGAATAGCAGCAGAAAATGTTGCAAAAGATTCCTTTACTTTATGGTATTCCACTGAAGAAAATTGCTGCCAGTTTACACAGAAATAGCCCAGTACCGGCTGACCCTGCATATATTTTAGATTAGCATTTGTTTCCCAAACCCCTGTACAATATTCATCCACCATAAGAACAACTGTGCTTGTTGGACACTCTTTAATGGTATGCATACCAACAGTTTTACCCCCATTGAACTCTGATGTTTTTACTCACCAATGTAACAATACAGTGTGGTCAAAGACTTAGTAACTTAGTTGCAGTCACGATCTGGTTACCTATAACTACAAACATAGTTATGTTTTTGGGTTATTACATTTTTATTAACTTATTTACAGATCTCTTCTAAACTTCCCTCAATGCACTATTTCTCAACCTCAATACAGAGGATCTACTTTGTGCTACCTTGGTCGTATGCTAGCTCAGTAGATAGTACAACTGGCTAACGTTAGCCAACTACATGTCCTTCACGGACTTTGTGGCTGTGTCATCTAGTGGGAACTTGTTAGCACTGCAGGCTCTGGTGCCTTCTTTCTTGTAGGGCTCAAACCTAAAGAAAAAAATCATACCTGCTTGCTCTAATTGTGTAACATTAGTACCTCCTTTTTGTTTTGCCAACTTTTTGACATGTTCTCTGTGAAGTAAGCTACGGGAGTTTTGTAACTTTTTCAACCTTGGCTTAGTGCTAGCGTGTTAGCTGACAGACATCTGGAATCAATCTATTTTGGATTTTTCTCGCAAAATTTTTTAAATAACATTTTCCCTGATTCTTACCATCGGATGGGCCAAAGCCATCAATCTGTAAGTCTCTGCACTTTTGATCTGTGGTTATGTCTTAGCTGTGCTGTGTTAGTTGTGTTCCAACTAGTCTCCGGTAGTTCGGCTCTTGCTTGCCGACTATAACCATGCTGGTTGGCTAGGCTGGCTATGCTATGCTGGCTATGCCAGCGTTAGATGGCTAAATAGCTTGCTGGCAAAGATAACTGCATATAGCTAACATTCTTTGATATTTGGTTAGATGGCAATATGCATTTCCAAAACTTTGATTTACTTTAATGTAGCTGTAAGCTGGGTGTTTATAGCAACTGGATGACTAATTCATAGCTAACATACAGTGCCTTCGGAAAGTATTCAGAGACCTGTTACGGTTTTCCTCCGTTGAAGGAGAGTCGGACCAAAATGCAGCGTGGTTGATAATATACATCTTTAATGATGAAGAAACACGATAAATACAACAACAATAAACGGAACGTGAAAACCTATACAGCCTATCTGGTGAATACAAAACACTGAGACAGGAACAATCACCCACGAAACACTCAAAGAATATGGCTGCCTAAATATGGTTCCCAATCAGAGACAACGAGAATCACCTGCCTCTGATTGAGAACCACCTCAGGCAACCATAGACTTTGCTAGAACACCCCACTAAGCCACAATCCCAAACCCTATGAAAAACCCCAATACACAAACACACCACAAAATAAACCCATGTCACACCCTGGCCTGACCAAATAAATAAAGAAAACACAAAATACTAAGACCAGGGCGTGACAGAACCCCCCCCCCCAAGGTGCGGACTCCCGGCCGCACACTTAAACCCATAGGGGAGGGTCCGGGTGGGCGTTTGTCCACGGTGGCGGCTCCGGCTCGGGACGTGGACCCCACTCCAACCAAGTCTTAGTCCCCCTGTAACGCGTCCTTTGATTGGCGACCCTCGCCGCCGACCTTGGCCTAATAACCCTCACCAAGGAACCCACTTGACTGAGGGGCAGCTCGGGACTGAGGTAGAAGCTCAGCACTGAGGGGAAGCTCAGCACTGAGAGGATGCCTAGCACCGAGAGGAACCCCAGTACTGAGAGGAAACTCAGGCAGGTAGTAGGCTCTGGCAGATCCTGGCTAGCTGGTGGTTCTGGCAGATCCTGGCTGACTGGCGGATCCTGGCTAGCTGGTGGTTCTGGCAGATCCTGGCTGACTGGCGGATCCTGGCTGACTGGCGGATCTGGAAGATCCTGGCTGACTGGCGGATCCTGGCTGACTGGCGGATCTGGAAGATCCTGGCTGACTGGTGGATCCTGGCTGACTGGCGGATCTGGAAGATCATGGCTGACTGGTGGATCCTGGCTGACTGGCGGATCTGGAAGATCATGACTGACTGGCGGATCCTGGCTGAATGGAGGATCTGGAAGATTCTGGCTGACTGGTGGATCCTGGCTGACTGTCGGATCCATGCAGACTGGCAGCTCTGGCTGCTCCATGCAGACTGGCAGCTCTGGCTGCTCCATGCAGACTGGCAGCTCTGGCTGCTCCATGCAGACTGGCAGCTCTGGCTGCTCCATGAAGACTGGCAGCTCCGGCTGCTCCATGCAGACTGGAAGTTCCGGCTGCTCCATGCAGACTGGCAGCTCTGGCTGCTCCATGCAGACTGACAGCTCTGGCTGCTCCATGCAGACTGGCAGCTCTGGCTGCTCCATGCAGACTGGCAGCTCTGGCTGCTCCATGCAGACTGGCAGCTCTGGCTGCTCCATGCAGACTGGCAGCTCTGGCTGCTCCATGCAGACTGGCAGCTCTGGCTGCGCTGAACAGGCAGGAGACTCCGGCAGCACTGGAGAGGAGGAAGGCTCTGGCAGCGCTAAACAGGCGGGAGACTCCGGCAGCGCTAAACAAGCGGGAGACTCCGACAGCGCTGGAGAGGAGAAAGGCTCTGGCAGCGCTGAACAGGCGAGGCGCACTGAAGGCCTGGTGCGTGGTGCTGGCACCGGTGGTACTGGGCCGAGGACACGCACAGGAAGCCTGGTGCGGGGAGCTGCCAGGAGGACTGGTGTGTGAAGGTGGCACAGGATGGACCGGACCGTGAAGGTGTACTGGAGAGCCTGAGAGCAGGGCTGGCACAGGACATGTAAGGCTAGGTAGGTACACAGGAGGCCTAGTGCGTGAGGCTGGCACAATCTTCACCAGCCGACTAACACGCACCTCAGGACGAGTATGGAGCGCTGACCCAGGTGCCATCAAATCCCCGACACGCTCCGTCGGGCGAATATCGTACCTAAAGCACCAACCTAGCAACTCCCTCATAACTCTCTCCTCCACTTTCTCCATTAACTCCTTCACAGTCTCTGCTTCACTCACCTCCAACACCGGCTCTGGTTCTGGTCTCCTCCTTGGCTCCTCACGATAAACAGGAGGGAGTTGGCTCAGGTTTGAACCCTGACTCTGCCACACTCTCCCTGAGCCCCCCCCAATACATTTTGGGGCTGACTCTCGGGCTTCCATCCGCGTCGCCGTGCTGCCTCTTCATACCAGCGCCTTTCCGCTTTCGACGCCTCCAGTTCTTCTTTGGGGCGGCGATATTCTCCAGGCTGTGTCCAGGGTCCTTTTCCGTCCAATATCTCCTCCCACGTCCAGATGTCCTATGATCGCTGCTCCTCACGATAAACAGGGGGAGTTGGCTCAGGTTTGAACCCTGACTCTGCCGCACTCTCCCTGAGCCCCCCCCCAAGAAATTTTTGGGGCTGACTCTCGGGCTTCCTTCTGCGCTGCCGTGCTTGTCTCTTCGACTCCATTCTCCTATAGCCCTCTTCGCACTGCTCAAGCGAATCCCAGGCGGGCTCCGGCACTCTCTCTGGGTCGACCGCCCACCTGTCTATTTCCTCCCAAGTCGTATACTCTAAACTTCGTAGCTCTTGCTGCCGCTGCCTGTCACCACGCTGCTTGGTCCTGTTGTGGTGGGTGATTCTGTTACGGTTTTCTTCCGTTGAAAGAGAGTCGGACCAAAATGCAGCGTGGTTGATAATATACATCTTTAATGATGAAGAAACACGATAAATACAAAAACAATAAACGGAACGTGAAAACCTATACAGCCTATCTGGTGAATACAAAACACTGAGACAGGAACAATTACCCACGAAACACTCAAAGAATATGGCTGTCTAAATATGGTTCCCAATCAGAGACAACGAGAATCACCTGCCTCTGATTGAGAACCGCCTCAGGCAACCATAGACTTTGCTAGAACACCCCACTAAGCCACAATCCTAAAACCTACGAAAAACCCCAATACACAAACACACCACAAAATAAACCCATGTCACACCCTGGCCTGACCAAATAAATAAAGAAAACACAAAATACTAAGACCAGGGCGTGACAAGACCCATTGACCTTTTCCACATTTTGTTACATTAAAGCCTTATTTTTTTTTTTAAATGTCCTCAGCAATCTACACACAATACCCGATAATGACAAAGACAAAATGGTTTTTAGAAATATTGGCAAATTTATTTAAAAAACAACAGAAATACATTATTTACCTAAGTATTCAGACCCTTTTCTATGAGACTCGAAATTGAGCTCAGGTGGATCCTGTTTCAATTGATCATCCATGAGATGTTTCTACAACTTGATTGGAGTCCACCTGTGATAAATTCAATTGATTGGACATGATTTGGAAAGGCACACACCTTTCTACATAAGGTCCACAGTTGACAGTGCATGTCAAAGCAAAAAACCAAGCCATGAGGTCAAAGGAATTGTCCATAGTGCTCCGAGACAGGATTGTGTTGAGGCATAGATCTGGGGATGGGTACC
The DNA here is from genome assembly GCF_018296145.1 of Oncorhynchus tshawytscha. Classification (NCBI taxonomy): domain Eukaryota; kingdom Metazoa; phylum Chordata; class Actinopteri; order Salmoniformes; family Salmonidae; genus Oncorhynchus; species Oncorhynchus tshawytscha. Next base: position 9,549,626 of record NC_056452.1, on the reverse strand, counting down.
AGTTTTCAAACTGAGAAGGGCCTTTGTCAGGGAGGTGACCAAGAACCTGGTCACCTCCCTGACAAAGGCCCTTCTCAGCCCCAAAAATTTATTGGGGGGGGCTCAGGGAGAGTGTGGCAGAGTCAGGGTTCAGACCTGAGCCAACTCCCCCTGTTTATCGTGAGGAGCAGCGATCACAGGACTTCTGGACTTGGGAGGAAATATTGGAAGGAAAAGGACCCTGGGCATAGCCTGGTGAATATCGACGCCCCAAAGAAGAACTGGAGGCGGCGAAAGCGGAGAGGCGCTGGTATGAAGAGGCAGCACGGCGACGCGGATGGAAACCCGAGAGTCAGCCCCAAAAATGTATTGGGGGGGCTCACAGGGAGTATGGCTACGCCAGGTAGGAGACCTACGCAAACTTCCTGTGCTTACCGGGGGGCTAAAGAGACCGGGCAGGCACCGTGTTATGCAGTGGAGCGCACGGTGTCTCCAGTGCGGGTGCATAGCCCGGTGCGGTACATACCAGCTCTTCGTATTGGCCGGGCTAGAGTGGGTATCGAGCCAGGTAAGGTTGGGCAAGAGCTCCAGTGCGCCTGCACGATCCGGTCTATCCAGTGCCACCTCCACACACCAGTCCTCCGGTGGCAGCTCCCCGCACCAGGCTTCCTGTGCATGTCCTCGGCCCAGTACCACCAGTGCCAGCACCACGCACCAGGCCTTCAGTCCGCCCCGCCTGTTCAGCGCAGCCAGAGCCTTCCTCCTCTACAGCGCTGCCGGAGTCTCCCGCCTGTCTAGCGCTATCAGAGTCTTCCTCCTCTCCAGCGCTGCCGGAGTCTCCCGCCTGTTTAGCGCTGCCAGAGCCTTCCTCCTCTCCAGCACTGCCAGAGTCTCCTGCCTGTTCAGCGCAGCCAGAGCTGCCAGTCTGCATGGAGCAGCCAGAGCTGCCAGTCTGCATGGAGCAGCCAGTTTGTATGGAGCAGCCAGAGCTGCCAGTCTGCATGGAGCAGCCAGAGCTGCCAGTCTGCATGGAGCTGCCAGAGCTGCCAGTCTGCATGGAGCTGCCAGAGCTACCAGTCTGCATGGATCAGCCAGAGCTGTCAGTCTGCATGGAGCAGCCAGAGCAGCCAGAGCCACCAGTCAGCCAGGATCCGCCAGTCAGCCATGATCTTCCAGATCCGCCAGTCAGCCAGGATCTTCCAGATCCGCCAGTCAGCCAGGATTCGCCAGTCAGCCAGGATCTGCCAGAACCACCAGCTAGCCAGGATCTGCCAGAGCCTACAACCTGCCTGAGCTTCCTCTCAGTACTGGGCTTCCTCTCAGTACTGGGCTTCCTCTCAGTACTGGGCTTCTTCTCAGTACTGGGCTTCCCCTCAGTGCTGGGCTTCCCCTCAGTGCTGAGCTTCCCCTCAGTGCTGAGCTTCCCCTCAGTGCTGAGCTTCCCCTCAATGCTGAGCTTCCCCCCAGTGCTGAGCTACCCCTCAGTCCCGAGCTACCCCTCAGTCCCGAGCTACCCCTCAGTCCCGAGCTTCCCCTCAGTCCCGAGCTTCCACCTCAGTCCCGAGCTGCCCCTCAGTCCAGTGGGGTCCTTGGTGAGGGTTCTTAGGCCAAGGTCGGCGGCGAGGGTCGCCAATCAAAGGACGCGTTACAGGGGGTCTAAGACTTGGTTGGAGTGGGGTCCACGTCCCGAGCCGGAGCCGCCACCGTGGACAGACGCCCACCCGGACCCTCCCCTATGGGTTTAGGTGTGCGGCCGGGAGTCCGCACCTTGGGGTGGGGGGTTCTGTCACGCCTTGGTCTTAGTATTTTGTGTTTTCTTTATTTATTTGGTCAGGCCAGGGTGTGACATGGGTTTATTTTGTGGTGTGTTTTAGTAGGTATTGGGATTGTAGCTGAGTAGCGTTGTCTAGGAAAGTCTATGGCTGCCTGAGGCGGTTCTCAATCAGAGTCAGGTGATTATCATTGTCTCTGATTGGGAACCATATTTAGGTAGCCCGGGTTTCACTGTGTGTTTGTGGGTGATTGTTCCTGTCTCAGTGTTTTGTATTTCACCAGATAGGCTGTATAGGTTTTCACGTTCCGTTTGTTGTTTTGTATTGATCGTGTTTTGTCTACATTAAACATGTATCGTATTAACCACGCTGCATTTTGGTCCGACTCTCTTTCGAAGGAAGAAAACCGTAACAGGTGAAACATGTTGGTGGCTGCATCATGCTGTGGGGATGTTTTTCACCCAAGACCACACAGCCAAGACAATGCAGCCAAGACAACCACACAGCCAAGACTATGCAGGAGTGTCTTTGGGACAAGTCTCTGAATGTCCTTGAGTGGCCCAGCCAGAGCCCAGAACCCAATCCAACATCTCTGGACAGACCTGGAAATAGCTGTGTAGCAACGCTCCCCATCCAACCTGACAGAGGTTGAGAGGATCTGCAGAGAACAATGGGATAAACTCCCCAAACAAATATAGGTGTGCCAAGATTGGTGCATCATACCCAAGAAGACTCGAGGTTGTAAATGCTGCCAAAGCTGATTCAGCAAAGTACTGAGTAAAGGGTCTGAGTACTTATGTAAATGTGATATATGAGTTTATTTTATTTTTTATAAATTAGCAAACATGTTTTTGCTTTGTCATTATGAGATAATGTGTGTAGACTGTAACCTAACAAAATGTGGAAAAGTCAAGGGTTCTGAATACTTTCCGAATGGAATGTAAAAATAGTTGTTAGGACTAACGTTATAGGGCTACTAGGGCTAACATTAGCCGGCTAGTTGGCTAGCAACCTTGCGAGTAGATTATAAATAAATTCATAAAGTATTTGCTCGTAAGTTACGTGAAAATGTTATTGAAACCAGGAGTCATGTGTAACGAAACGAAGAGTATGAAGGATCAGATAGCTCCGGCAGCTCCTGACTGACGGGCGGCTCCGGCAGCTCCTGACAGACGGGCGGCTCCGGAAGCTCCTGACAGACGGGCGGCTCCGGCAGCTCAGGACAGACGGGCGGTTCCGGTAGCTCAGGACAGACGGGCGGCTCCGGCAGCTCAGGACAGACGAGTGGCTCCGGCAGCTCAGGACAGACGTGCGGCTCCGGCAGCTCCGGACTGACGGGCGGCTCTGGCTTGGAGAGAGAACCTGGAGGGAGGAGATGGAGAGACAGCCTGGTGCGTGGGGCTGCCACAGGACCCACCAGGCTGGGGAGACCTACAGGAGGCCTGGTGCGTGGAGGAGGCACCGGATGGACCGGGCTGTCGGGGAGCACTGGAGCTCTGGTGCGCAGCCTTGGCACCACTCCTCCAGGCTGGATGACCACTTTAGCCCGGACCCTCCGGAGTGCAGGCACGGGTTGAACCGAGCTGTGGGGGAGCACTGGAGATCTGGTGCATACTACTCGCACCTCTCCCTTAGGCTCAAAGCCCACATTCGCCCGGCACGGGCGGAGCGCAGGCATAGGATGCACTGCACCTTTCCAGCCCCCCAGAGACACAGCACGCAGAGCCGGCGCAGGATACCCTGGGCCCAAACCAGACACCCTGAGCCAGCACAACACGCCCTGGCTGGATGACGACTCTCGCATGGCACTTGCGGGGGGCTGGCCTATAGCGCTCTGGGCTATGAGCGCGTACTGGCGACACCGTGCGCTCCACCGCATAACACGGTGCCTGACCAGTACAACGCTGCTTTCGGTAAGCACGAGGAGTGGGCTCAGGTCTCCAACCTGACTCTGCCACACTCCCCATGTGCCCCCCCAAAACATATTTTGGGGCTGCCTCTCGTGCCTGTCACGCTGCCGTGCTGCCTCCTCATATCATATTCCCCAGCCTGTGCACAGGGTCTCTTGCCGTCCAAAATCTCCTCCCAAGTCCAGGAGTCCAGAACCCTCTGCTCCAGGTTACCACTCTGCTTGGTCCTTTTCTGGTGGGTGTTTCTGTAATGAAACTCCTCTTCATCTGAGGAAGAGTAAGAAGGATCGGACCATTATGCAGCATGGTAAGTCTTCGTCATAATTTAATTGAAAAACTGAACACTACACAAAATAACAACGAAGAGAGAGAACCATACCAGGCCAAACACATAGAAATATACCACATAGAAAACAGAACATAGACTACCCACCCCAACTCTCGCCCTGACCAAACTAACAGACTAAAAGACATAATAAAGGAACTAAGGTCAGAACGTGACATCATGAGTGCAAATGATTTGGTTTAATTTGAAGTTATACATCTGAAGTTATTTCTGTTGGAGTTTACATTATAGGGAATAGGCAGGCTTGCTGGGTCCTTCATATTACATCATACAACAAAAATGTTGACATGATTTTTATTTAACCTTTATTTAACTAGGCAAGTCAGTTAAGAACAAATTATTACTTACAATGACGGCCTACCAGAAGGCAAAAGGCCTCCTGCAGGGACGGGGGCTAGGATTAAAAAATATAGGACAAAACACACATCATGACAAGAGAGCCACCACAACACTACATAAAGAGAGACCTAAGACAACAACATAGCATGGCAGCAACACATGAAAACACAGCATGGTAGCAACACAACATGCAACAATATGGTAGCAACACAACATGGCAGCAGGACAACATGGTTGCAGCACAAAACATGGTACAAACATGTTTGGGAACAGACAACAGCACAAAGGGCAAGAAGGTAGAGACAACAATACATCACGCGCTGCAACCAATCTCGGTCCAGTTTGAGTGTTTTTTTTCAGCTCATTCCAGTCGCTAGCTGCAGTGAACTGAAAAGAGGAGCGATCCAGGGATGTGTGTGCTTTAGGGTCCTTTAACAGAATGTGACTGGCAGAACGGGTGTTGTATGTGTAGGATGAGGGCTGCAGTAGGTATCTCAGATAGGGGAGAGTGAGGCCTAAGAGTGTTTTATAAATAAGCATCAACCATTGGATCTTGCGATGGGTATACATATATGACCAGTTTACCGAGTAGTATAGAGTACAGTGATGTGTCCTATAAGGAGCATTGCTGGCAAATCTGATGGCCGAATGGTAAAGAACATCTAACTGCTCGAGAGTACCCTTACCTGCTGATCTATAAATTACGTCTCCATAATCTAGCATGGGTAAAATGGTCACCTTAATCAGGGTTAGTTTGGCAGCTGTGGTGAAAGAGGAGCAATTACAATAGAGGAAACCAAGTCTAGATTTAACCTTTAGCCTGAAATGTTGATATGTGCTCAGAGAAGGACAGTGTACCATCTAGCCATACTCCCAAGTAGTTGTATGAGCTCTAAACCCTCAGAGGTAGTAATCACACCAGTGGGGAGAGGGGCATTCTTCTTACAAAACCACATTACCTTTGTTTTGTAGGTGTTCAGAACAAGGTTAAGGGCAGAGAAAGCTTGTTGGACACTGAAAAAGCTTTGTTGCAGAGTGTTTAACACAAAATAGGGAGGGGCCAGCTGAGTATAAGACTATCATCTGCATTTAATTGAATGAGAGAGCTTCCTACTGCTTGAGCTATGTTGTTGATGTAAATTGAGAAGAATGTGGGGTCTAGGTTTGAGCCTTGGGTACTCCCTTGGTGACAGGCAGTGGTTGAGACAGCAGATGTTCTGACTTTATACACTGCACTCTTTGAGAGAGGTAGTTAGAAAACCAGGCCAAAGACCCCTCAGATACACCAATACTCCTTAGTTGGCCCACAAGTATGGAATGGTCTACCGTATCAAAAGCTTTGGCAAAGTCTATAAAAATAGCAGCACAACATTGCTTAGAATCAAGGGCAATGGTGACATCATTTAGGACTTTTAAGGTTCAGTGACACATCAATAACCTGAGCGGAAACCAGATTGCATACCCAAGAGAATACTATTGACATAAATAATGCCAGTCAGTTGATTATTGACAAGTTTTTCCAACAATTGGCCTATAACAGTTAGGATCAGCTTGATCTCCCCTTTTAAATAAAGGACGCATCGTGGCTGCCATCCAAGCAATCGGAACCTCCCCAGGGAGGAGAGACAGATTAAAAAGGTCAGAGATAGGCTTGGCGATGACATTGGGCAGCAACCTTGAAGAAGAAAGGGTCTAAACCATTTGAACCATTTTTTTGGGGTCAAGTTTAAGGAGCTCCTTTAGCACCTCAGACTCAGTGACCGTCTGCAGGGAGAAACTTTGTAGCGGGGCAGAGGAGTAGAGGGTGGAGCAGCGGGGATAGTTGCATTAGAAGAGGTGGGAGATGAGGAAATGTTTCACTGGCAAGGAGGCATGGCAGAGTCAAATAGGAATCCTAACTTAATGAAGTGGTGATTAAAGAGCTCAGCCATGTGCTCCTTGTCAGTAACAACCACATCATCAACATTAAAGGACATGGGCAGCTGTGAGGAGGAGGGTTTATTCTCCCAGGTCTTTAACCATTTTCCAGAACTTCTTGGGGTTAGACCCACAGAGACAGAGCTGCTCCTTAAAGTAACTAGGATAGCCTGAGTACACTTATATATAATTTGCCTGAAATGCCCTGACTTCGAGACTTTTCGGAATTCTGTCTGGTTTTATTTAATGACTCCAAAAATAGAAAAGTGACTTTGCATTTGGACTTTTCATGCGTATACTAATACAAAGTGGAAGACGGTGACGGAGAAGATTGCTGGTGTTTTACGTGCTCCTAACCGATTGTGTTTTTATGTTAATTTTTTGCATTGTTTATAACTTATTTGTTTTACTTATTTTGTACATAATGTTGCGGCTACCTTCTCTAATGATCGAAAATAACTTGTGGACATCAGAACAGCGTTTACTCACCACAAACTGGCAGAAACGTTTTTTTTTTTAGTTTCTGCCACACCGACGAGCCCGAAGTGAGCGACATACTGCTTTCCCGGGAACAGGCCCAAATCCCAGTCATTTGCGTGAAGAGACGACGGACAAAAAGGGGATGGAGGTTGGGCTGCCTTCTGAGAATTTGTGGCGATCGAATAAACCCCCCTGCCTTCAGTTTAACTAGCTAACGTGTAATCATTTGAAAATAAAATCACCAACCTACGAGGAAGATTAAACTACCAATGGGACATTAAAAAACTGTAATAAATTATGCTTCACAGAGCTGAACAACGGCATTATCAACATACAGCTAGCTGGTTATACGCTGTATCGGCAGCATAGATGTTATGGTTTTCTTGCGGTGAAGGAGAGTCGGACCAAAATGCAGCGTGGTAATTTTCATACATGTGTAATAATGATGAAAAATACGAACAATACAAAAACAACAAACGTAACGTGAAAACCTATACAGCCTATCTGGTGCAAACAAACACAGAGACAGGAACAGAATCACCCACCACAACAGGAACAAGCGGCGTGGTGACAGGCAGCGGCAGCAGGAGCAACTAAGTTTGGAGTATACGACTTGGGAGGAAATAGACAGGTGGGCGGTCGACCCAGGGAGAGTGCCGAAGCCCGTCTGGGATTCGCTGGAGCAGTGCGAAGAGCGTTATAGGAGAATGGAGTTGGAGAGACAAGCACGGCGGCGCGGAAGGAAGCCCGAGAGTCAGCCCCAAATATTTCTTGGGGGGGGGGGCTCAGGGAGAGTGTGGCAGAGTCAGGGTTCATACCTGAGCCAACTCCCCCTGTTTATTGTGAGGAGCCAAGGAGGAGACCAGAACCAGAGCCGGTGTTGGAGGTGAGCGAAGCAGAGACTGTGAAGGAGTTAATGGGGTAATTGGAGGAGAGAGTAATGAGGGAGTTGCTGTGTTGGTGCTTTAGGCACGGAATTCGCCCAACGGAGCGTGTCGGGGATTTGATGGCACCTGGGTCAGCGCTCCATACTCGTCCTGAGGTGCGTGTTAGTTGGCTGGTGAAGATTGTGCCAGCCTCACGCACCAGGCCTCCTGTGCACCTCCCTAGCCTTGCACGTCCTGTGCCAGCCCTGCTCTCAAGCTCTCCAGTATGCCTTCACGGTCCGGACAATCCTGTGCCACCCTCACGCACCAGGCCTCCTGTGCACCTCCCTAGCCTTGCACGTCCTGTGCCAGCCCTGCTCTCAAGCTCTCCAGTATGCCTTCACGGTCCGGACAATCCTGTGCCACCTCCACACACCAGTCCTCCGGTGGCAGCTCCCCGCACCAGGCTTCCTGTGCGTGTTCTCGGCCCAGTACCACCAGTGCCAGCACCACGCACCAGGCCTTCAGTGCGCCTCGCCTGTTCAGCGCTGCCAGAGCCTTTCTCCTCTCCAGCGCTGCCGGAGTTTCCCGCCTGTCCAGCGTTGTCAGAGCCTTTCTCCTCTCCAGCGCTGTCGGAGTCTCCCGCCTGTTTAGCGCTGTCGGAGTCTCCCGCCTGTTTTGCGCTGCCAGAGCCTTTCTCCTCTCCAGAGCTGCCGGAGTTTCCCGCCTGTCCAGCGTTGTCAGAGCCTTTCTCCTCTCCAGCGCTGTCGGAGTTTCCCGCCTGTCCAGCGTTGTCAGAGCCTTTCTCCTCTCCAGCGCTGTCAGAGTCTCCCGCCTGTTTAGCGCTGTCGGAGTCTCCCGCCTGTTTAGCGCTGCCAGAGCCTTCCTCCCCTCAGCGCTGCCAGAGTCTCCTGCATGTTCAGCGCAACCAGAGCTGCTAGTCTGCATGGAGCAGCCAGAGCTGCCAGTCTGCATGGAGCAGCCAGAGCTGCCAGTCTGCATGGAGCAGCCAGAGCTGCCAGTCTGCATGGAGCAGCCAGAGCTGCCAGTCAGCCATGATCTTCCAGATCCGCCAGTCAGCCAGGATCCGCCAGTCAGCCATGATCTTCCAGATCCGCCAGTCAGCCAGGATCCGCCAGTCAGCCATGATCTTCCAGATCCGCCAGTCAGCCAGGATCCGCCAGGATCCGCCATTCAGCCAGGATCCGCCATTCAGCCAGGATCCGCCAGTCAGCCAGGATCTGCCGGAACCGCCAGTCAGCCAGGATCTGCCAGAACCACCAGCTAGCCAGGATCTGCCAGAGCCAACTACCTGCCTGAGCTTCCTCTCAGTACTGCGCTTCCTCTCAGTACTGAGCTTCCCCTCAGTGCTGAGCTTCCCCTCAGTGCTGAGCTACCCCTCAGTCCCGATCTACCCCTCAGTCCCGAGCTGCCCCTCAGTCCGAGCTGCCCCTCAGTCCAGTGGGGTCCTTGGTGAGGGCTACTAGGCCAAGGTCAGCGGCAAGGGTCGCCTATCTAAGGACGCGAGGAAAATGGACTAAGACTTGTTGGAGTGGGGTCCACGTCCCGCGCCGGAGCCGCCACTGTGGACAGACGCCCACCCGAACCTTCCGCTATGGGTTTAGGTGTGTGGCCGGGAGTACGCACCTTGGGGGGGGTTCTGTCACGCCCTGGTCTTAGTATTCTGTGTTTTCTTTATTATTTTGGTTAGGCCAGGGTGTGCCATGGGTTTATTATGTGGTGTGTTTTGTCTTGGGGTTTTTCGTAGGTTTTGGGATTGTGGCTTAGTGGGGTTTTCTAGCATAGTCTATGGCTGTCTGAAGTGGTTCTCAATCAGAGGCAGGTGTTTATCGTTGTCTCTGATTGGGAACCATATTTAGGCAGCCATATTCTGTGAGTGTTTCGTGGGTGATTGTTCCTGTCTCTGTGTTTGTTTGCACCAGATAGGCTGTATAGGTTTTCACGTTACGTTTGTTGTTTTTGTATTGTTCGTTTTTTCATCGTCATTAAACATGTATCAAGAATACCACGCTGCATTTTGGTCCGACTCTCTTTCACCGCAAGAAAACCGTAACAATAGAACAGCATCGTCTGGTAAGACAAGGGGTGGAGGACTTTGCATATATGTAAACAACAGCTGGTGCACGATATCTAAGGAAGTCTCAAGGTTTTGCTCGCCTGAGTATCTCACAATAAACTGTAGACCACACAATCTAACCTAGAGTTTTCATCTGTATTTGTTGTAGCTGTCTACATACCACCACAGACTGATGCTGGCACTAAGACCGTACTCAATGAGCTGTATTTCGCCGAAACCAAACAGGAAAATGTTCATCCAGAGGCGACGGGGACTGGGGACATTAATGCAGGGAAACTTAATAAATCTGTTTTACCAAATTTCTATCAACATGGTAAATGTGCAACCAGAGGGGGAAAAAAACTCTAGACCGCCTTTTTCCCAAACACAGAGATGGGTACAAAGCTTTCCCTGGCCCTCCATTTGGCAAATCTGACCATCATTTTATCCTCCTGATTCCTGCTTCCAAGCTAAAAATTAAAGCAGGACGCACCAGTGACTCTGTCAATAAGAAAGTGGTCAGATGAAACAGATGCTAAGCTACAGGTCTGTTTTCCTAGCACAGACAGGAATATGTTCCAGGATTCTTCCTATGGCATTGAGGAGTACACCACATCAGTCATTGGCTTCTTCAATAATTGGATTGATGACGTCATCCCCACAGTGACCGTACGCACATACCCCAACCAGAAGCCACGGATTACTGACGCTCATCAGATTTGTCAGGGCTTGCAAACCATTACAGACTACAAAGGGAAGCACAGCCGAGAGCTGTCCAGTGACATGAGCCTACCAGACGAGCTAAACTACTTCTATACACGCTTCGAGGCACATGACACTGAAACACCCATGAGAGCACCAGCTGTTCCTGACGACTGTGTGATCACACTCTCCGCAGCCGATGTAAGACCTTTAAACAGACGTGACAGCCTATAGGGAGGAGGTCAGAGACCTGGCCATGTGGTGCCAGAACGACAACCTCTCCATCAATGTGATCAAGACAAAGGAGATGATTGTGGACTACAGGAAAAGGAGGACCGAGCACGCTCCCATTCTCATCGACAGGGCTGTAGTGGAGCAGGTTGAGAGCTTCAAGTTCCTTGGTGTCCACATCCCCAGCAAACTATCATGGTCCAAGCACACCAAGACAGTCGTGAAGAGGGCACGACAAAACCTATTCCCCGTCAGGAGACTGAAAAGATTTGGCATGGGTCCTCAGATCCTCAAAAGGTTCTACAGCTGCACCATCGAGAGCATGACTGGTTGCATCAATGCCTGGTATGGCAACTGCTCGGCCTCCGACCACGAGACACTACAGAAGGTAGTGCGTACAGCCCAGTACATCACTTGGGTCAAGCTTTCTGCCATCCAGGATCTCTATACCAGGTGGTGTCAGAGGAAGGCCCTAAAAATTGTCCACGTCTCCAGCCACCCTAGTCATAGACTGTTCTCTCTGCTACCGCACGGCAAGAGGTACAGGAGCACCAAGTCTAGGTCCAAGGAGGCTTCTAAACATATTCTACCCCCAAGCCATAAGTCTCCTGAACATCTAATCAAATGGCTAACCAGACTATTTGCATTGACCCCCACCCCCCCTTTTTTTACACTGCTGTTACTCTCTGTTATTATCTATGCGTAGTCATTTTAATAACTCTACCTACATGTACATATTACCTCAATTACCTCGACTAACCGGTGCCCCCGCACATTGACTCTGTACCGGTACACCCTGTATATTGTCTCGCTATTGTTATTTTACTGATGCTCTTTAAAACTATTTGTTACTTTTAGTTCTTATTCTTATTCATATTTTTAAACTGCATTGTTGGTTAGCTGTTGTATTTGGCGCATATGATTAATATAATTTGTTTTGATTTGAAATGAAATGAATTTGTTACATGTGGTTATGTTTATGCTATCTACCCTTTAAGTTGTGGGTGGATTTGTTTATTTCAGCAATCTATGGGAGGTTTGTGTGGTTTCTGTGGCACTTGTTCCACATCCAAACTTACTGACAGACAGGGGCTTTGATCTCTCAAATCTCAAACGCGGGGCAGTGCTTCACCTACCCTTCAAACATCACTACTTCTGCTAGATATGACATTTGAGGCATTCTGTAATCCATTGTCGTGCCCCAAAAAGTAGATGTACAATGTTTAATGATTAGTTTGATTTCATGAAGTCATTCAAGGATGTTGTTGTATCAAAACCCTTGCCTGTTAGACGTAGATTGATTTGAAATGCGTACGTAAAAATAGATCTATTTACATAGTTTAATCAAATAAACTGGGGCAAGAAGCGGGGAACCAGCCAAGAGTAAACAGGACATAGGTCCAAGCCCACCAAATGGTTTCTTTATGAGGATGACGCTAAATTGCTTCAGGGCCCCACCAGTCAAGTAGCTCAGTCTAATATATTTTATGTCTTGGAATTCCGAGATTATGATCCTTCATCTAACAAAGATTTACAGTATGTTATATGGTCTTTGGCAGGTACACGTTTTCATAAGCAATTAATTATTGTTCCGTCTGGCTGCAAATTCTACTTTAAATATTTTGGGGCTTATACAGTGATGGCCAACAATCAAGCTAAATACAAACTCAGGCTTGTCCGAGCCACTAAAATGTACTTTTCCTTATTAGTTCCCAACCTTCTCATTTGGTCCTATTTCTTTGTCTGGAAAGCTTATCTCAAGTGTCTTGTTGTAATGAATCCATCTGTGCAGTCTACTGACATCTTGACCGACATGAGTGGACTTTGGCACAGAGTATAGGATCATTGGGAGAACGACCAAATATTTGTATCGACAGAACAAACTTTATCTCTGTGTTCTCTTCCATCTTATCAAACAAAGTGGTGATTATGTTGAGTGCGATATGGTTTATAACTGAAGTTCTTTCTGCACAAAAAATGTCCTATCCCCCTTTTGGCTTAAATGAAATTATGTGTAACAATTGTATTTTCAGCCACCATACCACCCTCCATTCCCAACATCTCTATCCCACTGTTGGCTTGCCTTTAAAGGATGGATAGATCATCCAAAAGGGACACAAAGGTCACAGACTGTGAGCTCAATTTGTCTCAACATTTCAAGAACTCTAGGTTTTCATTTAAAAAGTCTCTAGCTCTCATACACTCAGTGGTACAGCTTTCCGTGGCTCTCTCTGACTGCAGTCACTTCCGGAAGCCTGTAGTATATGTGGTTCCCAAGCGGCTTGCCCCAGTCTTCTTGCCCCTGTGTAATCAGCCCCTCATCCAAGCCACACACTCAAACACAATGTCAACCAATCCTAATCATTCAGCAGCATCAGAACAGCAGGGGAAATAATATCTCTGCCTCTGCCACTCACAGACAAACTTAGCAGTCGGCCCCCAGACCTCCACATTAATCATGCTTGACAGCAATCTAAGACAGCCCCAATATCTCACACTTTGATTATTTCACATTGACCTTTTTATTAGTACATGAGGGGATAGTGTTGTATAGGGTACATTTTTACCACTCTTTTACTTTAAGGTTTGATTAAGTTTGAGTGCATTCAGATTTGAACATATCCCTGTAGCATACATACTGTACATAAAACAAAAATGCTGATAAACTGCTTACCAATCCCAGTAAAATGACAATTTTGTGTACTACAGAATAGACTTTTCTGTAATTTCAACAGTAAAACACAGTAGGTATAAGTATAATACCATCAATGTGTTTTACAATGTGTTTTACAGCATTCATGCTGTAGATTGCACTGCATTATGGGTAAAATGCTGGAAAATACTGTTATTAACTGTAATTCGGAAGCCTCCTGTAAAAATCACTATAAAATACTGTGTTTTTAAAAAAGTAATAGCTTGTGCCTACTGTAGATTCAAATGATCCATTTCAGGCACCAACCTTATGCTGTCGGGTGAGACACATGAAGCTCAGACTATTTTGGTAAATATCCTCATGAAGCGGCTGTGAAATGGAAGAATATTTTGAGCAGCTGCTGGGAAGGTACCTTTCCTTGTTTATAAGTATATTTACTGCTAGCCAACATTGGATTACTGAACATTTGTCACGCCCTGTCTTTAGTATTCTTTGTTTTCTTTATTATTTTGGTTAGGTCAGGGTGTGACATGGGTGATGTATGTGTTTTTGTACTGTCTAGGGGTTTGTATGTTTATGGGGTTGTTTACATTCTAGGTGTTTTGTAAGTCTATGGTGGCCTGGATTGGTTCTCAGAGGCAGCTGTTTCTCATGGTCTCTGATTGGGAACCATATTTAGGCAGCCATCTTCTTTGGGTATTTCGTGGGTTATTTTCTATGTCTAGTTGCCTGTGTCTGCACATTTATATTATAGCTTCACGGTCGTTTTGTTAGTTTGTTTAGTGTCCGTCTTTATTAAGAGTAACATGTATTCATATCACGCTGCGCCTTGGTCTCCTACATTTAACGAACGTGACAACATTTCCTTAGCTAACCTAGCTAGATAGCTGGCTAACGTTCATTAGCTAGCTAGCTCAAGTTGACAAAAGCCATTTCGGGTTGCTCTAAATTGCTCGTAAATATCTGTGCAACCTAGAAAAGTATCACCCAGAGAATATTGTGATTACAGGCTATATCGCAGCCTCTGAGTGCCATAGAGAATACACTGAGCTCAGATTAGTGACCGTTATGTTTCCACCATTACTACAGAAAAAATGGCTCGTTTCCAGCAGTTCAAAAGATGACACATATTTTTGGGAATTGACGGGCCGCATTTTACACACAAACTGCGTTGTGGGCCGTACTCGCGAGCTGCTCAAGCTGATGCGAATGACCAGGGCACCATGTTGTATTGAGGTGCCTGCCGACCTACTGTAAGGTGCAGTGTCACTGGTCAGCTGTAGCCTAACACATTGTCGGCGGTGGAAACTAGTAACTTTGCAAATATTTCATGTAGGATAGCAGCCTACTCAAGGAATAACTAATATTTGGTAGCCATCTAGATGTCACCGTGATTTATTTACTCAATGGGAAGAGCATAATTGGCATAAACACCCCAACAGTGTCCTCCTTAGCTGTCACAACCCTGTGTGATTTGGTTCACTTGGCTCTCATCTGTGCAACATAAATCATCGTTTAGGATTGTCCATATTGCCTCTCCCACTAACCATTTGTTTAATTTAAAAGCTAAACCTGTTCACTTTACCAGTAGTATGCAAACATTTGGTGGCATAGCTAAAAAGGAAAATGTGTGATATTGTGTAGGCTATAGCAATGTATTAGTTTGCTAGGGTTTGAGGTAAATGTGTCTAGCTGTTTTATTTGTATTTGTTTAAATCAAATATTTTTGTTCACATACACATGATTAGCAGATGTTATTGTGGGTGTAGCGAAATGCTTGTGCTTCTAGCTCCGACAGTGCAGTAATAGCTAACAAATTACACAACATATGCCCAATACACACAAATCTAAGTAGGAATGAATGAAGACTATATACATATATGGAGGAGCGATGTCAGAGCGGAACGAACTAAGATACAGTAGAATAGTATAGAATACACTATATACGGTGGGGAGAACAAGTATTTGATACACTGCCGATTGTGCACGTTTTCCTACTCACAAACCATGTAGAGGTCTGTAATTGTTATCATAGGTACACTTCAACTGTGAGAGACGGAATCTAAAACAAAAATCCAGAAAATCACATTGTATGATTTTTAAGTAATTAATTTGCATTTTATTGCATGACATAAGTGCTTTGTAAGTAGGAAAACCTGCAAAATCGGCAGTGTATCAAATGCTTGTTCTCCCCACTGTACATATGAGATGAGTAATGCAAGAGAAAAAAGTACAGTGCCTTGTGAAAGTATTCGGCCCCCTTGAACTTTGCGAACTTTTGCCACATTTCAGGCTTCAAACATAAAGATATAAAACTGTATTTTCTTGTGAAGAATCAACAACAAGTGGGACACAATCATGAAGTGGAACAACATTTATTGGATATTTCAAACTTTTTTAACAAATCAAAAACTGAAAAATTGGGCGTGCAAAATTATTCAGCCCCTTTACTTTCAGTGCAGCAAACTCTCTCCAGAAGTTCAGTGAGGATCTCTGAATGATCCAATGTTGACCTAAATGACTAATGATGATAAATACAATCCACCTGTGTGTAATCAAGTCTCCGTATAAATGCACCTGCACTGTGATAGTCTCAGAGGTCCGTTAAAAGCGCAGAGAGCATCATGAAGAACAAGGAACACACCAGGCAGGTCTGTGCAAGGAGCACTGTGCAAGCGATAATATTGAAATGGAAGGAGTATCAGACCACTGCAAATCTACCAAGACCTGGCCGTCCCTCTAAACTTTCAGCTCATACAAGGAGAAGACCGATCAGAGATGCAGCCAAGAGGCCCATGATCACTCTGGATGAACTGCAGAGATCTACAGCTGAGGTGGGAGACTCTGTCCATAGGACAACAATCAGTCGTATATTGCACAAATCTGGCCTTTATGGAAGAGTGGCAAGAAGAAAGCCATTTCTTAAAGATATCCATAAAAAGTGTCATTTAAAGTTTGCCACAAGCCACCTGGGAGACACACCAAACATGTGGAAGAAGGTGCTCTGGTCAGATGAAACCAAAATTGAACTTTTTGGCAACAATGCAAAATGTTATGTTTGGCGTAAAAGCAACACAGCTCATCACCCTGAACACACCATCCCCACTGTCAAACATGGTGGTGGCAGCATCATGGTTTGGGCCTGCTTTTCTTCAGCAGGGACAGGGAAGATGGTTAAAATTGATGGGAAGATGGATGGAGCCAAATACAGGACCATTCTGGAAGAAAACCTGATGGAGTCTGCAAAAGACCTGAGACTGGGACGGAGATTTGTCTTCCAACAAGACAATGATCCAAAACATAAAGCAAAATCTACAATGGAATGGTTCAAAAATAAACATATCCAGGTGTTAGAATGGCCAAGTCAAAGTCCAGACCAGAATCCAATCGAAAATCTGTGGAAAGAACTGAAAACTGCTGTTCACAAATGCTCTCCATCCAACCTCACTGAGCTCGAGCTGTTTTGCAAGGAGGAATGGGAAAAAACTTCAGTCTCTCGATGTGCAAAACTGATAGAGACATACCCCAAGCGACTTACAGCTGTAATCGCAGCAAAAGGTGGCGCTACAAAGTATTGACTTAAGGGGGCTGAATAATTTTGCACGCCCAATTTTTCAGTTTTTGATTTGTTAAAAAAGTTTGAA
Source organism: Oncorhynchus tshawytscha (assembly GCF_018296145.1). Classification (NCBI taxonomy): domain Eukaryota; kingdom Metazoa; phylum Chordata; class Actinopteri; order Salmoniformes; family Salmonidae; genus Oncorhynchus; species Oncorhynchus tshawytscha. The sequence goes on along the minus strand of NC_056452.1, from coordinate 9,532,710 downwards.
ATATCCAATAAATGTCGCTCCACTTCATGATTGTGTCCCACTTGTTGTTGATTCTTCACAAAAAAATACAATTTTATATCTTTATGTTTGAAGCCTGAAATGTGGCAAAAGGTCGCAAAGTTCAAGGGGGCCGAATGCTTTCGCAAGGCACTGTATATACAGTGGGGCAAAAAAGTATTTAGTCAGCCACCAATTGTGCAAGTTCTTCCACTTATAAAGATGAGAGGCCTGTCATTTTCATCATAGGTACACTTCAACTGTGACAGACAAAATGAGAAAAAAAATCCATAAAATCACACCGTATTGAGGGGAGGATGGAGGGGGCCATGTATCGCAAGATCTTGGCCAACAACCTCCTTCCCTCAGTAAGAGCATGGAAGATGGGTCGTGGCTGGGTCTTCCAGCATGACAACGACCCGAAACACACAGCCAGAGCAACTAAGGAGTGAGAAGCATTTCAAGGTCCTGGAGTGGCCTAGCCAGTCTCCAGATCTCAACCCCATAGAAAATCTTTGGAGGGAGTTGGACGTCCGTGTTGCCCAGCAACAGCCCCAAACATCACTGCTCTAGAGGAGATCTGCATGGAGGAATGGGCCAAAATACCAGCAACAGTGTGTGAAAACCTTGTGAAGAGTTACAGAAAACGTTTGACCTCTGTCATTGCCAACGAAGGGTATATAACTAAGTATTGCGATCAACTTTTGTTATTGACCAAATACTTATTTTCCACCATAATTTGCAAATAAATTCATTAAAAATTTTAAGATTTTTTTTCTCATTTTGTCTGTCATAGTTAAAGTGTACCTAGGATGAAAATACAGGCCTCTCTCACCTTTGTAAGTGGGAGAACTTGCACAATTGGTGGCTGACTAAATACTTTTTTGCCCCACTGTACATATGAGATGAGTAATGCCAGATATGTAAACAATATTAAGTGACTAAGATACCGTAGAGTAGTATAGAATACAGTATATACATATGAGATGAGTAATGCCAGATATGTAAGCATTATCAAAACAATCATTGCTGCTTTTTTCTGTGCAATCTGCAGCCTCCTAATTCCACTTGCTGATGTATTTCCCCAGACCACAGGACAGTAGTTCACCTGACTCTCAATTCATGCTAGTGTTATTTTTTTTAAACATAGATTAGTTAGAGACGACCATGATAAGCAGTTGTCTAGCTGCACTCCCAGTAGTTTGGTTTCTGCCACTTACTCAATTTGTACTCCTCCCACTCCTCTAAATTGTATCTGATGCTGTGTTGGCCTTTTCCTGGTGGAACAGACCACCACTTCCTGGTGTTTAAAACAAGTTTGTCCCTGGCAAACCCACTCCCTGATATTTTCCAAATCTACTTGTAGAGCTTGCTGTATCTGTTGAACCGATTGGCTTGCTGTATAAATTGTAGTATCATCTGTAAATATAGTAGTTTGAGTTTCAAATAAGGCATAAGGAAGGTAGTTGGTATATATATCCTGCGATATTCCACAGTTTAAAGCATGAGGTTGAAGAAAATGAACCATTGATATAGGTGGACTGTTTCCTGTCAGTTAGATATGACTGTACCCAATTCAATGCTACCTCCTTAAAACCATTATGCATTCATTTTGTCAAAATAATTTCATGATCCACTAAATCAAATGCTGCATTAAAATCAAAAGAAAGTACACCCACAAACCTGCCATTATGCATAACATTGAGCCACTGGTCAGTCATGTCAACCAATGCAGTGGTAGTGGAATGGTTGTTGCAATGAGCATGCTGATTGGCTTTAATCAGATCATTCTTTTCCATGTACTTCCATATTTGTCTACTCACAATACCCTCCAATATCTTACTGAGTGAAGGGAGTAGACTAATTGGCAGGAGTAATGGGTTCTTTGCTGTCTTTTGGAATAGGACACAGTTTAGCATGCTTCCATACATTTGCAAACATTCCCTTTTCCAGTGACCAATTCAATATGTATTTCAGTGGAGCTGTAATCTGGGGAGCAGCATAGCGAAGTGAAAAGATTGTCCATAAGATCATAACCTGTAGATTTACCATCGGGTAATGACTTCAATAGGTTTAAGATCTCCTCTACTGGTACCATTTGTAGACTAAAATTGCAGGTTTTGTTGCTCAGAATATGATCATCAATCCATTGGACAATAGCTTGTTTGGAAGAATGGGTGTTTACATTATCGCTCAGTAAATTCATTTTCTTTTTAAAAAATCTGCAAAATTGTCAAGGCACAAGGCGAGAGACCCAGTCTTACAATATTTAATAATCCAAAGGGGTAGGCAAGAGAATGGTCATGGACAGGCAAAAAGGTCAAAACCAGATCAGAGTCCAGGAGGTACAGAGTGGCTTAGTTAATGATCTAGAGGTATCATTAACAATTTGTTTCAAACCACAGTTCTCGGCATATCTCATCAATTTAGTTCTATTTGAATTATTATGATCATTCCAATTTATATTAAAATCATCCAAGACAAATATATCTCTGTTACTATCTGTGTCCTGGTCAAACCCAGTGCATAAGTCATCCAGATAGGACACCTTAGAGCTAGGAGGTCTATACACACATCCTACCAATATGGGTGCCTGGTGAGGCAGATGTACTTGAGGCCATAGTGCCTCTATTTGACATACATTAAAGTCATCCATCCTCTTAAAAGGTATATGATTCTGAATGTACAGTGCTACACCCCCACGATTCCTATTCCTGTTCCTTCTAAGTAGACTATCCTTGAATGTTCATTTGCCCATCATTTACAGATGCATCTAAATGCGTTTCGGTCCAAGCCTAAATATGAATATGATTTATGTTGACCAAGTTAAAAACGTAATGTTTTGTGTTAGGAAGGCAACATACATTAACCTGAACTATATGCAGCCCTTTCCTTGTCAAGTGGAGATCAATAGAGCATGTATTCATTATAGTGGAGATCAATAGAGCATGTATTCATTATAGTGGAGATCAATAGAGCATGTATTCATTATAGTTGAAGTTGTCATGATACACTACAACACACAAACTCAGATTTGAACATTGGATTAAAATAGCCAGGGAGTTACTCTAGAGTCCCGATACAGTTGCCAGGTTATGTAAAGTTTATCAATCACCATGGAGACTCGTTGATTCAGACAACGCTTTTCCTCCATGATGGGATACCGTTTTTTTCTCCTTTCATTGATCTCGGTGGGGAAGTGATCATTCATCCCAAAATCAGTGTTTCTGAGTTCTCTGCCCCTGCTCTTCGCCATGTCCTTTTGCTTAAAATGGTAAAAAAATGCAATAATGCCCGTGCCCTATTCCCAGAGGCCTTACCCATTCCATGGACTCTGGAGAAAGTTACATTATGCACGACATCTATGGGCAGTTCCAGTTGAGTTGACATAAAGTCTCGGACAGTGTCCTCACAGCCTTTGCTGTTGTCATACTCCGTTATCCCTGAAAATATTAGATTCCCTTATTGATCGACACTGTACATCAAGCAAGGTTTCTTTAAGTTGTTTGTTCTCCCTTTGCACCACCTCCACCTTGCTATGAGTCTACAGTACCTTTCAGCTTCATGTTCTCTTTCCTTAGATCATCAATCTGACGTTGGCTGAATTCTAGACTAGCACATAATGCATTGATTATGCATTAGATCTTATCTGTCGGAAATATATCAGTTTGTCTCTGTGAATGGTTTGTCCTCTGACAAATCAACTGTAAATTTCGGTGTTCCTCAAGGTTCCGTTTTAGGACCACTATTGTTTTCACTATATATTTTACCTCTTGGGGATGTTATTCAAAAACATAATGTTAACTTTCACTGCTATGCGGATGACACACAGCTGTACATTTCAATGAAACATGGTGAAGCCCCAAAATTGCCCTTGCTAGAAGCATGTGTTTCAGACATAAGGAAGTGGATGGCTGCAAACTTTCTACTTTTAAACTCGGACAAAACAGAGATGCTTGTTCTAGGTCCCAAGAAACAAAGAGATCTTCTGTTGAATCTGACAATTAATCTTAATGGTTGTACAGTCGTCTCAAATAAAACTGTGAAGGACTTCGGCGTTACTCTGGACCCTGATCTCTCTTTTGAAGAACATATCAAGACCATTTCAAGGACAGCTTTTTTCCATCTACGTAACATTGCAAAAATCAGAAACTTTCTGTCCAAAAATGATGCAGAAAAATTAATCCATGCTTTTGTCACTTCTAGGTTAGACTATTGCAATGCTCTACTTTCCGGCTACCCGGATAAAGCACTAAATAAACTTCAGTTGGTGCTAAATATGGCTGCTAGAATCCTGACTAGAACCAAAAAATGTGATCATATTACTCCAGTGCTAGCCTCTCTACACTGGCTTCCTGTCAAAGCAAGGGCTGATTTCAAGGTTTTACTGCTAACCTACAAAGCATTACATGGGCTTGCTCCTACCTATCTCTCTGATTTGGTCCTGCCGTACATACCTACACGTACGCTACGGTCACAAGACGCAGGCCTCCTAATTGTCCCTAGAATTTCTAAGCAAACAGCTGGAAGCAGGGCTTTCTCCTATAGAGCTCCATTTTTATGGAATGGTCTGCCTACCCATGTCAGAGACGCAAACTCGGTCTCACCCTTTAAGTCTTTACTGAAGACTCATCTCTTCAGTGGGTCATATGATTGAGTGTAGTCTGGCCCAGGAGTGGGAAGGTGAACGGAAAGGCTCTGGAGCAACGAACCACCCTTGCTGTCTCTGCCTGGCCGGTTCCCCTCTTTCCACTGGGATTCTCTGCCTCTAACCCTATTACAGGGCTGAGTCACTGGCTTACTGGGGCTCTCTCATGCCGTCCCTGGAAGGGGTGCGTCACCTGAGTGGGTTGATTCACTGATGTGGTCATCTTGTCTGGGTTGGCGCCCCCCCTTGGGTTGTGCCATGGCAGAGATCTTTATGGGCTATACTCAGCCTTGTCTCAGGATGGTAAGTTGGTGGTTGAAGATATCCCTCTAGTGGTGTGGGGGCTGTGCTTTGGCAAAGTGGGTGGGGTTATATCCTTCCTGTTTGGCCCTGTCCGGGGGTGTCCTCGGATGGGGCCACAGTGTCTCCTGACCCCTCCTGTCTCAGCCTCCAGTATTTATGCTGCAGTAGTTTATGTGTCGGGGGGCTAAGGTCAGTTTGTTATATCTGAAGTACCTCTCCTGTCCTATTCGGTGTCCTGTGTGAATCTAAGTGTGCGTTCTCTAATTCTCTCTTTCTCTCTCTCTCTCTCGGAGGACCTGAGCCCTAGGACCATGCCCCAGGACTACCTGACATCATGACTCCTTGCTGTCCCCAGTCCACCTGGCCGTGCTGCTGCTCCAGTTTCAACTGTTCTGCCTTATTATTATTTGACCATGCTGGTCATTTATGAACATTTGAACATCTTGGCCATGTTCTGTTATAATCTCCACCCGGCACAGCCAGAAGAGGACTGGCCACCCCACATATGCTCTCTCTAATTCTCTCTTTCTTTCTCTCTCTCGGAGGACCTGAGCCCTAGGACCATGCCCCAGGACTACCTGACATGATGACTCCTTGCTGTCCCCAGTCCACCTGACCGTGCTGCTGCTCCAGTTTCAACTGTTCTGCCTTATTATTATACGACCATGCTGGTCATTTATGAACATTTGAACATCTTAGCCATGTTCTGTTATAATCTCCACCCGGCACAGCCAGAAGAGGACTGGCCACCCCACATAGCCTGCTTCCTCTCTAGGTTTCTTCCTAGGTTTTGGCCTTTCTAGGGAGTTTTTCCTAGCCACCGTGCTTCTACACCTGCATTGCTTGCTGTTTGGGGTTTTAGGCTGGGTTTCTGTACAGCACTTTGAGATATCTGCTGATGTACGAAGGGCTATATAAATAAATTTGATTTGATTTGATTTGATTGATGTCCTCTCGTAATATACCCAAGAGGGAGACAGAGTTAAAGTTGGGATTGGGTCCAATCCTAGAATATCAGATTCAGGGCTCTGAGCTCCAACATCCAGGATTAAATTAAATATAACAATGAAAATTGTAATAAAAAATATAGAAATAGTACTAACTACAATTGAAGTCGGAAGTTTACATACACTGAGGTATGAGTCATTAAAATTCCTTTTTCAACCACCACACACATTTCTTGTTAACAAACTCTAGTTTTGGCAAGTCAGTTAGGACATCTACTTTGTGCATGACACAAGTCATTTTTAAAACAATTGTTTACAGACAGATTATTTCAGTTATAATTCACTGTATCAAAATTCCAGTGGTCAGAAGTTTACATATACTAAGTTGACTGTGCCTTTAAACAGCTAGGAAAATTCCAGAAAATTATGTCATGGCTTTGACATCATCTGAGTCTCAAGACATAGGTCAAGAAAGTTAAAGCTTGGTCGCAAATGGTTCTTCCAAATGGAAAATGACCCCAAGCATACTTCCAAAGTTGTGGAAAAATGGCTTATTAAGGACAACAAATCAAGGTATTGGGGTGGCCATCACAAAGTCCTGAGCTCAATCCTATAGTAAATTTGTGGAAAAAAGCTGGTGCGAGCAAGGTGGCATACAAACCTGACTCAGTTACACCAGTTCTGTCAGGAGGAATGGGCCAAAATTCACCCAACGTATTGTGGGAAGCTTGTGGAAGGCTACCTGAAACATTTGACCCAAGTTAAGCAATTTCAAAGCAATGCTACCAAATACTAATTGAGTGCATATACATTTATGGCACACTGGGAATGTGATGAAAGAAATAAAACCATGGTACCATTGGATAGAAAACACTTTGAAGTTTAAAATAATGAATGAGACTATAACACAATTGATATGGCAGCAGAAAATGCAAACATAAACAAACCAGAATATATATTTTTTTGAGAGCCTTTGCTCTCACAATGGAAAGCTATGGGTCGTATGCAATTTCAGCTCCCAGATTGCAATTCCATTGGCTTCCATTAGATGTCAATAGTCTTTGTTCAAGGTTTCAGGCTTGAATTTTGAGTTTTGGTACTGGGAGTCAGAGTTGGAAGTCATGCGCAATCCTCTTGGTTGGTCATCAATCAACAAGATAATTGATTAAAAAAAACATGCTTTTTTTTATTTCATAATATACACCATTTAAAACGGCCAAACTCTATTCACAACAGTATCCAGTTGGTAAGAGAAAAGACATTCAGTAAATACTAGGAATAGATTGTCCACCATCATGTGTTATCCAGACAGAAAAGACAAATAGGCAAAATAACATTTAGATTTAGAGCAATAAAGACATTGAACAATTTAACTGAGCAAACCAGAAACCTTTCAATATATACATTTATATATACATTTAAACAATACTTTAAAACCATGTATATATAATACATAGGAAAGTTGTGCTGGACTATGGTAAGTGTACAATCAATCGTTCTTTTTAGACTGTTAGAGTATTTCTCTGGCCAATATGTTAGTGTAAATGTGATCGTATTTTGAATTGTATTTTAATGTTTAAGGACTCTTGGAAGATTTGTCCAAATGAGGACTAAAGGAGATCCAAATTAAATCAACATCAAATCTCTATTTGTTTCTCTCTCCCCCACAGCCCACACTCAAAGGCACACAATATTGTTTTTTAAATGAGTGTTGTATTGATTCTCTTATTTGGTTACGTGTTAACTTTTGCTACTTCTATTGTCAATTCTGTAGTTAATTCGTTTTTTTATGTTGTTAATAATTTGAATAAATATATTTTTTGTACAAATGTATTGTTTTTCTTATGTTTAGATTTCATGTAATATTTCACTGTAAGTTGCCACCTTAATACTGTAATTTTGCTTTACAATACTATTTTCCTTACTGTAAAACATTACAGCATCCCTGTAAATTTACAGCAAGGATGCTGTAATATGTCTTTAAAGTAAGGAAAATAGTACTGTAAAACATATTACTGCATCTCTGCTGTTTTACAGTGTCCAGGCCTTATTATTGCCCTCATTGCTTTGCTTAATGGCATCTGGTATTGCACAACCTCCTAACCCCTTGATTGTCAATGTTGGCATGCCGGTATATGGTTGTGTTAAGGTTCTCCGGAAGGTTCCAAAGGAGGAGGTTCCAAATCCTGATTGAAACAAAGCTGCTTTCCAACTCCAGTTACTTAACCAGGCAAGTCAGTTAGGAACAAATTCTTATTTATAATGATGCCTAGGAACAGTGGGTTAACTGGCCCAATGCTCTAACCACTAGGCTTACTTCTGCCCAAAAAGGATGGCCTACCCTGGCAAAACCCTAACCCGGACGACGCTGGGCCAATTGTGCACCACCCTAAGGGACTCCCAATCACGGCAGTTTGTGATATTGCCTGGCATCGAAACAGGGTCTGTAGTGACGCCTCTAGCAGTGAGATGCAGTACCTTAGATGCAGCCCCCCGGGAATTCCTAGGCAATCTTCAAAATGGTGTGTGTCAACATGAAGTGATGAGACAGGACATCTTTATTGTCCATTTTCATGGACATTCCTCTTGCTGAGACAAAACCAGAGTTAAATAAAAAACATTACAACATTTTCTAAATAAGAATTTGTTCTTAACTGCCTTGCCTAGTTAAATAACGGTTAAAAAAGGCCACAATCGAAAGTTCAATATCACAGTTTACCTGCTGCCTACTACATCATTTATCATGCGTAAATAGGTTGACAAAATCACTAGCTGAGGAATTTCTATCCTAATCAGTGTTGATCTTTACAGTCTAGTGGCCACATAATGGCAGCAGAATTCACCAACACCCCTCTCACATCTGGAGAAACACAGTCCCCTAGAGTCCAATGGGATTGTAGTTTCAACCAGAAGAAGATGATAGTCTGAAGTTGGGGCAGAAAACTGACATGCCTAGTTAAAAAAAGGTAAAATAATTATTATTATATGAAACAGACCAATATTGTTCTCCATTGGTGTCATGTGACCCTTCATATAGGACCTGTAGCTCAATCAGAAGCCATAAAAAGCATGGTTTAGTGAAGTATTTGAGTTATTTAATTCTTATGGAGTACTTATAAATCACTCATGAATCATGTTACTGATTTCTCTGTCTATTTCTTGACACGTGGACTACCCCAATACACACACACACACACACACACACACACGCACACACACAATAAGTACAATTTCCTGCTTATTAAATGTCTCCAGAAGAAAGCGGAAGACATTTCTGATGTTGAGTGAATTCACAGAGCACCAAGTCTTGTTCTCCTGTACATCCTCTGAAAGCTTAACAAAACCACAGTTACAGTCTGTTCAAATAGAAACATGTGTAACTCTGATTTCATGCCCTTGGCAAAGGCATTCCACTGGGACTTTTGGTGGAAAACTTCATACTCTTAGCAATAATTTGCGGGCGGTTAATTTGCTCCCCTGTTAGAGTTTACATTCCTCCTTGTGAAATTATCTATTTTTATAGAAATCCCATATGAAACGGAGTTTACATGACATATTGAACTTGGATAATTTGTACTTGCAATTCTTCTTGAGGTCTAACATGTCTCTCTAAACATTGGTCAGAGAAAAGTAATATTATTTAAATGTTACCACATCATTCACCCACCAAAAATTTGAACATGAACAAACAAACACCACCATCATGCAAACACACACACACAAAGGATTAGTGGTCTATTTAGACTTTCCTGAAGATTTCCATCCTTTTTAGCCAATAGTTTTGAAAGTAGCGCTCGAGCCAAAACAGGTCGCCGAAAATTGCGTACTATGTCATATACTGTATGTGCAGATCTCCCTCCCTCCCTCTCACATGCTTCGTAAACAACAGGCGAAGACTAACAGGGAAATGCTTACAGGCTGTTCCCAACAATGCAGAGAGAAAAAAAATAGAAAAATAGTAACACGAGCAATGAATACAAAATTAGGAACGATAACTTGGCTATATACACAGCGTACCAATACCGAGTCAATGTGTAGGGGTATGAGATAATCGAGGTAGATATGTACATATATGTAGGGATAAAGTGACTAGGCAACAGGACTGATAATAAACAGTAGCAGCAGCAAATGTGATGAGTCAAAAGAGTTAGTGAAAAAAGGGTCAATGTAGATAGTTAACCAATAGCTACCCAGACTATTTAACCAACCACTTAGCAGTCTCACGGCTTGGGGGTACAAGCTGTTCAGGGTCTTGTTGGTTCCAGACTTGGTGCAGCAGTACCACTTGGGTGGCTGGAGTCTTTTTACGACCTTCCTCTGACACCGCCTGGTATAGAGGTCCTGGATGGCAAGGAGCCATGGCCCAGTGATGTACTGGGCCATACGCATTAACCTCTGTACCGCCATCGGTCGGATGCCAAGCAGTTGCCATACCAAGCAGTGATGCAGCCAGTCAAGATGCTATGAATGGTTCAGCTGTAGTACTTTTTGAGGTACCGAGGGCCCATACCAAATCTTTTCAGCCTCCTGAAGGGGAATAGACATTGCGGTGTCACGACTGTGTTGGTGTATGTGGACCATGATAATTCCTTAATAATGTGGACACCGAGGAACTTGAAGCTCTCGGCGTGCTCGGCCCTCCGTTTCCTGTGGTTCATGATCAGCTCCTTTGTCTTGCTGACGCTTTGGGAGAAGTTGTTGTCCTGGCAACACACTGGTAGGTCACTGACCTCCTCTCTATAAGATGTCTCATCGTCGTCAGTGATTCAGGCCAACCATGGTCGTGTCATCAGCAAACTTAATGAGTACAGGAGGGGACTAAGCACGCACCCCTGAGAGCCCCCATGAAATATATGTTGTTTCCTACCCTCACCACCTAGGGTGGCCCGTCAGGAAGTCCCGGATCCAGTTGTGGTTGGAGGAGTTCAGTCCCAGGGTCCTGAGCTTAGTGATGAGCTTGGAGGGCACTATGGTGTTGAACGCTGAGCTATAGTCAATGAACAGAGTTCTCACATTGGTGTTCCTCTTGTCCAGGTTGGAAAAGGCAGGTGGAGTGCAATAGAGATTGTTTCATCTGTGTATCTATTGAAAAATTTGAGTGCGTCTGAGCATTTTTGTGCTACAAATGTCAGTGCTATGGGTTGATAGTCTTTTAAACTTGCTATCTTGGCTGCTTGAACCATGTAGTAGGTCATTGGGAGTCCCATAGGGCAGCGCACAATTGGCCCAGCGTCATCCTGAGTCAGCAAGTGCTCTGAGTACACATCCTGGTAATCCGTCTGGCCCCTCGGCATTGTTTTTAAAATTTGATTTAATCTTTATTTAACTAGGCAAGTCAGTTAAGATCAAATTCTTATTTACAGTGACGGCCTACCCCGGCCAAACCCTAACCCGGATGACACTGGGCTAATTGTGCGCCGCCCTATGGGACTCCCAATTACGACCGGTTGTGATACAGCCCAGGATCAAACCAGGGTCTGTAGTGACGCCTCTAGCACTGAGATGCAGTGTCTTAGAATGCTGCGCCACTCGGCAGCCCAAATGCCTTGTGAATGTTAACCTAGTTAAAGATCTTGTTCACATCGGCTACTGAGTGCGAGATCACACAGTCATCTGGAAAAGCTGGTGCTCTCATGCATGGATCAGTGTTGCTTGCCTCGATGCAAGCATAGATGCAATTGAGCTCGTCTGGTAGGCTCGCTTATCTGGGCAGCTTCTTATAAGGGTCCGGATTAGTGTCCCGCTCCATGAAAGCGACAGCGCTATCCTGTAGCTCAGTGCAGATGTTGCCTGTCATCCATGGCTTCTGGTTATGTACGGCAGATTTGTATATGACATATCTACATTACCAGCAACCATCACTCCTGTGTTCAAATGGCACATTGTGTTAGCTAATCCAATTTTATAATTTTAAAAGGCTAATTGATCATCAGAAAACCCTTTTGCAATTATGTTAGCACAGCTGAAAACTGTTGTGCTGATAAAAGACGCAATACAACTGGCCTTCTTTAGACAAGTTGAGTATCTGGAGCATCAGCATTTGTGGGTTCGATTACAGGCTCAAAATGTCTAGAAATAAATAACTTTCTTCTGAAAATCGTCAGTCTAAAAATGATAAACTTGGATTAGCTAACACAATGTGACATTGGAACACAGGAGTGATGGTTGCTGATAATGGGCCTCTGTACGCCTATGTAGATATTCCCATAAAAAATCTGCCGTTTCCAGCTACAATAGTCCTTTACAACATTACCAATGTCTAAACTGTATTTCTGATCAATTTGATCTTATTTTAATGGGCAATTTTTAAAATTGTATTTAAAAAACAAGGACATTTTTAAGTGACCCCAAACTTTTGAATGGTAGTGTACATTTAGCTGATTTTTCTATGCACGGCTGAACGGCTGCTTCGGTTAAGGTAAGTAGGGAGGTTTGTGTCTCTTTGTTAACAACAGCTGGTGCGCGATCTCTAATGGTAAGTAAGTCTCACAGTTTTGCTCGTGTCACTCCCTGACCGTAGAGATTGTGTTTGTTTGGTCAGGGTGTGACTTGGGTGGGAAAGTCTATGCTTTCTGGTTCTTTGTTTTTGGCCAGGTATGATTCAGGGACAATTATCATTTGTTTTCTCTGATTGGGAATCATACTTAGGCAGCCTTTGTTCCGTTTCTCATTTGTGGGTTGTTGTCTTTGTTAGTGGCATGTATAGCCTTACAGAGCTTCACATTCTTTTTGTTGTTTCTTGTTTTGTTGGCGACATTTAAAATCAAAGAATGTACGCTTACAACGCTGCACCTTGGTCCGGTCATTTCCTTGACGACGATCGAGACAGCTCAGTTAGAATACTTTATGATACTCTGCATGCCCCTGTTTTCCAAGAGAGTTTTCATCTATATTATTCATCGCTGTATATTTAATACCACAGACCAATGCAGGCACTAAGACCGCACTCAACAAGCTGTATAGGGCCCTAAGCAAAGGGATATTTTTACAGTGACCATCAACTCTTTGATTTGCTCTTGAACCAACATTATCATTCAGAACCACACCATTCGCCCCTCAATGTAAATCTATTCTTTCAACTAATACTTAGCTTTTACAGTACACTCTTCTGATGGCTGTAATGGCTTCTGTACAGATCTGTTGTTTCTTCATGTGCTATATATGTTCCCATTTCATTAGTGCTACTGCCAATGGGGTCCACCAGGTGCATACTCCTGTGTTCTGGAGGTCCAAGCCAATTCAAATAGGGAAGCCATTAAAATCATGTTTTAAAAGGGCAAAGTTTGATCCAGTCAAGTGTAGTTGCACACCAACAACTTTGGGAGTTGATAAGTGGCATTACACTCCAACCTCCTAGCTCGCACAGACACTTTTTCAGTTCTGCCCATACATTTTCTATAGGTTTGAGGTCAGGGCTTTGTGATGGCCATTCCAATACCTTGACTTTGTCATCCTTAAGTAATTTTGCCACAACTTGGGGGTCATTGTCCATTTGGAGGACCCATTTGCAACTAAGCTTTATCTTCCTGAATGATGTCTTGAGATGTTGCTTCAATATATCCACATACTTTTCCTTCCTCGTGAAGCCATCTACTTTGTGAAGTTCACCAGTTCCTCCTGCAGCAAAGCACCCCAACAACATATACAGTGGGGGAAAAAAGTATATAGTCAGCCACCAATTGAGCAAGTTCTCCACTTAAAAAGATGAGAGAGGCCTGTAATTTTCATCATAGGTACACTTCAACTATGACAAACAAAATGAGGAAAAAAATCCAGAAAATCCCATTGTAGGATTTTTAATGAATTTATTTGCAAATTATGGTGGAAAATAAGTATTTGGTCAATAACAAACGTTTCTCAATATTTTGTTATATACCCTTTGTTGGCAATGACAGAGGTCAAACGTTTTCTGTAAGTCTTCACAAGGTTTTCACACACTGTTGCTGGTATTTTGGCCCATTCCTCCATGCAGAACTCCTCTTTCAACTCCCTCCAAAGATTTTCTATGGGGTTGAGATCTGGAGACTGGCTAGGCCACTCCAGGACCTTGAAATGCTTCATACGAAGCCACTCCTTCGTTGCCCGGTTGGTGTGTTTGGGATCATTGTCATGTTGAAAGACCCAGTCACGTTTCATCTTCAATGCCCTTGCTGATGGAAGGAGGTTTTCACTCAAAATCTCACGATACATGGCCCCATTCATTCTTTCCTTTACACGGATCAGTCGTCCTGGTCCCTTTGCAGAAAAACAGCCCCAAGGCCTGATGTTTCCAACCCCATGCTTCACAGTAGGTATGGTGTTCTTTGGATGCAACTCAGTATTCTTTATCCTCCAAACACAACGAGTTGAGTTTTTACCAAAAAGTTATATTTTGGTTTCATCTGACCATATGACATTCTCCCAATCTTCTTCTGGATCATCCAAATTCTCTTTAGCAAACTTCAGACGGGCCTGGACATGTACTGGCTTAAGCAGGGGGACATGTCTGGCACTGCAGGATTTGAGTCCCTGGCGGCGTAGTGTGTTACTGATGGTAGGCCTTGTTACTTTGGTCCCAGCTCTCTGCAGGTCATTCACTAGGTCCCCCTGTGTGGTTCTGGGGTTTTTGCTCACCGTTCTTGTGATCATTTTGACCCCACGGGGTGAGGGAGATTATCAGTGGTCTTGTATTTCTTCCATTTCCTAATAATTGCTCCAACAGTTGATTTCTTCAAACCAAGCTGCTTACCTATTGCAGATTCAGTCTTCCCAGCCTGGTGCAGGTCTACAATTTCATTTCTGGTGTCCTTTGACAGCTCTTTGGTCTTGGCGATAGTGGAGTTTGGAGTGTGACTGTTTGAGGTTGTGGACAGGTGTCTTTTATACTGATAACAAGTTCAAACAGGTGCCATTAATACAGGTAACGAGTGGAGGACAGAGGAGCCTCTTAAAGAAAAAGTTACAGGTCTGTGAGGGCCAGAAATCTTGCTTGTTTGTAGGTGACCAAATACTTATTTTCCACCATAATTTGCAAATAAATTCATTAAAAATCCTACAATGTGATTTTCTGGATTTTTTTTCTCATTTTGTCATAGTTGAAGTGTACCTATGATTAAAATTACAGGCCTCTCATCTTTTTAAGTGGGAGAACTTGCACAATTGGTGGCTGACTAAATACTTTTTTGCCCCACTGTATATATATATATTTTTTACCTTTATTTAACTAGGCAAGTCAGTTAAGAACAAATTCTTATTTTCAATGACGGCCTAATGACGGTGGGTTAACTGCCTGTTCAGGGGTAGAACGACAGATTTGTACCTTGTCAGCTCGGGGATTTTAACTTGCAACCTTTCAGTTACAAGTCCAACACCCCATAATGATGCCATGATGCCATGCATCTCCTTCCTGAGCGGTATGATGGCTGTGTGGTCCCATGGTATTTATACTTGCGTGCTATTGTTTGTAGAGAAGAACATGGTACCTTCAGGTGTTTGAAAATTGCTCCGAAGGATGAACCAGATTGTGGAGGTCTACAATATTTTTTGGGGGGGGGGGTCTTGGCTGATTTCTTTTGATTTTCCCATGATGTCAAGCAAAGAGGCACTGAGTTTGAAGGTAGGCCTTGAAATACATCCACAGTTACACCTCCAATTGACTCAAATTATGTCAATTGGCCTATCAGTAGCTTCTAAAGCCATGACATCATTTTCTGGAATTTTCCAAGCTGTTTAAAGGCACAGTCAACTTAGTGTATGTAAACTTCTGACCCACTGAAATTGTGACAAGAAAATTACAAGTGAAATAATCTGTCTGTAAAGAATTGTTGGAAAAATTACTTGTGTCATGCACAAAGTAGATGTTCTAACCAACTTGCCAAAACTATAGTTTGTTAACAAGAAATGTGTGGAATGGTTGAAAAACTTGTTTTAATGACTCCAACCTAAGTGTATGTAAACTTCTGACTTCAACTGTATTTATTGAATCCAAGTGCAGAATCTCTCATCGTTTTCTTATCTCATCTTATATGTTTTAGGTGTGGAGAACACCTGGCGGGGTTCTCACGGTTGATCCCAGACTAAACAAACATAAACATGCTTACATATTTTTGTGGGATCCAAGTTGAAGCCACACCTGGAGACATTCAAGTTTTATTAATGCCATGTCAATCCTACAATGACTACATAAGTACGAGTCGTTATAGCTCCATCTTTCTTTTCCTCTTCTGACTATTTCCTCAGCTCTCATGTGAGCCTTTTGCCTGATGTCTGTGTTGACTCAAGATTAGTTTCAATGAAAGAGGTAATGAAAGCTTCCTGGGCATTTCAAATTCAAGTGTTACATTTTGTTGGCTGAATGACATTGATATTAATATCTGTTTAAGTAATCAAGGTTTGTTATCTTATCTATATTCTTTAATTTATAATTGTTTTCAGCTGTTATCTGGCATATTTGATTGAAATGGTGCCATGGCTAACATTATAGTTTGTCACACTTTCCTCAACTTTCCTTACCAGTCTATCTGGTGTCTTTAGCATAGCTCTAGGGTGCTTCTTCAGAAGCTTCACCAAACACATACAGTACTTGCCAAGTTTATCATGTTGCTTACCGCTAACCTGTTAAGTACCTGCAGTCATTGTTAAAACCTCCATGGCTCTTGAGTTTGATATAGGGCATTTCCACCATGGGACTTAATATCAGCAACAAGGATACATTCACTTAAAGTGTAATGGTGATGCTTATTGTTAGTTTGACAGAAGCATTGCATTCACACTTGCATGCATACTTTAGTATATTGAAAATATTCAAGGGAATAGTTCGTCCAATTTAAATTGGGTGCTAGTAGAGGGATGTGTATATGTAGATGCAACAATTATGTAAAAGTAGAAGAAATAGTGTTATACTATTGATGGATGAAATTACCCCATTTTTGGAGCTAATCCTTTCTTTCTGAGCTAAAATAGTCACAGTGTTAGTACGCTCCCAGGCTTTTCAAACAGAGGGGCTCGTTCCACTTTGTCAGATCCATTCAGTACAGTTTTTAGATTGTGTGATAGGAACCAATATTAACTTGCGCACTCCTGGACCTGTGTACTTTGGACCACTTTGGTAGTAGCGCCACACTGTAGGAACCTCAACCACACTCAAATTTGTGGAAGGAGAGCAACATGGATTCCTCACTCTGATATTCAGGAACTCTCCTACATTCTTTTCCCACTTTTTTCTTCCTCTCCCAATTAGAAGGTGGTTTTCAATGCCATAATTCCAGCCTTGAAGTTGGATATTTGCCAGGGCAGGGAAACAGTTAGCTTACTGGCACGCTTTGCTTGGTGGCCAATCCCTAAATAAATATGAACCCGGGGCAGGGAGGAACAGGGTGACCTTGACTGTGAGGTGCCTCATATTTCAACGCAGCCTTTCAGGGTTCATGACGGAAGGTTGGGCCAGGGGTGACAGCATCAGGAGAGGGCCGGGAGGGGGGCATCCCCCAGAGATGGTGGTCCGCTGATGGGCATTCCTTTTGACGGATGGATGGGCCTCTGCGAGTACACATGCTTTGGTGCATTCCATAATTGAAAAAGTCACCCACATAAACCAACCCAACTTAGTGCTGAGGGGTCGGTGTTAGCCAGGCCTATAGTTATTGAAGTCTTTGTTTTATGCCACGGTGTTCAACAGTGGCAGTTTTTAGACAGCCGGGAGTGTGTTAACGTACTATAGAACGTGCATAGTGTTCAACACACCCTGACATTTTTATTTGGAGTTCTTGTGAAATTGAAACGTATTCTGGAATTCTCATAAATGGGGAACTGCATCAGGGTGCGAATGTCAAATATGTTTTTATATGTCAAAAATCCCTGTGAATCACTTTGAACCAAAGTATCAAAGTGAACCAACAAGTCTACTTATGAGGGCTACAATCAATTAAAACTAATTACTGAGTTTCTGGAATATTTGTCTTGCACAATATCAAAGCATTTTTTTATTAATATGCATAGAGTTCCTTTTTGGTTCACATTGTAAACAGCGTTATGTCAAGAACGTGAATCAAATAGCACATTCTTCAGATTCAAGACAAGTGATGTCGTCGACTTCTCCCGTAAACTGGGTTAGCGGGTCCTATTGAAGACTAGGGCACTGTGTCTTCAGCCTATAATTAACCGTGTCATCGTCCTGGTGTTTTCTTTTTGCCCTCAGTACATCAACAGGTTTACTCTGAGTGCAGTCTCACATCCGCCCGTCGGCCCATGCTGTCACAGTGAGCAAAAAAAACAAAACAATGCACTTTTTATTTACTGTACAATTTGGTGCTTCTGTTTGGATAAAGGCCTTTGAGGATAAATAGAGGTATGTGCTCCTCGGGTGCGAGTCACTATAATTGCATTCCTTTGACAAATGGCTGACAGAGTGGTTTAGGAGCAGGACGCTGTGTGCCCGACCAGTGTTGACATGACCGAGACTCTCCCTATACTCTCTTTATCTCAGGCCGGTCTAGTCCGTTGACGACTCCTGCAAACACAAATCCCCGATGGCTGCCGTCGGAGCTGCTTCTGTTCATCTGGATCCCAGAAAGCCCAAGAGGCTGACCCCCCAACACTTCCTCTCTCCTGGGTTCTAACCCCATCCTTCATCTCTTTTTTCTTGTAATAATGTAATGGTTAATCTGGAAGCAATAAGGAATTAAATGCTGGTGTTTTTGCTCCCATTTCAAGACTTTTAGAGGTGTCAGTAGGTCTGTTTATGGTAATTCAACACACTAATGCCCAACATTAGACATAGGCCGTTTATTTAATAGAGTCATTTGGCACAGGGGCTGTGGGTAGCCCCCTGCACTAAAATTGGTTGAGAACTATACATCAATACAATACATACATAAATATTGCAATTAATTTACACTGTGGATGGTTGTTTGCACAGACAATTTAGCTGGGGAGCTTGAGTGTTCCCGCCATAAAACAAAGCTGCAAAGCACTTGAAACGGAATCAGTGCACGAAAGAGTCAATGCTATAAAGCTACCAGAGAGCTAACATGAATGTCTGTGGTGTAGAAGTCTCCTAGAAACCCGAAAAAAATTCAACCACAGACCAATGTTATACTACAGCAGAAGCAGAGTGGTGGGGAGCCCAGGATTTGGCATGTTGATTCTACAAAACGATCGCAAGAATTTCCTCAGTTTGACATGAGGCCTCGTCTGACAACAGGGCTCTTTTACAAAAGCAGATTCCTGGCAAATTGCTACAATATCCCCTAAGAATTTATGTGGCCACAAAATCCAACGCGAGAGATGGCATCTCTTTCACAGAGGGACTGTGAATCTCCGCCCTCATTGTTCCAAAGTGGTTTGGGGATATGGGGGATTAGGGATGGATTGACTGGAGGTTGAATGTACATTTTTTACAGTTCCAGTCCTCAGGGGAAGCCTAACAAGTCTACCAACCACTTTTCCATGAGCAACACCCCTGATGGCTTTTTCATTGTTTCTCTAAGAACCAATCTCTTGAGCTAAATAAGGGACGTAGATAAGGTGTACTTATTACCATCCATTCACCTGTCATCGCAGCGCATTATTAAAAAAACATAACCGGAGCTTGAAATGTCAAACCAGGGATCAAAAGGAATTTAAAAGCCATCATGATGTGACGCTTTTCTACATTCACCTGTTCTCACCTACTCGATCAAGTCTTCTGAACAGTGTCAGATGGGGGAAAGAGGAAATTAGGAGTACATTTTGTATTAGTATTTCGACTTTGCGAAGGGTCATTACAGAGAAGTAGTTGGACACTTCCCAAATCAGGGTTGGTTCTAAACAATAGTCTTCAATAGCCTCCTTTCAATAGCCTCAAATCAGAGTTCAGTGTGTCAAATCGGAGGGCATGTTGTCCGGTCCTCTGGCAGTCTCTATGGGGGTACCACAGGGTTCAGTTCTCGGCCGACTCTTTTCTCTGTGTATATCAATGATGTTGCTCATGCTGCGGGCGATTCCCTGATCCACCTCTACGCAGACGACACCATTCTGTTTACTTCTGGCCCTTCCTTGGACACTGTGCTATCTAACCTCCAAACGAGCTTCAATGCCATACAACACTCCTTCCGTGGCCTCCAACTGCCCTTAAACGCTAGTAAAACCAAATGCATGCTTTTCAACCGTTCGCTGCCTGCACCCGCACGTCCGACTAGCATCACCACCCTGGATGAGTCCCAACCTAGAATATGTGGACATCTATAAGTACCTAGGTGTCTGGCTAGACTATAAATTCTCCTTCCAGACTCATATCAAACAGCTCCAATCCAAAATCAAATCTAGAGTCGGCTTTCTATTTCTTAACAAAGCCTCCTTCACTCACGCCGCAAAACTTACCCTAGTAAAACTGACTATCCTACCGATCCTCGACTTCGGCGATGTCATCTACATAATAGCTTCCAATACTCTATGCAGCAAACTGTATGCAGTTTATCACACTGCCATCCGTTTTGTTACCAAAGCACCTTATACCACCCACCACTGCGACCTGTATGCTCTAGTCGGCTGCCCCTCACTACATGTTCGTCACCAGACCCACTGGCTCCAGGTCATCTACAAGTCTATGCTAGGTAAAGCTCCACCTTATCTCAGTTCACTGGTCACGATGGCAACACCCACCCGTGGCACGCGCTCCAGCAGGTGTATCTCACTGATCATCCCTAAAGCCAAAACCTCATTTGGCCGCCTTTCCTTCCAGTTCTCTGCTGCCTGAGACTGGAACGAATTGCAAAAATCTCTGAAATTGGAGACTTTTATCTCCCTCACCAACTTTAAACATCTGCTATCTGAGCAGCTAACCGATCGCTGCAGCTGTACATAGTCCATCGGTATATAGCCCACCCAATTTACCTACCTCATCCCCATACTTTTTTATTTGATTTACTTTTCTACTCTTTTGCACACCAGTATCTCTACCTGCACATGTTCATCTGATCATTTATCACTCTAGTGTTAATCTGCTAAATTGTAATTATTCACTCCTATGGCCTATTTATTGCCTACCTCCTCATGCCTTTTGTACACAATGTACATTGATTATTCTGCGTGTGCGTGTGTGCGTGTGAGCAAATATAGTGTGTGTGTGTGTGTGTGTTGGAGTGTCGGTGTATGTACAGTGTGTGTAAGTGTGTGGGTACTGTAAGAGAGTCCGTGTACAGTACATGGTGTACAACATGGTGTTTCACCTAAGCCTACCCTGTCTTTTCACCTGAATGGTCGTGAGAGAGAGTATAAGAAGAGAAGCCATTTAAGAGCATCGGGACACAGTCCAATTCTCCTTTTCCCCCACATCCTTTTTACTGCTGCTGTAGGAGCCGACAAGAATGATTTTGGGTGATGGGCCAAAAGCCTATTTAGAAAGATATAAATATAGCAATAGAACGTCAGGTGCTCTGCGGTCTGGTATCCATAACTACTAAACTGCAGCCGGCTCCCATGATTACAGGCCCACAGTGTAATTTCTAACGTCTGCTTTTGCTTAATCCCGTTCTTCCCTCATCTCTCACCCCCCCCCTTCCTTTATTGCTAACATCTGCAAGAATAACAATGGTTTCGAATCTACAGCACAATTGATAGTATTGGCTCGAAGCTGCTACAGGGGCGAATTCTTGGGGTTGGCAGCTCTCTCTTTTTTTTGCACAACTCCATTTTCTATTAATTTCAACAGGCAATCAGTTTAAATTATGCAGAGATTTGTTTTTGACAAGGAAAGGTGTGTTACAGAATCTGGGCGATTCATCACAATTCATGTTATTTGAGTTATTATTTTTATGCGGATTAATTTGACCCCTTATCTGGATACAGCCCTTCTTCTGCAAAGGGGATAGAAGACTGTTTGTTTGGTTAGTGTTCATCTGCAAACCTCTCATAGAGAAATGCCTTTTGGATTAGTTTTTGAGGGGAAACAGACAATTAGAGGCTGTCTGTTGGGGGTGTCATTGAAAAATCATTCACGACCAAGAAAAGGGGTGCAGAAAGTTCAACAAGAGAGAATAGTGTGCTTGTTGTGGATGGAAGTGTTTGTATAGTGTGAGTACTGTCTGAGTGTCTGTTGAATTGAAAATGACTGATATACATTTTTCCTACAGTACATGGATTCAATGGAGCCTCTGCAGTTTTCTCATTATAAATAAATGTTATCAAATCAGTCACAGATAGGGTGATAGATAGTTTTGGTTGGCGGAAAAATTGTACAATTGTTTTCAAGGCACTGTGCTAATAGGGAGAGCTCCCAACATGTAATACCAAATGTCAGCCACAGAATGTCAACCATACATTGCTGTTTTCACAGTGAGGAGGTAAAGACGTTAGTGAACTAGGTGTAAAACATACCACCCTCCCCTTTCAGTAGCATAGGTCTGTGTACTTGTCGCCCTCAACCCAGTATCACAGATTATTGTGAAATAGACACAATTTGCTTATTTGAAATTTGTGACAGGCGCACAAAAAAAAAATTGCAGTGTATGATTTTGTATACAGTGCGTTACAAACATATAGATGAAGACAATAGGTTAATAAGACAGAAACAATAAGAGGGAAGTTGGTTGGGGAGGATGGGTGGACCTAAAACGCAAACTTCTAGCAATCCAAAGGTTGTGTGTTCAAATCTCATCATGGATAACTTTAGCTACTTTGCTATTACTTACAACTTTTTAGCTACGTTGCAACTACTTAGCATGTTAGCTAACCCTAACCTTAACCCTTTAACTTAACTCCTAAACTTAACCCTTTAACGACTTAGCTAACTAGCTCTAACCTTAACCCCTAACCTAACCCTAACCTTAATCCCTAACCCAGATAATGTTAGCCACCTAGCTAGCTTAGCTAATATCAGCCACAACAAATTTGAAATGCGTTATGAAGGAAGAAAATTGTGTAATACACACAAAATGCGTTGTGATGAAAATCCCATCACAAATTTAGAATAAGTAGTTTGTGTCTATTTCACAATAAGCTGTGATAGTGTGTTGGTCGTTATCTACAGAAAATGGGGTTGAGTTGTTGAGACAGAGGTGGGAATCCGTGTTGGGTTTCAACTGCATATATTTAGCCTATTAACTGGAAATAGCTTGCAAAGAGCCCCCAAAAATGTAACACAGATGGTACTGCCTGATTTGGATGACTCACTTGACTTCAGAATTTTCACAGAAGCATCATTCCATGGGCAAACGCTGCGAATGTAGATGTACGTAGATTAATAGAAAGTAATCAATTCCAAAATGTTTACTTAAATGAAAAAGCAATATCTAGGCTAACAGCCGATTCAATAAAAGCATTATCCACAAATTCTGTATAAGTTTTTGCTTTGGTTTGGCACACACACACACACACACACACACACACACACACACACACACACACACACACACACACACACACACACACACACACACACACACACACACTGATGTAGACATAAGAATGATGTTAGCTTATTATCTCTGTCAGAATCCAGCGCAAAGGCAGCAGGAATCCCTTACAAGTGTAGCTTGACCACTTGTTGACAGTTTATAAACATCGTTTAAATGACTGAGTGAGGGTGGCTGACACTTCCAATGTTTGTCTTCACACAGATAATTGAGGAACCACTTGCCTAATGAGCGGCCTGTAACTCTTAGCACTCTGTTGTCAAGTGCCACTCTCAACATCAGTGGAGAAATGAGGAGTTAGAAAACCAATGCGAAGGGTTAAATAATTATATGGCCTGCAAACTGGGCCAGGGCTGAGTGTGTGTGTGTGTGTGTTAATTGAATCATATCCTGTTTCAAAGTTATCACTGTAAAAATATCGACAAGCATTTTGAGTTATTCTCATTAGTTACAAAACAATCAAAGCAAAGTATATTTGCCTTGTCTAGGATGACAAAAGTGCTTCTGTCGGGGAATGAAAACTTGATTAATCAAAACAAGTGGCTGAAATAGAAGCTGACATTTCTGCTGTTTGACGTTTATTGTCATGAGTCTTGTCATGGAGGCAGAACTGAGAGATTTCCATTAGAAAAGTCAAAATTGTTATATTGTAAAAATGTGTGAAAACAATTTAATTGATTTAAGGTTAGGGTTAGCTTTAAAATCTGATTGTATTACTTTGTGGCTGTGCAAGCTAGTGATCACTCTGCAGAGCTGCCTCCAGAACAAGATTCGTGATGAAAAATGCAAACCTTCAACATTTCTTTAGAGATGGCCTGCAAAACCAGAGCCATTCCAAGAGTACAATCTTAGAAAAAAAGGGTTCTTTGGCTGTACCCATGGGATAACCCTTTTGGTTTCCATTTAGAACCCTCTGTGGAAAGAGTACTACATGTAACCCAAAAGGGTTCTACCTGGAACCAAAAGGGTTCTTCAAAAGGGTTCTCCAAGGGGACAGCAGAAGAACAATTTTAGGTTTTAGATAGCATATTTTTTCTCAGAGTGTAGATATACAGTAGATAGGCTCGGGCTGTATAATTATCTAACACACACATTTCACAGCAAGGTATTTCGATCATTTAACTATAATTTTTTTTGAAGGGATGAGGGCATGAGAGGCTCGGAAAGTTTGGGCTGGATTCAATCTGTATTGGTGAAGTTCAGCGTTATAGCATCATTGAAATGTAAAGGCAATGTTACCACATTAGTGGAGACTGCATCACGGTAAACGCTGCCTATGTTGGCTCAATCGTGAATTACCTTTACATTTCGATAGCGCTTCAGCTATACAGATTGAATCGAGCCCTTTGTCATTGTACTCATTGTGTCTGAATTACATTTGATCTTTATGCTGATTATCACATAGATGTGAGAGTTATTTAGATTTGAGTATCAATAACCACTCTATTTCAAGGGGGCTTTGTCATGTTTTAGAATGTTATTCCTTATTTGTTATGTAACAAAAAGAGGCAGAAGTAAAGTGAATTTTCTCAACAGAAGAAGCTATATTGTCAATGTTATTGTTATAGAATAAACCCACATTTGTAGAAAAAGGATCCATCTTCACTGAAAGAGGCCTTAGTTCACAGGATCATGTTTATTAGGGAGAAAACATTTAGAAACTGGGTGAATCTGGTCCAAAACTAAATACTAATTCTCATCAATGTTTCAAACTATGTGCCCTAATAAACAGGAACCATAATGTTAGCTGGTGAGATAGGGCGGGGGACACACACTAGTGAGGTAACACATCGCGCGGATGAGGAAAGTAATTTTCTCCATGAAGCAGCATCACATGAATCATAGCGGAAATGAACATAAATAGCAAGGTTCAGTACATCAGTTCAGGTCCACCGACCAAGGGTGTGTCCAAAAAATCATAAATGTAAATTTGATGGTCCCAAAAGGTCTGTGAAGGCAAAGGTCAGTTATGACAGGTTCCCTTTATAATTATATACATTTTTCAAATTAACATGGAGCACCTCATAACACAATACTGTGACACATGCCCATCCGGCTTAGAATGAGATATAGGCTAAATGTGTTATTTTCTGTTATTGAAATGCATGTTATAATTGCACGGTGTGACTTACTTCAGAACCTAACTAATTACCTGGATTTACACTGTCATTAACATGTCACGATTGACCCCTGCATGACTACAGCTATTTCCGTCGGCCTTTGTGTTTCAAAGTAGTCATATCCCTTGACTTATTCCACATTTTGTTGTGCTACAGCCTGAATTCAAAATGGATGAAATAGATGTTTCTTTTCACCCATTTACACACAATACCCAATAATGACAAAGTGAAAACATGTCTTTAGAAATGTTAACAGATGTATTGAAAATTAAATACAGAAATATCTCAATTACATACAGTAAGTATTCACGCCCCTGAGTCATTAATTTGTAGAAGCACCTTTGGCAGCAATTACAGCCCTGAGTCGTCTTGAGTATGTCTGCATCAGCTTTGCACATCTGGATTTGGGGATTGTCTCCAATTCTTCCCTGCAGATTTCTCAAGCTCTGTTTTATTATATTTCAATTAACCTTTATTTAACCAGGAAGGGCTCATTGAGATTTGAAATATCTTTTTCAAGAGCGTCATGGCCAAAATAGGCAGCACCAAGTCATTAGAAAATTACAGACAGACATGAAAAACTACAGGTAATCTTGTAAAAAAAAACATAGAATGCACAAATGTATAACAAAATCATAATACAGCTAATAAAAAACAGGGAACCAGCCTTAAAAACACCAATCGGGACAAGTTGTTACAGTTTAAAAGTTTTTTGTAATGCGTTCCAAGCCGATGGCGCAGAGCACATGAATGCCCTTTAACCAAATTACGTTCGGACAATTGGAACAATTAGCAGGACAAAGTCCTGCGAACGAAGAGAGTACCCACGACACCGAACAATAAAAATTCCCAAATAAAATGGTAGTGTAAAATGGCTTTGTAAATAAAAGTATACCAGTGACTAAGCCTACAATTGACTAGAGAAAGCCAGTCAACCCTTGTATATAAAGTGCAGTGGTGCGTAAGGGTTTTGCAGTTTAAAATAAATCTCAATGCCCCATGGTAATGAGTGTCAAATGATCTCAAATACTGAAGGGAAGCAT
Source organism: Oncorhynchus tshawytscha (assembly GCF_018296145.1). Taxonomy (NCBI): domain Eukaryota; kingdom Metazoa; phylum Chordata; class Actinopteri; order Salmoniformes; family Salmonidae; genus Oncorhynchus; species Oncorhynchus tshawytscha. The sequence continues at coordinate 9,506,283 of NC_056452.1, read as the reverse complement.
TCATATATTAAATATCTCACGCCCTGGCCATAGAGAGGCTTTTATAATCTATGTTGGTTAGGCCAGGGTGTGACTAGGGTGGGCATTCTATGTTCATTTTCTATGTTTTGTATTTCTTTGTTGTTTGGCCGTGTGGTTATCAATCAGAGGCATGTGTCTATCGTTGCCTCTGATTGAGAACCATACTTATGTAGCTTTTTTCCCCACATGGTTTTTGTGGGTAGTTGTTTTCTGTCTTTGTGTGTCTGCACCAGACAGAACTGTTTCGTTTGTGCCGATTTGTTGTTTTTTTTGTTCTAGTGTTCAGTTTCTTTATTAAATTTTACCATGAACACGTACCTCGCTGCACCTTGGTCCTCTCCTTCCAACAGCCGTTACAATATCCTCATAGTCTAGTAAAGGCATAAGTGTAACTGATACTAGCCTCCTTCTGGCTTCAAAAGAAAAACAGTCCTCATTCCTAAAATAAAATCCCAACTTCAGCTTCAATATTTTTGTAAGTCGTTGAATATGCAATTTAAAAAGAGAGGACATCCTCAATTACAATTACAAGATATTTTTATGAGCTTAGGTGAAAGGTTCAGAGGTCTATTTCTTGCTTTAGAAAACACAAGTAGTTTAGTTTTGTTAGTGTTGAGGATAAGCTTCACTTGACACAAGGTATGTTGAACACCATAATTTGCAAATAAATTAATTAAAAATACAATTAAAAATACAATGTGATTTTCTGGATTTTTTTCTTCTCATTTTGTCTGTCATAGTTGAAGTGTACCTATGATGAAAATTACAGGCCTCTCTCATCTTTTTAAGTGGGAGAACTTGCACAATTGGTGGCTGACTAAATACTTTTTTGCCCCACTGTATGTATTATATTTTCAATACATTTGCCAACATTTCTAAAAACATTATGGGGTTTCTGTGTAGATGGGTAAAAATTCATATATTTAAGCCATTTTGAATTCGGGCTCTAACACAACAAAATATGGAATAAGTCAAGAGGTATAAATACTTTCTGAAGGCACTGTATATGCTAGAGGTAGGTACATCACAAACATAAAAATGTAAACATTAGAGGTGCCCCCTTTTGAAGGGAGTGTTAGGGAATGTTACATTTGCTAGCAAAAAGAAGTGCGGTAGCTAGCTTACTGTTCATTTTAGAAATCCAGAATTAAATTTATCCAAATGGTGGGAATTAAGATACAGATTTTCATAGTTGGTTCTGTATTGATTTGTAGATTTTCAGTATCATTGATCTACAAATCAATACAGAACCAACTATAAAAATCTGTATCTTAATTCCCAGCTTTTGGATATCAAATACAACTTTACAGGGGGTTGGACAAAGTTCCCCTGCTCACCAATGACTGTTGTCTATGTGGAACAGAGTCCAGACCCGTTGAACCAGAGGTGGATGCTTAATACTGATCCTTGTACTTTCCATTCCCCTGCCTGAAAGTGTAACTTCTGTTTTGAGTGATCACCCCATTTCTGAGACACTTTTCAGCATTGGTTAATACTGTATATCTGAATGGAAGACCTTTATCTGTTCGTGAATTTCAAATGTCATCTGGCTTTTACTTTCTCATTCTTTCACTCTTCAAAAGATCCAAGACCATTCGTCATGTCAGTGACTTCCTACCATTTGAATTATGCAAAAATGTGCTAACTTCTTTCATCTTATACTGTAAACACAAGACAGCCGAGTCTCTTTCTCTCAAAGCTTGTGGGGGGAAAAACGGGGAAAGGGAAATATGTAGTCGAATGCATTGAGTGAGCACCCGTATTTTAGCAGGATGGCAGGATTTGTATCTGAAATTCACTCTAAGCCATTCTTAAAATACCTCAAAACATTTGGATGTTATTTTTTCAGTTTAAGACTTGGCAGGTGTGTAACACGACTCTCGATCGCAGATGATTATATTCTTCCAACAGAAAACCATTTTTAAAAGCGGGTGGGTAGATGTCTTGGCACAGAAACTGTTATTGCATGTCTGCAGGTGTTTGGTAATTGGATTAATGCAAAAGGGGGCAAAGAGAAATTCCTGTTGTCCTTGAATTGAGAAGCGCTGAGGAAAGACACATTTTTGTCTCATACAGCCAGGCCATGGAATATGTGATGACAAGTCATTCATTCCCCCACCCACAACCACCCACCATCTTCCCAAACTCAAACTTTTCTCCCCCAAAGCTTTCCTTCCTTTAAAATGTAAAAGGAAAAAAAAGTGAAACTGCTGCGAGCAATCACCTTTCAGAAAAGGGTTTATCTAAAAGGCTAACCATAATAACAGCAGCGGGTGAGGGATGACGATAAAGGCTGCCCGGGCCTCGCTGAGGTTTGATCCTTCTCCAAGAGCAACGTGGGTAACCTTAGCCATACACCCCCCCCCCCCGAGCGCACTGTGTATTCCTTACTCCTTTCACCCAAGGTGTCTAGATGAAACAACTACTTTGTGAGGCTCTAGACAAAACAATTGTCACGTTGATGTTGTGAAAGGCCCTGTTGCAAATCGTCCTGTGAAAATGTTTCTTTATTGTTTTGGTGAAGTTCAGCCCCCTGAATGTTGTTTCAACATTTGGTTCACTGAGCACCTTGTGCGGTGTGGGTCTCTCGGTTCAACTCGACAGATAAAGGCTGCAATTTGTTTAATTCAACTTTAGACAATTTAGGAATGGTTGCCTATGGATAATTTTAGTCAGTATATGTGTGCAGATGTCTTTCGTAGTTATTAAACTAAGCAGTAGGATGACTATTCAACATACTGTCTAGTCCTCCAGTAAATCATGCCCTTTCATAAAGCCAAACAATGGCTGATTGAGCTTTTTAGGGAAACAGTTGCTTTCCTCTTTCACAAGAGATTTCTTTCTCCAGCTATTGCACAAGGTACAATCAGAACATGTCTTGATCTGCTCAGAGCACAACCTGTAACTGAATTGTCTGGTTTATGACATACAGTATCTCCTCAAGACACCTCTGACAACACATTTGACCTCTGACCTGCTCAGTGCCGGTCAATGTGCTCGAAGCAGATCAAGACATGCTCTGAGTGTACCTTGTGCAATGTCTGAAAAAAACAAATATTGTAGTTCATAGGTAAGCCTACTATCACGTGCTAATTTCACCTTTGCTAACATCTGAGGACGGCTATCATTTCAGTGACATGGTATAGTTGACTTCAGGGACTGGGACCAGAAATTGGGCCTGGCATTTCATCAGAAACATTTTTTGGGGTGATATCCAATTGGAAGTTACAGTCTTGTCCCATCGCTGCAACTCCTATACTGACTTGGGAGAGGTCGAGAACCATGCGTCCTCCGAAACACGACCGAGCCAAGCCTTACTGCTTCTTGACACACTGCTCGCTTAACCCGGAAGCCAGCTGCAACAATGTGTTGGAGGAAACACCGTACAGCTGGCGACCAAAGTCAGTGTGCCTGCGTAAGGCCTAGCACAAGGAGTCGCTAGAGCGCAATGGGATAAGGATATCCCAGCCGGCCAAACCCTCCCCTGACCCGCTAGGCCAATTATGCGCTGCCTCGTGGGTCTCCCAGTCGCAGCCGTCTGTGACATGGCCTGGGATCGGACCCGGGTTTGTAGTGACGCCTCTAGCACTGTGATGCAACACTGCGATGCAGCACTATGAAGCAGGGCCAGGCATTTCTAACACACAGGACTATTTCTTTCCTCTAGGCCCAAGAATCCATCTGGCATTTGCCAGAACTGCCCTATGTCTGTCTCTAGTTGATTTCAGAGTGAAAGCCTGCTGTTGGATGGTTAGGATCTGCTTCAATGAGATCTTCTCCCCCAATGCTCACCTCACTTCCTTCTAATGTTTTGAGAAGGAGGCAAGGAATCTCAAATCATATCAAAGTTTTTTTGTCACGTGCACCGAATACAACAGGTGTAGGTAGACCTTACAGTGAAATGCTTACTTACAGGCTCTAACTAATAGTGCGAAAAAAGGTGTGTGTGTGTGGGGGGGGGGGTAGCAAGGCTACAGTAGCAAGGCTATATACACACACCGGTTAGTCAGGCTTATTGAGGTAGTGTGTATATGTGGGTATGGTGTGTAAAAAGAGGGGTTGGCGGGTGGTGGGACACAATTCCCAGTTAGCCAATGTGCTGGAGCACTGGTTGGTCGGGCCAATTGAGGTAAGTATGTACATGAATGTATAGTTAAAGTGACTATGCATATAAGATAAACAGAGAGTAACAGCAGCGTAAAAGAGGGGTTGGGGGGCACACAATGCAAATAGTCTGGGTATCCATTTTGTTACCTGTTCAGGAGTCATATGGCTTGGGGGTAAAAACTGTTGAAGCCTTTTCGTCCTACACTTAGCACTCCATACCACTTGCCATGCGGTAGTAGAGAGAACAGTCTATGACTGGGGTGGCTGGGGTCTTTGAAAATTTTTAGGGCCTTCCTCTGACACCGCCTCATGTAGAGGTCCTGGACGCCTTGCAGCTTTGCCCCAGTGATGTACTGGGCCGTACGCACTACCCTCTGAAGTGCCTTGTGGTCGGAGGCCAAGCAATTGCTGTACCAGGCAGTGATGCAACCGGTCAGGATGCTCTCGATGTTGAGGCTGTTGAACCTTTGGAGGATCTCAGGACCCATACCAAATCTTTTTAGTTTCCTGAGGGGGAAAAAGCTTTGTCTTGCACTCTTCACGACTGTCTTGGTGTGTTTAGACCAATCTAGTTTGTTGTTGATGTGGACACCAAGGAACATGAAGCTCTCAACCTGCTCCCCTACAGCCCCGTCGATGAGAATGGGGGTGTGCTCGGTGCTACTTTTCCTGTAGTCCACAATCATCTCCTTAGTCTTGGTTACGTTGAGGGATAGGTTGTTATTCTGGCACCACCCGGAGCCTCCTCCCTATAGGCTGTCTCGTCGTGCTCGGTGATCAGGCCTACCACTGTTGTGTCTGCAAACTTAATGATGGTGTTGGAGACGTGCCTGGCCATGCAGTCGTGGGTGAACAGGGAGTACAGGAGGGGACTGAGCACGCACTCCCGGGGAGCTCCGGTGTTGGGGATCAGCGTGGCAGATGTGTTGCTACCTACCCTCACCACCTGGGGGCGGCCCGTCAGGACGTCCAAGATCCAGTTGCAGAGGGAGGTGTTTAATCCCAGGTTCCTTAGTTTAGTGATGGGCTTTGAGGGTACTATGGTGCTGAACACCGAGCTGTAGTCAATTAACAGCATTCTCAAATCGGTGTTCCTTTTGTCCAGGTGGGAAAGGGCAGTGTGGAGTGCAATGGAGATGGCATGATCTGTGGATCTGTTTGGGCGATATGCAAATTGGAGTGGATAAATTGGATAATGGTGTTCATGTGAGCCATTACCAGCCTTTCAAAACACTTCATGGCTACGGATGTGAGTGCTATGCGTCTGTAGTCATTTAGGCAGGTTGCCTTTGTGTTCTTGGGCACAAGGACTATGGTGGTCTGCTTGAAACATGTTGTTATTACAGACTTAATCAGGGACATGTTGAAAATGTCAGTGAAGACACCTGTCAGTTTGTCAGCACATGCCTGGAGCACACGTCCTGGTAATCCGTCTGGCCCCGCAGCCTTGTGTATGTTGACCTGTTTAAAGGTCTTACTCACGTTAGCTACGGAGAGCGTGATCACACAGTCGTCCGGAACAGCTGATGCTCTCATATGCATGCCTCAGTGTTGCTTGCCTCGAAGCGAGTGTAGAAGTGATTTAGCTCGTCTGGTAGGCTCGTGTTACTGGGCAGCTGGCGGCTGTGTAGTCTGGAATAGTTTGCAAGCCCTGCCACATCTGACGAGCGTCGGAGCCGGTGTAGTATGATTCAATCTTAGCCCTAAATTGACGCTTTGCCTGTTTGTTGGTTCATTGCAAGGCATAGCGGGATTTCTTGTAAGCTTCCCGGTTAGAGTCCCGCATCTTGAAAGCGGCAGCTCTACCCTTTAGCTCAGTGCGAATGTTGCCTGTAATCCATGGCTTCTGGTTGGGGTATGTACGTACAGTCACTGTGGGGACGACGTCCTCGATGCACTTATTGATAAAGCCAGTGACTGAGGTTGTGTATTCCTCAATGTCATCGGAAGAATCCCGGAACATGTTCCAGTCTGTGATAGCAGACGGGACAAGGTGATTGCCTTGATTAGAGTTCCACTAACTTGGGCCAGCAGACATCAAATGTGGCATTTAGGATGTAACCTTTGGTGGATCTCTTGACATTTGGATACATAAATGTTACCAGTCCATATTGATTCAAGATTGGTGCACTGCGAGGCAGACATTTTAAAATTCTCCTACCTTCCCAAAAAATGTTTACGTACTGCTCATACACTACACAGTGCGTAATAAAGTAGTAAGACCCCTTGATGTTTTCCACATTTTGTTAAGTTGCAGCCTTATTCAATAATGTATTCAATTGTTTTTAATCTACACATAATAACCCATAATTACAAAGCAAAAACAGGTTTTAGACATTTGTGCAAATGTATTAAAAAATATAAAAATCACATTTACTCAGTACTTTGTTGAAGCACCTTTGGCAGCGAATATAGCATTTTGTCTTCTTGGGTATGACGCTACATGCATGGCACAGCGGTATTTGGGGAGTTTCTTCCATTCTTCTTTGCAGATCCTCTCAAGCTCTGTCAGGTTGGATGGGGAGCGTCGCTACACAGCTATTCTGAGGTCAATCAAGAGATGTTCGATCGGGTTCAAGTCCGGGCTCTGGCTGGGCCACTCAAGGACATTCAGAGAAGCCACTTCTGCATTGTTCTGGCTGTGTGCTTAGGGGCATTGTCCTGTTGGAAGGTGAACCTTCGCCCCAGTCTGGAGCAGGTTTTCATCAAGGATCTCTCTGTATTTTGCTCCGTTCACCTTTCCCTTGATCCTGACTAGTCTCTCAGTCCCTGCCACTGAAAAATATCCCCACAGCATGATGCTGCCACCACCATGCTTCACCGTAGTAATGGTGCCAGGTTTCCACCAGGCATGACGATTGGCATTCAGGGCAAAGAGTTCAATCTTGGTTTCATCAGACCAGAGAATCTTGTTTCTTATGGCCTGAGTCCTTTAGGTGCCTTTTGGCAAACTCCAAGCGGGCTGTCCTGTGCCTTTGACTGAGGAGTGGCTTCCGTCTGGCCAATCTACCATAAAGGCCTGATTGGTGGAGTGTTGCAGAGATGGTTGTCCTTCTCCACAGAGGAACTCTGGAGCTCTGTCAGAGTGACCATCAGGTTTTTGGTCACCTCCCCAAAGTAGGCCCTTCTACCCCTATTGCTCAGTTTGGCAGGACGGCCAGTTCTAGGAAGAGTGTTGTTCGTGGTTTCAAACTTCTCCCATTTAAGAATGATGGAGGCCACTGTGGTCATGGGAAACTTAAAGCCAGTACCCTTCTCCAGATCTGTGCCTCAACACAATCCTGTCTCAGAGCTCTACGGACAATTCCTTTGACCTCCTGGCTTGGTGTTTGCTCTGACATGTACTTTCAATCGTGGGACCTTATATAGACAGGTGTGTGCCTTTCCAAATCATGTCCAATCAATTGTATTTACAACAGGTGGAGTCCAATCAAGTTGAAAAAAAAAACATTTCAAGGATGATAAATGGAAACAGAATGCACCTTAGCTACATTTCAAGTCACACAGCAAAGGGTCTGAATACGTACAGTTGAAGTTGGAAGTTTACAAACACTTACATTTGGAGTCATTAAAATCAGTTTTTTAACCACTCCACAAATTTCTTGTTAACAAACTATAATTTTGGCAAGTTGGATAGAACATCTACTTTGTGCATGACAAGTAATTTTCCAACAATTGTTTACAAACATATTTTTTCACTTATAATTCACTGTATCACAATTCCAGTGGGTCAGAAGTTTACATACACTAAGTTGACTGTGTCTTTAAACATCTTGGAAAATTCCAGAAAATTATGTAATGGCTTTTGAAGCTACTGATAGGCTAATTGACATAATTTGAGTCAATTGGAGGTGTACCTGTGGATGTATTTCAAACTCAGTGCCTATTTGCTTGACATCATGGGAATATCAAAAGAAATCATCCAAGACCTCACAAAAAACATTGTAGACCCCCACAAGTCTGGTTCATCCTTGAGAGTCATTTCCAAATGCCTGAAGGGCCTGAAGGTACCACGCTCATCTGTACAAACAATAGTACGCAAGTATAAAAATACTTGGACAACGCAGCCGTGATACCGCTCAGGAAGGAGACGCGTTCTTTCTCCTAGAGATGAACGTCCTTTGATGCGAAAAGTGCAAATCAATCCCAGAACAACAGCAAAGGACCTTATGAAGATGCTGGAGGAAACCGGTACAAAAGTATATATATCCACAGTAAAGTGAGTCCTATATCAACATACGCCAGTGCTCCAAAACAGCCATAAAAAAGCCAGACTACGGTTTGCAACTGCACATGGGAACAATGATTGTACTTTTTGGAGAAATGTCCTCTGGTCTGATGAAACAAAAATAGAACTGTTTGGCCATAATGACCATCGTTATGTTTGGAGGAAAAAGCGGGATGCCTGCAAGCCGAAGAACACCATCCCAACCGTGAAGCACGGGGGTGGAAGCATCATGTTGTGGGAGTGCATTGCTGCAGGAGGGACTGGTGCACTTCACAAAATAGATGGCATCATGAGGTAGGAAAATTATGTTTATTGAAGTAACATCTCAAGACATCAGTCAGGTTTGTAAAGCTTTGTCGCAAAAGGGTCTTCCAAATGGACATTGACCCCAAGCATACTTCCAAAGTTGTGGCAAAATGTCTTAAGGACAACAAATTCAAGGTATTGGAGTGGCCATCACAAAGCCCTGACTTCAATCCTATAGAAAATGTATGGGCATAACTGAAAAAGCATGTGTGAGCAAGGAGGCCCTTAAACCTGACTCAGTTACACCAGCTCTGTCAGGAGGAATGGGTCAAAATTCATCCAAAATATTGTGGGAAGCTTGTGGAAGGCTATCTGAAACGTTTGACCCAAGTTAAACTATTTGAAGGCAATGCTACCAAATACTAATTGAGTTTACGTAAACTTCTGACCCACTGGGAATGTGATGAAAGTAGCGGGAATCATTCTCTCTCCTATTATTATGTCATTTCACATACATTTCACATTCTTAAAATAAAGTGTTTAAGAATTTTTACTTGAATTAAATGTCAAAATTTGTGAAAAACTCAGTTTAAAAGTAGTTGGCTAATGTGTATGTAAACTTCCGACTTCAACTGTAGGTAAATAAGTTCATTCTGTTTTATGTTTAATACATTTGCAAACATTTCTAAAAACCTGTTTTCATTATGGGATATTGTGCGTAGATTGATGAGGATGTTTTATTTTGTTTCGGAATAAGGCTGTAACGTAACAAAATGTGGAAAGGGTCTGAATCCTTTCCGAATGCACTGTACATACAAAAGAAAGTGTACACCCCTTCAAATCAATGCATTCGCCTGTTTCAGGCATACCCATTGCTTACAGATGTATAAATCGAACACACCGCCATGTGTCTCTACATAGACAAACGTTGACATTACTGAAGCGCTCAGTGACTTTCAACATGGCGGATGACAGGAGAACGCTACCTGCCTATATGCATAGTGCCAACTGTAACGTTTGGTGGAGGAGGAATTATGGTCTGGGGCTGTTTCTCATGGTTCGGGCTAGTCCCTTTAGTTCCAGTGAAGGGAAATCTTAACACTACAGCATAGAAAGACATTCTAGATAATTCTGTGCTTCCAACTTTGTGGCAGTTTGGGGAAAGCCCTTTTCCTGTTTCAGCATGACAATGCCCCTGTGCACAAAGAGAGGTCAATACAGAAATGGTTTGTCGAGATTGGTGTGGAAGAACTTGACTGGCCTGCACAGAGCCCTGACCTCAACCCCATCAAACACCTTTGGGATTCATTTGAACGATGACTGCAAGCCAGACCTAATCGCCCAACATCAGTGCCTGACCTCACTAATGCTCTTGTGGCTGAATGTCCCTGCAGCAATGTTCCAACATCTAGTGGAAAGCCTTGACAGAAGAGTGCAGGCTATTATAGCAGCAAAGGGGGACCAACTCCACATTAATGCCCATGACGTTAGAATGAGATGTTCGACAAGCAGGTGTCCACATACTTTCGTCCTGTAGTGTATCTGACTCTACTTTTTAGGAAAGCCAAATATTTGAGGTGGGCCTCATAGGTATGGTGAGTGTTGTGCTTGGCCGAAGCTGAGCTGCAGCTTTGATAATAAGCGGTGTGTTCAGGAAGTCATGATCCCGAGTTACCAGAAGCCACCTGCAGCTTGGATCAACTCCGGTGTGTGTGTGTGTGTGTGTGTGTGTGTGTGTGTGTGTGTGTGTGTGTGTGTGTGTGTGTGTGTGTGTGTGTGTGTGTGTGTGTGTGTGTGTGTGTGTGTGTGTGGTGGCGGCAAGAGAGAGAGCACAGTATTTTGTTTGGACACCAGTTCAGGTCTGCATGCTGGACACAGCTTTTAATCCTCATATTTATTGTTTAAATGTACACAGCAATGTGACGTAGATGCAGAAAGTAAACAGCATAGTGGATCAATTTCCGCAATAACTAAAAGCGTAGAAGCGCAACTTCTCCACTGTTTTGGTCCCATGGCTACTATGCTGTTACAGCATGAAGCGAACACACGCACATGAGAAGATACTGTGTGTGACTGTGTGAATACAATGTCTTGCATCACGCTCATCTCAATATCTGCCGTGCTGCTCATGGCAATGTCATTTCGCTGAGTCTAGCGTTAATATTCAAGATACTTGGCTTTACGTTATGATGTTTATAATGACACACTCATTCAGATTTACCTCTAATCATCCCATCACAATTGTCCCTAAGCAATTGTTTCCCTGTTAGCAGTAGTTTCATATAGATGTAAATGTTATACACTTACTGGTTCATTGAAACACAATGTTATTTCTTCCATTCCCCTATCTTCCATTGTCCTATCTGGAGATGATCATCCTCCCATTCATTGAAATATGTGATCGGTTTCTGACCTTCGCAAACATATGTTTCCTATTCATGAACGAGTGGAATCGGCCAAACCATTTTAGTGACAACGTCTTTATAGGTGAAGAATGTCCTTTTAAAAGTAATTTATACACACTGCACATTATTTTCTACAATTCTACAGTTTCCCATTCTCACTTATATTGTTACTGTGTTTCTTGAGAAATATAACATGTGTTGATGTATTTGTCAGTAATGACTGAGAAAGTAGGAACAATTTAAAGATGTACAAATGACATACAAATGCACACATATCCCACAAGGCCGCTGATTTAGACAAATAAGTGTTGCACCTTTATTAAGGTACATTTAGGTCTTAGTGCATTTTGTATTCCAATTAATGAAGAGGTAATATAACCCCAGATACATTTTCTCTTTGAATCATTAAGATTATTAATGGTGACAGACAAGGTTTCTTTCAGTGGAAAATATAGGGGTTTCAAAACATAAATAAAGTATTCTTACTCAACCAATAAGATTTATTTGCCCTGTCACTCTTTATTAAAAGGATCTCTAACAATACACACCCTCTCGTATTTTTACTTGTTTTTTCGCAAGGTTCAATAGTAATGATTAATAGTGTCACCCCAGGCTTCCAAAAAGTGATTAATTTGTGTAAATTAAATGTCAGCGAACGGCAACAGTACAAGGTTATACAGTACACCTGGCCGACAGGAAAAATACCATAGAAATGCAATTGATATCCCCTCTCATGTTCACAAACAGGTATTCACTAGCAATATGGAATTCTGTCTCATTGATATGTAAATGTTTGTTTTTGTCAATATTATTAATACATCATAGGTATAGGCATTTGTGAATTTAAAGTGGGCTATTATAAGGAGACATGAGCTGTTATGTTCACAGCAAACATTGTACATGCATTGTACACAGGTGTTTCAAATCAAGTGTTACCAAATGTATATCTACTTGACCCCATTACAATCCCAAATCAGTCAGTATGCATAGTTTGAACATGCCTTGTTGTTTTACTACGGCCTACAGAAAATGAATTAAAAACCTCAGTGGGCTCGAATCCAGCCAGACACCGGCCCATTGAACCTTTCAAGGTTTAGTGTTAGGGACAAACAATATAAAATACATTTTCAATCACAGCTTTCATGCGTCTTGGCCTGCTCTCCACCAGTCTTTCACATTGATGTTGAGTGACTTTATGCCACTCCTGGTGCAAAAAATCAGTGCAGCTCGGCTTTGTTTGATGGCTTGTGACCATCCATCTTCCTCTTGATCACATTCCAAAGGTTTTCAATGGGGTTCAGGCCTTGAGATTGGGCTGGCCATGACAGGGTCTTGATCTGATGGTCCTCCATCCACACCTTGAATGACCTGGCTGTGTGACATGGAGCAATGTCTGCTGGAAAAACCAATCCTCAGAGGTCGGGAACATTGTCAGAGCAGAAGGAAGCAAGTTCTCTCTTAATTCGTTCCAGAACTGTATGTGTACTAAATGGCACCTTTAATAGCAAAAATTATATATACAGTACATGTGCACATATATCTCCCATTGATGTGCATGATTTAACTGAAATTGCAAATAATGCCTTTGTAACCTAAATTAAGAATTTACTTACTGAATGACCCTAAATCATTCTAAATGTCAAATCAATGGTATACTTTACTGGATGCATGCAGTCTTAATTTCTTTACTTCTTTCTTTCTTGGGCTGTTCAGAAAGGAGGGTGATCAGTGCCAGACAGAAAATGCAATGCTTAAATTCTAAATAGGAAGGGGAACATGATAAAGGCAATTTTATTTTCATATGAGTGTAATAATGTCTGCAGCCTGGTCTCATAGACTAGACATAACATAGTAAATGTAAATCCGGGACACAGAAATTAGTATGATGCAGTGCGTTAGGAAAGTATTATGAGCCTTATTCTGAAATTGGTTAAATAATTGTTTCCCTCATCAATCTAAACACAATACACCATGTCAAATTTTTGTAGCAACTTTGGCAGCAATTACAGCCTCGGGTGTTCTTGTGTATGACGCTACAAGCTTGGCATACCTGTATTTGGGGAATTTCTCCCATTGTTCTCTGCAGATCCTCTCAAGCTCTGTCAGGTTTGGATGGGAAGCTTTGCTTTCAGGTCTCTCCAGAGATGTTCGATCGGGTTCAAGTCCGGGCTCTGGCTGGGCCACTCAAGGACATTCAGAGACTTGTCCTGAATCCACTCCTGCGTGGTCTTGGCTGTGTGCTTAGGGTTGTTGTCCTTTTGGAAGGTGATCCTTCACCCCAGTTTGAGGTCCTTTTCATCAAAGATCGCTATATACTTTGCTCCGTTCATTTTTGTCTCAATCCTGACTAGTCTCCCAGTCCCTGTTGCTGAAAAACATCCCCACAGCATGATGCTGCCACCACCATGCTTCACCGTAGGGATGGAATTCTAGAGCTCTGTCATAGTAACCATCTCCCTGACCAAGGCCGATTGCTCAGTTTGGCCTGGCGGCTGGCTCTAGGAAGAGTCTTCGTTGTTCCAAACATCGTCCATTTAAGAATGATAGAGACCACTGTGTTCTTGGGGACCTTCAATTCTGTAGAAATGTTGTGTTACCCTTCCCCAGATCTGTGCGTTGACTCAAATTCTGTCTCGGAGCTCTACGGACAATTCCTTCGACCTCATGGTTTGATTTTTGCTCTGACATGCACTGTCAACTAAGGGACCTTATATAGACAGGTGTGTGCCTTTCCAAATCATGCCCAATCAATTGAATTTACTACAGGTGGACTCCAATCAAGTTATAGAAACATCTCAAGGATGATCAATGGAAACAGTATGCACCTGAGCTCAATTTCAAGTCTTATAGCAAAGGGTCTCAATACTTATGTAAAAAAGGGTATTTCTGTTTGCGAAAAGTTTTAAAAAACTTGTTTTTGCTTTGTCATTATGGGGAATGGTGTAGAATGCTAATGTTAAAAAAATGATTAAGGCTGTAACATAGCAACATTTGGAAAAAGTCCTAGATGTTTGAATACTTCCGAAGGCACTGTATGATACGTTTGGTATGGTTACATAGGACAGATGGTTTCTTAAGGCAAAAACAAAAGTAAGGAGGTTGGTTGAGGTGGATGTGTGGATGTGTAACTCGAACACCTAGCAAACCAAAGGTTGCGAGTTTGAATCTCATCAGGGACAACTTTAGCTAATTAGCAACTTTTCAACTACTTACTACTTTTTTAGCTATTTTGCTTCTACTTAGCATGTTAGCTAGCCCTTCCCCTAACTGCAACTATTTTAGCTCACCCTCACCTAACCCTTTAACTTAACTCCTGAACTTAATCTTAACCCTAACCCCTAACCCCTAGCCTAGCTAATGTTAGCCCTCTAGCTAAAATAAGCCACCTAGCTAGAATTCTAACATATTTTGAAAAATTTAGAAAATTCGTACGCTTTACAAATGTATAAAATATTATGTTTTGCTAATTTGTAACATATAATATGAATTGTAATTCATAAGATATCATACAAAATGGGTGGTGGACTACCACAAATTAATACATACCATACGAAACGCTAAATTTCATAATAGGGTCTCGGATTTGCGTACTATATAATATGAAATGCTCTAAGACCAGGTTTATAACACAATTACATTTAAAAGTTTGAAAAGAGTAAATGGTTAATTGAAAATTATAAATGGTAATCAGAAATTCTAAATAAAAATGGTAAATGGTAAACAGAAAAGCCAAATTGTAAACAGAAAATCGTAAATGCAAAGTGAAATTGAAAGTGGCTGTTTTCTAGTGTATGCTATTGCTTCTTGTAGGCGTGAAGCACGAGAGCAACACACCCTCATGTACTAGTACATCCTAGCCATGTCGGGCTCTCTGTACATTGATTTTAGACTAGTGTAACCAACACACATGGTGCTAACCTAGGTCTCCTGAGCACCAGAAAAGCATAGGCCTGCAAAGCTGAAGCCTAAGCATTGACTCGGGGAGCCAATGCTATTCTTCAGGTTTCAGGCAAGGTTAAACCTAATCATCAAGCATGTGTAGTAACTGAACTACCTAGTTACAATTCACCATTATTTGACCTCCTCCTCACAGAGACCCATCTGAGCCACTGCACAAATAGGAACAGGCGTCATCTGCACGTCAGTGGAGGACATTAGCCCGCTAAACCAAAGCCTATAGCCAATGTAACTCTTCAGGTATCAAGCAAGGTTACTCATCATGCGAACAACAAACCAGAAAGAAGTGGTTTGATGACCGACCGCACCATGTGATGAGTAACTTTGCATAACTTTTCCTGAGTGAGATCAGAAAAATTGCTAAGTTGTCTAGGCTTTGGCTTAGCAGGCTAAGATGTTCTTCTGGGGTACAGGACACCTGGTTCAAACCCCATCAGTTACACTAGTTTAAAATCAATGCACAGTGAGCGTGACATGGCTAGGATGTATCTCTGCATGGTCGTGTTGGTTTCCTGGTTCTTGCCTCCAGGAAGCAATTTGTAAATATTTAGAAAATTAAAAGAGAAAAGAAAAAATGCTACATTGGGAAGTTGAAAAATAAAAACACTTTGCATTTACCATTTTTGGTTTACCATTTGCCATTTTCATTTATAAATTCAATTTCGTATTAGCCATGTTAGATGTTCATCGTGGCATGAATCACTGATCTGAAAATATAAATGTATTTATCATTCCTATTTAGCATTTAAGCATCGCATTTTCAGGTAACACTTTATTTGGGTAGTCCATGTGTAGATGCAGTAACATTTCAACATTCTACTAACCCAATTTCTACTAACCCTAAACTTAGCAAGCAGATGCTTATCAACAGATTGTTGCTAGTATGATCATCTGGCACTGCTCACCCTCCATAGTTCAGCAAAGTGTTCTGTTGCTTCACTAATCTGGAGGAATTTAGAGGGGAAGAACAGCTACAGTAAATGCCAAAGGAGGATGACTACGGGGAAGCAGAGTGGAAGTCGGGGTTAGTTAAAATCCCAAGCTATGCTTTTACTCCCGGTAGGGAACCTGGCGCAAAGTACCCAGGGCACCACGGTTAGATTTCCCCAATGTTCATAATTAAACGTTGGGGGGGCTCCTTGGGCTCGTATTTTTGCAATGGGCTATTGTGTTTGTGGAGCCAAATATGAGCAACTTTGATACTGAATCCCTGCTATCTGTTAACTTTGGCAGGGTTGCAGGGATTATGGGGATGCTCGCCTGTGTTTTACTCCACCCCTCCGACCCTCCCTCAGGTCACAGAGTTCCTTGAAGCCACTGAAGTCGTGGATGGGAGCAGGGAAGAATGAAAAATGGAAAGGGAAGCATGGGGGGTTATCACAGGGAAGACATTGATGCTGCTCGGAGTGAAAACCTGCTCTCCATGGTCTCAGAGAGCTGAGGTTTGCAGAGAAAACACTTCTCCAGGCTTTTTTTGTGCCCTATCTCCCCTCGCTGCTCATGCCGCTGTGCTGGATTGTAGGATGAGCTGATTCTGGGGCTGAGGAACTTGAGAGCCGGCTGCCCAGTGGGAGAGACCAGAGTCAGCAAACAAGAGGCAGAGCAAATAAGTGACATGTACTGTTTGCATTTCAGCCTTTGTGTGTGTGTGTGGGGGGGTATATATTTGTGTGTATGTGTGTGTGTGTGGGGGGGGTGTATTCATACGTGTGTGTAAAAGCGTGGCAATGTTGTTCAAGTCCCGCTTGGATCACAAAACTTTTCATTCTGCTTATCAGGAGCCATTGGCACTTTTTTTCCACGGTGGCCATCTGAGGTGTCTTCTAGATTGCCACTGATACTGTATCTGTATTCATGCATGGCTTCTCTTCTCCACAACATTTCCAGAGGAGTAAGATTAAAGGGCCTGACATAGGGGAAAGTGGCAAAAACGCTTCTCAGTAGGAGCACAAAAGAGCAGAGGTGTTTGTTCACCCTTTATCAAGACTAGGGAGTGGAGACGGGAGGCCAGGCTGGGGTGTGAAACCCAGGGAGGGGGTCAGGGAAGTAGGGTTAGCCCCCTACTACTGAGCCTACTGACCCGTTAAAGGGGTGGGCTCTGCCTCTGGTAGTAGGGGGGACGGTTTATTTACCTAGCCTTCGTTTAGAGAGCGTCTCCCCTGAGTGATTGATGGTGGTTGCATAGGTAAAACCACTGCTGTGTTAGTCTGTGTCCAATCTAATCAGCCAATCACTCACCTCGGCAGGGGGTGGGGTGGGGGAGATACAGTGGCTGCAAGGGTGGTATACTGGATGGAGAAGGAGCAAGAAAGGTTCGGAGGATAACTACAGATGCACACACCACAAACTCACCAAGTTAATAGTCACATAATACAAATGTGGTTCTTGGCGGTGATCTGTTGGGACAGAGAGAGAGTTTGGGGTGACATAAGCGCTCACACATAGCTATCAAATGCTCTTAATCCAGGCAGAGAATTTGTGAACTCTTCTGACATCAAAGCTATCAAAGCTTCCCATTGACAGGATCAACATAGCCTGCTGCAAGACATTGTTTATCAGCCTACCATCAGAGTTACAGGGGAACAATGGGACAGTATTTGACTGTTAATATGGCATTATCACCACACACACACAAGCGAGCACGCACACACATACTTTTTAGGAGAAGTAACATCACTGTTTGACTTGTCCGGAAAAACACTGAAGTTTATCGAAATGTTCATTAATGACTAAAGTTGAACGGCATGGGTCATCTGCCACGCAGAGGCCCACACGCAAGTATGCAAACACACACCGTAGAATGTCAGCATACTAATATGCGTTCTGTCAGACTCAAAAGAGAAATACAATTATACATTTTTCATGGGCCACAGAGACCATCTTCTAGAAAGGAAGCATCTTGTCTACTGGTGTTGAGAAAGAAAACAGGGATGCCACCCAAAGCTACACTAATGTTGTTCCAGACTGTGTTTACAATGGTCTAGGCTATCAATGGGGCCACAGACTTGTGCTTTTTAACTGCAGGAGTACAAAACCTCACACCGCTTATTGGTGGTTGCGGCACCTCCAGCCTGTTTGCTATTTATTTACATTAACTTATTAGCACTGTTAGTTGAACACTTTCTCCACATTCTACTTCTGCCTTTTCCTCGTTGCTTGACTTTCAAAATGCAGGTAGAAGAAATAGCGGTTGATTTGGCTTTATTTCATCACTATTTTAACCAAGTAAACATATTCAAATATTTGTAGAGTGATAAGACAAAAATAACAAATGGAATTAAAGTCCCCATGCTAAAATTCGTTTTTTTATTCATAACTGTATTTCTAATAAACCACTGTCTGTTTATTTCATGAAAATAACTCAATATATATTTTAAAATGTATTTCCTTTTTCCATTGAAATGCTCAGTCTTATCATGTGGGCAAGTTGATAAAAATGTAAATATATTTACATTTGAAGTCGGAAGTTTACATACACCTTAGCCAAATACATTTAAACTCAGTTTTTCACAATTCCTGACATTTCATCTAGGTAAAAATTCCCTGTTTTAGGTCAGTTAGGATCACCACTTTATTTTAAGAATGTGAAATGTCAGAATAATAGTAGAGAAAATGATTTATTTCAGTTTTTATTTCTTTCAACACAATCCCAGTGGGTCAGATGTTTACATCCACTCAATTAGTTTTTGATAGCATTGCCTTTCAATTGTTTAACAGTGGGTCAAACATTTCGGGTAGCATTCCACAAGTTGGGTGAATTTTGACCCATTCCTTCTGACATAGCTGGTGTAACTGAGTCAGGTTTAAGGGCCTCCTTGCTCACACACGCTTTTTCAGTTCTGCCCACACATTCTCTATGGGATTGAGGTCAGGGCTTTGTGATGGCCACTCCAATACCTTGACGTTGTTGTCCTTAAGCCATTTTGCCACAACTTTGGAAGTACAATAAATGTTCCTTTTGTTCCATAAAGATTATTTTTATATCCAAAATACCTCTGTTGTTTGGCGCGTTATGTTCAGAAATCCACAGGCTCAAGTGGTCACGACAACGCAGACAAAAATTCCAAGTAGTATCCGTAATGTCCACAGAAACATGTCAAACGTTTTTTATAATCAATCCTCAGGTTGTTTTTAAAATATATAATCGATAATATTTCAACCAGCACTGTCTCTTTTCCAGTAGGAGAGGGAGAGACAATGGCTGCCCAAGCTCTGTTGCGCAAGCAAAACTCATGCAAACACCCGACGCGATGTTATCTTTCTCGCTCATTTTTCAAAATAAAAGCCTGACACTATGTCTTAAGACTGCTGACACCTTGAGGAAGCGATAGGGAAAGGAATCTGGTTGATATCCCTTTAAATGGAGCGAAGGCAGGCTATGGAACATAAATGGAAGCCAATTCCTGGTTTGATTTTCCTCAGGTTTCGCCTGCAATATGAGTTATGTTATACTCACAGACAATATTTTGACAGTTTTGGAAACTTTAGAGTGTTTTATATCCTAATCTGTCAATTATATGCATATTCTAGCATATGGGCCTGAGAAATAGGCCGTGGTTCCAAGCGCATGGAAGAAAGCGCATTCTTTCTAATTTATCTCCGGTAATGAACATACTATTCTCCGTCTTAAATGTTAAAGTTTATTTGCGTATTAGGAAGGTTTGATTATAAACGTTGTTTGACTTGTTTGGAAAAGTTTATTAGTAAGGTTTGGGATTCATTTTGTATGCATTTTCATGGAGGGAAACTGGATGGATTATTCACTGAAGCGCGCCAGCTAAACTGAGTTTTAATGGATATAAAGAAGGACATTGTCGAACAATAGGACCATTTGTGATGTAACTGTGACCTTTTCGAGTGCAAACAGAAGAAGATCATCAAAGGTAAGGCATTTTTTATGTCGCTGTTTCTGACTTTTGTGTCGCACCTGCCTGGTTGAAATATGTTTTTCATGTGTTGGTATGCAGGGCGCTGTCCTCAGATAATCGCATGGTTTTCTTTTGCCGTAAAGCCTTTTTTAAATCTGACACAGCGGCTGGATTAATAACAAGTTAAAATCTGTTGGGGCAAGGCGTTCCCCTCAGGAAACTCCACCCCCCCCGTTCAGCTGAAAAGGTCGCGCAGGGAATTCAAAAATATTCTTTAGAAATATTTAACTTCCACACATTAACAAGTCCAATACCTCAAATGAAAGATAAACACCTTGTTCATCTACACATCATGTCAGATTTTTTAAATGTTTTACAGCGAAAACACAACATATATTTATGTTAGACCACCACCAAACCAAAGAAAAAACGTAGCCATTTTTTCCATCCAAAGATAAAATCACAAAAGCAGGATTAGAAATAAAATCAATCACTAACCTCTTGAAAATCTTCATCAGATGACAGTCATATGACATGTTACACAGTACATTTATGTTTTGTTCGATAATATGCATTTTATATCCACAAATCTCGGTTTACATTGACGCCATGTTCAGAAATTCCTCCAAAATATCCGGAGGAATTATAGAAAGCTACGCCAGATAACAGAAATACTCATCATAAACTTTGACTAAAGATACATGTTCTACATATAATTAAATTAATTAATTAAACGTTACGGAAAAAGCCTAACATTGCAATAATCTGAGACGGCGCTCAGACGTAACAATATTTCTCCGCATGTTGGAGTCAACAGAAATACAAAATTACAACATAAATATTCCCTTACCTTTGATGATCTTTCATCAGAATGTAGTGCAAGGAGTCCTAGTTCCACAATAAATCGTTGTTTTGTTCCATAATGTCCAATACTAGTGTCCAAGTAGCAGCTTTGCTATCACTTTCAGCTCACATGCCCAAAAACTGACTGCTGGTCCAAGATAACTTGCATGAAAACTTCCAAAAGATATATTCCAAGTCGAAAATACTGGTCAAACTAAGTACAGAATCAATCTTCAGGATGTTATAATCATATATATCCAATATCGTTCCAACCGGATCCTTCGTTTTCATCTGGGGCTGATTGGAACAGCCGTAGCACTCAGAGAAATATGCCACAGCAAAATGGCATTCTCTTGCGACACCGACTATTTTCCCTCCCATTAGGTCAAAGTTCACAGCAAATGCTCCATTACACTTTCTACTGAATGAGGACATCTAGTGGAAGGCGTAGGAAGTGTTTCCAGATCCATATCTTGTTGGGAAAGGAGGTGGCGATGACGTCAAAGTTGCCCCATCTTTCAGAATTTCAAAACTTGTTTGGAAGATTGCCTGCCCTACGAGTTCTGTTATACTCACAGACATAATTCAAACAGTTTTAGAAACTTCAGATTGTTTTCTATCCAATAGTAGTAATAATATGCATATATTAGCAATTTAGGACAGAGTTTGATGCAGTTCACTATGGGCACGCAATTCATCCAAAGTGAAAATACTGCCCCCTATCCCCTTAAGCTTTATTTTGATGTATTACACTTGTGATTTTATGAAAGTTAAATATTTATAGTAATTTAATTTGAATTTGTCGCTCTGCAATTTCACCGGATGTTGTCGAGGTGTACCGCTAGCAGCACGCCTTTCCCAAAAAGGTTTTAACTAACCTCAATGCAATACAACTCTCCTTCCATGGCCTCCAACTACTCTTAAATGCAAGTAAAACTAAATGCATACTCTTTAACTGATCACTGCCCGCACCCTCCCGCCTGTCTAGCATCACTACTCTGGACAGTTCTGACTTAGAATATGTGGACAACTACAAATATCTAGGTGTCTGGTTAGACTGTAAACTCTCCTCTCCTACTCACATTAAGCATCTCCAATCAAAATGATATTTAGAATCGGCTTCCTATTTCGCAACGAAGCATCCTTCATTCATGCTGCCAAACATACCCTCGTAAAACTGACCATCCTACCGATCCTTGACTTTGGCGATGTCATTTACAAAATAGCCTCCAACACTCTACTCAGCAAATTGGATGCAGTCTATTACAGTGCCATCCGTTTTGTCACCAAAGCCCCATATACTACCCACCACTGCGACCTGTATGCTCTCGTTGGCTGGCCCTCGCTTCATATTCGTTGCCAGGTCATCGATAGGTTTTTGCTAGGTAAAGCCCCGCCTTATCACAGCTCACTGGTCACCATAGCAGCACCCACCGGTAGCATGTGCTCCAGCAGGTATATTTCACTGGTCACCCCCAAAGCCAATTCCTTATTTGGCCACCTGTCCTTACAGTTCTCTGCTGCCAATGACTGGAAAGAACTGCAAAAATCACTGAAGCTGGAGACCCATATCTCCCTCACTAACTTTAAGCACCAGCTGCCAGCTGTCAGAGCAGCACCTGTACATAGCCCATCTGTTAATATCCCATCCAACTACCTCATCCCCATACTGTTCTTTTTTTTTTGCTCCTTTGCACACAAGTATCTCTACTTGCACATTCATCTTCTGCACATCTATCACTACAGTGTTTGATTGCTATATTGTAATTATTTTGCCACTATGGCCTATTTATTGCCTTACCTCCCTTATCTTACCTCATTTGCACACACACTATATATACTTTTTTCTCTATTGTATTGACTGTATGTTTGTTTATTCCATGTGCAACTCTGTGTTGTTGTTTGTGTCGCACTGCTTTGCATTATCTTGGCCAGGTCGCAGTTGTAAATGAGAACTTGTTCTCAACTAGCCTACCTGGTTAAATAAAGGTGAAATAACTTATACTTTTTTCTTTATTTATTTTGATCTCAGTGTGGAAATATCAATAAAAACTGGACAAATACAGTTTTTACTGCACTGCCCCTTTAAAGACCAGCAATTAGAACAACTCTCTGCATTTCCTATTCAGAATTAAGTCCAACAAGGTGGAGTACGGGATTGAGGGACTGTTCATTTTAAATACACATTTTTTAATATTTTTTACTACACATGATGACCTCATCATAATTACTGCTATGTCCAACATCCTGATGAAAGGAAATCTAAAATTATTTCAAAAGTAAGAGCCAGGTGGAATCTCCAGTAAGGTTAGGATTGGGGCGGCAGGTAGCCTGGTGGTTAGAGTGTTGGGCCTGTAACCAAAGGTTGCTAGATACAATTCCCATTCTGCCCCTGAACAAGGCAGTTAACCTACTGTTCCTAGTCATTGTAAATAACAATTTGTTTTTAACTGACTTGCCTATTTAAATAATAAAATAATATGACAAAAACTTAAAGGCCTGAAAGTCTATGCAGATGAACAAATAGTACTTTGTAGAGCTAAATCAGTAAGCACTGTCTGGTCATGTAACTAATGTTTTAAGAATCGTCTCACCCTTGTAAAGAACAACCTTACTGTAAATTGAACCCCCCCCCCTTCCCCGATGGAGCTACTTTTGGCAAAACCAACCTCCTGAATGCTCCCACAGCGTTGCAGGAATGTTCTGATAGTTATGGTAATCCCATGCTGCTGTTCTGACTTAAATGCCATTCTCCCCTCCCTAGATTATTGTTGCAAACTATAGAGTACCATATGTAAGTGATTAGATGTGAAATATGGGATTTATTAATACTGTAATGTTAGTTTATTGTTATGCGTGGTTGCACGTTAGTGACAAAGTGAACATTATGCAGCGCATGGCTTCAAATGAATCAGCGCCATGGGCAAGGAATGTCTTTAGCTATAGTATTTTCCTTTCAGAGCCCTCTAAGCTGAATCCTAAATTGAGGTCTGTGTGCGCTAAATTTGGACATTTTTGCAAAAATAAGGCCTTGATGTCAATATGTGTATCTCAAGTAAGGATTCAGGCTGAAGAGAGATCCTGTTATAGTGTTCTTATTTTGGGAAAATATGTGGCTTCCACTTTTAATAGTCCTTTTTTTACTAGTAACTCTGTGAAGATATCCATCCTGTTGGGCATTAACTGTGAAATTCTGTACAGCTGAATCATTTTCAACAAACAAAACAAACCACACCAATCCTTGGGGTCTTCAGTGTTAAAAAAAGACCCCGTAAAAAGGGGTTCATATCTGTGCTTCATTACTTTGCTTAATGTACAGAATATGCATGCATTTGTTATTAATGGCTCTCATGGACTCATTTATGTCCTGGCAGTTAATATCTATAGAGTCATGTTCAGTAGGGCATACCGTAACAAAACGTTTCTGTTAAGATGCTGGTGTCAGTCCGTGTTTGTTATTCTACTTGACACACTAAATAACCAGACTTTTAAATGGTTTATGGAACATTGCACTGCTACTTCTTGTCTGCCTCTTCACTGAAATCTCTACCGCTAGGGCATCCTCCCGTTACAGTTTCACAGTGGAAAACGAAAATGTGTGCTTCAAAACATTTTCCTTCTACTGAACAGGACCCAGGTCTCCTGCGGACCTGTCCATTAGTTTTCCCACACTTTTTTCTGTTAGAGCCTTACCAGTTTTGCATCGCTGGGCAGCCAGTTAGTTGGATACTTGCGATGCCAAGCAGACCTACGCAGGTCAATCCCAGCTACAGAGTTGAATCAAGCCTGGGGAATTATAGGATGCTAAATAAATAAATAACAGAAAATAATACTAACTGGGTTATTGAAATCAGATTTGCGCACAGCCCAGTTCTCCTGCCAAAGAAGCTGTGTTATACATAAAGTAATGGGAGCTCTTGGCCACTCAACTTTTCACTCAACTCTTCTCCTCCTTTCCACTGTTTTCCCTCTTACTGTTTCCCTTTTTTGACAGAGAACAGGCTGATCCAAGCTTTCAACAAGGTGGAGAGTTGGAGGGTGGGAGAGGAGGATCCCAACTTGGAAGGAAGAACGACCGTCTAAATGTAACATTATGCAACAGTTTATTATCATTTGATCATTAAATCTGAAGTTATTATTCTGTCATCCAAGCTGTTTAGCAAAGGAATACATGTGCAAAGGGCTGGATGAATTTGTTAACGTTGACAGAATCCTTTTGATGAAAGATGTGCATAATACTTCTCGTCATCCCACTGGCGTAATCAATTCCATGTGGCTATATTCATGTGTTTATATACTGTATACTTACTTTGTATGATGTAGATGGAATCATGTATGCTAGGCTACTTGATGGATCCCTTAATGTATGCTTGTTGCCTACAACTGTGCCCCTACCACCATCCAAACCATAAGGCACGTCTCCAAACCATAAGCCATATTTTAAAACATTATAACGGCTTATACATGGTTATACCTGCTTAAACCTGCAGGTGAAGTATTTTCTCCCCCCAAAAAAATTATCATCCACATTACGGCACTGAAGAATCAACAAAATTTGAGCCTTAAAGCAGTGGGGAGTCATGGAATAATATGGCTGTCAAAGATCCTATCATGAGTTGACAAAGTGTCCGTAAGCCTTGAAGGATGAGTGCAGGACAGTGGAGCCACAAACATTGCCCTGACCGAAGGACCTTGTTTGCAGAGCCACGTAGCATCCAAAACACACAAACACACCCTGCAGTGATGTGGTCTCCGTCCTGTGGGGGGCTTGCTCTAAAGTTGCAGGGGGGACTTGACAGATCTTTATTTGTGGGAGTGGGGGGTATGGAGGGATGAAAAGAGTATAGTGAAGTAAGTGTACTTTGGGTAAGTGGCTTACAAGAAATGTGTTGGACCTTGATGAGGTGCAGTTTCTCTGGGCCTTGCTTCTCTCATGGTACACAAAGAGTACACAGAGTACACAAAGAAATGATGTCTTTGATCAATTAGCTACTTTGGGTAGCAGTGAATTAAATGTATTTACGATCAAACTATTACTATTTATAAAAGGGGGGGGTGATTTAACGTACAAAACAAGAAGGAGAGATGGTGACCAGAAGAGAAAAACAAGGGGACTGTTTGGTGGGTCCGTACAGAGACAGTGCTGCAGCAATGGTACATTGTTCGTGTGACAAACTCTCTCACAGGTCGACAACAAGTGACACGTTTATTTGCAATCGTCTAACACTAACCTGTGCAAAGAAATGCATTTTTGAAATATGCCCATGACGGTGTAGTTACAGTATATGCACTTTGCAGGACAAGGAACCTTTTTTAATGCACCCAACTATACTATGTCCTACATTTACTGTACACACACAAATAGAATCCCAGGTGTTCATATTGAACAACCCCCTTTGACCAACAAACACTAACAACAATGATGAGGGAGCATGCTTAACTTAGGAAAATTGCATCAACCTGTTCAGCCACCCTTTGTGATGACAGAACAAATTGTTTCAGGTTCCCATGTAGTTCGCAGAGTCGTAAACGAGGGCCTTTTAATCATGGCATGTGATGTCATGATATGAAGTCATGTTTGCCACCTCCTCCGCTTGTTTCTGTTCATCATATGTTACATAAAAGGGAGTGTTGTCCCACAAGGATCTGTATTCACGCCAGGTGTCACGCCCTGGTCAAAGTATTTTGTGTTTATCTTTATGTATTTGGTCAGGCCAGGGTGTGGCATGGGGTTTTTGTAATTGTGGTGTGTTTGTCTTGGGGTTTTGGTGGTGGTATTGGGATTGTAGCTTAGTGGGTTGTCTAGCAAGGTCTATGGCTGTCTGGAGTGGTTCTCAATCAGAGGCAGGTGCTTATCGTTGTCTCTGATTGGGAACCATATTTAGGCAGCCATATTCTTTGAGTTTGTCGTGGGTGATTGTCCTTAGTGTCTTACTTGTACTCTCTGTTAGTTTGCACTAGATAGGCTGTTTTCGGTTTTCATTACGTTTATTGTTTTGTAGTGTTTAGTGTTTAGTCGTGTTTACGTTTTGTTTAATAAATATGGATCGCAATCGACACGCTGCAGTTTGGTCCGACTCTCCTTCATCACCACTAGAAAACCGTTACAGAATCACCCACCACCAACGGACCAAGCAGCGTGTTAACAGGCAGGAACCACAGGAGAGGCAACAGAGGCAGCAGCAGCAGGAGCAGCAGCAGCTGCAGTGGGAGAGGCTGCACCACCTGGAGAAATGGACATGGGAGGAAGAACTGGACGGTAAAGGACCCTGGGCTCAGCCTGAGAATATCGCCGCCCAAGGAAGAACTGGAGGCGGCGAAAGCTGAGAGGCGCAGATATGAGGAGGCAGCACGGCGTAGCGGATGGAAGCCTGAGAATCAGCCCCAAAATTTCTTGGGGGCTCAGGGAGAGTGTGGCAGAGTCAGGAGTCAGACCTGAGCCAACTCTCCCTGTTTATCGTGAGGAGCCAAGGAGGAGACCAGAACCAGAGACTGTGAAGGAGTTAATGGGGAAATTGGAGGAGAGAGAAATGAGGGAGTTGCTGTGTTGGTGCTTTTGCATGGAATTCGCCCGACGGAACGTGTTGGGGATTTGATGGCACCTGGGTTAGCGCTCCATACTCGTCCTGAGGTGCGTGTTAGTCGGCTGGTGAAGTTGGTGCCAGCCTCACGCACCAGGCCTCCTGTGCACATCCCTAGCCTTGCACATCCTGTGCCAACACTGCTCTCAAGATCTCCAGTACGCCTTCACGGTCTAGCCCATCCTGTGCTACCTCCACACTCCAGTCCTCCGGTAGCAGCTCCCCGCTCCAGGCTTCCTGTGCGTGTCCTCGATCCAGTACCACCAGTTCCAGCACCATGCACCAGGCCTTCAGTGTGCCTTGCCTGTTCAGCGCAGCCAGCGCTTTTCTCCTCTCCTGCGCTGCTGGAGTCTCCCGCCTGTTTAGCGCAGCCAGAGCCTTTCTCCTCTACAGCGCTGCCGGATCCTCCCGCCTGTTCAGCGCAGCCAGAGCCTTCCTCCTCTACAGCGCTGCCGGAGCCTCCCGCCTGTTTAGCGCAGCCAGAGCCTTTCTCCTCTCCTACGCTGCCGGAGTCTCCCGCCTGTTCAGCGCAGCCAGAGCTGCCAGCCTGCATGGAGAAGCCAGAGCTGCCAGCCTGCATGGAGCAGCCAGAGCTGTCAGTCCGCATAGAGCAGCCAGAGCTGTCAGTCCGCATAGAGCAGCCAGAGATGTCAGTCTGCATGGAGCAGCCAGAGATGTCAGTCTGCATGGAGCAGCCAGAGATGTCAGTCTGCATGGAGCAGCCAGAGATGTCAGTCTGCATGGAGCAGCCAGAGCTGCCAGTCTGCATGGAGCAGCCAGAGCTGCCAGTCTGCATGAAGCAGCCAGAGCTGTCAGTCTGCATGGAGCAGCCAGAGCTGCCAGTCTGCATGGAGCTGCCAGTCTGCAAGGAGCAGCCAGAGCTGTCAGTCTACATGAAGCAGCCCGAGCTGCCAGTCTGCATGAAGCAGCCAGTCTACATGGAGCAGCCAGAGCTGCCAGTCTGCATGAAGCAGCCAGAGCTGTCAGTCTGCATGGAACAGTCAGAGCTGTCAGTCTGCATGGAGCAGCCAGAGCTGTCAGTCTACATGAAGCAGCCCGAACTGCCAGTCTGCATGAAGCAGTCAGTCTACATGGAGCAGCCAGAGCTGTCAGTCCGCATGGAGCAGCCAGAGCTGTCAGTCTACATGAAGCAGCCCGAGCTGCCAGTCTGCATGAAGCAGCCAGTCTACATGGAGCAGCCAGAGATGTCAGTCTGCATGAAGCAGCCAGAGCTGTCAGTCTGCATGGAGCAGCCAGTCTGCATGGAGCAGCCAGTCTGCATGGAGCTGCCAGTCTGCATGGAGCTGCCAGTCTGCATGGAGCTGCCAGTCTGCAAGGAGCTGTCAGTCTGCACGGAGCTGTCAGTCTGCACGGAGCTGCCAGTCTGTAAGGAGCTGCCAGTCTGCAAGGAGCTGCCAGTCAGCACGGAGCCGCCAGAGCGGTCAGTCTGTAAGAAGCCGCCAGAGCTGTCAGCCTATATGGAGCAGCTAGTGCCGCCAGTCTGCCCAGCGCCGCCAGTGCCCCCAGTCTGCCCAGCGTCGCCAGTCTGCCCAGCGCCGTCAGTCTGCCCAGCATCGCCAGTCTGCCCAGCGTCGCCAGTCTGCCCAGCGTCGCCAGTCTGCCCAGCGCCGTCAGTCTGCCCAGCATCGCCAGTCTGCCCAGCACGCCAGTCTGCCCAGCGTCGTCAGTCTGCCCAGCGTCGTCAGTCTGCCCAGCGTCGTCAGTCTGCCCAGCGTCGTCAGTCTGCCCAGCACCGCCAGTATGCCCAGCGCCGCCAGTCTGCCCAGCGCCGCCAGTCTGCCCAGCATCGCCAGTCTGCCCAGCGCCGCCAGTCTGCCCAGCGCCGCCAGTCTGCCCAGCGCCGCCAGATCTGCCAGTCAACCAGACTCTTCCAGATCTGCCAGTCAACCAGACTCTTCCAGATCTGCCAGTCAACCAGACTCTTCCAGATCTGCCAGTCAACCAGACTCTTCCAGATCTGCCAGTCAGCCAGGATCTGCCAGTCAGCCAGGATCTGCCAGTCAGCCAGGATCTGCTGAAACCACCAGCCAGCCAGGAGCTGGTAGATCTATCTACCGGCCTGAGCTTCCTCTCACTCCTGAGCTTCCTCTCACTCCTGAGCTTCCTCTCACTCCTGAGCTTCCTCTCACTCCTGAGCTTCCTCTCACTCCTGAGCTTCCCTCTCACTCCTGAGCTTCCTCTCACTCCTGAGCTTTCTCTCACTCCTGAGCTTTCTCTCACTCCCGAGCTTCCCCTCAGTCCCGAGCTGCCTCGGTCCCGAGCTGTCCTTCAGTCCCGATCTGCTCCTCAGTCCAGTGGGGTTCTGGGTGGGGACTACTAGGCCATGGTCGGCGGCGAGGGTGGACTATCCAGGGACGAAGGGAGAGGGGACTAAGACATTAAAGGAGTGGGGTCCACGCCCCGCGCCGGAGCCGCCACCATGGACAGACGCCCACCCGGACCCTCCCTATTGTTTTGAGGTGCGTTCGGGAGTCCGCACCTTAGGGGGGTTCTGTCACGCCCTGGTCAAAGTATTTTGTGTTTATCTTTATGTATTTGGTCAGGCCAGGGTGTGGCATGGGGTTTTTGTAATTGTGGTGTGTTTGTCTTGGGGTTTTGGTGGTGGTATTGGGATTGTAGCTTAGTGGGTTGTCTAGCAAGGTCTATGGCTGTCTGGAGTGGTTCTCAATCAGAGGCAGGTGCTTATCGTTGTCTCTGATTGGGAACCATATTTAGGCAGCCATATTCTTTGAGTTTGTCGTGGGTGATTGTCCTTAGTGTCTTACTTGTACTCTCTGTTAGTTTGCACTAGATAGGCTGTTTTCGGTTTTCATTACGTTTATTGTTTTGTAGTGTTTAGTGTTTAGTCGTGTTTACGTTTTGTTTAATAAATATGGATCAATCGACACGCTGCAGTTTGGTCCGACTCTCCTTCATCACCACTAGAAAACCGTTACACCAGGTTAATTATGCTCTGCTGCCGGTCTTGCAAATGAACCATCAACAAACGCAGATGATGGGAGCATGTTGTGAAAGTTAATTATCAGAATATTAGTTGCAATTGGGGGTTGTTTTTTCGTCTTCTTTTCACATCCCTGCAGATATTCCTGGCAGCAAGCAACTTCCTGTACTTTTAACATTATTAAACAAACATGTCTGCATTGCATTTGCCCAGATGCCAATTCCTAACCCTGCTGCTGGTCTGGTTTCATGCTTTAAATAGCCCCAAAGGATTTCAATAGCTTGTGGGGCTCATTGGAAAGTTTTAAACATAACCATTTTGTGTGCAGTTTTTGCCTGACAATGGCACCTGCACCTGTTTAAGGGGAAAAAGCGAAGAATAAGACAAATCAATGAGAATAAACTAAATCAATGTTCTCACTTTCCTTAACATTGGAAATGGAGCTGCATTTGATGCGTCTGTAGTTGTGCATCAATTTAAATACGTTTTTGTTTGTCATACTATCAAACATGCTCTATGTTGTCATTGGCTAAAGATGCATTTTAACTTTGAGCCTCATGAGCCAAAAAGGGTCCCCAGGATCGAACCTCACTGGACAGAAAGGTCCACTCCCACGCACAAAAGCTTATCAAGTTTGGTCAATCTTTTTTCATTTTCAAAGTTGGGTACTCACAAAAAACAAAAGTATTTTGTGGTTAAATGGGGTAAGATATAAATGTATATTGTATATTGTGAATATATGAACCATATAGTTAAACTCATACCCAAATTTCAGGCTCACTATTAACGACTAAAATTCCACAGTGTACCTTAAAGACATTCACCAGCTGCTCTAAAAGACATCTTGCACAATTACCAATGTCAGAGCCATAGACTGTATAAAGAATAATATAACACCAACTGTGACTCAAACCGGGGTCCAGTGAATGTCAACATAACCAATACCTTAGTTGTTATGCGATCCAAACCTCCTTTTTTTTGCGAAATATTTGTAAATGATTTTGTACATAATGTTTCTGTAACCGTATCTTCCGGCAGAAAATAGCTTCTGGATATCAGGACAGAGATCACTCACCTCGGATTAGACAAAGATTTTTTCAACAACAACAACAGCAGCAAGCAGGACTCGCACGGTATTCTCCAAACAACCCACAGGGCAGACATCCCAATTATTCACAAAAGGAAGCGACGCAGAGGACGAAGAGCCGGATGCCTCGTCCGGACCCACAGAAGACAACTAGGAAAGCTGCCGTTACCGTCAATATTACTCACCAACGTGCAATCATTGGACAATAAACTAGACGAGGTAAGTTCACGAATATCCTACCAACGGGACATAAAAAACGGTAATATCTTCACGGAATCGTGGCAGAATGACGACATGGATATTCAGCTAGCGGGATACACGCTGCACCGGCAGGATAGAACAGCACACTCCGGTAAGATGGGGGGGTCTTTGCATATTTGTAAACCACAGCTGGTGCCCGAAATCTAAGGAAGTCTCTAGATTTTGCTCACCTGAAGTTGAGTATATTGTGATAAACTGCAGGCCACACTACTTGCCTAGAGAGTTCTCAGCTATACTTTTCATGGCTGTTTATTTACCACCACAGACAGATGCTGGCACTAAGACTGCACTCAGTCAGCTATATAAGGAAACAAGCAAACAGGAAATCACTCATCCAGAGGCGGCGCACCTAGTGGCCGGAGACTTTATTGCAGCGAAATTTAAATCAGTTCTACCAAATCTATCAACATGTTAAATGTAAAACCAGAGGAAAAAAAATTCTAGATCACCTGTACTCCACACACAGAGACACGTACAAAGCTCTCCCTCACCCTCCATTTGGTAAATCCGACCAAAACACTATCCTTCTGATTCCTGCTTACAAGCAAAAATTTAAGCAGGAAGTACCAGTGACTCAGTCTATAAAAAAATGGTCAGATGAAGCAGATGCTAAACTACAGTACTGCTTTGCTATCACAGACTGGAACATGTTCTGGGATTCTTCCGATGACATTGAGGAAAACACCACATCAGTCACTGGCTTTATCAATAAGTGCATCGAGGACGTCGTCCCCACGGTGACTGTACGTACATACCCCAACCAGAAGCCATGGATTACAGGCAACATTCGCACTGAGCTAAAGGGTAGAGCTGCCGCTTTCAAGGTGTGGGACTCTAACCCGGAAGCTTACAAGAAATCCCGCTATGCCCTGCAACGAACCATCAAACAGGCAATGCCTGAGATTGAATCATACTACACCGGCTCCGATGCTCTTCGGATGTGGCAGGGCTTGCAAACTATTCCAGACTACAAAGGGAAGCACAGCCGCGAGCTGCCCAGTGACACGAGCCTACCAGACGAGCTAAATCACTTCTATGCTCGCATCGAGGCAAGCAACACTGAGGCATGCATGAGAGCATCAGCTGTTCTGGAAGACTGTGTGATCACGCTCTCCGTAGCCGACGTTAGTAAGACCTTTAAACAGGTCAACATACACAAAGCTGCGGGGCCAGACGGATTACCAGGACGCGTGCTCCGGGCACGCGTGCTCCCAGAAACCCTAGACCCACTCCAATTTGCATACCGCCCAAACAGATCCACAGATGATGCAATCTCTTTTGCACTCCACACTGCTCTTTCCCACCTGGACAAAACACCTATGTGAGAATGCTGTTCATTGATTACAGCTCAGCGTTCAACACCATAGTACCCTCAAACTCATCACCAAGCTAAGGATCCTGGGACTAAACACCTCCTTCTGCAACTGGATACAGGACTTCCTGACAGGCCGCCCCCAGGTGGTGAGGGTGGGTAGCAACACATCTGCCACGCTGATCCTCAACACTGGATCTCCCCAGGGGTGCATGCTCAGTCCGTCCTGTACTCCCTGTTCACCCACGACTGCATGGCCAGGCACGACTCCAACACCATCATCAAGTTTGCAGACGACACAACAGTGCTAGGCCTGATCACCGACAACGACGAGACAGCCTATAGGGAGGAGGTCAGACAGCTGGCCGGGTGGTGCCAGAATAACAACGTATCCCTCAATGTAACCAAGACTAAGGAGATGATTGTGGACTACAGGAAAAGGAGCACCGAGCATGTCCCCATTCTCATCGACAGGGCTGTAGTGGAGCAGGTTGAGTGCTTCAAATTCCTTGGTGTCCACATCAACAACAAACTAGATTGGTCCAAACATACCAAGACAGTCGTGAAGAGGGGACGACAAAGCCTATTCCCCCTCAAGAAACTAAAAAGATTTGACATGGGTCCTGAGATCCTCAAAATGTTCTACAGCTGCAACATTGAGAGCATCCTGACCGGTTGCATCACTGCCTGGTACGGCAATTGCTCGGCCTCCTACCGCAAGGCACTTCAGAGGGTAGTGCGTACGGCCCAGTACATCACTGGGGCAAAGCTGCCTGCCATCCAGGACCTCTACACCAGGCGGTGTCAGAGGAAGGCCCTAAAAATTGTCAAAGACCCCAGCCACCCCAGTCATGGACTGTTCTCTCTACTACCGCATGGCAAGCGGTACCGGAGTGCCAAGTCTAGGACAAAAGGCTTCTCAACAGTTTTTACCTCGAAGCCATAAGACTCCTGAACAGGTAACAATGGTTACCTGGACCATTTGCAATGTTCCCCCCCCCCTCCAACCCCTCTTTTACGCTGCTGCTACTCTCTGTTTATCTTATATGCTTATTCACTTTAACTATACATTCATGTACATACTACCTAAATTGGCCCGACCAACCAGTGCTCCCGAACTTTGGCTAACCGGGCTATCTGCATTGTGTCCCACCATCCGCCAACCCCTCTTTTTACGCTTCTGTTACTCTCTGTTCATCATATATGCACAGTCACTTTAACGATATCTACATTTACATGCTACCTCAATAAGCCTGACTAACAGGTGTCTGTATATAGCCTTGCTACTCAAATGTTTCAAATGTATTCTACTGTTGCTTTATTTCTTTACTCACCTACACACACACACACACACACACACACACACACACACACACACACACACACACACACACACACACACACACACACACACACACACACACACATGCCTTTTTTGGCACCATTGGTTAGAGCCTGTAAGTAAGCATTTCACTGTAAGGTTTACACCTGTTGTATTTGGGGACGTGACAAATAAACGTACATTTTATTTGATTTGAAGTCCCTCACGCGTACACACTTCTCCGATCCATGGCCGCCGGAAAAATGTTTTGGGTTGGGGTTGCTCGTCTATGGGGGTGGGGGGTATATTTCTCCGCTCATACAGGAGTAATATAGGCCATGTTCACTAATTTTGTATTTTATTTTTATTCATCAGGGGGTGCTGCAGCATCCTCAGCACCCCTAATTCCCGCGACTATGCTCCGATGGTCTCACAGGCACCATCCCACTCCTGACACCAATGTAGTGAATTTGGGGGTTAGCCCTGACCGGGACTCCAACACAGTCACTATATTTCCAAGATATGAATGATCCAAAGAAACAATATGCCACCATCATGATTGAAAATGTCCTCATTCCAAAGAGTTAAGATGACAGTGTGATGTTAATTATGCTGTGTCAAATCCTAAAACTCTCCAGAACATTGGAAGCTGCTGAGGGGCGGTCGGCTCATAATAATGGCTGGAACAGAGCGAATGAAATGGCATCAAACATATGGAAACCATATTTGATACCACACCTCTTATTCCACTGCAGCCATTACCATGAGCCCGTCCTCTCCAATTAAGGTGTCACCAACCTCGTGTGATCCAGTATGCCTCTTGGATAACAATAACAGCCAACGTCAGCATCTGCAAAGAA
Source organism: Oncorhynchus tshawytscha (assembly GCF_018296145.1). Taxonomy (NCBI): domain Eukaryota; kingdom Metazoa; phylum Chordata; class Actinopteri; order Salmoniformes; family Salmonidae; genus Oncorhynchus; species Oncorhynchus tshawytscha. Next base: position 9,471,224 of record NC_056452.1, on the reverse strand, counting down.
CCATTGTTTTCCGTTGTCAATCACTATGTCAATTGCAAGCATGCGGTACAGTGTATTCGGAAAGTATTCAGACTCCTTGACTTTTTCTAAATTTTGTTACGTTACAGCCTTATTCTAAAATGTATAAAATTGTTGTTTCCCTCATCAATCTACACACAATACCCCATAATGACAAAGCAAAAACAGGTTTTTAGAAATTATAGCAAATGTTTAAAAAGATACAAATTTAAATATAACATTTACATAAGTATTCAGACCCTTTACTCAGTACTTTATTGAAGCACCTTTGGCAGCGATTACAGCCTCGAGTCTTAATTGGGTATGAAGCTACAACCTTGGTACACCTGTATTTGGGGAGTTTATCCCATTCTTCTTTGCAGATCCTCTCAAGCTCTGTCAGGTTGGATTGGGAGCGCCGCTGCACAACTATTTTCAGGTCTCTCCAGAGATGTTTGATCAGGTTAAAGTCTGGGCTCTGGCTGGGCCACTCATGGACATTCAGAGACTTGTCCTGAAGCCACTCCTACGTTGTCTTGGCTGTGTGCTTTGGGTCGTTGTCCAATTGGAAGGTGAACATGCGCCCCAGTCTAAGGTCCTGAGCGCTCTGGAGAAGGTTTTCATCAAGGATCACTGTGTACTTTGCTCCGTTCATCTTTCTCTTAATCCTGACTAGACTCTCAGTTCCTGCAGCTGAAAAACATACCCACATCATGATGCTGCCACCACCATGCTTCACCATAGGGATGTTGCCAGGTTTTCTCCACATGTGATGCTTAAAATTCAGGCCAAAGAGTTCAATCTTGGTTTTATCAGACCAGAGAATCTTGTTTCTCATGGTCTGAGAGTCCTTTAGGTGCCTTTTGGCAAACTCCAAGCGGGCTCTCATGTGCCTTTTACTGAGGAGTGACTTCCATCTGGCCACTACACCATAAAGGCCTGATTGGTGGAGTGCTGCAGAGACGGTTGTCCTTCTGGAAGGTTCTTCTATCTCCACAGAGGAACTCTGGAGCTCTGTCAGAGTGACCATCGGGTTCTTGGTCACCTCCCTGACCAAGGCCCTTCTCCCACGATTGTGGCCAGCTCTGGGAAGAGTCTTGGTGGTTCCAAACTTCTTCCATTTAAGAATGATGGAGGCCCCTGTGTTCTTGGGGACCTTCAACGCTGCATTAATGTTTTGGTAGCCTTCCCCCAATGCTGTGCCTTTACACAATCCTGTCTCGGAGCACTATGGACAATACCTTCGACCTGTGAGGTTGTTGCTCTGACATGCACTGTCATCTGTGGGACCTTATATAGACAGGTGTGTGCCTTTCCAAATCATGTCCAATCAATTGAATTTACCAGTGGACCACCAAGTGCCACCAAGTGGACTCCAATCAAGTTGTAGAAACATCTCAAGGATGATCATTGGAAACAGGATGCACCTGAGCTCAATTTCGAGTCTCATAGCAAAGGGTCTGAATACTTATGTACATGTAGTATTTTTTATATTTTTTTATATAAATTGGCAAACAGTTTTGTTTTGTCATTATGGGGTATTGTGTGTAAATTGATGATGGAAACAGATAATTTAATCAATTTTAGAATTAGGCTGTAACTTAACAAAATGGACTGTATCTGTTCAATTCTACCAAAATCTTTGGGCTTTAAAAGTCAATGATTTGATAAAGAATCATAAGCTAAAATATATGGACGCTCACATACCTCAATGTGTTCTGATTAGAAATAAAAGGGGAAAATAAATCTGGCACCTCCGTATTCTTGTTAAATGCTTGAATGACTTCATTATTGTGCAATCCCTCTGATTTATTTTGGCTCTGGTTTTTACAACACCATATATACTTCCTTTTTACATTAAAGGCCACCATACAAAGCAGTTCGAGGAAGCCAAGCCTCAGTTAGATTTCCAAGGCAACGTGCCAAACACTTGATAGGCCTGGGAGGCCAAGTAGTGGAGGAGCTAAGTGCTCAAACAATGTTTGTTTCTACAGATAATAGAGCGATTTTAGCAAGTGGTTATGGACATGGTTGTGAACAATACTATCAACATTTGCTGATGCTTTGGTGACAGTGGATACATACATCTTGTGGGCTATACTCTGTCTTGTCTCGGGATGGTAAGTTGGTGGTTGAAGATATCTCTCTAGTGGAATGGGGGCTGTGCTTTGGCAAAGTGGGTGAGGTTATATCCAGCCTGTTTGGCCCTTTCCGGGGGTATCATCGGATGGGGCCACAGTGTCTCCTGACCCCTCCTGTCTCAGCCTCCAGTATTTATGCTGCAGTAGTTTGTGTCGGGGGGTTAGGGTCAGTCTGTTATATCTGGAGTACTTCTCCTGTCTTATCCGGTGTCCTGTGTGAATGTATATGCTCTCTCTAATTCTCTCTTTCTCTCTTTCTCTCTTTCTCTCTTTCGGAGGACCTGAGCCCTAGGACAATGCCTCAGGACTACCTGGCATGATGACTCCTTGCTGTCCCCAGTCCACCTGGCCGTGCTGCTGCTCCAGTTTCAACTGTTCTGCCTGCGGCTATGGAACCCTGACCTGTTCACCGGACATGCTACCTGTCTCAGACCTGCTGTTTTCAACTCTCTAGAGACAGCAGGAGTGGTAGAGATAATCTTAATGATCGGCTATGAAAAGCCAACTGACATTTACTCCTGAGGTGCTGACTTGTTGCACCCTCGACAACTGCTACTATTATTATTTGACCATGCTGGTCATTTATGAACATTTGAACATCTTGGCCATGTTCTGTTATAATCTCCACCTGGCACGGCCAGAAGAGGATGGGCCACCCATCATAGCCTGGTTCCTCTCTACGTTTCTTCCTAGGTTTTGGCCTTTCTAGGGAGTTTTTCCTAGCCACCGTGCTGTTTGGGGTTTTAGGCTGGGTTTCTATACAGTACTGTAAGTACTTTACATTTGATTTGATTTGATTGCCACCTGTTTAAAGTATTCTACTTTGGTTTTAGACTGGCCTTCCAGAAACTCAAGTACACCATCTCAAATTCACAGCATGGACGTACAGATAGAAGACCTTATGGCTGTAGCCGCTCTCTCTACCTTTCCCCCAGAGTTCATCCAAGTAAATTCATCCCCAAGAACTTGAAACATTTCCAAAATGTGAAACACCACAGAAGTTGGTCTGCTATCTGAGCAGAGATTTCAGAACAGATTAGCTTTGCTCTGGGTTTTTACTACAAAGACGAGCAATGGAATTGGCCAGCCGTTAGGAATTGGCAACTCTTTTGATTCAGGTAATTGTCATTGCTCCCTGTTAGGGTCATGTTAATGCAATGCCAGCCACAGAGATACTCTGTACCCGCTGTGTTCACTGTCACCACCATGTCAACCCAATCTTTTGTGACAAATCATCAGAACCACTGGCCAGAAGACTGAGAGGCACTTGATTCAGACAGCTTTTTAGTTTCAAGCAGAGCAGCTTCCAAGAGACCGGGATAACACATTTTACTTAGAAGTGGAGTGCACAGATTTTCCCTTGCACGGCTGGTGTTGTCCCCCTGAACCAAAACACGCGTCTGGTCTGCTGGAGAGGGCACCGTCCTCGAAAACCAGAAGTTGGCCCAATTTGGGTCGAGACTAGGGTATACACAGGGAATAATACAAACCACCATACTTTAATTGTAAAGTCAAAATGCAACTTTTTTTATTCCATGCACATATGCAATCCAAATGGGACCCAGTCAATTCTTCCTGCTCCTTATACTGTCTTAATATTACAGGACTGGAGAAGTGCCCCCAGGACCTATCTGTAGAAATGTATGGCAGACAAAACCACCAATGTGATGTCCTTGTGAAGTTGACAATCAAATGGACAACAGTAATAAGGTTATTACAGTACCAATACCCATGTTTATCATAATCAATGGCAATAAGGGAGTATTTTGCGAGTGGACTTTTGTTCCAGAGGATGAAGGCTATAAAATACTTAACACGCCTCATTAGGATTGTGTTAGAAGTAGCCAATGGCTTATTCAACGGCCTCGGTTTATAGGCCCTAGTTAAGCTAACTTCAATTTCAGTTACCCGACAGTAATGTGTTGAGCCAGCACGAACTGGGCTATAATGATTTGTTAGGAAGGGTACACACCAGAGGGTCTTTCCAGGGGTTGGGGAACTGGCAAGATGTAGGGTATTATGGTGGTGTGGGAATTCAGTTGAATCCATATTCAAAGGAGTCACAAAAGGCTTTCTGGGTTCAGAGGAAAGAACATGGATTTAATGATGGAACTTGATGTGCCTTTTTATTTCACAACTGTAAAAAATTGCATTTGTTCTCCCCCGAGTGAATTTGAGAAATAGAACACATAATACCACACAGGCCGACTGTAAAAGTCAATAAATATAACTTTGAGTATCAGGGAATTCTTCCACTGTGATTGAGAGCGACATATTTATCCGTTTAATTGTATTTATGAGTGAATTGTTTGGTGAGTCAACACAGCATGAGTTGTGAGTGGGTTGAATCTACGCTGGAGTAGCCTTTGTTGTGAGGCTCATAGTTCAAAAGTCAAGTATATAATAATTATTTGTATGTGGGTAAGGATTAATAGTTATTCCTCAAAATTTGTAGTGTATCATAGGGGGAACAATATTATTGTACAGCAAACAATCTGAGCTGAAACGTTTTTACATTGGCAGACTATAAAACTTCACTCTTTGGCTTTCACTTAATCTCGACATAAGCTCTTTTTGTAGACCATAGAATAAAATGTCAAATGTGCAAATCAAATCAAAGTGAATATGGAGAGAGCTGATACATTCAGTTTCAGAGCATGAACTAGATACACCAGGAAAGTCTTTTCAGGGATGCCAGACAGCACTTTCTACATCAGTCTTTTGAATGTAGCAGGGGCATTACATAGCCTGAAAAGCATGTTGGCAAACTGCTATAACCCAGACCTTGTGCTGAAGATTTTCAAATCACTCTTTGTCTTGCTTGAATATTTTCACCTTACAGAAGTTAAATTAATGCATTTTTGTTCACTTAAAGTTACGTCACAGAAGACTTGGCCTTGGGGGTGCTCTTGGGTCAAAAATGGTCTCCTAAATGGTCAGAAGAATTGTCCAGAAATGACCTGCTTTGACAGAAATGGGCACTCCTCCATCGCCCATGAAAAAAAGCTTATATTCCATTCAAGGTTTGTTAGTCTAAAACTAAGGATTGTGCAAACCACACAGTCAACACAGCCAACATTTGAGGTAAACAATTAGCAACTTAACTTCCAAAGTGCACCTTTAAGCAAAGCAGTTCGACACATACAACAACACAGAGTTACACATGGAGTAAAACAAACATACAGTCAATAATACAGTAGATAAATAAGTCTATATACGATGTGAGCAAATGAGGTGAGATAAGGGAGGTAAAGGCAAAGGCCATAATGGCGAAGTAAATACAATATATATCTGCCACACTGATCCTCAACACTGGGGCCACTCAGGGGTGCGTGTTTAGTCCCCTCCAGCACTCCCTGTTCACCCACGACTGCATGGCCAAGCACGACTCCAACACTATCATTACGTTTGCTGACGACACAGCCTATAGGGAGGAGGTCAGAGACCTGGCAGTGTGGTGCCAGGACAACAACCTCTCCCTCAATGTGAGCAAGACAAAGGAGATGATCATGGACTACAGGAAAATGAGGGCCGAACAGGCCCACATTAGCATCGACGGGGCTGTAGCAGAGCAGACCGAGAGTTTCAAGTTCCTTGATGTCCACATCACCAACAAACTATCATGGTCCAAACACACCAAGACTGTCGTGAAGAGGGCACAACACCTGGCATGGGTCCCCAGATCCTCAAAAAGTTCTACAGCTGCACCATTGAGAGCATACTGACCGGTTGCATCATCGCCTGGCATGGCAACTGCTCGGCCTCCAACCGTAAGGCGCTACAGAGGGTAGTACATCACTGGGGCCAAGCTTCCTGCCATCCAGGACTTATATACTAGGCGGTGTCAGAGGAAAGCCCATAAAATTGTCAGAGACTCCAGTCACCCAAGTCATAGACTGTCCTCTCTGCTACCGCACAGCAAGTGGTCCCGGAGCGCCAAGTCTAGGTCCAAAAGGCTCTTAACAGCTTTTACCCCCAAGCTATAAGACTACTGAACAATGAATCAAGTGGCCACCCGGACTATTTACACCCCCCCTCCCCTTTGTTTTTACACTGCTGCTACTCGTTTATTATCAATGCATAGTCACTTTACCCTGACCTACATGTACAAATTACACTTCGACTAACCTGTACCCCCGCACATTGACTACCCCCTTTATATAGCCACGTTTATTTAGCAATTTCTTAACTCTATTTCTTGAACTGCATTGTTGGTTAAGGGTTTGTAAGTAAGCAGTTCACGGTAAGGTTACAATACCTGCTGTATTCGGCGCATGTGACAAATAAAATTAGATTTAACTTTAAATCTTGTATGTTCTTAAGATGATTTATGCATGTTCAGTACAGTTTACTAAGTATAAGGCAACATTGGATTCAGGCAAGAATCCAGCTATACCCCTGTGATTTAAAATGTGAAATTCCCAAACAAATTGCATGCAGGGAATTTTCTCTCGCACAGTATTTTACCACTAAAACATATTATTACACTCAAAAGTGTAATTGCCTTCCTACCCTTTGGCAGCGCCCTGCATTTTTAGGGCCTTAGGCATGATATTCAAATTATATTTGCAGCTTGTTGCTTTCAATAATATCATAATGTTGTTAAATGGTCATAAATTAGTATTTTAGTAAATAAATCAGCATTTTGGGCATGGAAACAGTTTTACTCTGGGCCTGTCAAAGCTTAGGTAATGGACTAAGCTTGGAGAGGATCACACCGATTCAATAAATGTTAACTCAAGGCTAACTTGAGTTTTTTGGCATTGTTGGATACTACTTGATGAGGCACCATTCCATTCCATACAGTCAGATCTCTTATACTCCTTATTGCCTTTTTGTTCCATATTTATGGTATGGATTGATTGTCTGGAGAAAATAAAATTATACAATTTCTCCATCGGGATAGATAATCACTTGCCGTTTTTTTTAGGGGCTAAAATCCAGGTAGTGTTTAGATAATGTGTAGAATTTGGACTTTCTCCTTCCATAAAGTTTTCTTTTCTTTTTGACCTTACTCTGACATTTTCCCATGGTCCTTTGTAAACAACAGCCATTGGTTTAATCGGCCATTTAGATGTAATTCTGACTTTGAACTCCCAAATTTACATTCTCAAGATTTTTTTTTGTTACCAGTGTCTTATACAGTAGAACTATAGGTTTGCTTGGTGAACCCTTATGTATCCTTAATTGTAACAGCACAATAAGGTCTTAGTTGTCATTCTACCAAGGGCAAACCAAGTTTACTGCATGTTTATACTCAAAATTGCCCCATTTACTTTCCTCTATCAAGTCAATCAATTGCAGATGGTGGATTTTTGGGGAACCCCTATTGTAAGTGCTTTTGATTTGCATAGCAGTGTGCCCTGTATAGATGGAGTTGATATAGAAACGGCAGTCACATGGCCTTTAACACAGTAATGATGAACTTTAAACACTTGTAATATTGCCCATATATAGAAATAGTGTGTGTGAGTGTCCATTGTCTCAAAAGGGCCGTGGCGAATCACTACAAACTTTAACTTAACTTGCTCCCTTTTCCCAGCCAATCAAATTCAGATTAGTTGCCAAGAGAGAGCCAGATCACATTAACCTTAATGGCGTGTTGGCAATCAGAAAGGTGTAAATGCTTTAAGTTATATGAAAGCTATAGGCCTATGACTTACAACCTTAACATATAGCCCTATGGTCCAATGGGGACCGGTGCTTATTGTGTCTCTCTTTGACGGTCAAAAGGTAAAGAGGCCACACACTAAGTGGAACTGATTTTCATTGAGACCCGCTTTCACCTTCCTGGCCTTCCCCTTGTTCTTTTCTATATTGGGGGGAGCAGTTTTTCTGTCGCACCAGTTTCCCTTTTCCTGGCAGGAGGAAGCGAGGGCGGACCAGTCCCCCTCGGGCCACTGTGTCTGTCAGTCCCTCGTCCGCTCATCCTGCCGCCCTCTACTTTACCCCCCGGCCAGGGGCATTAAACGTGTCATCGCGTAGGCCACCATCTACTGCATGCAGCTCTCCAAAACACTGACACACACATACATTTACTCCTTGCACTGTCTTCTGGGAGTCTGCCCTAAATCATTCCATTTGTACAGTAGTTATGAATGACATCTCTGTCATCCACAGAGGTAAAAGCACTGCTTAAAGGCTATAGGTGTCAGGTATGGTCAAACAAAGGTTCATATTTGACTGAAAAGCTTGGCAACCTTTTGGAAGTGTGTTAGATCCCTCCAGCTTTACAGTTTGAGAGATTGTCTTCATGTCTTATTCATTTCCCCATTTGGAATGTACCATTTCACCTCTCTGCGGGGAGGGAGGGGGGCTTTGTTACGAAGGGCACTCCTGTGTCCTCCTTGCCCTCTCAGCCACCTGCAGTGGCAGGCCAGACTAGGGAAGTGTCACGACACAGTCCCAAGGCTGCCACTGCCTGGCTGGCCAGCTGTGTGTGTGTGTGTGTGTGTGTGTGTGTGTGTGTGTGTGTGTGTGTGTGTGTGTGTGTGTGTGTGTGTGTGTGTGTGTGTGTGTGTGTGTGTGTGTGTGTGTGTGTGTGTGTGTGTGTGTGTGTGTGTGTGTGTGTGTGTGGATGACCAGCACAGACCAGTACATGTCCCTGGCTTGTCCCACCGGAGGGTCAGACAGTGAGATGTTGACGTACTGATGAGTTCTTGGCGGTGAGCAACAGGGCCCGCCATCCTGTGAACTCTGCTTCTCCCTGTAGCCAGCCCCAGAGCTGCTTCCCCACTGCACAATCCACCACAACACAAAAACCTGACGGAGGATATCTAACAAATGGGGCCTACCACTACATAATGTCATAGTCTTACCCTAAAGCCCTGATCCTACACATAAATCCTGTACTGTCTGACACTACTAATCAACTATTGTGTTTATGTATGTGATTCTACGCCTAACAACGCTATTGAGATGTAGTTTACTGAGAAACCGCACTGTTTTTACCATAAAAACTGCACTGGGTACATACATAAAAGCTATATATCGACCACAAAGACGTAAGGTAGCTTCCTATACTAAAATCCCCTACTGAGTCAGTGGTACAACCACAGCTATGGCTCCCCTCAGTAACTGTTCTCTGATGCCAGATATATAAGAAACTGAAGTGCTTCTCAATACATGCTTTTGTTATTTGGATGTTGAGCTGTACTGAAAAACATTAGAAAAAGAGACTTGTTTGTAAGGATGAAAAGGCCTCACTCAAAGTTATTTGTTTACAATGATTTAAATTCAGAAATCTCTCTCCCTCTCGCTCTGCCTGGGAGAAATGGAAAGAGCACGTAGCGCTGCAGTGTCCCCATTGACAGAATTGGTGAACTTCAGGAAAAGTCTGCACGCAGATGAACTGATATATTTACACTCATATTACTGTACTGTTTTTGGGACAAAGAGACAGCCAGTATCTAGTTTCCATGATTGTGTGGTTAACAAAATGTTCACACTGCCTGAAACGTACAGTATGGTGTCATGGATCACATCAGCTATAGAAGTTCAATGTATATTCTCAGCCTTTCTAATAATGCAGAGTTGTATCGCTCAACATACTTTGAAATCGACTGTATGTGTTGTGTATACAGTCCATTTGGAAAGTATTCTGACCCCTTCCCTTTTTCCACATTTTGTTACGTTATAGCCTTATTCTAACATTTATAAAATTATTTGTTTTACTCATCAATCTACACACGACACCACATAATGACAAAGTGAAAACTTTAAAAAAAATGTTTAATGTTTTGCTAATTTACATAAGTATTCAGACCCTTTGCTATAGGAGACTCAAAATTGAGCTCGGGTGCATCATGTTCCATTGATCATCCTTGAGATGTTTCTACAACTTGATTTGAGTCCACCTGTGGTAAATTCAATTGATTGGACATGATTTGGAAAGGCACACACTAGTCTATATAAGGTCTCACTGGTGACAGTGCATGTCAGAGCAAAAACCAAACCATGAGGTCGAAGGAATTGTCCATAGAGCTCAGAGACAGGAATGAGTCGAGGCACAGCACTGGGAAAGGGTACCAAAACATTTATGCAGCATTGAAGGTCCCCAAGAACACATGGGCCTCCATCATTTGTAAATGGAAGAAGTTTGGAACCACCAAGAATCTTCCTAGAGCTGGCCGCCCGGCCAAACTGAGCAATCGGGGAGAAGGGCCTTGGTCAGGGAGGTGACCATGAACCCAATGGTTACTCTGACAGAGCTACAGAGTTCCTCTGCGGAGATGGGAGAAACTTCCAGAAGGACAGCCATCTCTGCAACACTCCACCAATCAGGCCTTTATGGTAGAGTGGCAAGACGGAAGCCACTCCTCAGAAAAAGGCACATGAGAGCTCGATTGGAGCCTAAAGGCACCTAAAGGCACCTAAAGGACTCTCAGACCATGAGAAACAAGATTCTCAGGTCTGATGAAACCCAGATTGAACTCTTTGGTCTGAATGTAAAGCATCACGTCTGGAGGAAACCTGGCACCATCCCTACGGTGAGGCATGGTGGTGGCAGCATAATGCTGTGGGGATATTTTTCAGCGACAGGGACTGAGAGACTAGCCAGGATTGAGGGAAAGAGAAACGGAGCAAAGTACAGAGAGATAATTGATGAAAACCTGCTCCTCAGACTGGGGTGAAGGTTCACCTTCCAACATTGCAACTACCCAAAGCACACAGCCAAGAAAATGCATGAGTGGCTTCAGGACAGGTATCTGAATGTCCTTGAGTGGCCCAGCCAGAAACCGGACTAGAACCCAATCAAACATCTCTCGAGCGACCTGAAAATAGTTGTGCAGTGACGCTCCCCATCCAACCTGACAGAGCTTGAGAGGATCTGCAGAGGAGAATGGGAGAAATTCTCATCCCAAATCCAGGTGTGCCAAGCTTGTAGAATCAAGAAGACTCAAGGCTGTAATCGCTGCCAAACAAAGTACTTAAAAAAGGGTCTGAATAATATGTACATTTGATATTTCAGGTTTTTATGTTTTATTAGCAAACATTTCTAAAAACCTGTTTTTCCTTGTCATTATGGGCTATTGTGTGTAGATTGATGAGAAGAAAAAACAATTTAATCAAATCAAATCATATTGATTTATATAGCCCTTCGTACATCAGCTGATATCTCAAAGTGCTGTACAGAAACCCAGCCTAAAACCCCAAACAGCAAGCAATGCAGGTGTAGAAGCACGGTGGCTAGGAAAAACCCCCTAGAAAGGCCAAAACCTAGGAAGAAACGTAGAGAGGAACCAGGCTATGTGGGGTGGCCAGTCCTCTTCTGGCTGTGCCAGGTGGAGATTATAACAGAACATGGCCAAGATGTTCAAATGTTCATAAATGACCAGCATGGTCAAATAATAATAATCATAGGCAGAACAGTTGAAACTGGAGCAGCAGCATGGCCAGGTGGACTGGGGACAGCAAGGAGTCATCATGTCAGGTAGTCCTGAGGCATGGTCCTAGGGCTCAGGTCCTCCGAGAGAGAGAAAGAAAGAGAGAAAGAGAGAAAGAGAGAATTAGAGAGGGCATACTTAAATTCACACAGGACACCGGATAGGGCAGGAGAAGTACTCCAGATATAACAAACTGACCCTAGCCCCCCGACACATAAACTACTGCAGCATAAATACTGGAGGCTGAGACAAGAGGGGTCCAGAGACACTGTGGCCCCATCCGAGGACACCACCGGACAGGGCCAAACAGGAAGGATATAACCCCACCCACGTTGCCAAAGCACAGCCCCCACACCACTAGAGAGATATCTTCAACCACCAACTTACCATCCTGAGACAAGGCCGAGTATAGCCCACAAGATCTCCGCCACGGCACAACCCAAGGGGGGGCGCCAACCCATACAGGAAGATCACATCAGTGACTCAACCCACTCAAGTGACGCACCCCTCCTAGGGACGGTATGAAAGAGCCCTAGTAAGCCAGTGACTCAGCCCCTGTAATAGGGTTAGAGGCAGAGAATCCCAGTGGAAAGAGGGGAACCGGCCAGGCAGAGACAGTTCGTTGCCCACTGAAGAGAAGAGTCTTCATTAAAGACTTAAAGGTTAATCCATTTTAGAATAACGCTTTAACATAATTATTTTACGCGTGTGTTGGACGTAACATGAAGCTTTTATAATGCTCTGTCCCTTGACATCATGTTTATGTATGAGTCAGTGACTCATTTATGGATGTTTTATTATAAGTGCTATAAATATGTTCACCCGTAGCTTGTTCTTAGTGGCTGTATAGTTGATGGTATTAGGTTATAAATGGGGTCAGTTTAGTATTTACATTTTCAAACTTCATAATGGCTTAGGTTTGGATTGGAATATGATAAGCTGATCCAAGACCTGTGCTTAGATCATTGTTTTCCCTAATCAGTACAATTGGACCTAGCACCAAGTGGTTCTTGAATAACTCCAACACATAGATTGAGAAGGTTCACTGCAGGCACGTTCCAAACAGTCCCAGTTTGTTGATCATGTGATAACAATGTGGATGGTCAGTCGGGGCCAAATGGCACCCTATTCCCTATGGGTCCTGGTCAAAAGTAGTGCACTAAATATGGAAAAGGGTGCCATTTGGGACACAGTGTCAGAAAAAAAAACTGCTGCAGGTTAGTAACTCAAATGAAACATCAGTGTAGTAAAGGGCTCCAAGGAGACGTTGAGCAAAGTAAGAAAGGTCAGCACAAATCTGCGTGAGATACGCTTTTGCTTCATATCCCCAAGAGGTACTACCATAACGTACTGTAGGCTTCTCTGGATTATACGAGCTAGGGTTTAATTATCTTATTTCAGAAACAGGGGCAATTTAGGTATGCTTTGCAGTGCAATCGGATCTGATGTCATATTCAACCAGACCATACAGCTTTCATAGTTTACACAGTCTCTAAATATTATTATTATTCATATTTTATTTACCCCTTTTTCTCCCCAATTTCGTGGTATCCAATTGGTAGTTACAGTCTTGTCCCATCGCTGGAACTCCCGTAAGGACTTGGGAGAGACGAAGGTCGAGAGCCGTGCGTTCCCCGAAACACAACCCAGCTAAGCCTCACTGCTTCTTGACACAATGCCCTCTTAACCCGGAGGCCAGCTGCACCAATGTGTGGGGGCAAACACCGTACACCTGCGACTGTGTCAGCGTGCATTGCGCCCGCCCACCACATGAGTCGCTAGTGCGCAATGGGACAAGAACATACCTGCCGGCCAAACCCTCCCCTAACAGACGACGCTGGGCCAATTCTGCGCCGCCCCATAGGTCTCTCGGTTCGGGCCGGCCGCAACATTATTTTACTTATTTAACTAGGCAAATCAGCTAAGAACAATTTCTTATTTTCAATGAGAGCCTACCCCAGCCAAACGCTCCCCTTACCCCAGCCAAACCCTCCCCTAACCCGGGCGACGCTGGGCCAATTATACACCGCCCTATGGGACTCCTGATCACAGCCGGTTCTGATACAGCCATGGACCGAACCAGGGTCTGTACTGACGCCTCTAGCACTGAGATGTAGTACCTCAGACTGCTGCACCACTCGGGAGCCCCTTACGTCTATACATGCCTTTCAACTTACAAAAATGCTTAGCCGTCTACTAACCAAATATATGAAAACTGTTTCAGATGACAAATTTTGTTCTGCAGAAACAGTTATGGTAGGTTACAGGTTGTCTTTCTCCTCTAACATTGATGGTCCTGTTTTGAAATTATCTGACAACATTTTTAAAACTATGCCAAGATACTCATTTGACACTGTCCGAATGTTTCTTGAAAGGTTCCATTACATTTGGGGGAACGTTTGTTATTGACTGGGGTGTGGTATCATATAGTCATTGGGTGTCATGCATTTTATCTCTACAATGGGGAGAATTTGGAAGAATAAGATAATCTATTGAGGTGTCATTAGTATCGTGTGACCGATCTCTTAACGTCGTTCATTATGACTTTCACATGCATAGTGTGAAGTGACAACTTGCGAGAGCTTCAAAAGGGAAGACAGTGACAGGGTGCAAGGTATTGACTAATGTTTGTACCTGTCCTTTCATGTTCACAATATACATGTCTGATGATCCTGTTAACACCTAATGTTGACCGTGAGGTTAGCTACCTGCCACCAAAATCACGTTGCCAAGTGTTAAACCAACTCCTAAAATGTTGCGATTCAGATTAGGACCACTGCTACACCTCACAACACACACGCACGCACACTCACACAGATACATTATGTAATCAATCTATAGTACCTTCAAGGTACTTGCTGAAAATGTCTCTGTACTCTTTATGTAATGTGCCTATTACTTGTTTCAATTCAAGGGAATCTACTTCAGAAACAAGGAAATCCCAATTAAATGAATGTGTCAACTACAGGAAATTAGTAAACAAAACATGTTTGCAACTGATTTCCATTGAAATACCTCAAAAGATGTTATGGAAATTAAAAGGGCAAAGTATTTGATAGTATTTTTCTCACAACAAACCAGAATCAATTATACAATATTTATTTTGTTTAGAAAATGACTATTTATTTAAAAAAAATAAGTTTAAGGAATCCAGTGATATATGTAAATAATCAATAATCAGGTTAAAGTGCAAAAATACAATTATACAAAAAGATATCTGTACAAAAATAACATTGGAATGTGAGCTTCGAAAGAGGAATAAGGCAGATGTGCTGACATGGCTTTAACCAAATGAGCAAATTTTAAAAAGACTGCGTTAGACACGTAATGTCCCTTAAACAATGTGGGGATCAAAAGTGAGAGTCTCTCGGAATGTCTGAGAGGTCAAGTTTGTCAGAAAGATCTGGATCACATTCCATACATCCATGATGTATGATCCATTCGCCCCACTGGGTTTCATCATGCCCAACCAATACACAGGCTCTTAAGTCCTTTAGCCCAATTATCTCTTAACTAAACGTGGAAAAACAACTTAGTTTATAGTCCAAGGTGCTCCTGGAAATTGTCTGGATACATCATAGAGATCCAGGATTTTCAAATATCTGTGAAGAATCGTTCCCCACGATGAGCTCAAGATGTTGGTGAACATTTCACTTTTTCAGTCAGAACACTTCAGTTCAGTTCAAGTTCAGAGATGTTCTATGTTAAAGATCTGTTGATGTGCCCTTGAGCAAGGCACTTAAACCTAATTGCTCCTGTAAATCACTCTGGATATGAGCATCTGCTAAATGACTAAATTTGCTTTAAAAAAATGTATTTGCTTTTATTCTTTCCAGTGTCCCCTATTCCTCTTTTTTAGTTATTGATATCACTTCATCTTGGATGGCTTTAGTTCCTTGACCTGCATGTGCAACGTTTTATGGACGGCTAGAGTTCTGGACTGACAAAATCCCTTTCCACACTCCTGGCACTTGAAAGGTTTCTCCTTGGAATGGATGTACCTGCAGGGCAGAACAGAACAAAAAGAACAAAAAGGTTAACGTTATGGTGATATATTGTTCTAAAAGGTATGAATTAGAACGAATTAGAACGTATGACTCTCATACTCAACACGTATGCAAAATGTTGATGTTGCTTACAGCTATAATTCAAATCAATATCAACAGTGCCAATGTCAATTCAAAGGCATTCCGATGTATTAGCTTTAGATTGCCTCCGTTAAACTCTTTAATATGCACATGATATCGCTTCATGCCTTTGTTGCAGCTTTTCACACTACTTAACCAGATTTTTACCCGATTTAATTCACATAGTGGATTGTTACTGGATTTTTTCACATACTGATCATGTTCGTGGCCTATCGCTCTAAATGGATTAACGGTCTAATGCATGATATGGTTGGGGCAAATTCCATTCAGGGCTATTCCATGTCTTGAATTAGAATGAATTCAAATGGAATTGGACTCAACCCTGATGCATTACGCTGTCGGAGACTCAACATGATTAATCAGTAGTGTATACGACAATTTAGGAAGCAATTACTCATTTGTTGTATTAATATCCTATGCTGTTCTTATGTAGAAGGTTCTGTGGCCAATTTATAAAGTTTCCAATAAAATATTATTCATTAATTTACAACATTTTCGCAGCCATCTATCGCCATACTCCTCGTTCATTAAATTGAGCTTCATTGTAATAGAAAAGTGCAGGTCTCACCTATGGTCTCGGAGGTGGTCCTGCCTCCGGAAGGCCTTGTGGCAGATGTCGCAGGTGTACGGCCTCTCGTCCGTGTGCGTCCGCTCGTGGATAAGCAGGTTGTAAGACTTGGTGAAGTGGCGGCCGCAGAACTTGCACACAAACTCCTTCTTGGTCTTGGAGGGCAGGCGGCCGCGGCTGGGCTTGCGCTCGGGCGATGACAGCTTGGCTATGTCCATGAGACAGCCTAGCCCACCATGGCGAGGGGAAGTGGTGGCGACTGCCCCCATTATGCTCAAGTCCTCTGCCTTCAGTGGGTCTTCCTGGGTGGCTGCAGCAGCCAAGTTGGCAAAGTCGAAGCGTGGCTGAGGCTTGTTCTTGGAGCCCTGGAAGAGACCCATGGCGGTAGCTGCGGCGTCGGCCATGGCGGTAGCTGCGGCGTCCTTTGACTGGACCAGGTGGGGAAAGATGGGGATGGAAGGTATGCCTGGGAAGCGGCCGTCCATCAGGGCTGGGAGCTTGGAGAAAGTGCAGCGGGGAAGAGCAAAGGGAGGGTAGCCCAGGGTCCACTGATGGAGGTGGACGGCATGCAGGGCGCTGAAGCTATAGATGCCAGGGACTTGGTCCGTGGGTAGCTGGAAGCCATTGGAGGTCTGGAGAAAGGAGTAGTTGGCGAGCTGCAGGGAGGGGTGGAGGGGAACCGGGGCTGGAAGAGTCTTGCTGCCCATGGTTGGTGTCGCTACTGATCACCAGATCACGGGATTCTCTCTGGAAAAGCAACACCATAAAAAAGTCAGGTCATATTGACAACACAACAGAACTGTACACATACAGTATAACTCATCATGTGTTATTGTTTTACAAACCAATGATACATTGTTAACAACAGTATCTTCTACTATATTAAAAATACAAATAAGGACAATAATGATCATACTTTTTCATCACGAACCAGGAAGCATAATTGTGATATTTAATGAGTCTCAAATAACATTTCTAACTAAGTATTTCCTGCTACCCCCTCTTTTTGAGTCATCCTGGCGTATTTCCCCCACACCCTAGCACAACCACAATGCCAAGCCAATACACAAGCGGCCCGGCTTGATTATCTAGTTGCTTTTCAAGAGGCCTCATATCAGTGGATTAAGGTGATGCATGTGAATGTATCCCTTTACCGCTGAGACAAAGGGGAAGACAGTGATAAGAGCTGTCTGAACCAGACCTCCGTGCAACAGGAGCTACCAGCTCAACACATGGTCCGATACACACACACACACACTATGAATCACGTATTGTCCTCAAGGCACACGATGAGTGAAGACAGCCTGCATGTGTGGGTTTGTGTGTGTACACACATGCGCGTGTGTGGCACATGTGTACAGGTCAGAGAAGAGGTGTGCACTGCACTCCCAGTGTGCGTTTGGTGTGGGTGTTTCCCATTCCCAGAAAACATGCCGGGGGCTGTTAAGACAGGGTAAATAGAATGACACCATTCACTGAGGTGAAATGCCTCCGTGAGCAGGGCTCTAAAGTGTGACCATATGCTCCTAAATATTTTGCACCAGTACGACTAGATTATAATTGTCGTAATGATGAGGCTTAGCTGTACCGCTGTTTCCGAGTGCCCTGGATAAATAAAAGTGAGTGTGGATGTTGCGCCATTACTACAGATAAAACCAATTGTCCCTTGCCCAAACCATTGAAAAGTTGTGACTACAGTATATTACCAGCACTACGTTTTTTCCCAGCTGCAGCTGGATGCATCTCCATTGGCAGGCCATATTTTACATTAATAAATCATGTCAAGGGCCGTTAACACCTTGTTTACTAACATTGCCTTATTAGCTAGCTAGCTAACAACCTGGTAACTTTACCAGTGTATCCAAACATTTGGGGGTACAGAAACAATGGTAAAGGGACAGCTTCTTCAGGAGATCAATGCATAGTCTCACGTCAGATGGCGTCATTCTTACACGACACGCAGTTGCCAGGTGCCATTTGTCTAACCAAACATGGAACTAAATCAGGATTTAGATCATCCGCCTAACAGTAGGTATGACGCACTGGCTACTGCGGCAAACCATGCTTGATCAGCTGAGTAAATTTGCTCCAGCTAGCAGCCTAGTGATATCATGTTTTGAATGGCCAATACGGTAGCTAGTTTGCCAGCTTGTTGATGAAGTTGTATGGCACCAAAGTTATGGGACTGTTCTCAGAAATCAGCAGGTATTTGACTCTGACAGCTGGCACTGTGCCTACTTTGTTGGCAAAACACGATAATGTCACAGCTAAAGCAGTCAGCTGTGCAGCAAAAAAATCTCGGCAGAACAGAAACAGTCTTATCATGAAAAACTCACGTGTGCTGTTATTAGCTATAATTTCACTACAGGGAGCTTTGAGTGTGTGAACTGACGTTGTTAGCACAGCTTTCATTTCATATGGATTAATTTGAGGCTGGTTCAGCCAGCAAGCAGACACATGCTACTTAATTTTCGTGCACATTTCGTTTTTCAAAAATACTGATTCGACAACCACAAAACACCTTAGCTACATGTAGAATTATGTGGTGAAGACTTGCTCATGAAAAAAATAATAATAATTTAGCTTTTAAAATTAACAAACGTCTTTACAGGGTTATATATTAGTTTCTAGTGGACACCATGTACTTCAAAAGTACCTCAAATTCATATAGGCCCAATAAAGGCTGTAAAAATGTTAGTTTCTGGTGCTCCTACATTTTATGTGGTGCTCTTAAGTGTTTTAAATTGGGAGCACCAGTGCTACCAATTCATGTTTTTAATGTATAGAGCTGTCTGTGAATCTGTTTAAACAGGTTTTGATAAGAGGAAATAACAAAGCACAATAATGCCTCTGTTTCTGTGCCTATTTGATGGTCAGGATATGACACAGTTATCCAGTGTCTTTTCTGTCTTAGTCTAAACAGAGCTGGCATGCCGCACCATTGTGATATGATTTAGCTTTCCACCAAAAAAGCATTTACCCCTAAGCCATGCCATTTGCTTTGTTTGATTTTGTTAGTCATATGGATTTGTGTGTAATCCCCCTTTTTTTTACTGCTCTGCAAATATGACTTCTTCATAATTCTATTACTGGTTGATATTATTAATATTATTGTTAAAAGTGGTCATGGGTTATCTACTTTAGTCATACATACTGTGTCATAATAACATAAGGAAACCACAAGATATGGCCTAATCAAGATATAGATAATAATAGTCTCCATGGATATAGATAGGCATATTAGAGAAAAGGACCCCTTGATCATATTGGTGAACATAGGCCTAAAATGTTGATAAATAAAAGTGGGGAGTGAGTGAGAGCCATGGTTGCCCTGCAGTAAATAAGAGTGAAATAGTCCTAATTAGAATTACCGAAGTTCAAACGTCCCCCGGGGATTTCTCCTTTCTGATCATGACGCAGAAGTAATTGACTTTTACTTAGAGGTCATTAGGGGAGATCAGCGGTTGCTCCCGAGCCGTCTCGTATCCTTAATAACCCTTTGATGTCTACATACCATCTCAACGACTCAACAATCAAGCTGAACAGTGCTACGTCCCATTCCCCGTTGGTCGTGACTGGCCAACTGTTAAATTCCGCGCCTCGGCCGAAAGCGGACGTGTTGTGAGATTTGAACATACAAGATAACGCAAAGCATGATCGAATTGTCCCACACACATATCACGCAGGTATATTATTGTTAGTATGTTTCAGACATGTGCTCTCTACTCTAATTCTAAATATGTAGAGGTTAGACTACTAGGACAGTTCAAAACAAGATCCCACATCCTATGGATTAAAGATGACCCGAGGTAAACCTAAATTACATATTGCCAAGACGTTGTTGGCTAATTAGGAGAATTTTGCATTGGTGTTGACAGAAAAATCAAATCAGCATTCCCATTTCGGTCCCCACACGCCAAAATGGATGAAAATCAGCGCAGCTTTTCCTTGCCACAAGTGTATTTAAACTGAGGCGATGAAATAGTTAATGGGCTCACTTTATGTTGTATCCATATATGCGCGCTCTTGTAGCCGACAGACATGGGCCTTACCTATAACATTAGGCCTACATGTAATTTCAGGATTTAGAGGGAGCTTGCATCTTTCAGGTTGTACATAAACAAGGATACGAATATAGGCTACAGTAAGCATTACATTGTAATGCACTAGTTTAGGATTAAAGAATGTGGGAATATTTTTTGTTATTCATTATTATATATTTTTTATTGAACCTTTATTTAACTAGGCAAGTCAGTAAAGAACAAATTCTTATTTACAATTATGGCCTACCCCGGCCAAACCCTAACCCGGACGACGCAGCGCCAATTGTGCCTATGGGACTCCCAATCACGGACGGATGTGATGCAGCCAGGATCGAACCAGGGTCTGTAGTTACGCCTCTAGCACTGAGATGCAGTGCCTAAGACTGCTGCGCCACTCGGGAGCAAATACACTCGGGAAACTACAGGCTACGACTCAGTCAAACTAAATCCATATGGTCAATGTCCCTAACCTCACTACTGTGGCTAAAATAGGCTTTCTGTCATATGCCTACATATCTTTTTGGTAAACCAAACTGCATGCAAACTTGGATGATTGAATTTTATTAGCTCTCCTGTTTAAAAGTGGATTAAAGTAGACTACAACGTATATTTCTTAGAAACATATAGTGTTCAATTCTTATAGATGGAATGGTGACCGTGTGTGTTCTCGCTGGGCACACACTGGTTGAATCAACGTTGTTTCCACGTAATTTCAATGAAATTACGTTCAACCACGGGGAATAGAAGTTGAATTGACGTCTGTGCCCAATGGGTTTTGGAGAGCAACTTCAGAGTTCTTATGTTAATGCAGATCCTTTTGTTAATTGTGCAGCAATTACCGCGAATGCGCATGTTTTTAGCGGTGTGTTGATGCAGAACATGAGAGGATATGGGCACTTGAGCGCAATAAAATAAAATAAAGCAACTGATGTGTGCACCTAAGCAACGTGGGAAAAAGCTCTCTGAAAATAACAATTAAAAAATGAATAGGCCTAAGAATGATCCCAATTTAAGACAATTGTTCCAAATCATATTTCATACCATAAACCCGTGAATTTGTTCATAGCAATTAGCACAAACATGTGGTCACTGTTTTAATTCAGATGATTGTAATTCCAGACAAAATACCGTGTTTTAATATGAGATGTATAGATTCCTACAGCAGAAAACACTGATAGATCGTGTGTTCAAGTAAAAAAACTATAACGCTTATCCATGTAAAGTAGCCTACAATAAAATGACGACTTTCGTTATATTCCATCACAGTGGTTTAACTCTAAATATGTGATTATTAATAGCATGAAATTCCCCTACAACTAAGACAGCTTAAAGTTGATAGATATCAAAATAAATTATGAAATGTACGCCGACACTAGCTTTTGTTTTTTGATGGCCTATTGAAATTCGTTGAAGTAAGTGCTATAAGAGACTGCTAAAACAAATAACAACGATAGCCTTATGGTCATAATCATCCTAACCATTCCAGCTATATTTGAGTAAATCAATATATTACTAATATTTGGAAGTAGGCTTACCTTATGCCACAAATTAATGGAAAAAATATCACACATTATAGACAACAGAAACATGCATTCACTACGACTTTCATACTGGTTTGGATCAATTAAATTGGGGGAAAACCCTCAAAATCAATGGCCATCCTCGTCATCAAACACAGGAATCTTTCTTATGTTGACTCAGACCATGTAATGTATAATGCAACTGAACGAAATGTATGTTTTGCATGGAATTATTTATTTATTTTCACATAGATCCTTGTTGATTTTACTCCATCAACTTCACATCGTGCTGGAATGCGTTTACTTCTGAAAGATCGGTCAGTGCTATCCAGAGTGCTTGGGACGTTCATACCCTAACCTTAACCCCTGCCCTTATCCTTAACCATAACCCCTTACCTAAGGATCCCGTATAACACGTGAAATATCCCACCTGTTTCACACTCGCCTGGCGCATCTAACTCAGAAGGCACCCAGAACTGACTCCATGCAAGCTCGAGACACTGTCGACGATGTTTACTTCTAAGTTCCTGCGTTAAAACATGCCAAAAGTCAAAAACGGAATATTAGGGGATATTGTAATAACACCTATATTTACTTTTAATGGAACAGTTATGTTACTAGAACTCAGCTCAGACCAGTTGCGCTAAAGTTGACAGCTTTGTTCATTCCCCCCGAAGAAGCCTGAACATAAACAACTTTTAAACGTTATATTCTGACAGATGGCTCATAGAAAAATTACAGACAAAATGTAATACAAGGAAATAGTTACCAGCTCAGATTGGTCGGTCCTTGGATCCGGAGGGGTCCTGGAGTTAAAAACTTGGGAACGGTCCGATGCAAAACGCCTTGGAAAAAAGTTTCAAGTAGTTCAGAGAAAGTTTTTGACTTCGCAATACAACTTGCCCCGCATGTTCACACCGAGCTCAGAATGTAAGCGCGTGTAGTTCACAGCTGTCCCAAATAGTTGTGTCCTGGACTTCTATAGTGACTCTGGGGAAGACGCCTTCTGTTACTGCCCTGCGGTCTGCACTCAAACCGCCTCTTTATTGCAACCAAACCCTTTACTCGCACATGCGCGTCATTTAGTCAGCCCCCATTCGAATTTGAGATAGCTCTTTACTGTAAACTCAATTCCCCTTTTTTTTGGAAGTAGGCTTACTTTATGCCACAAAGTGGTGGGGGGGCGAACATAGTTGTACGGGCGAACATAGCTGCAGCACAGTGTCAAAAGTGATCTCTTTTTCTTAAAGAACTAAAACAAAACGTTGGTGTATGGCCTTAATGAGCATAATGCATACAGCATTTTCCTATTTACAAACGAATCAAAGTATCAATTTGCCATTTTGTCTAGCCCATAACTGAAAATTGTTTATTTTTAACCAGCGTCTAGGCCTATAGACTTTATAAACAGGCATGTCATTAATATAATTATTAAGATATTATCCACATTATATTAATACTATTGTTATTATCAGCATCATCCTAGTTTTAATAACAATGCTTATACTTATTTCCATAGGGTTGGTATTATTAGTGGATGCAACAACATGTGGATTTAACCTCATGCACCTAAAGCATACGATCTGTAATCTGAAGGGCAAAAATCGCCAAAACAAATAATTTCGATTATTATATTCATTGGAATAAAAGCAAATTGCTATTTTAAAAATAATTCCATTAGGCCTCCGGGCCTTCCTGTTTAAAATAAGCTTTTGTACAAGGTGGAAGGGACTAACAAATCAACTCCCTCTTTCTCATAATTAAAGTAAATATGCAACTGTCACTTTAACTTGAGATCGGGAGGGAAATAAAGAGCATTAGTGTATTTACCCCCCCCCACCCCACCATTATTCAATTAAGACGGATCTCAACCTCTGTTCAATTTCAAATGCAGGATAAAATATCTTCTTTATATGGAAGAAAGAGCAGTTGAGATGAGGTATTTCTAGGCTGTTTATGTAATAAAGTAAATATCTGAAGTTAAACTCAAATTTAGCAAGGCAGGGAAGGAGAATTTACGAAACTGGAAACATTAGGCCCGCTGAGATGTATGACTTTGTTGAATAATCACTGAGTGAGCTATTTAAAAAATCGAATGAATACATTTACCTAATACATTTGATTAATATAAAACACTCATTGTCCAAGTTACAGCACAAATGCAGCTCACTGTAGGTCTTCACCGTTATCGTTGTTATATTGACAAGGTGTTCATGCTCCTGTGGTCAAGCTGTTTTTTCTTCTTTCATTTGGAAGGCATTTGATCCCTCTTAAATGTGTGGATAAGCAACACCTTGCGGTGGTGCTATAGTGTACAAAACCCGCCACCTGCTGGACATAACATTATCGTCTCCTGCATCGTCCTGTGTTCCTCCTTCACAAACAAATGAGGGGTAAGGCCAGAGCCCTAACCCCATGCCATGCATTGTCTAATATCGACCCAAATAACTTACCTTTGTTGTTGGTATTATTATCAGATTTCAGTAATATTGTTACAGAAAAGTAGCCTACTGTGAACTAAAACGCTTGGAAATACACTACATGGACAACAGTAGGTGAATACCTGCCCGTCGAACATCTCATTCTAAAATCATGGGCATTGATATGGAGTTGGTAACCCCTTTACTGCTATAACAGCCTCCACACTTCTGGGAAGGCTTTCCACTAGCAGCATTAGTGAGGTCGGGCACTGATGTTGGGCAATTAGGCCCGACTTCGCAGTCGCCATTCCAATTCCTCCCAAAGGTGTTCGATGGAGTTAAGATCTCTGTGCAGGCCAGTCAAGTTATTCCACATCGATCTCGACAAACCATTTCTGTATGGATCTCTCTTTGTGCACGGTGGCATTGTCATGCGGAAACAGAAGAGGGCCTTCCCCAAACTGTTGCCGCAAAGTTGGAAGCACAGAATCATCTACAATGTCATTGTATACTCTGGCGTTAAGATTTCCCTTCACTGGAATTAAGGGGCCATGCCCAAACCATGAAAAACAGCCCTCGACCGTTATTCCTCCTCCACCAATCTTGACAGTTGGCACAATGCATTGGGGCAGGTAGCGTTCTCCTGCCATCCACCAAAAACCCAGATGGGGAAGCGTGATTCATCACTCCTAAGAACACGTTTCCCTGCTCCAGAGTCCAATGGCTGCGAGCTCTACACCACTCGAGCCGACGCATGGCATTGTGCATGGTGATCTTAGGTTTGTGTGCGGAGGCTTGGTCATGGAAACCCATTTCATGAAGCTCCCGACGAACAGTTCATCTGCTGACATTGTTTGGAACTCATAGTGAGTTGAGTGTCACATTCGAAGACAGACGATTTTTACGAGCTTCAGCACTCAGTGATCCTGATCTGTGAGCTTGTGTGGCCTACCTCTTCATGGCTGAGCCATTGTTGCTCCTAGACGTTTCTACTTCACAATAACAGCACTTACAAATGACCAGGGCAGCTCTAGCAGGGCATAAATTTGATTAACTGACTTGTTGGAAAGTCGGTGCCATGTTGAAAGTCACTGAGCCCTACAGTACGGGCCATTCTGCCTGCCAATGTTTGTCTATGGCGATTGCACGGCTGTGTGCTCGATTTTATACACCGGTCAGCAACGGGTGTGGCTGAAATAGCTCAATCCACTCATTTGAAGGGGTGCCCACTTAATTTTAGTTTATATACAGTGCCTTCAGAAAATATTCATACCCTTTGACTTATTCCACATTTTGTTGTGTTACAAGCTGTATACAAAATATAGTTTTTCTCCCTCATTTACATACAATACCCCAATCCATGAAGTGAAAACATGTTTTTAGAAATGTTTGCACATTTATTGAAAATTAAATACATAAATATTTAATTCACATAAGTATTCACACCCCTGAGTCAATACTTTGTAAAAGCGACTTTTGGCAGCCATTACAGCAGTCTTACTGGGTAAGTCTCTAAGGTTGTGTCTACACTTGTCACTTACATGCGGTTATTGTGCTGCTGAAAGGTGAATTCATCTCCGAGTTTCTGGTGGAAAGCAGACTGAACCAGGTTTTCCTCTAGGATTTTGCCCGTGGTTAGCTCCATTCCGTTTTTTTTTTAATCCTGAAAAACTCCCCAGTTGTTAACAATTACAAGCATACCCGTAACCCATAACATGATGCAGCCACAACCATGCTTAAAAATATGGAGAGTGGTACTCACTAATGTGTTGTATTGGATTTGCCCAAAACATAACCCTTTGTATTCAGGACCAAAAATGAGTTGCTTTGCCACATTTTTTGCAGTATTACTTTAGTGTCTTATTGCAAACTGGCTGCATGTTTTGGAATATAATATATATTTTTTCATTTTGTCAAATAGGTTAGTATTGCATGGTTGTTTATCCATACTCAAGTTTTCTCCTATCACAGGCATTACACTCTAACTGTTTTAAAGTCACCATTGGCCCCGTTGTAAAATCCCTGAGCAGTTTTCTTCCTCTCTGGCAACTGAGTTAGGAAAGACACCTGTATCTTTGCAGTGACTGGCTGTATTGATACACCAGTGGTTTCCAACCAGGTACTAGGAGCCCTGATGATACTTGGCCTATCCATGTTAAACACTATTATTGCATACAGAGTCCATGCAACTTATTATGTGACTTGTTAAGCACATTTTTACTACTGACCTTATTTAGGCTTGCCATAACAAAGGGGTTGAAGACTTATTGACTCAAGACATATCAGCATTTCATATTTTTTTTGTTGTTGGACTTTTTACCCCTTTTTTGTGATAGGACTCAGGAGAGGCGAAGGTCGAGCACCATGCGTCCTCCAAAACTTGACCCCGCCAAGCTGTACTGCTTCTTGACACACTGCTCTCTTAACCCAGAAGCCAGCTGCACCAATGTGTCGGAGAAAACACCATACAGCTGGTGACTGAAGTCAGCGTCCATGCACCCGTCCCACCACAAGGAGTCACTAGAGCACGATAGGACAAGGACATCCTGGCCGGCCAAACCCTCCCCTAACCCGGACAATACTTGGCCAATTGTGCACCACGTCATGGGTCTCCCGGTCGCGACCGGCTGCGACACAGCCTGGGATAGAACCCGGGTCGGTAGTGATGCCTCTAGCGCTGCGATGCAGTGTCTTAGACCACTGCTCCACTTGGGGTGTTAAACATAATTCCACTTTGACATTATGGGGTACTATGTGAAGGCCAGTGGAAAAATATCTAAATGTATCCATTTTAAATTCAGGCTGCAACACAACAATATGTGGAAAACGTCAATGGGTATAAATACTATCTGATAAGAAATTGGATATAACATTGATATGACAAGTTCATATGGTGAATGTAGCCTCTGGAGATATATATCCACTAGACATCATGCACTTCAGAATAATGTATTATATAATTATATAATGTTTTGTAAATATGTCATTATTTTGCTGGAGTAGTTGCTAAAGACAACCTATTAAAAAGTCATATCATCTGGTGCACTGTTGCAAAGACAGATTTCATTCTGCTATTGTTTTTAAAAATGTTCATGATTGACAAACATATTTGAAGATGAAGGTTTGACATGGTGATTGAAACTACTCCTGAGTACTGTATCTTGTGAAAAGTTTATTTTAAGAGCATGTTTTGGCAAGACTCATATAAATTGAATCACAGCGCCTAGTTCAAGAGCGCTGACCTCAATAATTAATCATCAATGCTGCCACAGAAGCACATGGAATAGTCCAAGTCTGTGTGTAATAAAAAAACACAAGCAATACATAATATTTTGTCAAAAAATGTAAAGAATGGACTGGGTACAAGTGCCTGCTAAGTGTTCAGCACTCTGTCCACGCTATACACACAGATGATTACACCACTAGACTGCCACTGGATTGACCCCCCTTCTCCCCTCCCTCTGAAATTATGTTTACAGATCACTTACATATTTTATTCCCACTATTTACATCACTTTGTGATAATCCAAACACTTAAGGCAAGGGAAATGTGGTCTCAATGTCATCTGAGTCAAATCCAGACAGTCTACTACATGAGTGAGTAAAAGTAGAGTGTGTTGGAAGGCTTTTGTGGGAGGTAGCAAAGTTTGTGACCTTTGGATCAGTACAGGCAATATGACTGGAGCCTAGCTGTGGATTTAAGAGGAAAAAAACATACAGTATCCCCAGTAAAATGGTATTTCACAAGAATAATACATGAAAACTGATGAGATTGTCTATTCATGTAAGCCTATAGAGCTCCCAACCATATAATCCAGTGTTTATCAGTGGCTATAAGCAATACTATGTATTATACATAGCTCATATTTGTAAATGTGTTTATAATGCATTTGAGTGTTACCAACATTTTGTAAGAACACAATTAAGTCACTGGTAATGATGAAAGTAGTGGATACAGTAGCTCATCCACAGTATTATGTTGCAGAGGTGGCAATATGTTTGGTTAGTGATACACTAGAGTTCAGAGTGTTGGTGGGTTGAATGTCATTAAACCCAGGCACAGATTGGTCCATGCTATACATATGAATTCTGGTTTTCCAATGCATATACATTATTCTATAGAGGACAGAAAGCCTATGATAATTGACGACATGCAAAAAGGAACATCTGCAGATCTGTTCCTATTGGCTTTAGAAATAATCAAAAGGCCTAAAATATATGCAAAATGTCAGCTGTCCTCCAATGAATCTTAAGTCCATACACTCTTAGAAAACGGTAGCATCTAGAACCATAGGAGAACCCCTAGAAGAACCCTTTTTTGTTGCATTTAGAATCCTTTTGGGTTCCATTTAAAACCCTTTTTCTACATGGAACCAAAAGGTTTTTTACCTGAAACCAAAAATGATTCTCCTATGAGGACAGCAGTAGAACCTTTTGGAACCCTTTTTTCTAAGAGCGTAGGCTTCTCATAGACGATGAATCAAACACGGGGCTCGCCCTGATAGGCTACATACATTTGGAGAGGATGTCTTTGTTTACAGAAGCTGGAGGATGCAGACCTTAGCCATAACCTGACCAGTATGGCATGTTGGGCGGCTGTAATTTCATAACACACAGTTTACAGCTGGAGTATTGCACTCAATTTTTAATGTAACATGTTGCAGCAGGGAATGATGTTTTACCTGTTTTTAAGGGGAGAGGAATTCACCTCCCCTTTAAAATGTTATTTTATTTGGATAGCTATGGTATATAGGTGAAGTGAGAGGGGAAGACAGATGCAGTATTTAAAGTTGAAGAGGTCGGCATGGGGATCAAACCCTGATCTCTCACGGGGCATGTGTAGTCCAGAATGTGCTGTTTTATACTGTTAGACCAAACTCCTGCACCGGGGTTTTGAACTATACGGTCTATTCTTGTCTATACTCCATCTCCATGTGGTTATGGTTGATCTTACATCATTCCCTTTCTGACTGACATGAATCATGGTGAGCTGAAAGGAGGCTGAAGTCATGACCTACGGTGTGATCGAAGCCAGGTCTCCGGCCCTGTTTGTGTCAAGCGAAACAGCGCATGTGTAGATAGCATTTAGCTAACAGCCAACCACTTGCAGCTTGTCTTGAGAACTAGCTAGACTTAACAAAATAAGTGGTTTGTATTTCCAGCATAAAACATTTTACCAATGCCTAAATCCAAACAGAGAGTTCAGCTATGTTTTGTCTGAGCAGTGGCTGTTGTGTCGTCTGTCAAAACCTTTAGATGCAGATTTAAGTTTTTCTTATTCCATCTTGTTCTTGGGAGCTCTGCTCAGAGTGCAGAAATGAATGTAATTGCATAAGGTAAGGCAAGCAACGTAATTGGTTACATGTAGGTACGTAATTCCAATTGGTTAAGGTTAGGGCTCAAGGTTTGGTTAAGTTTAGGTAAGAAATGTGACTGGTTCAGTTTAGGTTTGAGTTATATTGTTTGCAGAGACCCACCACCATCATTTACAAACAAGTGCAGGAACAGCACTTTTGACTGGAAATGAAAAGTAGCAGATTGTGCCTTCATTATGTGCCACACTGATGCTTTTGGAAAATGTTTTTCCTTAATATTCTGCTTAGTCAAGTTCCACTGGCCACCTAAAGTCTCTCATAAGTCACATTGCTTAATAGCTATATGCTTCCCATACATTTGTGGGAACAAGTCATGATCAATGATCAATCATGCAATCAAGTATATGGGGAGTTTAACAACCAAGAAGTTGCCATGGCAACAGAGATAATTAAAAGCCTGTGGTCCTGTTTTCTGAAGTCTGAAGTTTACATACACCTTAGCCAAATTACATTTAAACTCAGTTTTTCAATCCTGACATTTAATTCTCGTAAAAATTCCCTGTCCTTAGGTCAGTCAGAGCAGCTCACAGATTACTGCACCTGTACATAGCCCACCTATAATTTAGCCCAAACAAACTACCTCTTTCCCTACTGTATTTATTTATTTATTTTGCTCCTTTGCACCCCATTATTTTTATTTCTACTTTGCACATTCTTCCACTGTAAATCTACCATTCCAGTGTTTTACTTGCTAGATTGTAATTACTTTGCCACCATGGCCTTTTTTTGCCTTTACCTCTCTTATCTCACCTCATTTGCTCACATCGTATACAGACTTGTTTATGCTGTATTATTGACTGTATGTTTGTTTTACTCCATGTGTAACTCTGTGTCGTTGTATGTGTCGAACTGCTTTGCTTTATCTTGGCCAGGTCGCAATTGTAAATGAGAACTTGTTCTCAACTTGCCTACCTGTTTAAATAAAGGTGAAATAAATAAAACATAAAAATGAATTTAAAAAGTTAGGATCACCACTTTATTTTAAGAATGTGAAATGTCAGAATAATAGTAGAGAGAATGATTTATTTCTAATTGTATTTCTTTCATCACATTTCCAGTGGGTCAGAAGTTTACAAACACTCAAATAGTATTTGGTAGCATTGCCTGTAAATTGTTTAACTTGGGTCATACGTTTCGGGTAGCCTTCCACAAGCTTCCCACAATAGGTTGGGTGAATTTTGGCCCATTTCTCCAGACAGAGCTGTTGTAACTGAGTCAGGTATGTAGGCCTCCTTGCTTGCACACCCTTTTTCATTTCTTCCCACAAAGTTTCTATGGGATTGAGGTCAGGGCTTTGTGATGGCCACTCCAATACCTTGACGTTGTTGTCCTTAAGCCATTTTGCCACAACTTTGGAAGTATGCTTGGGGTCATTGTCCACTTGAAAGACCGATTTGCAACCAAGCTTTAACTTTCTGACTGATGTCTTGAGATGTTGCTTCAATATATCCATGTCATTTTCCTGCTTCGTGATGCCATCTATTCTGTGAAGTGCACCAGTCCCTCCTGCAGCAAAGCACCCTCACAACATGATGCTGCCACCCCCATGCTTCACGGTTGGTATGGTGTTCTTCGGTTTGCAAGCCTCCCCCTCTTTCCTCCAAACATAACGATGTCATTATGGCCAAACAGTTCTATTTTTGTTTCATTAGACCAGAGGACATTCCTCCAAAAACTACAATCTTAGTCCCCATGACAGAACGACAGATTTGTACTTTTTCAGCTCGGGGGTTTGAACTTGCAACCTTCCGGTTACTAGTCCAACGCTCTAACCACTAGGCTACCCTGCCGCCCCACTTAGTGGATGTAAACTTCTGACGCACTGGAATTGTGATACAGTGAGTTATAAGTGAAATAATCTGTCTGTAAACAATTGTTGGAAAAATTACTTGTGTCATGCACAAAGTAGATGTCCTAACCGACTTGGCAAAACTATAGTTTGTTTAGAAGACGTTTGTGGAGTGAATGAAAAACGATTTTTAATGACTCCAACCTGAGTGTATGTAAACTTCTGACTCCATGAGTCGGGTGCATAAGGCAATGGGAACCCCATGATTGGTCAAGATTCTTTTTTTCATGTTTCCTTTCTTTGCAGTCCATTAGAACTCTATACCATTCTCAAGGCTGCAGAAATAACGTTGTGTTTGGAACCAACGATATCTTCTGAGATCTCCACCTTTCATTGTGGTTGAATTATTTTCCCTTCTAAGTCTCTCCTATTGTCACATGCAATAACTCAAAACATAAGATTAAAGTGATCTCCAATCAGCTTTCATTCAATTGTGTATTTACATTATAATAAAACCAATTCCATTTAGCTATATATCTTTTGGACATTAATTATAATGCAAGAACAAAGGGGGTGGATCAGTCATGGCTCGGTGATGTCATTGAGGTATACTCAAAGTTAAAGGAACCCTAGACCTCAATGTTGCCCTTTAAGTTCACTCATTCGTATTACAATAATAATAAACCTGTAATAACTAATAAAGGGGGTTGGGAAGTGGCTGCTTCTCCTACTACCAACCGATACGTGGTGCCAGATGATGAACTCATGGCTGCTATGGGACATTTTAGGCTATTAACTCAAATATTATTGTTGGTGATTAGATTAATGATTGTGATGTATGTTTCTGCGTGAGTGTTGTAATTGACAGATAAGGTAATAAAGGATTGGGATCCCAAGAGCTTTTGATTGACTCAGGGTATGTTTTTATATCGCTGAACAGACTATATTATATGACGGCATCATCCAGACCAGCAGCAGTTTAAAGATTAAAAAATGGTAGCGTGTTTATATTGCCTTTACGTTGTTATTCGTGGCAATTCTTTGAATTATCAGATTGCATGGATGTCTGACGACTAAGGATGGTAATCATGGTTAATTGATGCAATTGAAAAAGCGATTGGAAAATTACTATGTATGACTCCCTTCATTGTGGAAATGTAGATTACTGTTTTTTTTTTGTGGCAGAAAACATGCCACGGATGTTTACTTGCTTAACATTAAGACAATTTCCACCTTCCCTTCATGAGGTTTTGGTTGATGCTCTGGCTTGTTGAGGCAAAGCTCCTCCTTCACCAGCAGGGGCTGGGAGACAGACAGACAGAGACAGGGTTAGGAGGACATGCTGAAGTAGGGAGGGAACTGTGTGGCTTTATTTAACCTGGTTGGCTATGGAGAACGTACAGCCTCAGAGTCACTTGGACTTGTCATCGTCACAACAAGTTGGTGTCAGAGTTGCAAGGAGTTTGTGTCGGTTGTCCTAATATGGACACTGTAATCCTGGAATATTTCAAACCGATGACATCATACCATAAAAAAGAAAGTGGCCATCAGAATATTAATGATGCACACCCCTGGTCAAACATGATAAACATTTTCATCACAGCTGACCAGGAATGTCACATTCAACTTCAGTCCAAGTCTAATGGGTGTGAATTTATTACATTTGAATGTGGTCATAAAACAAATGTTTGATCACATCAGAAATTACCAAGCTAAGATCTGCCATCTGAACAAGTATTAGTCTATGTTTAACCAAAGAACCCTAATCCCAGCCTGATGCAATTAAATTAACAAGAAATTCAAATAGAATTAAAGTTAACAGTTTTCAATTGATGCCATGGAGACTTGTGGGAGATTTGGTTTCCCATGGAGCTCCAGTGTAATGCAATCCAACACATCCTTATGGTGTAGCATTCCTTCACTTTTTCCCCAAACAAGTTCATGATTAGATTATAGGAGGGCTTGATCAAGACTGCAGACTATAAGCTAATTACCTCTGAAGCAGGCTCTTCGAGGGGGACAAGTGTTATTTTAGCTCCCTAGCACTTATTAGTCAGACACACCATCAATTTCTCCACAAGAACAATGTCATAAAACAAAAATGTGAACGTATTGGCGTTGCTATTTTGCGTGTGTGTGTGTGTGTGTGTGTGTGTGTGTGTGTGTGTGTGTGTGTGGGTGTGTGTGTGTGCGTGCGCGCGCATATGGGGTAGAAGTTATTTCGTTTGCCTTTTCAGAGCAAGTGGAGTATAAAAATACTGACGCACCCTAGGTCATTGGGGACCCGTTGATGAGTATTTCAGCTGTGTGAGCATGTGTATGAACATTGGAAAACCAGAACCTTCTGTGCTTTATGTGAGGTATTATGTGCACTAATGATTTGGTGGGAACTAAGTGCCTTGTTGTGACATTATCACTCCCGAATATACCTAGATATATCATTACCATGATCAACAATGATTACGTTTGAGAAAAACAAAAAATTGACCAAAATACATTTACTCTGTAAATGGCTTTGGATTGGTAACTGAATTCTGAAACAATTTTCCTGTGCTGTGCTGTACAGGTATATCTAGTATATGTGCAGATAGTACTATTGAGTTGTATTGGCTTCAAAAGTAATGACCCACCAGCTACTACTACTAATCCTTTTCAATGTTTCCAGCAGATGTAGCTGTCTTATGAAACATTATTTCATAGGAGGTCTTTCTCTGATGATTTGGAGGAATAAAGGAAAAGCTTTATAACCTGCAGACGAGATTCTTTTCTGGGGGAAAAGGGATGACAGTTTAGGATTAAAGGAGGATGTCCACATTTAAACATCTCAGTGCATATTAGCCTCGACAGAAGAGTTGTTTAAAATGAAAGGTTCGAAGAAGGAATCTGCGAAACACTCAGATGCATTGTTGAAAGTATTCGGGGATCTTCATCTTTAATGAAATGTCTTACAAGCACAAGCACACAGGGGACCTTTAAAGCAAGAGCATACACTTTACAGCATAGACTTCAGTCTTTCCAATAGCGCTCATTCTGTCGGTTTGGCTATGATTCAATGCAACCGGAGATTCCGACAGTTCTAAATGACCTTTTATTAGAATGGTCTATCGCAGCGGTCTTGACTCCTTGTGAAATTTCAAGGAAGATTTCTCTGGAGGATGTCTACACGGGAGATTGCATGATATCATAGAGGCTCATTACAAAGACACGTTAGAATAAAGCGTGGCGCAGGGATGCCGTATAAATGAGATTCAATTTAGCTATCATTAAATCAAAATGATCAGACATGGGAAATCATCCAAGAATAGCATGTCATGGCCACCTAAAGTCCTGCTTTGCCCCAAAATGTTGAATCTCTCAGGAACTGTAATGAAGGATGCAGAATCTATGGTGAGGTTCAAGCAGGTTTTTTGAGGAAGAGCTTCGAAGGGCTGCCTCATTATTTTCTTAATTTCCCTCATTATTTACAATTACATTCTTTATGTCTTTCCTTTTTTCTGTTAGTTTTGACAGTCTGTTCCTGAGACTGTAAACCTGTTCTTAATCCTGCCCTCCATTTAGACCCACAGGCCAACAAGGGGCGATATCTCCTGTATACTAGTGTTGCAGATGGGAAGTTGCTAGCTAGGCAGTCATGACTAGCCCATAATGCAGTGATGCAACCTCCCTTGAG
Source organism: Oncorhynchus tshawytscha (assembly GCF_018296145.1). Lineage (NCBI taxonomy): Eukaryota > Metazoa > Chordata > Actinopteri > Salmoniformes > Salmonidae > Oncorhynchus > Oncorhynchus tshawytscha. The sequence goes on along the minus strand of NC_056452.1, from coordinate 9,436,167 downwards.
ACATGAAGTAGTGTTGCCACAAACTACAAAAGCCACAATCTTGGTGGTATATGGTTTCGGTAGACAAGTAGTTAGCAATGTCGCACAGTAGTTTCGTGAGTACAGCGTGTTGTCTTGAAAGAGGATTCTGCATCCGAGGTAAACTGCACTGGCCAAGGTCAAGACGGAGCCAGCGTTACACTGACAGCCCAATCATAATCCCACTTCTCCGTTACTACACTTTTTTTTAAAAGGGTTGCATAAGGGTTCTTCAGCTGTCCCCATAGGAGAACCCTTTTTGGTTCCAGGTAGAACCAAAAGGGTACCTGGTACCAAATAGGGTTCTTCAAAAGGTTCTCCTATGGGGACAGCCGAAGAACCCTTTTAGGTTGTAGATAGCACCTTTTTTTATATAAGAGTGTACAAATGGACCAGATAAGTGCCTCACCAACTAGAAAGCTTTGTGCATCTACTACATGGCTTTCACCTATCCAGTCCATAGAGAGTGAGGTGCTGGAAAGGCAGTATGCCACAGGAAAGGAAGCCACTTAGAAGTATAGGGATTCATAATTTGTCCAATTGGTAGTCTACAGCAGGACAAGCAACACCTGCAGACAAAATAGGCCCATATGGGCAAGCATCTAATGATAGGTTAAAAAAACAGGAAGTTGGTTAAGATGATCAATGATATGACTCGTGGCTTTGATTACGGGTCTTTTGATTTGTGGGCATTTGATTGGACTAGTTGACTGTTTGATGTTTGATGAACCAACATTTTATTTCAAAACCTCCGTTCCTTAGAGTGATTTGATGTCTGAGACCCTACTAATTCCTAATTAAATCCAACCCAAGCCACGCCACATTTCATATACTGTTTATAAGCCTTTTTGAAACCACTGCGATGCTGTTGAGCATTGTATCTGCCAACGGTTAACACGATGGTCCCAGATGTACTTCCAATTGTACGTCTCTTGTCTCCCTCTTTCGACTGACTTGCCCTCTTTTTCATGAGGCGATATTGGGACATTTGAGGACTTGCCCAGAAGCATGCCAGTGTTCTAGTGTTCTCTGATGGAATGTGTCATTTTATGGCAGTATGTATTAAAGGCACAGAGGGTGTTCGGCTGTAGCCTGGCATGTTGTTGACTCACAATAGAGGTATTTTGCGGTTGGGGCTGGTTTTGATTAGGGTTGATATATTAGTACATGCAAGTGCACCGGCACACATACACACACAGGCGTGTGAGCGCGAGCGTACACAGACCCACAGACACAATACACAATACACAACTCCAATAAGAACCACCACTGTGACCAAGTAAAGCCTGTTTATAGAACAGCAGGAATCAATATGGCATGTGTGACTTTTTCACCATAACTTTATGACTGCATCACATGGATCTGACAGGAGTGTGTGGACACTGTGGCCTGGCTGGTCTAGCAGTAATGCAGCAGCCTCCGGCACACATGTCTTCAGTGTCGGCATGGGTTTGAATCCGGCCTACTGCTCTTTGACACAACCTCTATCTTTTGCCACTGTCATCCTCTCGCTCTATCTGTTCAATAAAGTCATAAAAATACCTTAATATACATAAACTCAGCAAAAAAAGAAGCGTCCTCTCACTGTCAACTGCGTTACAGCAAACTTAAATGTAAATATTTGTATGAACATAACAAGATTCAACAACTGAGACATAAACTGAACAAGTTCCACAGACATGTGACTAACAGGAATGGAAAAATGTGTCCCTGACAAAAGGGGGAGTCCAAATCAAAAGTAACAGTCAGTATCTGGTGTGGCCACCAGCTGCATTAAGCACTGCAGTGCATCTCCTCCTCATGGACTGCACCAAATTTGCCAGTTCTTGCTGTGAGATGTTACCCCACTCTTCCACCAAGGCAACTGCAAGTTCCCGGACATTTCTGCGGGGAATGGCCCTAGCCCTCACCTTCCGATCCAACAGGTCCCAGATGTGCTCAATGGGATTGAGATCCGGGCTCTTTGCTGGCCATGGCAGAACACTGACATTCCTGTCTTGCTCAAAATCACACGCAGAATGAGCAGTGTGGCTGGTGGCATTGTCATGCTGGAGGGTCATGTCAGGATGAGACTGCAGGAAGGGTACCACATGTGGGAGGAAGATGTCTTCCCTGTAACGCACAGCGTTGAGATTGCCTGCAATGTCAACAAGCTCAGTACGAAGATGCTGTGACACACCGCCCCAGACCATGACGGACCCTCCAAATCCTGTACCTGTCCCTCAGGTGTGCTGTTCGGATGTACCGATCCTGTGCAGGTGTTGTTTACACGTGGTCTGCGTGGTCTGCCACGTGTATAACTCACTGTATCACAATTCCAATGGGTCAGAAGTAAACATCCACTAAGTTGACTGTGCCTTTAAAAAGCTTGGAAAATACCAGAAAATTATGTAATTGTTTTAGAAGCTTCTTTAGAAGCCTCTTTGCTTGACATCATGGGAAAATCGAAAGAAATCAGCCAAGACCTCAGAAAAAAAGTCTGTTTCATCCATGGGAGAATTTTCCAAATGCTTGAAGGTACCATGTTCATCTGTACAAACAATAGTACGCAAGTATAAATATCAATGGACCACGCAGCCGTCATACCGCTCAGGAAGGAAATGCGTTCTGTCTCCTAGAGATTAACGTATTTTGTTGCGAAAAGTGCAAATCAAACCCAAAACAACAGCAAAGGACATTGTGAAGATGCTGGAAGATGCTGGAGGAAAAGTATCTATATCCACAGTAAAACGAGTCTTATATCGACATAACCTGAAAGGGCTCTCAGCAAGGAAGAAGCCACTGCTCCAAAACCTCCATAAAAAAGCCAGACTACGGTTTGCAACTGCACATGGGAACAGAGATTGTAGTTTTTGGAGAAATGTCCTCTGGTCTGATGAAACAAAAATAGAACTGTTTGGCCATAATGACCATCGTCATGTTTGGAGGAAAAAGGGGGAGGCTTGCAAGCCGAAGAACACCATACCAACCGTGAAGCACGGGGGTGGCAGCATCATATTGTGGGGGTGCTTTGCTGCAGGAGGGACTGGTGCACTTCACAAAATAGATGGAGTCATTGGTAGGAAAATTGTATGGATATATTAAAGCAACATCTCAAGACATCAGTCAGGAAGTTAAAGCTTGGTCGCAAATTGGTCTTCCAAATGAACAATGACCCCAAGCATATTTCCAAGTTGTGTCAAAATGGCTTAAGGACAACAAAGTCAAGGTATTGGAGCGGCCATCACAAAGCCCTGACCTCAATCCCATAGAACATTTGTGGGCAGAACTGAAAAAGCGTGTGTGAGCAAGGAGGCCTACAAACCTGACTCAGTTACACCAGCTATGTCAGGAGGAATGGGCCAAAATTCACCCATTTCATTGTGGGAAGCTTGTGGAAGGCTACCCGAAACGTTTGATCCAAGTTAAAAGACTTAAAGGCAATGCTACCAAATACTAATTGAGTGTATGTAAACTTCTGACCCACTGGGAATGTGAAAGAAATAAAAGCTGAAATAAATCATTCTCTCTACTATTATTCTGTCATTTCATATTCTTAAAATAAAGTGGTGACGCTAACTGACCTAAGACTAGGATAAAAATGTTTACTAGGAGTTGTCAGGAATTGTGAAAAACCGAGTTTAAATGTATTTGGCTAAGGTGTATGTAAACTTCCGACTTCAACTGAAAAATATATTAAAACAACTGTACTGGTGATTGAATACAGCTAAGTTAATTGGATTGAATTATGGACATCACAACTACTTAGTGTACCTCAAACCATTCAGTGTTTCTCCGTTCCAGTACTGGAACCCACAGTGCTACACATTTCTGCTCTAGCCCAGCTTTTGATTCAACTATTCATGATGATTTCATGATGTTATATAGATCCTCAGAGATACTTCTGTATAAGTTCCGTATACTGTATGTCTCCTGCAGATATTTGTACATAAGGGAAACACCGACTGGTTCTACTGTAAACCACTGTGTAAATCTTCCTCTGACTACGTGGTTGAAAGTCCAAACATTTTCAACATGGTGATGCTCAGTTTCTGCCAAGGAGTTTAATACCCTTTAATGTACAAAGCTTTAAAAACCTTGAGTAATACCTTAAGATGTACATCATAAGATTAATCATATGCTGACAGATTGTGTGAAAGCGTCTTGGCACACAGGGAATATAATAAATGATTAGTGTTTGGCTATAGCAGGCATTATAAATCAAAGGGCTTGGATGCACTGCGTCTCATTACTAGAAGAAAAGGATGAAAGTATTGGGTTCAGTGATATATCAGGTCTGGCCAGAAGTTGGTCTTCAATCTTCAATTGCCCTCCTCCTATTCTCAGCCCCCACTACCCCCACCTCTACTGCTCTGCCTTGCATGGGAAGCCCTGAGTGTAATTTACCAGACAGAAGCTTTGGTTGTGATGGAGAACGTGTACTACCTGTGTATGGTAATGAAACACACATGTAGAGCTCAACGGCGGCGGTAGCCAGGCTTGTGTCAGGACGGTTAACATGCTTCGGCCACATGAGAGGCTAATTATAGTGTGTGAGTGAGTGCATGTGTGTGCATGTGTGTTGTTTGCACATGTGTTTGCCTCTGTGTGCATGTGTATAGGAGAAACTTTGTAGGAGACAGGGGGAATGTGTGTATAGTACGAGCGTGTGTGTGTGGGCATGGGCATATTATCTGTAAGACAAAGTTAGGGCATATGGAACATTTACATGTATGTATTTAGACTTGTATTACCAATATTTGCAACATGAGGTAGCATTCCATTTCAGGGAATGGTAATGAATGTGGTGGAGTAACGCACTGTATGTTTGGTATTTGCAGTTGCGCATGCCAACATACAGGAAAGTGACTTGAATGGCAAAGAAAACTAGACCAATCCAAAATGTTCAAATCCTTGTTGACTATCATGAAATGTTATAATTTTGGATCAACTAAACATTCCAGCGGTGAGAGAACCACAGTAACCTACTACTCCCTCTGAATACTGTTGTGCACCATTAAAATCAGTCCAGTAGGGCCCCCTCTCGTTGGTGGTGAAGCTCTACGTGAAATCAACTTCAAACACAACAGTGGCTCCGCTAACAACACAATGTACTGTGCATTATTAAATTCACCTTGGACACAGATTTGAATAAGAAATATTGACATTTATTGAATTAAATAAAAATATTTCTGCTCATTTTATAGTGCCTCAATAAATGAACCTGATTGAACAAATTGCAGAAGCCCCATGTTTAGGCTACCCTGGTTACCGGTGCAGATTTGAGAAATGACTTGTTCTTGTACATGTACTTTGACTGGTCCTCCACCGTTTCAGAGTTACTTATTTATCCAACATGCCACTGTCTGGACTAGACGTTTAATGGTATGAAAGGAAAATAATTTGGAAGCAAAGTTATTTATTATCTGTGTACAGCAATTCACTTCTAATGCCAATGCAATATGTAGCAGGCAACATAAACAGTTTTATACCACAAGGGCTCTGAAGCAATGACTGATGGCTCCAACCATGAAACATTCTTGGTTTATGCAGGAGCCCAGGAGGATCATATTCACGCTGAACGCATTCCAAAGCAGCAACGCATCCCGGCATAAAACAAATGTATCCAGAACAGCCTCCTCCCACGCTCTCTGTCTCTTTCTCCTACTCACTATCTCTCTTTTTAATTTTTCTTACTCGAGAACGAGAGGGACCATCCACAGAGAGGGTGCTTAAGAGGGGTCACAATGTTGATGGAGAGGGAAGGTCAGACAGCCACGCACCCACCCGCACGCGCATGCGCACATGCACACACACAAAACACTCACTAAGAATTAGCATAGACATGTGCACACACACAACAATATCTTGACTGGTCCACTCATATCACCTAGTGCGAACCTGCCACAGTTCCGATTATACTCCTGCACAATATTTCATTTTCTCCTCCCATAAAATGTACTATGGTCCGTATCTGTTAATCTTCTTGGCAAAACCTTGGTGTTATTTGACATGGGAAAATACCATGTTTTTACTTGTGAAATAAATATGGATAACCCCAGTGCTAAACATTTGATGCAGATTTCAAATGCTTTATTTGTGTATGTGTGTGTGTGCTTTTGAGGAAAATTGAGATACTGAATCTTTTATTATTGGCGTGGTCCATCCAAGCCATTTATTGGGGAATGTCTGACAGAATATCCTTAGAGCGTGAATCAATTCGCCCTTTACTACTGTTCCTTGCACACAGTGCCAGTCTTGTGCAATAGATTAGTCACTGTTCACCATCTTTTAAAACAGATGGACTTTAAACCCTTGATTGTATTGATTTATCTTCAATTAAAGGTGCAATCTGCAATATTTACTGCAGTCTAATGGTCATTTCAGCCATTTGGCTGAATAATTAAGAAAGAACTGCCGTTAAGGTTCTGTTTCTATAATCAATTACAATTAGTTATACAAAGTAAACCAGTACTCTCTATTTTCTTTTGCCTCCTACTGTAAAGTGTTATGGATATGAATGCTTTGTTTTGGTGTGGTCCTATGGGACTGAGATGGATTTCCATGGTAATAAAGAACATATCAGTGTAATTAAAAGTCTGTAAGTGGTAAATAAGACAAATGAGACAACACTCCACTATTTCAACTTAGACAAGCAGATAACAACTAAACCCATCTCTCTTGATTGCGTCCCAAATCGCAAGCTGTTCCTCATGTGCCCACTCACACCGCACTGATAAGTGCCAGAGCAACTCCATACAATGCTGCTTTATTTATGAGCCTTTCCTGTTGGATCCATATGTTTTTGAGTTGGACTTGGCAGGGAACTATTGGATTCCTGACTGTCTCTGGTAATAGGGATTACAAGGGCATGGCTTGAAAATCCCCTTAATGTAAACAGCATTAAGATGCAGTTTGAGCTCCTGCAGAGAGCCAGAGCACAGCACCTGCTGATTCCAATGCAGATAGAAGCATTGACTAATAGACAAGTCTTTGTTGAAATGTTGGCTCGAGTGAGCTCTAGTTGTTTGTCTTTCGGATCTCCCTGGCTTTTACAGTAAATTCACTTCCAGCAAACTTTGGGACTACACGATTTGTGTATGAATGATTTTGACCATGGGCCAGGGCTATGTAACAATAGCATGTCCTCATGAAGTAGTCCATAAGCTTTCAAGTTAATCAATAAATCACTAATCAGTGATTGTCCAGAGAGTGTGTAAACCTCCACAGGTCTGAATCAGCCACTGACGAAATGACAAGACAAACCCAGCAGCCGACATTGCTTAGCAGCACTAATGGGCCAGAGTTAGTACTTCTCTTTCAAAGCTGCTTGTACATGTACTTGCTAGTCTATTACAGAGTAACTGTATAGTAATTGCTTGGACCTATAAATCCAAAGTGTTGCCCAGTATAAGTCAGCGTAGCAACTGTGGAGGGAAATTAAAGTTTGAGTGGTGAAGGTGGCACAGTTGACGCTTAGGAGACCTATTTCTCCTGATTGGTGAGAGCTCACTGATTGAAATGAGAAGATTGAGGAAAAGGGATATGTCCAGAGCTAAAATCAAGGATTTCAAAAGAGGGATTGCAAAAGAGCCTCTCTTCTCCCCATGAAGTTATGGCTGTGGTGTCCACGTAAACATAACCCCCCAAATGAGTCAGTGGGGTAGGGAGTGAAGTTCAGTGACTCATGTTAATCAAGTTATCTTCCCTCTGTCAACAAGTAGATTTACAATCCCCCCCCAAGACAAGCGTGCACATTGTTGAGACTTTCGGAGTAAGAATTTGCTCTTTTCTAATCCATTTCAACATGTGTAGTCATATTAACTTCAAAACCTTGCACTGTACAGACAATATGTGGATACCAATTTGTCTGGTTTGACAACAACACCATTTTTCTGCGTATTTGCCAAAATGTTATTCAAATACTGTATCCAAGAATGAGCATTAAGCTCAAACAAGCATTCACTTGCAATTGAAGCATGGGCCGAGTGCAAAGGAG